>NC_136068.1:1352559419-1353159419 GCF_964261635.1 Lissotriton helveticus
TCCTGTGTGGTGCCCACAACGAGGACACAACACCCTCCACGGCTGCACCGAGGTGGCAAACATGGCTTGGCCGCCTGGAGAACATTTTCATTGCCACGTGAGAAAAGGATGGGGCAGTAAAACGCTTGCTCTTACTTCATTATGCGGGAAAGAAATCTACCTTTTGTTCAAGCATCTACCGAACACCGGCCCCCCGATGATTACGCTGCAGCAGTCACAGCCCTCAAGGCCCATTTCGATTCCCAAATGAACCCAGACTTCGAACACTTCAAGCTGAGGCAAGCAAAGCGAAGAGAAGGCGAGTCAGTAGATGCTTTTCACACCCGCTTAGAGAGCTAGCCGCTACTCACCTCGTAGGTGACCGGGCCGCAGGAGAAATCAGACCCCAGCTGATCCTTGGGATATGCAGCAAAGTCCTACATGGCTTCAACCTGAGGCAACCGAACATACTGATGAACGATATCCTGGTACTAGCACGCTCTCACGACCTGTCAGCGTCGCGGGCAGAAGAGAGGGACATGGCATTGATACTGGGTCGGAGAAGAGTGTCACAGTCAAATCGGAAAGAACGGACACAGTCAGGACAAGAGACAAACCACAGGATCGCCAGGAGCAGGCCCTAAAGAGTCGCTGCGGGTACTGTTGGTGTGAAGAAAGTCCCTCACAGTCGTACCGGCACAAGGGAAGACCTGCACCAACTGTGGCATCGCGAACCACTTTGCAACAGTGTGCAGGAGTAAGATCTAGTGCCAGGAAGGAAACCGACCCAAACCGATGCTGAGGTTGGTCCGCCAATTGGTGCACGTCTCACTAACGTCACAAACCGGGGGCAAGAAAACAGAACAGACGGCATACCAAGGGGACAAGTCCACATCGGAAGACGAGGGGGAGACTTATCTAGTCTCATTCACCCGAGCCCTGAAAAGTAGGAGGGGACCCCAACCTCGCTGCACGATCCAAATTGCAGGGTCTGACGTCAATGCGGTGATTGACACTGGTGCATCAGTGACGGTAATGGGGATCCGGTAGTACAACAAGCTGAGACCCAAGCCAGAACTCAGACCGTCGAAGGCCCAAGTCTTCGCATCCCACAGCGACTCGCCACTGCCGCTCAAAGGAAAGATGACTGTGCCAGTACGGTCCGGAGGCATCGAAATCACCATCGACATCCACGTGATTAACCAGGAGGTGGACACACTACTCAGCAGCCACGCAGCTGAGGATTTAGGCCTGGTGACGTTCAGCAGGAGTGTGCAGACGGACAAGACGAAATAGCTGCTAAGCCAATTCGATGAGCTATGCAAAACAAGGAGAACCCCAATCAGATTACATATAGACCCGATTGTCCCACCTACAGCCCAAGGCACCGGAGAGTCCCTTTTCTCCGCCGACCACTGGTAGAAGAAGAACTACAGAAACTCGAAGACCAAGGGGTCATTGAGAAAGTGGCAGGGCCCACGCCGTGGGTGTCTCCCATGGTAATAGCAGAAAAGCCACGTCAGCGAGGGAAGATCAGGTTCTGCATACACATGCGCCTCCAAATAAAGCCTTTCGGCGCGAACCTCACATAACGCTGACAATGGATGACATTGTGGCCGATCTAAATGGCTCCAGGTGGTTCTCGAAGCTGGATCTCAACGCCGGCTATCACCAACTATCACTTGCCAAGGACAGCCGGTACATAACCACGTTCAACATTCACCTAGGTCTCCGGAGGTACAAAAGGCTAAATTTTAGCATATCGTCCGCTGCAGAGATATTACAAAACGCCATCAAAGAAATCCTGGTCGGACTCCCTGGGTCTTAAATGTGAGCAATGATATCCTCATCCACTCGAAGACAGTGAAAGAACACTACCAACACGTGAGAGCTACACTGAAGCGACTGCTGGAACAGAGAGTTACTTTGCACATGGAGAAGAGCCTGCTGTTAAAAAAACAATTGAATTCTTCGGATACACGTTCACTCAAGAGGGCATACGGGTCGACCCACGGAAGTCCCAAGCTATCAAGACCGCAGCTGCGCTGCTCACCGTAGCAGAGGTCCGCAGTTTCCTGGGAATGGCCACGTACTGTGGCCGGTTCATCCCTAACCCAGCTACCTTTGAGGAACCTCTCCGAAACCTCACCTGGGCAGACGCCATGTGGCGATGGGGACCGGCTGAAGAGACTGCGTTCCCAGGGGTCAAGAAAGCTCTCCTTGACCCCACCTTGCTGGTATACTTTGACCCCCAAAGAAAACTGAAATACTTGAAGTCGCCAGCCCCGTGGGTTTAGGAACTGTCCTCACACAAGAGCAAGAACCTGGAAGATGGGCTGCCCTGGCGTACAAAGCAAAACCAAAGGGGATGATGGATGGAGTGTTGAACATTGCAAGCACTCACCCCCAGTTAACTGATCTGGGTTTAATCCATCATCATTCTTTAGCTCACTCCGCCACCCCAGTTCAGACATGGCCATATGCAAATCAGTCTGACTGTGTGCCTCATGGAAACAGTCCAGCCCGAACTGCCAAGCCATGTCTTCCCTGGACCGGAAACAAGCATCCTGGGACCGGTTTCTGGCTAATCAGCCATCATCAGCCAGGCTAGCTTGAATCCAATGGCAAAGTGAGCATGGGACCCACGTCTGGGCATAACCTGCCAACCTAGGGCGAACAAAGCAAAACCAAAGGGGATGATGGACGCAGTGTTGAACATTGCAAGCTCTCACCCCCGTCAACTGATCTGGGTTTAATCAATCATCATTCTTTAGCTCAGTCCGCCACCCCAGTTCAGATATGATAAGTACGCCAGCAAGGCACTATCACCAATGGAAAAACGATACTCGCAAATTGAAAGAGAAGCCCTTGCGATCCGCTTGGGCTGTAGACACTTTCACCTGTACATATACGGACACCCATTCACTGTTGTCACTGATCACCAACCCCTGGTCCCACTATTCAGAGGATCGGCACCCCATTCCCCCACCTCGCATTGAAAGGTGGGCCATTGGGCTCCAACACAATAAAATGGACGTGATCTACCGGCCCGGCGCCAAGAACCCGGACGATTTCCTGTTGAGGCACCCGCACACAGCCAAAGAAGAGAGAGAGGAGCAGAACTGTGAGGACACGGAAGCCCACCTGGACATGATAGCGGAACTGACGTGCCCCCAAGCACTGACGCTTGAAGAAATAGTCACCGCAGCCTGAGAAGACCTGTCATGATCAAAGTTCGGGACAATATCCAAGGAGGGCTATGGCATCAGTTCCTGCAGTCTGCGAAAATGTGGTCAAGCCCAGAGAAAGAAAGCCTGATGACCATTTGGAGGGTAAGGAACAAACCGAGCCTCACCCAAGTGGGCATTCTCTGCAACTGCCGGCAACACAACTGGCCCACGGAGGACACCAACGAATGGAAAAGAAAAGATGGCCCGAATGAGAGAAAAGGTCTGGTTCCCAGGGATGGATGCCCAGATAGAGAAAGTAGTCCGGAAGTGCCCATCATGCCAAATAGCAGGCAGCCCGGTGATGCCAGTGCCTGTCCACACAGAAGAGCACGGTCAGAGCCCATGGGAGAAAGTGAGTGCGGACTTTGGGAGTTTCCCTGATGGGCGAGTCACCCTAGCCCTCATTGACAGCTTCTCCAAATATCCAATAGTAAAAGTCGTGAGCTCAAAAGACTTCATACATGTGGGCCCTGCCCTGGAGAAGATATTTGGCATATTTGGATGTCCGAAGGAACTCCGCAGTGACAAATGACCTCCTTTTCAAGGACATGAATTCCGCAAATTCATGCACCACCATGGCATCCGGCACCAGCACATCACCCCACAATGGCCCCAAGCCAATGGGGAGATCAAACGTTTCATGAGAACGATAAACAAGACCCTTTGTATTGCCGTAGCAGAGCAGAGTGACCCCGAGCAAGAACTCCAGCGATTCCTGCGAGAATATCGGAGCACGCCACATTGCTCCAAGCACCAAACAGCCTGGACGCTAATGCTTAACGACACCCGCCTAGATGGTATCCCCACCGCCCCAGGCTGGTCACCCCTTCCGTTCGATGAAGCAGGGGCATTCCGGAGGAGAGAAAAGTGTAACAACAATGCCAGCCAGACCCAGAGAGCGGCAGTTCGCCCGCTCCAGCAAGGAGACAGTGTCATCCTAAGAGACCAAAGGCCTGGAGGGAAGTTCTAAACTCGGTACGAACAAGGGCACTGGACATTGGTCAGCAGGCAAGGGACCATGGTGACGGTCGAAAAAGCAGGAGAAACGGTGACCTGTAACATCTCGTGGTTCAAGCTGATAGACAAGCCTGTCTCCTCTGCTGCCATCGAGGACCAAGCCGAGGAAACCGAGGGCAGCCAGGGTGAGCCCCAGAGAGCAAATAACCAACTGCCAAGGGTGCCCCCCTCACCCGGGAGTCCAGGAGATGCCGGGGCCACACCAGATCTGCCACCTGTCCCTAGCACCCTGGTTCCTGCACCCACAACCAGCCAAGGGACCATCAGGTATGCTCTGAGGGAGAATCCTCCACCAAGCACCCACCTGAGAGAATTTGCCTGCCAAGTAAGTGAGCTGTGAGACTTTTCGCAATCCAGTCAAGGACTGAGTTGAGATGGGATGTAACAGTTAGCGCACCAGCATTCCCCGCTGGCTTGCGTTAGCTGATCCTCGCCCCTGCGCTCACGGCAGCCGGCATGAGCGCGTATATAAATAAAGTAGGCGGAGCTGCGCGGCAGTCCGCGTTTAACAGGCATACTGTGTGTCCGTGTATTTACTGCCACGCGCTGCGAGGCCCGCTAGCATACGACACACTGCATGAGGGTGGCCCCCCTGCAACATCACACCACCAGCACTTCTACTGGTGGGGAGGGGCCAAGGAGGGAAGCTGTGCCCCACACCTATGTATGTGACGCACTCTGGGAGTGAAGGGGCCTCCGACCACACACATTTCAACATGGCCTCATGGCAGACTGCGCGCCCTGGTGCGTGGCCAATAGGCCCTTCTTTCTTCTCCCCCCCTCCCTGGGACAAATCACGACCCCCCACACTGGGAGATAGAAAGGGGTGAGGGGAGGGGCCATACAAGGATTTTGCGCATTTTTGAAGTGAGGGGCCACCCCACAGACCGTTACGGGAAATTATAGGCATCAGTAAGAATGCTAAATGTTGCCAAGTGAGACATGGCACAAGCATGCAAGAATAAGGAGGCCCCATCTGTTGGTAGATGGGCCACGGGAAAGGATTGTTGGATGGGTTTCTAGTACCCAGTATTTTTGGTGAGTGGTTGCCCCCAGAAACACTACAAGATATGGAAGGATTGAGACAGTCATATGGAGATATTGTTAGAACTGTTTTAGAACTTTGCCAAGCCAGACCATGGACATTGGGTGGGGACGCAAGCCTTTTTCAAGAGTATGTGCAGATGGGTGTAGGGAGGGATGAGTCCAGGCACCGAGTTGCGGGGTCGCATTGTGGATTTTGCATGCATATGCAATGTCATGGATCTTTGATTATTTCTGTAATGTATATTGTTGTGACTTTACCATACCTTATTACATGTTTTGTACAACCATGGGAGATTTGTAATGTAATGTAATGTAAACTCTCACTTATATAGCGTCTTGGCGCTCAACACCCAACCCCGCTGGAAAAGGCTGGTGGACAAAAGGCAACTTCAAACGCATTACAAGCTTTATACTAGTGCCCTGCAGGCCACATCGGAGAGTGAGAAGATCCATGTCTTCAAAGATTTCCTAAATTCACTCTCCTTAACTACACGCCGGAGCTGAGCAGGCAATTTATTCCAGGCTCTTGAGCCTAGTACAGAAAGAGATTTCCCCCCTTTGGTGGCCAATCTAAATCTGGGAGTTACCAGAAGATTTTGATTGTCGGACCTCAAGCAGCGTGCTGGCAGATAGCGTTTAAAGCCATTTAACAAATATCGCGGTCCTTGTGAATGAAAGGCTCTAAAGGTGATAACAAGGACCTTAAATACGACACGCTTATGGATGGGTAGCCAGTGTAGGATCTTAAGCGCAGCCGAGGCAGATGACCTTCTCGGCCAGCGAAGTACCAGACGGGCAGAAGCATGCTGGACCATCTGCAGCCTGTGGAGCACTGCTTTGTTGGTACCTGCATAAAGGCTGTTGCAGTAGTCCAGTCTAGATGTTATCAATGCTACTGCCACTGTCTTCCTGGCTGCCAGAGGAAGAAGGTAAAAAAACGTCCTCAATGATTTGATGAGCTGGAAGCATGAGCTAGCCACGCCTACCGCTTGCTGCTTAAATGAAAGTTGGTCATCAAATTTGATGCCCAGATTTCGCGCAGAGGAAATAGTGTTAGGGGGGGCTTCCGCATCCTCAGGCCACCATTGTTTAGGGGAAAACAGATTTTAGGATCCAAAGGGTAATATTTCTGTCTTCCCTGAGTTACATTTGAGGTGATTGTTATTCATCCACTCAAATGTAGCCGTGAGACAGTTCATCAGGTTTTCCTCAGCCCCAGGCAGCTCCCTATCCAACACCAGGATCAGCTGCATATCGTCAGCGTACGATAAGACTTCAATGTGGTAAGAGGCGATTAGCTCAATCAGGGGTACCATATAAACATTAAAAAGTACAGGGCTCAGACTAGAGCCCTGTGGGACCCCTGAGCTGATGACTTTTTCTTCAGATTTGAGTTCGCCTAGTACTATTACCTGACGTCTCTGGGAGAGGAAATTTGTAAGCCATGCCAGCACCACTCCTCCTATGCCTGCGTTATCCAAACGGTCAATCAAGATAGAGTGTGAGACCGTATCGAAGGCCGCTGAATTATCGAGTAAAATCAAGACGGCCTTCTTCCCTTGATCCAGTGCCATTCGTAACGTCTCTGCCGTAAACAAAAGGGCAGATTCAGTCGAATGTTTGGATCGAAACCCTGATTGATTGGAGTGCAGGACGTTATTCTCCTCCAGAAAACTCGTAAGTTGATTATTAACGAATTTCTCTGTCAGCTTAAACACCGCAGGGAGTAGGGAAATGGGACGCAGGTTGGACAGAGTGGTTGGATCTGGCAGGGCTTTTTTCTGAAGTGGCATAACAGCTGCACGCTTCCAGTCACCTGGGATTACTGCCGTGGCCAATGAAGAATTAATGATGCTGTTAACGATTGGGTTTATCTCCTCAACCAAAGTCCGCAGGACCATAGGCAGGCAGGGATCAAATGGAGATCCAGATTTTATTGCTAAAATGGCCTGATGTGAGTCCTCCAGGGAGATGGGCGTAAATGAGTCAAACGGAGCCTGTCCTCATTGTTTCCACATTTGTCGGAGTAGGTAGCATAGAAGGGAAATCCTTAACAATGTCAGAGATTTTCTTCTCAAAATAATTAGCTATGGCATTGCAAAGCGGGAGGGAGGGTGGAATTTCCTGAGAGAGTGCTGTGGGGTTGGTAAAGCTATTAACTATCTTAACGATCTCTTTCTGTCCCTTGTCAGAAGAAGAAATGACCTCTAAATAGAATGTTTTTTTGCCAGCTTAATTGCGGCATGGTAATTCCTACGTGCAGATTTATATATATCACAGGCAGTCGCCTCCTAATTTCTTCGCCACCATCGCTCAAGTGATCTCACTACACCTAACTCAGTTTTTAAAGCTAATGAAAACCATGGGGCGCTCTTTCTATTTTTAAGACAGCTTGAATTTTTATGCTTCTTCACTGTGTCCAAAGACAACCCAAATGTTGCCAGCCACTCACAGTATTGCTAATTATCTGTTAGGGTGTGACCTGTTAATACGGGTATACTAACTCTTAACTTCTCCAAAAGATCAGGCCGTGTGAAGGCGTTTATCCAATCCGGTTTACGGCTGACAGAGCTTGTTTTCGTGCATTTCACCGGAGCCTTCTGTTTTACAAGGAGGTGAAATGGAATGAGTTTATGGTCTGACCAGGTTAAAGTGTATGGAGGTTTAACCATCAGGCCATCAGAGTTAGAACAAATACAGTCCAAAACATGGCCTGCTGTATGGGTGGGTTCCAGCGTTAGCAGAGTAAGACCAAGTATATTAATAATGTCCATAAAACCACTGGCGCCTGATTCCTTAGGGAAATCTAGATGGAGCTTAAGATCTCCCATCACCGTGCAATGAGCGAACCTAAGTGTAAGTTCGCTCAGCGCATCTCCAATGCTTTCCAAAAAATCGGTGGATGTACCAGGTGGATGATAAATCAAAGCACCAGAGAAAGAGAAGGAATCATGGATGGCAAGGCAGAAGGCCATAGCCTCAGCTCCTTTGATGTCTGGCAGCTCAAACGTAGTGCATTTGATTGCACTGCGATGAATGATTGCCAGACCACCTCCCCGTTGTAGAGGTCTATCTAATCGCTGAATTGAAAAAGAATGTGGGAGAGCCACTGCTAAGTTCGGGTTGCACCATGGACGAAGCCAGGTTTCCGTGACAAATAGCCAATCTAGGTCCATTTCTATAATCAGGTCATGGATGTGCTGTGCATTTTTGCACATCGACCTGGCGTTAATAAGTCCCCCTCGTAGTACAGCTGAATGAGTGTCGACATGGGGGCCCACCGCAGAAATAAACTTCATCTTGCAGTGAAGGCAACAAACTGAGCCATCCCACGTATCTGGGATTAGGGTATTGTAGCAGAAAGAGGAGCATTTATCAAAGGAGCCTAACCACTCCCTAGACTTAACTAAATTGTTGACCCCAGAAACAGTGTACCTTGCCTCCGCCGCAGCCTCGATGCTGACGAGCGCAGACGGGCAGGACTCTGGCTGGACTCCGGCGTGAGTCCGGCGTGCCCGCTGCGCGTCATCATGGCAGGTTTAAATAGGGCAATGGTCAGCCCGCCTGAAGACTAGGGCGCTCACAAAAATGGCGCCGCAATACGTCCCTGCCTACCACCAAGATGGCTGAAAGGAGTGTGTAGCAGTAAGTGCCCCGCTAAAACAGCGGTGAAGTTACTGATTATAGTGCAAGTAAGCGCTATGTGTGCTCATTAAAATAGAAGACTGAAACCGATTTATTAAAATAAGGTACAACAAGTTTTTTCTAAAATGCGCGTGCTAACGCGATTTAACCAAGCTGAAAGCGCGTCATGCAAAACACAGCGCTGCGTTACAGAAATGATACCTTTGTCCATTTGTGGTTAAAATCAATAAAAATGTAAAAAAAATAATAAGAATGCTAGGCCATCGGCAAGGCACCCTGATGGAGCCCAGGGTGATGACACAGAATGGCAGGTTACCCCGAGCAGATCTTGCAGTCAATCCGTGACCACCGCCTCAATATGGAGAAGCAGATTGGTGGTGTTGACGCAGAAGTGGGACTTCTCTGCCAAGATGTCAGGCAGTGAGAAGGACACTGAGAATTGGATCTCTACCACGGAGGACACTGTCCATACACTGGTTGTGGACATGACCAGCCTCAAGGAGAAGGTGACTCATCTGGAGCACAGAGTGGAGGACATGGAGGGACGCTCTAGAAGATACAACCTACACTTAATAGAGTCCCTGAGGGAGCAGAGGGAGCGCATCCTGAGACCTTCCTGCGCACCTGGCTGATGTCTTGGATGTCTGCAGAGGCATTCTCAGCGTGTTTTGTCATTGAAGGGATGCACAGATCTGTGGCAGCTAGGTTCTTAATATTAGACTCAGCAAGGGTCACCATTTACCCAGATTAGCTCTACAAGTGCCACAGCAAAGAGGGTCCCACATCGAAGTGAAGCAGAAACTGAATGCGATGCAGATGAAATATATACTATTGTTCCCTGACAAACTTAAAGTAATCCACGAGGGTAACACACACTTCTTTGAAATGCCCCAGGCAGTTTGGGTCTGTCTAGATCTGCAGGGGTTGGAATGGAGGAGCCAGCCAGCGTCCTGCCTGCCGGGGACAGGAGAGAGTACAGGGCCAGCCAACGCAAGCGAATCATTGCAAATTGAGGAGACAGAGGTGGCAGCTGTGATCGCAACAGGGAGGCAGCGGTAACCGAACCTCCCTGCCCCACAACTCTGACAATGAGCCTAGTGGTCCAGAGGGTGGCTTGACACTGCTACAGGTGCAGGAGAGCACCCTCCAGCCTCCACATCGTATCGTACGCTCAGTTGACATTGCCATATCCTTTTCAGATGAAGTGGAGGCCTCATACCTGTCGGCGGTGGGTTGAGGCGACTTCTTAGACAGAACTGTTAAATATATGCTATAATGGTACTATTGTGAAGAATCAGCTTGGTCGGCTGTGCATAAGTGTATTTGTAATACCAGTGGTTTGGAGTATGACTGTGGCTGCCCGCAGTGGCGGCTCCTCCACTAAAGAGTAGGATCATTGCCCCAATGCTTTTCAGCAGTGTGAATAAAGGTTAAATAAAATGATAATAACTTGTGATTATCAGTGGGAGCTCCACCACTAAGGCGGAGGAGCGTAGCCCTACTGCTTTTCAGCAGTGTAAATAAAGGAAAAATTAAATGATAATAACTAGTTGTTATCATTTTATTTTAGCCACTGATGCGGCAGCTTTGCAGAGTGGGGCGGGGCTGCTCTGCTCTCAGAGCAGGATGAGGAGTGGTGGGCACTCTATAAGTGCGCATGAATATTTGGCTGGCTGTCTTGGGCTGGGCAAACAGTCATGCGCACTTTGCATGTTCCCCACCCAGGCTGCATTACATTCTGGGTGGACCACATGCTGAGGCTCCCAGTCCCTGACTGCGCGCCAAACCATGGCTCTTAGACCAAACACAACACTGCAATGAAGAGTTATGATTGGCTTAGGGAAGCATGGGTACTTTCTGGGTGCTCTGTTTCTGTGCCGGAATAGACGACGATGGAGAGACGCTGCTACGAGGTAAGTTAATTTTTTTTCTTTACCCCCCTCTAGCCTCCACTCCACCACCCCGATCTGTGCAAGCCGCCACTGGCTGCCTGCCCTGTAGACTATGTACACTTTGGGGGTTTGGTGACGGATTCTTCATTTTAAGAAGTGTAGGGTGGGAAGGGGAGTTGGAGTGTTTCTTCAATCCACCAGTTTTTTATTAGTTCATACTATGCACTATGACACACACTCAGCAAGGGTCCACTGATGGGGTACCAGAAACATCCATTACATGCTCAATACACCTTTCAAAGTCTCATCTGAAATATCAATGGCCGTACAAACAAGATCAAAAGAGGTGCAGTCTTCCAGTTCATTA
The DNA here is from genome assembly GCF_964261635.1 of Lissotriton helveticus. Classification (NCBI taxonomy): domain Eukaryota; kingdom Metazoa; phylum Chordata; class Amphibia; order Caudata; family Salamandridae; genus Lissotriton; species Lissotriton helveticus. The sequence continues at coordinate 1,352,570,597 of NC_136068.1, forward strand.
GGTAGCACATGCCTCATGTGGTGCTGCTACAAGAGACTCACTTGATGGGCAATAAATGCCCTTTTTCATTTCCCCCAGCACTATACCAGAGTTTACCACATGGGCCACACCAATGCCTCTTGAGGGGCAGACATTCTCCTTCACAAACACTATCCTCTCCAGGTCACCAACGTACACCACAACGGTTGGCGCAGGTTCACAAATGTAGAGGGAATCCTAAAGGGAAGACACTGGACTGTGGCTTCAATCTCCAACCCCCGACTATTGGCGATCACTCTTAAGGCCCTCACGAAGGTCCTTTTACATGTACCCCCAGGCCACATAGTAGTGGGGTACAATGTCAATTCCATCATGGACACTATTAGTGATACTAATGCAGCCCAGCACGGCAAATCTATCAAATTGAGGGACTGGGCCAGTTCCCTGGCAGATAAATGGTGCTTTTTACCGACTAGTGCCACGGATATACATATTACTCTCATGCACAGGGTTCCTCCTCCCGACTAGACTACATATTTTTCGCATCAGTCGATGTGGGCGACATGACTAGCATGAATATGGGTAGGAGAAGCACACCTCTTTTCACGTTTTCCAAATGGGTTCTTTTAAAATTTTTAATAATCTACGCGTGCTACAATGGTAGCACGTTTGCCCTCACGTGCCCACACTTGAAGCAACCTATCTCGAGTGAATTACACCCGACCACTGTGCACTGTTGCGAATCTCTATTGAGTTTATTTTTCAAAGTTTAAACCATATCAAAGTGAAATTATTAATTTTGTCAACATAACTTGTCAATTCAGTACATTGAACAAAACATTCATGATTTTTACATTTTCTGTTCTCTTGAAACTTAGAAGTATACAGCGTACACAACACAACATATCATCATTTCATTGTACATTTGAGATGCCCGATGCATTTCGAGCCCTGTGAGGCTCTTCCTCCGGGGCCTGAAATCTGAACAAATATGGAAACAGCGTTACATTTTGGGACCACAACTGAATTGAAATAAAAATTCTTGAATAGTGCACCACCACCATCTCACCGTGTGGGTGATAAAAGTAAGGCTTACCCTCTACTTCTTAATGCTGGACGAAAAACCTGTTCAATAAGGAAATATACCATAAACTCTCAATCCCAAAAGTTTTATTTGTATTGGTACTCGACAGAGGACCACAAATATACAGTTTACAGAAAATAAAGCTGATTTCACATTTAATCAATACAATAATAAAAAGGATTTAAAAAAATTAAAAAAATTGTAGCAAACAAATTCATTTGGTGGCTGTTTACACAACTCTAATAGTTCACTCGCTCGGGTGATTCTACAAGTGCGATAAATAGGGGCAAGGTATCTTGTGCGTGCTAAAGTTACTTTTATACTAGGACACACGAACAGCAAGTGCTCAATGTTTTGGTCACCCCCTTCACACAAGGGGCAAAGCGACGATCCTCCTGGCAACCATCTTGCTGTATAGGATAGTGTGGGTAAAATACCCAGTCTTAACATAGTTATTGACCTCCTTGCGCCGTGAATCAGGGAGAACCCGATATATGGGTGAGTATGGTGCACCCACAACCAGCCAAGGGACCATCAGGTATGCTCTGAGGGAGAATCCTCCACCAAGCACCCACCTGAGAGAATTTGCCTGCCAAGTAAGTGAGCTGTGAGACTTTTCGCAATCCAGTCAAGGACTGAGTTGAGATGGGATGTAACAGTTAGCGCACCAGCATTCCCCGCTGGCTTGCGTTAGCTGATCCTCGCCCCTGCGCTCACGGCAGCCGGCATGAGCGCGTATATAAATAAAGTAGGCGGAGCTGCGCGGCAGTCCGCGTTTAACAGGCATACTGTGTGTCCGTGTATTTACTGCCACGCGCTGCGAGGCCCGCTAGCATACGACACACTGCATGAGGGTGGCCCCCCTGCAACATCACACCACCAGCACTTCTACTGGTGGGGAGGGGCCAAGGAGGGAAGCTGTGCCCCACACCTATGTATGTGACGCACTCTGGGAGTGAAGGGGCCTCCGACCACACACATTTCAACATGGCCTCATGGCAGACTGCGGGCCCTGGTGCGTGGCCAATAGGCCCTTCTTTCTTCTCCCCCCCTCCCTGGGACAAATCACGACCCCCCACACTGGGAGATAGAAAGGGGTGAGGGGAGGGGCCATACAAGGATTTTGCGCATTTTTGAAGTGAGGGGCCACCCCACAGACCGTTACGGGAAATTATAGGCATCAGTAAGAATGCTAAATGTTGCCAAGTGAGACATGGCACAAGCATGCAAGAATAAGGAGGCCCCATCTGTTGGTAGATGGGCCACGGGAAAGGATTGTTGGATGGGTTTCTAGTACCCAGTATTTTTGGTGAGTGGTTGCCCCCAGAAACACTACAAGATATGGAAGGATTGAGACAGTCATATGGAGATATTGTTAGAACTGTTTTAGAACTTTGCCAAGCCAGACCATGGACATTGGGTGGGGACGCAAGCCTTTTTCAAGAGTATGTGCAGATGGGTGTAGGGAGGGATGAGTCCAGGCACCGAGTTGCGGGGTCGCATTGTGGATTTTGCATGCATATGCAATGTCATGGATCTTTGATTATTTCTGTAATGTATATTGTTGTGACTTTACCATACCTTATTACATGTTTTGTACAACCATGGGAGATTTGTAATGTAATGTAATGTAAACTCTCACTTATATAGCGTCTTGGCGCTCAACACCCAACCCCGCTGGAAAAGGCTGGTGGACAAAAGGCAACTTCAAACGCATTACAAGCTTTATACTAGTGCCCTGCAGGCCACATCGGAGAGTGAGAAGATCCATGTCTTCAAAGATTTCCTAAATTCACTCTCCTTAACTATACGCCGGAGCTGAGTGGCCAATCTAAATCTGGGAGTTACCAGAAGATTTTGATTGTCGGACCTCAAGCAGCGTGCTGGCAGATAGCATTTAAAGCCATTTAACAAATATTGCGGTCCTTGTGACTGAAAGGCTCTAAAGGTGATAACAAGGACCTTAAATACGACACGCTTATGGATGGGTAGCCAGTGTAGGATCTTAAGCGCAGCCGAGGCAGATGACCTTCTCGGCCAGCGAAGTACCAGACGGGCAGCAGCATGCTGGACCATCTGCAGCCTGTGGAGCACTGCTTTGTTGGTACCTGCATAAAGGCTGTTGCAGTAGTCCAGTCTAGATGTTATCAATGCTACTGCCACTGTCTTCCTGGCTGCCAGAGGAAGAAGGTCAAAAAACTTCCTCAATGATTTGATGAGCTGGAAGCATGAGCTAGCCACGCCTACCGCTTGCTGCTTAAATGAAAGTTGGTCATCAAATTTGATGCCCAGATTTCGCGCAGAGGAAATAGTGTTAGGGGGGGCTTCCGCATCCTCAGGCCACCATTGTTTAGGGGAAAACAGATTTTAGGATCCAAAGGGTAATATTTCTGTCTTCCCTGAGTTACATTTGAGGTGATTGTTATTCATCCACTCAAATGTAGCCGTGAGACAGTTCATCAGGTTTTCCTCAGCCCCAGGCAGCTCCCTATCCAACACCAGGATCAGCTGCATATCGTCAGCGTACGATAAGACTTCAATCTGGTAAGAGGCGATTAGCTCAATCAGGGGTACCATATAAACATTAAAAAGTACAGGGCTCAGACTAGAGCCCTGTGGGACCCCTGAGCTGATGACTTTTTCTTCAGATTTGGGTTCGCCTAGTACAATTACCTGACGTCTCTGGGAGAGGAAATTTGTAAGCCATGCCAGCACCACTCCTCCTATGCCTGCGTTATCCAAACGGTCAATCAAGATAGAGTGTGAGACCGTATCGAAGGCCGCTGAATTATCGAGTAAAATCAAGACGGCCTTCTTCCCTTGATCCAGTGCCATTCGTAACGTCTCTGCCGTAAACAAAAGGGCAGATTCAGTCGAATGTTTGGATCGAAACCCTGATTGATTGGAGTGCAGGACGTTATTCTCCTCCAGAAAACTCGTAAGTTGATTATTAACGAATTTCTCTGTCAGCTTAAACACCGCAGGGAGTAGGGAAATGGGACGCAGGTTGGACAGAGTGGTTGGATCTGGCAGGGCTTTTTTCTGAAGTGGCATAACAGCTGCACGCTTCCAGTCACCTGGGATTACTGCCGTGGCCAATGAAGAATTAATGATGCTGTTAACGATTGGGTTTATCTCCTCAACCAAAGTCCGCAGGACCATAGGCGGGCAGGGATCAAATGGAGATCCAGATTTTATTGCTAAAATGGCCTGATGTGAGTCCTCCAGGGAGATGGGCGTAAATGAGTCAAACGGAGCCTGTCCTCATTGTTTCCACATTTGTCGGAGTAGGTAGCATAGAAGGGAAATCCTTAACAATGTCAGAGATTTTCTTCTCAAAATAATTAGCTATGGCATTGCAAAGCGGGAGGGAGGGTGGAATTTCCTGAGAGAGTGCTGTGGGGTTGGTAAAGCTATTAACTATCTTAACGATCTCTTTCTGTCCCTTGTCAGAAGAAGAAATGACCTCTAAATAGAATGTTTTTTTGCCAGCTTAATTGCGGCATGGTAATTCCTACGTGCAGATTTATATATATCACAGGCAGTCGCCTCCTAATTTCTTCGCCACCATCGCTCAAGTGATCTCACTACACCTAACTCAGTTTTTAAAGCTAATGAAAACCATGGGGCGCTCTTTCTATTTTTAAGACAGCTTGAATTTGTATGCTTCTTCACTGTGTCCAAAGACAACCCAAATGTTGCCAGCCACTCACAGTATTGCTAATTATCTGTTAGGGTGTGACCTGTTAATACGGGTATACTAACTCTTAACTTCTCCAAAAGATCAGGCCGTGTGAAGGCGTTTATCCAATCCGGTTTACGGCTGACAGAGCTTGTTTTCGTGCATTTCACCGGAGCCTTCTGTTTTACAAGGAGGTGAAATGGAATGAGTTTATGGTCTGACCAGGTTAAAGTGTATGGAGGTTTAACCATCAGGCCATCAGAGTTAGAACAAATACAGTCCAAAACATGGCCTGCTGTATGGGTGGGTTCCAGCGTTAGCAGAGTAAGACCAAGTATATTAATAATGTCCATAAAACCACTGGCGCCTGATTCCTTAGGGAAATCTAGATGGAGCTTAAGATCTCCCATCACCGTGCAATGAGCGAACCTAAGTGTAAGTTCGCTCAGCGCATCTCCAATGCTTTCCAAAAAATCGGTGGATGTACCAGGTGGATGATAAATCAAAGCACCAGAGAAAGAGAAGGAATCATGGATGGCAAGGCAGAAGGCCATAGCCTCAGCTCCTTTGATGTCTGGCAGCTCAAACGTAGTGCATTTGATTGCACTGCGATGAATGATTGCCAGACCACCTCCCCTTTGTAGAGGTCTATCTAATCGCTGAATTGAAAAAGAATGTGGGAGAGCCACTGCTAAGTTCGGGTTGCACCATGGACGAAGCCAGGTTTCCGTGACAAATAGCCAATCTAGGTCCATTTCTATAATCAGGTCATGGATGTGCTGTGCATTTTTGCACATCGACCTGGCGTTAATAAGTCCCCCTCGTAGTACAGCTGAATGAGTGTCGACATGGGGGCCCAACGCAGAAATAAACTTCATCTTGCAGTGAAGGCAACAAACTGAGCCATCCCACGTATCTGGGATTAGGGTATTGTGGCAGAAAGAGGAGCATTTATCAAAGGAGCCTAACCACTCCCTAGACTTAACTAAATTGTTGACCCCAGAAACAGTGTACCTTGCCTCCGCCGCAGCCTCGATGCTGACGAGCGCAGACGGGCAGGACTCTGGCTGGACTCCGGCGTGAGTCCGGCGTGCCCGCTGCGCGTCATCATGGCAGGTTTAAATAGGGCAATGGTCAGCCCGCCTGAAGACTAGGGTGCTCACAAAAATGGTGCCGCAATACGTCCCTGCCTACCACCAAGATGGCTGAAAGGAGTGTGTAGCAGTAAGTGCCCCGCTAAAACAGCGGTGAAGTTACTGATTATAGTGCAAGTAAGCGCTATGTGTGCTCATTAAAATAGAAGACTGAAACCGATTTATTAAAATAAGGTACAACAAGTTTTTTCTAAAATGCGCGTGCTAACGCGATTTAACCAAGCTGAAAGCGCGTCATGCAAAACACAGCGCTGCATTACAGAAATGATACCTTTGTCCATTTGTGGTTAAAATCAATAAAAATGTAAAAAAAATAATAAGAATGCTAGGCCATCGGCAAGGCACCCTGATGGAGCCCAGGGTGATGACACAGAATGGCAGGTTACCCTGAGCAGATCTTGCAGTCAATCCGTGACCACCGCCTCAATATGGAGAAGCAGATTGGTGGTGTTGACGCAGAAGTGGGACTTCTCTGCCAAGATGTCAGGCAGTGAGAAGGACACTGAGAATTGGATCTCTACCACGGAGGACACTGTCCATACACTGGTTGTGGACATGACCAGCCTCAAGGAGAAGGTGACTCATCTGGAGCACAGAGTGGAGGACATGGAGGGACGCTCTAGAAGATACAACCTACACTTAATAGAGTCCCTGAGGGAGCAGAGGGAGCGCATCCTGAGACCTTCCTGCGCACCTGGCTGATGTCTTGGATGTCTGCAGAGGCATTCTCAGCGTGTTTTGTCATTGAAGGGATGCACAGATCTGTGGCAGCTAGGTTCTTAATATTAGACTCAGCAAGGGTCACCATTTACCCAGATTAGCTCTACAAGTGCCACAGCAAAGAGGGTCCCACATCGAAGTGAAGCAGAAACTGAATGCGATGCAGATGAAATATATACTATTGTTCCCTGACAAACTTAAAGTAATCCACGAGGGTAACACACACTTCTTTGAAATGCCCCAGGCAGTTTGGGTCTGTCTAGATCTGCAGGGGTTGGAATGGAGGAGCCAGCCAGCGTCCTGCCTGCCGGGGACAGGAGAGAGTACAGGGCCAGCCAACGCAAGCGAATCATTGCAAATTGAGGAGACAGAGGTGGCAGCTGTGATCGCAACAGGGAGGCAGCGGTAACCGAACCTCCCTGCCCCACAACTCTGACAATGAGCCTAGTGGTCCAGAGGGTGGCTTGACACTGCTACAGGTGCAGGAGAGCACCCTCCAGCCTCCACATCGTATCGTACGCTCAGTTGACATTGCCATATCCTTTTCAGATGAAGTGGAGGCCTCATACCTGTCGGCGGTGGGTTGAGGCGACTTCTTAGACAGAACTGTTAAATATATGCTATAATGGTACTATTGTGAAGAATCAGCTTGGTCGGCTGTGCATAAGTGTATTTGTAATACCAGTGGTTTGGAGTATGACTGTGGCTGCCCGCAGTGGCGGCTCCTCCACTAAAGAGTAGGATCATTGCCCCAATGCTTTTCAGCAGTGTGAATAAAGGTTAAATAAAATGATAATAACTTGTGATTATCAGTGGGAGCTCCACCACTAAGGCGGAGGAGCGTAGCCCTACTGCTTTTCAGCAGTGTAAATAAAGGAAAAATTAAATGATAATAACTAGTTGTTATCATTTTATTTTAGCCACTGATGCGGCAGCTTTGCAGAGTGGGGCGGGGCTGCTCTGCTCTCAGAGCAGGATGAGGAGTGGTGGGCACTCTATAAGTGCGCATGAATATTTGGCTGGCTGTCTTGGGCTGGGCAAACAGTCATGCGCACTTTGCATGTTCCCCACCCAGGCTGCATTACATTCTGGGTGGACCACATGCTGAGGCTCCCAGTCCCTGACTGCGCGCCAAACCATGGCTCTTAGACCAAACACAACACTGCAATGAAGAGTTATGATTGGCTTAGGGAAGCATGGGTACTTTCTGGGTGCTCTGTTTCTGTGCCGGAATAGACGACGATGGAGAGACGCTGCTACGAGGTAAGTTAATTTTTTTTCTTTACCCCCCTCTAGCCTCCACTCCACCACCCCGATCTGTGCAAGCCGCCACTGGCTGCCTGCCCTGTAGACTATGTACACTTTGGGGGTTTGGTGACGGATTCTTCATTTTAAGAAGTGTAGGGTGGGAAGGGGAGTTGGAGTGTTTCTTCAATCCACCATTTTTTTATTAGTTCATACTATGCACTATGACACACACTCAGCAAGGGTCCACTGATGGGGTACCAGAAACATCCATTACATGCTCAATACACCTTTCAAAGTCTCATCTGAAATATCAATGGCCGTACAAACAAGATCAAAAGAGGTGCAGTCTTCCAGTTCATTAGGTAGCACATGCCTCATGTGGTGCTGCTACAAGAGACTCACTTGATGGGCAATAAATGCCCTTTTTCATTTCCCCCAGCACTATACCAGAGTTTACCACATGGGCCACACCAATGCCTCTTGAGGGGCAGACATTCTCCTTCACAAACACTATCCTCTCCAGGTCACCAACGTACACCACAACGGTTGGCGCAGGTTCACAAATGTAGAGGGAATCCTAAAGGGAAGACACTGGACTGTGGCTTCAATCTACAACCCCCGACTATTGGCGATCACTCTTAAGGCCCTCACGAAGGTCCTTTTACATGTACCCCCAGGCCACATAGTAGTGGGGTACAATGTCAATTCCATCATGGACACTATTAGTGATACTAATGCAGCCCAGCACGGCAAATCTATCAAATTGAGGGACTGGGCCAGTTCCCTGGCAGATAAATGGTGCTTTTTACCGACTAGTGCCACGGATATACATATTACTCTCATGCACAGGGTTCCTCCTCCCGACTAGACTACATATTTTTCGCATCAGTCGATGTGGGCAACATGACTAGCATGAATATGGGTAGGAGAAGCACACCTCTTTTCACGTTTTCCAAATGGGTTCTTTTTAAATTTTTAACCACTTCGACGCTAATGACAAAGCCAGCTCGTCATGGGCGTTACCTGCCCTGCGCTCATGACGAGCTGGCTTTGTCACAAACAAGCCATTTATTACTTTTTCAGCGCACAGCAGGTAAACGCGGTAGCGCTGAAGCAGTTAATAATCTACGCGTGCAACAATGGTAGCACGTTTGCCCTCACGTGCCCACACTTGAACCAACCTATCTCGAGTGAATTACACCCGACCACTGTGCACTGTTGCGAATCTCTATTGAGTTTATTTTTCAAAGTTTAAACCATATCAAAGTGAAATTATTAATTTTGTCAACATAACTTGTCAATTCAGTACATTGAACAAAACATTCATGATTTTTACATTTTCTGTTCTCTTGAAACTTAGAAGTATACAGCGTACACAACACAACATATCATCATTTCATTGTACATTTGAGATGCCCGATGCATTTCGAGCCCTGTGAGGCTCTTCCTCCGGGGCCTGAAATCTGAACAAATATGGAAACAGCGTTACATTTTGGGACCACAACTGAATTGAAATAAAAATTCTTGAATAGTGCACCACCACCATCTGTCGTGTATTTCTATAGGTTCTGAATCGATCCCCCTATTCCTGACCCTATTCTGGTTAAACTACCTAGCTAGTTAACTAACAGTCAGCCCATGAGGCAAGAAATTCCCCATGATGCAGATACCGTTATCTGACGCAGTCACACTACGGCACAGGAACGTGTTATCTGATTAGGTCATAACGCTTGAGATCTAATTAGACAAGCGACATTCCTCCAGCCCCTGATAAGGCATACGACGTTCTCATAACAAATCAAACCTATGACAACCTGGATAATCCGTGCGGCCATTGTTTTGATTTCACAGAGAACTTTAGTAAAGAATGTGCTAACGAGCAAGTCGTATGACATCTTTATTGACGTACCTATGTCCATCCTTACGTCAATCCCGGCACCTTTAAGGTATAAATATTGCCGATCTTGCCCTATGCAAAACACACGCGTGGTGACAAGACGGAGCAGCCATTCTTGCCGAAGCCGAGAGCAGAAGCAGACCCCGCAGGCAGCAGCCCCGCCTTCCTGACGCGCTGAGAGACGCGCTGCTATCTCAAGCCGAGAGACCCAGCACCGGCGCTTCCGGGTAGCCCTCGCAGGCAGCCTGGAATATCGAGAGCAGAGAAAGAGATACCATTCCTCATTCATCCTAAATTCCAGGTACAGAACTGAATAACCCCTCCTAGAGAATTCTTTAGTTATTCACTTGGCAAAAACAAACTTAACTTAAACTGTAACTTTCTATTCCCGCCCACGCATTAGACTTAGGTCAGGTACACGGGGTAGGCGTATTTAGAAACACCAGTTGAGCACGTTTAGTCAAATGTATATGTGTATGTAAATATATTTTAATCATTTTAAACATCATATGGCTCAGAAACCATATCCATGTTTTTACAGTATTATTTTATACTATTGCTTCTAATGTATGCACTTTACTTAACTATAAGTATCGCAATAATATCGATCCATTTCTCTTGTACGAGAAAAGAGACTGATCAATAAATAACATCTTTTATTGAACACGCCCGTCTCTTCCTTTTCTCTACATTCTGATGAGACTAAGAATGCACGTACTGACTGAGTAAAATAATTGCCTTGTGCTCACACGACTCTTGAGATTGACTCTTGATTAGGGGAGAGCAAAGTTGTCATGTTCTATGGTTGTCAGAAACTAAATCCCTTCTTGTCTAATCAGGGGAGTTAATCCTTCCTTGAACATTCGAGAAAGTTTCTAGCGAACTCTGAGCTTAGCTGGCAAACCCAAAAATTAAGTCTAGTATCGACAGTAGTAGACCTAGTTAACGTCTGGCCTAGGCCTTTACTGCCGTAGGTACTATTCCAATGCGCAGAGCCTATTGGGAAAATAGGAACTACACTACATGGCGCCCAACGCGTTTGGAAAGGGCGATAAAACTAACGTAAGACATTTAGAGTAACTCAGTCGTGCTTTCTCACTCAGACCCCTTTTCCCAAATACTCCAAAGACGTCTGGAGTGGGTGAAAGGTTATAAAATCCTCCAAAACCTCGCAGGAGGGAACTCCTATGTATGGTTCTTGGTATAGTCAACGTTGAAGGATAAAACAGTTCCAAAATATTGTGCACCTAATCTCTGTTCCATAAAGAAACCTGATCTGCAAATAAACATAATACCATCCTGTCTGTAAAATGGGAGACAGTGATGGAGAAAGAGAAGCAGTTAGATTAGCGGCTGAAATAGCAGCAGCTGATAATGCTGCACTAGATGCGGACGCGGATATAATACTCATTCCGGTCGCCAAAAGGAGATCTATAACCTTAAAACTTATAGAAAATGGACTGACACCTAGAGGTGGCACAGTCATATTCGTAATCGAGGCACACGAATATCGGCAGACAGAGGTATACTATACATGGATACATTTTCCAGCAGCAAATGCTGTAACAAAGTATTTCCACTATTACAAAATAGAGGTTCCTCCAGAAACGTACACTCCTTTCGAGGAGGTGGAAGTACCACTCAAATTCCAAGAGCATTTGCTCTTATTTGATGGCGCCCTAAAACATAACAATCACATTACAAGGCTCGGTCCTTTAGGAAGACCAGGAGCAACGTGGCCGGTCTTAGCCGGATACACACCACATCCAGACATCGACGAGATGCCTGCACCAGAGCTATTAATACAGCTAAAACAACTACTAAAAATTCACAGACAATTAGTTCAGTATGTAATGCGGACTTCTACAATTCAGCCAGCGATTAAACTACCACAGCTGACCTCTCACCAGGGGAACACAAATAAAATTACACCACAGAACATCCAATCCTGCCTAGGTAAAGTTCCAGCTAAACGGGAACAGATACCATTCTGGTTGGCACAGAAAATCACCCAAATAGAGGCGGTGTTTCCTGACACCACCCCGCTAGAAAAACACAGGATTCTGACTATATGTCTCCCAATGGGAATCGCACCACACATTGAGGACTGTGACACTTGGGTTACAGTCTTTGCTTCCATCTACACAAAAACGCACGGTGTCCCATCCATTTCGGTGATACCAGATGTGCTAAAACAAATTCAAGATGAATACGGTCCAGAACCTGCTTTAACTCTTGGTATGAAATTACTGAAAGACTTCAAGCAGGTCTCGGCTATATTACTAGCCAACATAAAAGGTGAAGCAGCAAACGTGGCGATCCGCCAGAGGTTAAAAGAGACAGATATAGCAGACCAACCAGCTGAAATTGCCAGAATCATAGAAAAATCCTATGAAGAACTAGGCAGAGATAGTCTAGGTGGAATACCAGTAAAACCGCAACTGACTACAAGTCCAGAAAAAATATTTTTTAATAATAATAATTCACCAAAAAAGAACTGGGATGGAAACAAACAATCCAATCCAAAAGAAAAGAAATTCCAGTCCAGAGGAAGGTCTCCTAGGCGAAGAGAGAAATCTCCAAACCCGAGACAAAGGTCACCTCAGAGTGAACCCTCTGGGAATAGATATAACCTTAGAAATAGGGATAATATTAAAAAACCTGATAGATATCAAGACACTGATACACGTCCCTCTCAATCTTTTCAGAATTCCTCGCAGAAATCGGAAAGAAGAGGACGATCAGAAGAGCACGCCAAGTCCAAAGACAAGGAACCTGCTCAACTGAAAAAGAAATCACAATTTCCAAAAAAGAAGGTAGCCAGTATCAAGGTAGTTAACAATGCCGAGAATACTGAGGACACAATTGAAAAACGGAGAGTGGGCTCAGACAATGCTAGACAGCGCAGCAGAGGTGAGCATAGCTCGCAAAGTCCTTATGAATCATCTGGAGACAGTGGACACGAATGAATACCTTCAAGTGGAAACTGCAGATACCAGAGTTAGCAAGCCCCACAAAATATACGAGATAACATTACGTATAGAGGGAGATAAGACTAGGAAAATAAGGGGACTATTTTGGGATAACCTATCCAAGGGCTATGACATCCTTCTAGCTGAAAAAGACTGGCCACCAGAGTTTGTCAGGGAGTGCCCTCATGGCGAAGAAGTAATTATGCCTGCCTTCTCGAATCAAATACCGATTCATAAAAAATATACACTTGCTAGAAAGTGGGCAGTGGCCTTAGCACCTGCTTTATATAAAAATCATGTAGGATGGGATGAGGATTCTCCTCCTCACAAAGTCCAGTTAAAATCACAACCAACTGCACAAAGGCAGTACCCAATTAAGCAAGAAGCTAAAAAACAAGTAAATGAAATACTAGATCAGCTAGAATACCAAGGGGTGATTGAAACTTGCACCTCACAAATGAACAATCCTTTGTTTCCGGTCTCCAAACCAGACAATTCGTACCGTCTAGTTTTGGATTACCGACACCTTAACACATGTTGCAAAACTTTTGCAGTACAAAACTCACACAGTGCTGCACTAATGAATAACATAGTGCGCAAAAAATACAAAACAACCTTGGACATCTCCAACGGATTCTTTTGTCAAAACATAGCACCAGAGAGCAGATATTTAACTGCATTCTCAGTAAATGGCACTCAAAAACAATTCTGTCGGTTAGCCCAGGGGTACAAGAATAGCCCGGGGGTATTCTCAGCGAGAGTAACAGAATTACTACAACAATATGATGATGAAGCATTATCTTATGTCGATGACATTTACTTAACAGATGATGACTTGGAAACTCACTTGAAAAGAGTGAACACCATAATACTTGGTTTCGCTGCAGAGGGTTACAAATTCAACTTCAAAAAGTCCAGAATTGCCCATCTGACGGTCCTATTCTTAGGATATGAGTTATCAAGTGAAGGCAAAAGCCTGGCAGACAATTTCCTAGAGAAATGTGCCGTAATCCAAGCTCCTAAAACACTAAAAAACCTACAGTCAATTCTAGGCTTCCTAAATTTCGGAAGAACTTACATTGCTAATTACGCAGAAAGGGTCAAGCCCCTTTACGATCTAATTAAACCAGACTTTAAAAGATCCAGTTGGACTCAAACACACACAGAAATTTTGAGATCCTTACAAACAGACATGCTAATTAAAACAAAATTAGAAACCCGTGATAATACACGCAACCTTGTGATCCGAGTAATCCCAGGGAAATGCGGATACACATACCTGACCTCTAATGAGGGAGAAAAGGTACCAATTGCATTTAAATCGCACTTGTACACTAAGGCTGAAATGAAATTTAGCCCAACGGAAAAAATTCTTACAGCAACACAGACAGCTATAGCAAAAGAACGAGCCCTGGCACAAGGTAAACGAATAATAATCGTGACACCAATACCAGCCTTAGAGGCAGTAACAAAGGCAAGCATTCCAAATGCGAAAGCACTCCATCCGAGATGGATACAATGGGCTAACTCTCTTGCTGCAACAGACGTGGTGTACGAATTTGATCCTTACTTAAAAACACAAGAATTTCTACAATATGAATTCGAATGTCCTCTGCCAACCGAAATTCTGCCTCTAGACCAATACGGCTGTATAATATATACAGACGGATCAGCACAACCCGCAGTAGGGGGTAAACAAGCTTACAGTGCTGCGTGCGCGATTGTTAAAGGTCGTTGGCACGAAGGGAAATTTAAACCAACCCTAACTAAGACCCAATCTCTAGGAGATTGCACAGCTCAGCGAGCTGAATTACTAGCATTCAAGATGGCGCTTGAAAATACCGATCGAGAATTCCCCACACTCATAGTGTGCGATTCGTATTATTGCGTTCAATCTTATAATGAATACTTGCAGATCTGGCTTCAAAATGGTTTCAAGGATGCGAAAGGAGGCACAATCAAGCATAAAATGCTATGGGAACAAGTAGCTCTTTTACAAAAAGAACTACCAAAGACTCACGTGATACATACACTGAGTCATCAACGTGATGGCGTTCACGTTGCAGGGAATTCATTGGCTGATGAGGCCGCGAAGGCAGCTGTGCAAACGGCTTCCGTAGCTGCCATCACCCGGTCAAAAACAAAAATAGACAGCGAAATATTACAAGCTGTCAGCGCTTCTGAAAAGGATTCGATAGAACCACTCCCTAAAGGCTTTCCATTAAAGTACTCATACATAACAGATGAAAACAATGTTCCTTTTGCTCAAATCCCTGGAGTGGGGGATAGGGCAATTCCAAACATGGAACACAGATTAGGACTAATAATAGCGGCACACGAAGGGCTTGCTTCTACCCATGCTGGCGTCTCAGCCACAGTATCATTATTAAAACAGAGATACTGGTGGCCGCAAATGAGAAGACAAACAAGGAACTATGTTCTAGCATGTGAAATATGTCAAAAAATGAAAGTATCAACTGTGAGACGTCCAGCACAGACGCCCCTTCTAATCTCGGATAAACCATTAGCCTGTGTTTATCTAGACCACTGCGGTCCCTTACAAAGGGACGGTAACTATAAATATATCTTGGTCGCAGTGGACTCATGCACGAGATTCATATGGATGTGGCCCCAGCGAACGGCTGACGCCAGAACTGTTATAAAAGATTTGCGGGTCTTTATCGGCACATACGCAATTGGCATTCTGCATTCGGACAATGGTCCTGCTTTTAGCTCTCGGGCTTATAAGGAGGCCATGGTCAGCATGGGCGTGCAATTGCGGTACTCTTGTCCATTTCACCCTGAGGGGAACGGAATTGTTGAAAGAAAAAACCGTGACATAAAGCAATCTATAACGGCAAAGGTATTAGGTTCGGGAGCTGGGTGGGTCAAACATCTAATAAGTGTCCAACGTAGTCTAAATAACTTGCCAAGAAATTCTCTGAAGGGATTCAGTCCGTACGAATTATTATTCGGAACTAGGATGTTGATCTCTGACCTTGATAGTCAGACTTCAGTGGTAACAGAAAAAACCTTTGATGTCAAAGACCGTTTGGCTATTTTGCAGGACTTAAACAAAACAAGAAAAGACCTGAGCAACATACAGTTGAAACAACAGCCAACAACCACTGAAGATTCACCACCTGTCCCAGCAAGACCTGTCTGGATTCCAAAAGTCGGGGATCTAGTCAGGGAAAAGATCGCGGTAAAGAAGGAATTTGGGCCTTCTTACAGAAAAGCAGTTCCTGTCTTGTCTGTCAACGGGACAAGATCAGTTGTACTACCGCCACTTGCTGGAAAAAAGGAGAACCGAGTTGTATCCATCGACCTGGTAAAACCACAACATGTGGCCGATAACAAACAGTAGGCCAAGTGGACTCCCAATAAGTAGCAGAACACCAAGGTTTGCTACCAGTACAGAGGTCCTAACAAAGAGGCTCATCACATTCGAAACGCCTACAGAAGAACAACAAGGACTATGCAACAATGCAATAGAACTTAGACCTCTGAAAACCCAAATAAAGACATTTAGTAGAGACACACCAATCTATACAGAAGTACCAAGTGAAAATGCAAGAAACAAAAATCCTGAACCAATTGGAACAATTGACAGAACTGCATCCGGTTACTTCATCAACTTCGATGATTCCTCTGAAGGCTTCAGCGAACAAAAGACACAGCCATCATCAAAATCCTTTAAAGACAAAGCAAAGGAGCTTTTGAAACAACTAAAAGAAACATATCTGATTTCTCCATGGATTGAATTTTGGGTGGGTTTTGGTGCATTTATCCTCATACTTTGGCTCATCATGGTATTTACCTTGGGACGCTTCATTGAGGGAAAATATGCTAAAATGGACACAGCAAGTCAGAACATCAACTTGGTCCTCAAACCACACACATCTTCACACGTCGAGAAACAAGAACTTTCTTCAGAACTTTCTTCAGCCAACTTCACAGCAATTCCAATACCTGGTGGGGTAGCCTGGGACAACACTGACTATGAAATTTATGGTCCGGTCGAGATCCTGAAATATCCACACCAAATCAAGATCTCTTTGAGTGACTTTGCAAAACCAAACTCATTTGCTGATGATTGGGACTTTGAAAGTATTAACAATATGATGTCTGACTTAGTAATGTCTGCTAAATTTACAAAACATGATTATTTGCAGGGTTCTACAAATTATGATAGTATGTATTGCTATAACCACTATGGTAACCATTTCTTGCATAAATCTGCACAACCTAGAAATGTTTTAAATTATAATCAATGGGAACATTGTGCTACACCTCCAAAAGGGAGCTCTAGAACCGTATATGACAAATATTCATATTTTTCAGGTTTTAACATAACTAATGCTGAAACATTTTATTACAAATTGTCAAACAAGACAGGGATGAAAACCATGATAACCAACACAAAATTGATATATTCAGATTCATTCTTTGAAAAAATGAATACATTTGGATTTGATTATTGGGACAAACATGTTGATTTGAAAAGTGTTTGGGGTACAAAAGAATGGCAAGTACAGGGTTTAGAAGCTTTGTTTAGAGCCTGCATGATCCCAGAACAAATGATATTTTTAAATGACACCGTCCAACAAACGACCTGTCTTGGCCTAGCAAAAATCAAAGATTTAAATAAACCGTCTATTCCAAAGCCAACAATGTTTAGCAATAACTCTGATACAGATGAAGAAATAGACATAAACCATATACTTAACCAAAACAGAACACATCCTGATTGGAAACAATGGTTGATCTGGCCCACAGATACAAATAACTGTCAAGATAGATTCCTGAATAAAACACAGGGTTTCAAAATGACCAGGCCAGACCCTAGATTTAATCAACACAACGTCACTATTCCAAATCTTTAACCTTACTGATAGACAAATCGGTATGGTGCAGAAGGGTGCTGATTATACAATCTTGAGCATTGAAAAACTAGAAAGATTACCGTTGACAATGTCAGAACGACCTGTCAGTGAATGGATAATACACGGAATCATAAATATTCCAATCTCAACCTTCAGGTTTCAATACTGCCAAAAATATATACAGGCTGGCATGTACGAGAAATTGGGAAAAGGGTACCTTAAAACAACTTGGAACCTGCCCTATTCACATGCATGTGTCAGTAACAAAGGACAGAAAGTGTTTCTTAGTGGCAACAATTGTGCTATGTCACTGAGCGGCACGCTTCTGTGTAACGGTATTAGTTTGCACGGAGCCTGTGAAGGGAATTCATACAACCTTTCATGTCACCAGCAAGGCGCACCTGCAACTGAAATAGAACCATTCTTTCAAAGACTCTATAATGGGAGTTACATTCTTATTGTAGACCGCAGATGCTGTAGTCTTATGCCCGGGACTCCTTATCTCGTCACTACGACGGCGAAGGTCAAGTGCTGTGGACGTTCTTTGTTCCCCAGCTCCTTTCCAAACAGGGAGGCAAGGGCATGGCCCGGTCTGAAAATTACTTCTATTCGAATAGACACTTTAAGCAGAATGAAAACAGTGCTTCTTCAGACGCCTACAAGGCTCACGTCATCTAAAGAAACGTATGATCTACAAGTCACAAGGACGACTGCAGAGATACATACATTATTATCAACCAATTCCCCCGTACATTTCGCGGAAATCCTGAGCGAAATCTTAAATATTTCTGATACCACAGGGGTCTCAAAGGTATTTAAGACAGTATTTTCGATGGCATTAACACCATTCAAAGCCATACTGGGTATTTTTCCAGACTTCGTCCATTCGATTTTTGGCGGACTTCCCCTGATCCTAGGACTAATTGCAGGAATCCTATTCCTGGTCCTTATTTTTCGTTATGGCAACCCATGTCACAGAACAAAATCTCACGACAATGGAAGATACGATCCTAGCCATTGGATACCGGGACCGGATATCAAAAATCCTGGGACTCTCCCGGCTTAGAGACCTAAACATGACTTGGTTTCTATCATTTCGACCAATGTGGCAAAGGTGTGTTTTACCTGTACTAAGGTGTCTGCTATGCGGAGAAGAATGCGTGTTAGACACCTGTCTGACGCTACAATCGGATGCGCCAGTGGATGCAGATACACTGTTGGTTCCTACCAAGGTTCACGCACTGTGCTGCCCTCAAAGGCTGCCAATTCTGATGACGGCATTCCTGGAATCTTCACCACTGCGATTGAAGAGTAGTGAAGTTCAAGATGAAAGCAGCATCGAACAGGTACGACCTTCTGTCAGCAATGCAAATCAGAATGTCAATGGAGACAATCATGCGCACGAATGCATGGTTACCCCTATTTCCGACTTAGTGGAACTTTCCCATGAAGCTGTTGACAGTTTTTTCAAAAGCCTGAATGATATGATGTTCTCTCCGGAACAGAAATAGAGACTTTTGAGTAAACTCGCACGCGGCGTTCCCTGAATTCGGCCTTCAACTTTAATAATAAAGTCACATGAACAATTACAATCCAGTTCACGGACAGCAACTTTTTTCAGCAAGCCCCTAAAATATTCTTCTATATATTTTTTCCCGGGACACTGATCTTCTGCTTAAAGTAAGAAACTATTCCTAGAGAACTAAGATTTCTATTTTTTTAGATTCTTTATAGACTTTATATAGACTTTAGCTGCCCACTGGTATGTTCACAATATATTTTATGTGATGAAATGGTTTCGACTTTTTTTCTGTATAGCCATATTAAGAGCCATTTCATGTGTATTTCTCATATACCAACAAACAATAATGCATAACAATGCGTGTTTACTTTTGCATTTGATTCATAGCTTAAGTGCATACGATATATATGACTGCAATTTTTCAGTATATTTGAAAATTTCAAAATGCATTTATGTATTTTGGGGTGGTAAGGTATACACTATACTCTATAGTATGTTGTACTATGTTATACTATGCATAGATTAGTAGATATGACCATAGTTAGCGTGGAGTGGGTGTCGTGTATTTCTATAGGTTCTGAATCGATCCCCCTATTCCTGACCCTATTCTGGTTAAACTACCTAGCTAGTTAACTAACAGTCAGCCCATGAGGCAAGAAATTCCCCATGATGCAGATACCGTTATCTGACGCAGTCACACTACGGCACAGGAACGTGTTATCTGATTAGGTCATAACGCTTGAGATCTAATTAGACAAGCGACATTCCTCCAGCCCCTGATAAGGCATACGACGTTCTCATAACAAATCAAACCTATGACAACCTGGATAATCCGTGCGGCCATTGTTTTGATTTCACAGAGAACTTTAGTAAAGAATGTGCTAACGAGCAAGTCGTATGACATCTTTATTGACGTACCTATGTCCATCCTTACGTCAATCCCGGCACCTTTAAGGTATAAATATTGCCGATCTTGCCCTATGCAAAACACACGCGTGGTGACAAGACGGAGCAGCCATTCTTGCCGAAGCCGAGAGCAGAAGCAGACCCCGCAGGCAGCAGCCCCGCCTTCCTGACGCGCTGAGAGACGCGCTGCTATCTCAAGCCGAGAGACCCAGCACCGGCGCTTCCGGGTAGCCCTCGCAGGCAGCCTGGAATATCGAGAGCAGAGAAAGAGATACCATTCCTCATTCATCCTAAATTCCAGGTACAGAACTGAATAACCCCTCCTAGAGAATTCTTTAGTTATTCACTTGGCAAAAACAAACTTAACTTAAACTGTAACTTTCTATTCCCGCCCACGCATTAGACTTAGGTCAGGTACACGGGGTAGGCGTATTTAGAAACACCAGTTGAGCACGTTTAGTCAAATGTATATGTGTATGTAAATATATTTTAATCATTTTAAACATCATATGGCTCAGAAACCATATCCATGTTTTTACAGTATTATTTTATACTATTGCTTCTAATGTATGCACTTTACTTAACTATAAGTATCGCAATAATATCGATCCATTTCTCTTGTACGAGAAAAGAGACTGATCAATAAATAACATCTTTTATTGAACACGCCCGTCTCTTCCTTTTCTCTACATTCTGATGAGACTAAGAATGCACGTACTGACTGAGTAAAATAATTGCCTTGTGCTCACACGACTCTTGAGATTGACTCTTGATTAGGGGAGAGCAAAGTTGTCATGTTCTATGGTTGTCAGAAACTAAATCCCTTCTTGTCTAATCAGGGGAGTTAATCTTTCCTTGAACATTCGAGAAAGTTTCTAGCGAACTCTGAGCTTAGCTGGCAAACCCAAAAATTAAGTCTAGTATCGACAGTAGTAGACCTAGTTAACGTCTGGCCTAGGCCTTTACTGCCGTAGGTACTATTCCAATGCGCAGAGCCTATTGGGAAAATAGGAACTACACTACACATCTCACCGTGTGGGTGATAAAAGTAAGGCTTACCCTCTACTTCTTAATGCTGGACGAAAAACCTGTTCAATAAGGAAATATACCATAAACTCTCAATCCCAAAAGTTTTATTTGTATTGGTACTCGACAGAGGACCACAAATATACAGTTTACAGAAAATAAAGCTGATTTCACATTTAATCAATACAATAATAAAAAGGATTTAAAAAAATTAAAAAAATTGTAGCAAACAAATTCATTTGGTGGCTGTTTACACAACTCTAATAGTTCACTCGCTCGGGTGATTCTACAAGTGCGATAAATAGGGGCAAGGTATCTTGTGCGTGCTAAAGTTACTTTTATACTAGGACACACGAACAGCAAGTGCTCAATGTTTTGGTCACCCCCTTCACACAAGGGGCAAAGCGACGATCCTCCTGGCAACCATCTTGCTGTATAGGATAGTGTGGGTAAAATACCCAGTCTTAACATAGTTATTGACCTCCTTGCGCCGTGAATCAGGGAGAACCCGATATATGGGTGAGTATGGTGATACTGTGTATACATTATTTTCGATCAACCATAAGTACATACAGAAACACATGGCGTATTGAATTGCATGAATTTACAAAAAACATGAAAAATCAATTTTTTCATTTAACCCTTTGGGATCTTGGGTCCCCAACCTTTTAATCCAAAGAGATTTCTCTCTGTAGCAAAGATCTGGTGAGATCTGTGCCTTCAAACTTCTCAATTTTGATTCAATACGCCATGTGTTTCTGTATGTACTTATGGTTGATCGAAAATAATGTATACACAGTTTTCCCCCAGCAGTCTCTCACTGCATGTGTCACATTTTAAGTTCATCACATTCTACTTTATTTTTATTTCATTATTTTTCATGCGCCGAGCACTCACGAGTGCTTTTAAGTTTTAGGCACCTTAGAGGTAGAAGCGGATTGGTTGATACAGTAACACGTGGTTACTGGTGAGGAGAGAGATCAGGAAGTGAAGCCGCGTTCAATGCGAGCGGGCCGCTCTAGTTGTTTTCGTGACGCCCGAGGGAGTTTAGTGTTTTGATTGGGAGTTATCTAGTTGACGTGATGATTAGTACGCCTGTTATTTGCGGTGCACCTAAACGTTCGGCAACCGCCACGAGGAATGTCACAGAGGAACAGCGTTATCATCCAGGTACGAAGTTTGCTAAGCGGTCTTTGAGGGTTTCTTTTAAAGAATAGTTTAAGGCTTTTCAGGAATCCTGACCATGGTCTTTTTTTGTTGTAGAATTAGCTGCGGATACATGCCTACACGAGGGTGAGTTAAGTCGCCACGCTGACGTGGTCTTTGTTATTAGTGTGTAACCTTCGATATAGGGATTGAGAGTTTATGGTATATTTCCTTATTGAACAGGTTTTTCGTCCAGCATTAAGAAGTAGAGGGTAAGCCTTACTTTTATCACCCACACGGTGAGATGATGGTGGTGCACTATTCAAGAATTTTTATTTCAATTCAGTTGTGGTCCCAAAATGTAACGCTGTTTCCATATTTGTTCAGATTTCAGGCCCCGGAGGAAGAGCCTCACAGGGCTCGAAATGCATCGGGCATCTCAAATGTACAATGAAATGATGATATGTTGTGTTGTGTACGCTGTATACTTCTAAGTTTCAAGAGAACAGAAAATGTAAAAATCATGAATGTTTTGTTCAATGTACTGAATTGACAAGTTATGTTGACAAAATTAATAATTTCACTTTGATATGGTTTAAACTTTGAAAAAGAAACTCAATAGAGATTCGCAACAGTGCACAGTGGTCGGGTGTAATTCACTCGAGATAGGTTGGTTCGACATGACTAGCACCCAGAATCTGCCCCGAGGCCTGACTGATCATGCCCCAGTAATGATATCGCTTAAGCAACTTAACGCCAGTGGCCCTGGACCTAGGATAGTGAGTGCCTGGGGGCTGCTAGACACCACATTTAGCGGTTTCCTTGAGCATCATATTGAGGAGGATATTGAAAATAACGAAGACACGGTCCAGTCCTGGGCAATACTATGAAAAGCACTGAAGATGGTCCTGTGTGGGCAGATTATATCATGTCAAATGGGGATAATGAGGCATAAACATAGGAAACTATTAGCTCTTGAAGGAGTGATCTCTGAGTTCGAAAGGAAGGGAGCGAGATATATGGATGCTAATACAAGGCAAAGACTCAGAATCCTGCAGCAGACATTGAGACAACAGCTTCTGGACTCAGTTTCCTTCTCCCATGCAGTTGCCAAATACAGAATATATGATATGGGAGAGGAAGTGAGCAAGTTATTATACTGGATCGCATACAGAGACCTAGAGCTCAGAATAGTACCTACTATTAAAACACCAATGCAGGACAGTATAAAAGACCCAAGGGCTATTGCACAAGTGTTCGCAGCATACTATGCCTGGCTGTATGCAGAATTAACCCTGAACACCCGATCGTAGAGGTCCTAACTAAGCCTCGGCGAAGTTCGCAAAGTTCTGCTATGTGGAACATTTGCGGAGTGCAAAAAAAAATCCACTGCGCTACGTGGTGCTCCACAAGCAGCGGAGTGCACAGCGCAAGCGGGCGCTGCTTCCTTTCTGCCACTTGAGTAGATTTTTTACTCGAGCAGCAGCTTTCTCAACACAAACGGACGGTTTCTCAACATGAGTGGTCGCGAGCATACGCAACCACTCGCAATGAGAAATACGACTACCTGCGTTGAGAAATCTCACCGGGAGGTTGATTTTCCATGCTTGTGCTCATCAACTTGACGCTGACCATCGCGAACAATGGAAAATCTCACAGGGAGGTGGATTTTCCTCACTCGCCAGCTTGATGTTGACAAGCGCGAGCTCTGTGTAATGCGGACAACTCTGCAAACGGAGAGGGGTTCACCACCCAAACTGTCAGATTTAGACAGTACGACACTAGATGAAATACTGATGGAGGAGTAACTGCTGACAGCCATCAAATCACTTCCAGCAGGAAAAACCCCAGGCCCCCGAGGATATCCTTTTGAATTTTTCAAAAAGTATGCTGCCCGACTGACCTCACTGTTTTTGGGGATATACACTGATGCCCTAGATTGTGGCGAACTACCCTATGATCGCCGCGGTGCCACAATTTCAGTCATTTGGAAGCCCGGGAAACCAAAGGATGAATGTGTATCATACAAGCCGATTTCCCTAATTAATATGGAGGCAAAGCTTACTGCAAAACTACTTGCAAATAGGGTGCACTCAAATCAGAATGGGTTAATGGCGAAACGCAGCACCCAACACTGTCTGAGACAGCTTCTCAATGCAATATCCCTGTTGGCTAATGTCAGAAACATAGTGTCCATAAATAAACCAAAAATTTATCAATAATAGTTCATTATTGTATCAGCAAAATAGTTTAAATGATTAACATTTTGAATGAAAAAAATATTTCAATACATAGGTTTTTTGTACATGAACAATCCAACTTGGATTAACCCAATGCATTTCGGACTCCTGGTCCCTTCGTCAGGGGTTTCTGTTGAAAGAAAAAACAAGGAAGCACTTTCACACAATGCACATGTAAACAATTGTATACATGAATTAAATCTGAGTAATCATATATTTTCAAAACAAAGGAGGAGAAAATTAATTAGAATGCCATCACCACCAGTGAATCCAGTTATTTTGTGTGCTCAGAATACCACTAGCTACACCTGTTGAAAGTAGTTCAACCACAAAAGCGAAATGACTTATAGTCTAGAACCTCACACGGATGTTTCAGTGTATTCATCTGGAGTAACCAAGTATCTTAATGGGTACAGACAAAATATACTATACCACATACTAGTCAAATGACTAGGAGCAGAAAGGAACAGATTACACTATTCCAGCCATGCTCTACACATACATAGTCATCCCAAACCACATTCAGACCATTCTAGATACTCTTGTACCCTGCACTTAAAAGGATGTCCGTGCACTGATTGGCCTCACTTCTTTTTAGGCAGTTTTTCGCACATTATTAAACCTTTGTTGGCCTTTTTTTGCCCCTCCCATGGACTGCTGAGTGCCAGAATGCCTTCCAGCAGTCACGCCAAGCTCTTTGTTCTGCACCAGTATTAGGAACGCCAGACTACACTCCCTAACAAGAGCATGTGAGCTTAGTACAAACTTACTTTTCAATATTTTTACCGACAGCCAGTATACATTCAGGGTGGAATATAATTTTGGTCGCTTATGGAAAGAAAGCTGTTTCCTCACCTCACATTGGACACAAATAGTGCATGGAGAATTAGTGCATAATCTTCTTATTGCCCTAACCTATCCTAGGAAAGTAACAATTGTTACATATAGTGCACACAAGAAAGTGACTGATAAAATAGGAGCAGGTAAATGCAATTGCTGATCACACAGCCCGTGAGACCACAATGAAGCAAAGTATCACCTCCATGTATGTGGGAAAGTCACAAGCTGAACGTTGGCATGATGCCAGCAGGAAGTGATAGACCTGCAACAATCTGCCTCTACTAATGAACTAGATCAATGGTTCAAGGAGGGAACACTGGATGATGAGGGCTGTTGGAGGAATAAAGATATGACCAAATGGAAGTTACCCACAGCCTACTTAATCCCTTGATGCAGATGGCACATGGGCCGGCACATGTTGGTGCATCCTCAATAGCAAAACAACTTATGCAAGTTTTGGATCATCCTGATATTGCAGGCACTGCCAAAAAGATATTCCAGTCTTGTCTGCTCTGTTTCCAGTATAACCAAATAAATGTAGTTACAAGAACAATCACCACCCAACCTCTATTTCTTTGCCTGTGGCTTGCTACAGCTCTGAAACTGGGGCATACCAAAATATTATTCCCCAAACATCAACTTTGATGTCTATTATTTCGTTTTTTATTAAATGTTATCTTTTAATTTTAAAATTTTTTCCAAAACACATTGATCAAAATAAAAAATAAATATTTTATCATCATTTCTTATTTTTCAACAATCGCAATGCAATTTCAATTTTGTATTTAGACTGTACAAACTATTATTTCATTTTGTGCAACATTCGCGATGCAATTTCATTTTTGTATTCAGACTATACAAACTGACGGGCAAAGAAATAGAGGTCGGGTGGGAGTTTGTTCTTGTAATTACATTAATTTGTTTTTTTCCCCTCCTCCCAGACCTATCAAATAGGGGGACGCCTTACTCATACATTGCTGTCTCCAGCATAATCCTGGAAAGTGAACTCAAACTCCAACAGGAGGGTTTGCGACACCAACTGCACCTTTTGAGGTCCTGCAAATGGACAACGGACCTCATTTCATTGGGCAAGTTGTAGAATATGTCATGAAAGGGTTGGGGATTAGGCAGAAATTTCATGCCGCTTTTCACCCACAGTCAGCAGGCCTGGTGGAGCATTACAACTCCACCTTGAAATTGAATTTGGCTAAAATACAGGCTTCCACGTCCTTGAAATGGCCTGATGCACTGTCCCTAGCTCTGCTTTCCATAAGATCGATATCACATACACGGTCTGGTATTACACCGCATGAAATAGTCTTTGGGAGGCTCATGAATATTTGGGGGGTCCCTAAGCCTCGCCCTATACACGATGCACCCCATGTGTTGATGAGTGACTATTTGTCCCAGTTAACTGACAGCTTGTCTTCTATTTATCAGCAGGTACAGGAAGTTCTTCCAGACAGGTCGCAGGGTGAAGGCCACGATCTACGGCCTGGCGATTCCATGCCGCTTGCCCTCGTGAGCCCAGCTGCATTGACAGATCACCACGACATTCTGATTACCCAGAGAGGACAAGCTGCATCACCTGAAGGACCTGAGGAAGTCTTCCCAGACCACACGATCCCTGGTACATCTAGATATCTGCCTCGATCCAGGAAGAAAGACATTTCATCGCAGAAAGAGACTGTTTGAGCCACTGTCCTGGGTGGTTAAAGACTGACCACAAAGGGGGGTAGCCTATTAGTGACTACTCGTCTCAATGTTGGTGAAGAAACCAACGCCTGCCCAGGACCTTAGGGCATCATCTATTTTGTTGTTTGCCGATGAAAACGAGCTTGCCTAAGAAGAAGGAGATTGCTGCGACAATGTGCAACGGCTGTACAATCTGTATCCTTGGTCTGACTTTGACTGCTGCCATCATCGCTACTGTAATGTGGGTAGTGGAGGAAATAATGCCTAGAGCCTACTTACTGTACATTACTGTTACATCACTTGCTGCAAAAGAGCATCATCATTTTGATGTGCCGCAACATGAACAAGGATACTGGCAAAATCTGAGAAACAATTAATTTCTTCAAATGCGGCATCAGACACACCAGTCAAGCAATGCTACTAACTGTTGGGTTTTTGGCAAGATTCCTCCTCATCAGAACATTAATGGAATCCCTCTGTCACCGTTGCCATTCTCGCATAATGTGGTTCGCACTGTTGTGGGCCTCTGAAATTGCTAATATCAGTATAGCTGATGTAGGAGAACTTAATACAAAGTTTAATTAAGTTTGTTACTCCGATGAGGAAGGGGACCCACCAGTCAAAGGAATTATACGGGAGATGGAGGAGTATAGCAGAGGAAATTCCTCCACATGTTATGCTTTCCCCAACACTCGAATGCCCAAGGATAAACAGCCAGATGCATCAACCAAAATAGCGATCGCAATAGGTGCGAATTAGCTATTGCGATAGCTAATAAAAGAAAAGCTATTCATGATGCCAAAAAAAAACGAATTGCGAATTCGCAAAATCGAAAATGCAAACTCGCTAAATAAATCGCAGAATCCAGGTGGAACCCCCTTAGTGAATCGGAATTTGCGAGAATCCAAGAATACTGCGAAATATTTTGCGATTTCGCCAAATCGATTTGGCGAAATCGCTAAATAATCGCAAACACTAATCATGAAAAATCGCAAATAGCGATTATATCAAAAATCTCTATTTTGCAATAGCAGTTTAAAGGGAATCACAATCAGGTGGTAAAAAAAAAAAAACTTTACTCACCTGCTATCCATCTGAAGCCTATTTGAACAGACCCATTAGGCCATAGTGGCCTTCCACAATGGCAGCACTCTTCATTTTTGCGAGGAGGAGGAGGATACTTGCAGCAGGCCAGCCCAGAAGGAGAATCCAGGAGAGAATCTTCCACCTGCGCATCACTTTGTTGGGACAGACTCGTGAGCAAATATATGACAAGTACAGGCTGAATGCTGCAATGATTCACTACTTAATAGATGAATTGGACCCACTATTGCAGCGCCGAACACTTAGGACCCAGGCCATCCCAACTCATGTCCAGGGGCTATGTTGCCTGCACCTGCTTGCGTCAGGTAGCTTCCAGGATGTAGTGGCAGAAGCTGGAGAGGTATCACAGAGCTCCCTCTCGCGGTTCTTTAAATCCTTCCTTCTTTATTTTTGGGATATTCCTCATATACCAAAAATGGGCATTCTAGATGAGGAAATCCGCCTCTTCCCTCCTTTGCAATGATGTTCCGACCTCCACGTTATTCAAGCAAAGGAGAAGAAAAGGTATGGATACCCCTCTAGTTCAACTGTTTGCAGGCTCCACTCCAACTCTCGATAGCTGTACGGCCCTTGGATTGAACTGGAGAGCCGACACCCACAGTACCCAGGTGAAATCATTGGAATACAACCAAAGCAATCTCATTGAGTCCGCCAGGCCACTAAGGCCGCCCAGATTTTATCGTGGCTAGAGCTATCACAGGCCATATCCGATTCACTTATATAAATGATGTATTTCAGACAATTGGAAAATTTAGGGGGCAGGGAGTCCTTCCAAGCCTTACATATTTCCCGCCTTGCTAAGACCATCACATAAAAAATAAAGTTGGTTGCCAATTCTTTAGATTGATATTCTGAAACTAAACCAAATAAGATTGTTGTGGGAGTGATGGAAAATTGCTTTCCCTATACATCAGTTATAAAATCTTCTATTCTGGACCAGAAATCTAAACGTCTAGGACAGTCTACAAACATGTGAAGGTCGTCAGCGTGGGGGGCTTTGCATCTTGGACAACAATGTTCTATTTTAGTGATCTTAACCAATTTTTTGGGAGAGATGTAGACTCGATGTTTAGAGTGTTTGTTGTTCCCCTGAGGCGGATGCCGGGGGCTATATAGATTAAAATTAAACTGAGAAATTGTCCTTTTTTAAATAGCGGTGCATCACGCTTTTTTATTGTAACCTTTTAAACTGTGTGCTTATGCTGCTGGTGCATTTTAGACTACTTAATTTGCACTTTTGCACTTTAGAGAATCCCCTACCTCATCCACGCTAAGTCGGACCCCTGCACAGCCGATTCAGGGCTGGTGCCAGAGAGGGGCGGACGCCATCTTGAGGGTACGGAGGGGTAGCGCTCTAGCTCTAGCCTCACACATCTCCCTCCCTCTTTACCTATATGATGACTACCTTTCCCCGACGGCGAAGCGGGCACGCCGGCGGGGCGCCAAAGGCAAGCCCGTCTGCGCCCGTCCGTGACCGTACGGGGCTAGGGGCCACAACCCCTGCCCCCGCACAGGGCAGTCTATAAACTACAGCTCTAACGATTTGCGCAGGATTGGAACACAAGCCTTGGAACCTTGTCTCCATCCCTATCTCCCGTTGGATATGCCTAATAAGTGCCTGCAGTGTAATACTCAAATTAAACCTTCACCCCCTACTAAGAGCCAGCATGCTTTTAAAATGTACCTTCTTAACTGTAGGTCCCTACCTAGACATCATACTGAAATACCTTCATTGCTTGACGAGCTAAACCCTGATGTAGTATTTCTCACCGAAATGTGGCTTACCCCGTCCTCGGAACCTGAGGTAATTCAAGCCCTGTCACAGGGCTACCAAATAACTAGGCTAGATCGCCCCCATGGAGAGGGTGGCGGTTTGGCTATTATATTCAAAGACCACTACACTTGCCGTTGTTCCCCTAATCCTTTCCTAGACTGCGAAAGTATGTCTTTTTGCCTAGAATTCTCGCCAAACATCAGCTTCTCTGGAGCATTAATATATCGCCCCCCCAGGACCTTTAAAACAATTCCACACATCTCTGCCATCAGCTGTTGCGATTCTAGCCACCTCCCCCTCCAACTTTACGTTGTTAGGTGATCTGAACATCCATTTTGATGACACCACAGATCACATTGCTCAAGAGCTAATTACAGATCTATCGGCATTACAGATGGCTCAGCTTGTCTTATTACCCACTCACGTTAAAGGCCATCGACTAGACCCAGTGTTTAGCAACTGCCTCAATCTGAAGGCTGAATCCCCGATTGCGCTCCCTTGGACGGACCACTGGTTAGTCCTCCTTATCTGGAACACCTACATACCCCCTGCACTGACACTAGGGTTACGGGAAGCACGGAACTGGTCAAAACTCCCACTGGATAAGTGGGTTAACGAGTTGGAAACTACAAAACCATTAATTAATGATGATTCTTTGGTAGCCAATGGCAAGTTTAACAATTGGATAACTAAATCACGGAACATTATATTGCCTATAAAAAGAACTACCCTAAAAAGATCCAGAACCTCTGCTCCCTGGTACTCGGCTGAGCTCCGGGAGAAAAAACGCCAGTGCAAAAGATTAGAAAGAAAATGGCGCCTGGACTACGCCGAGCTGGATAAAACTATTTATAGAGAAGCTATCAGAGAATACAAAAAGGAGATAAAGAGGGCACAATCAACGTATTATACACCAAAAATCTCAAAAGCTAGGTACAACTCCAAAGAGATCTACCAGATCGTGAAAAGCCTCACTAAACTTCCCCAGCCCCCTTTGAATCATGATAATTCACAAGCTCGCTGTGACGATCTTGCGGATTTCTTTTTTCAAAAAATTGATCTCATCTACTCCTCATTTCCGAATACTGACTTAAACATCCCTGTGGACAGTACGTCAACTTCTAAGCAGGATGTCATGGTTAGTCTATCACCCTCGCTAGAGGAGTTTCCTTTGCTAAAATCAGATTCACTCGCTATTTTGATGACGCAAGTGAAATCAGGATCCCCTAGGGATCCTGTGCCCCCAGGCACCATGTTTGCTGTTACTCGAACCATCCTTCCCACTATGCTAGAGGTACTTAATGCTTCAATCTCCACCAGCATAGTTCTTCCCGAGTGGAACCAGGCTATGGTGCGGGCACTGGTGAAAAAACCCAATTTGGACATCAATAATTTCAATAACTATCGTCCCATTTCCCTGCTTCCCTGGGCTAGTAAAATTCTAGAGAAATATTTAAATGGTCTCCTAACAAGTTTTCTTGAGAGCAACCAGCTACTTGACCCCTCACAGATGGGCTTCCGTCCCAAGCATGGAACGGAATCCACTCTGTTGGCAG
Organism: Lissotriton helveticus; assembly: GCF_964261635.1. Taxonomy (NCBI): domain Eukaryota; kingdom Metazoa; phylum Chordata; class Amphibia; order Caudata; family Salamandridae; genus Lissotriton; species Lissotriton helveticus. The sequence continues at coordinate 1,352,602,028 of NC_136068.1, forward strand.
TCACGGAGAAAATAAGAGCAATCTTGGATCGGGGAGGATCGGTGGCAGTCATCCTCCTCAATCTCAGCGCTGCTTTTGATACGGTAAACCATAAAATCTTAGTGCAGCGTCTCTGTGACATCGGAATAATGGGCAGAGTGCTGGAATGGCTCAAATCCTTCCTGAGCGACAGAATCTTTCAGGTTTTTGAAGGAAACACCATATCCTCTAGCAAACCCCAGGGCTGTGGAGTGCCACAGGGCTCCTCCCTGAGCCTGACGTTATTTAACGTCTATATGAGACCGCTGGCTGAGATCGTCCGTCCATATGGTATTAAGATCGTTACCTATGCTGATGATACTCAGCTGGTGGTCTCTTTGGCACAGAAAGATGGTTCTGCAATCAGGGTGGACCTAGCGGGATGTCTGGAGAAGGTAAAAGGCTGGATGACCCAGTCTTGTCTCAAACTTAATGGGGACAAGACAGAGCTCATGCTGCTGGGCCGATCGGCTCCAGCCTCAATTGACTCAATCTGGCCTTCCTGTCTAGGCTCGCCTCCAGTACCCAAGGATGCCATCAAAAGTTTGGGTATTTGGCTAGACAGGTCCCTGAAATTTGATTATCAGGCAACCAAGCTATCGGCTTCCTGTTCGGCCTTCTCAGAATCATCAGGAAGATCCTCCCTTTGCTACCCTTCGAAGCCAGGCAAATGGTGATACAGGGCCTGATCCAATCTCGTTTGTATTTTGGTAACGCTCTGTACTTGGGAGCCCCCGACTCAACTTTGCGAAAGTTACAAGTCATTCAAAACTGTGCGGCCCGCACCTCACTGCAAATTCCATGCAGACATTCTGCTAAACCCGGACTAATAAGCCTGCACTGGCTTCCTGTTAAGGACAGAATTAGTTTTAAGTCCCTATGTATTGCACACCAGGCATTTTGGGAAACTGGCCCGGCAATCAATGCCCCCCTAATCACTCAGTACCAGCCTAGCAGACAACTGCGCTCGGCCAATGCCTTTTTGGCCGTGGTGCCCAAGTTCAGAAGAACAAGAATAGGAGGCCGTTCCTTTTCCCTTAACGTGGCTAAGTTATGGAACACCCTCCCTTTCCTCCTGAGGTCCAATACTCAATTGACTTCCTTCCGAAAGCAATTGAAAACTTTTTTGTTTAACAAGTAGACCCCTGCTCGGCCCAGTGTCTAAAGCAACTGATATCACACACCACAACTAGCTCCCCCCCCCCCCCAGTCCCATGCCCTGTTAGACAACCACTCCAGTCATAGCGCTTGGATGCCTACGGGCAGCTACGTGCGCTTTATAAGACCCATTTTCATTTCATTTCATTTTCATGTAGAGTAAATAAGTGATTTCTTTTGAGGGGAGCCGCTTTAACTATGTTATTTAACATCGTAAAGGAATCGGCCCGCATGATGTTTAAGTTGCCTTCTTCAGCGTCTATTGTCCCTCCCCACAGCTTTAGAAGTTCTTGTTCAGTGACTCCATCTATGTCTAACATGGCCTCATACCAGAAAGATACTTCTTTCTTCCATTTCCCCTTTCTATTTACTAGATCTAACTTAGATTCAAGAGTTTCTGGGGCCCATGATATAGTAGCCCACCAAGCTGACAATTGATAATATTTGAATCTAGTAAGAGTTCCTCCCGTCAGCCTAGAAATGTAGTCCCAGTCCATTAACTGTGTATTGTGTTGTAGATCTCCCCAAGGTGTGATGCCCGCCGTCTTGAGGGGATTTGACAATTGATCTTTAAGGCATTCGGTGTCCCTGGAGAATCTCATATTGGTGCTTGATACACAAAATAGGGGATTCCCAGTTTTTTAATAAATACCCAATTCTTCAGGGCAGTCTCTAAGATCTTTAACCTTACTTTCTTATAGAATCTGGGATCACCAAACTTATAAAAAAAATATTCACGCCCTTGAGGGATACCCTGTAATAATGCCTGAAATAAACGGCCCAAAGATGACACATCAGCCTTATCTGCCAGCAACCGAAATTTTTTAAAATGAAATGAATGGCAATAGAGAAGTAGGTCTGGTAATACCAACCCCCCAACTTTAAGTTTTCTCCTCAGTTTTTTCCAGGATATGCGGGGAGATTTAGAGTTGCAGATAAAGGTTCCAATTTCACCCTGTATTTTAGCTATGTCTTTAGAACAAAAACTCAAAGGAATAGCATTGAACAAGAAAGTAACTTTAGGTAAAATAACCATTTTTACTAAATTAACTCTACCAAAAATATTCAAAGGAAGACCAGACCAACGCAGAAGAAGCCCACATACCTCTTTAAGGATTCTATTGAGGTTAATTTTTGATATGTCTGAGATATCGTGCGTCAGAACAACTCCAAGGTATCTCATCTGTGGTTTAGCTAAGGGAGATATTATTTCCTGATACCACTGCATAACCTCTGTTTTTCCTTTATTAATTTTATATCCGGAGATTTCGCCGAAAGTTTCCGCCTGTTCAAAAAGTCGGGGAATTGAAATCTCCGGATTAGTCGGGAACATTAACAGATCGTCGGCGTATACTGCACATTTTAAAGCTAGTTCATGTAAAAAGAAAGGTTTTATCAAAGGATCCGATCTTAACTGTATAACCAAAGGTTCGATGTATAAATTAAACAATAAGGGGGAGAGGGGACACCCCTGTCTTGTGCCACGTGATATCTGAACCCAATCTGTTAGGGTGCCATTGACCAGGATTCTAGCCCTTGGATTTAAGTAAAGTGATTTTATTGATGATATGAAGTTTTTCGGGAGACCAAATCCGGCTAGCGCCTCCCATAGATATGGCCGGCTGACCTGGTCAAATGCCTTAGCGGCATCTATTGCTACAATGGTTAGCGGGAGTTTCCGGTTTGTAGCATAGTCTATTGCAGCAATAGCCTGGAAGGTCAATTCATTTAACTGCCGCCCAGGCATAAAGCCCCTCTGATCTTCATGTATCACAGTTTTAATCACTTTGGCCAATCTCGCCGCCAATACCCCCGCAAAGATTTTATAATCGGTGTTTAGTAGCGAGATTGGCCTGTATGATTCAACTATTAGAGGATCTTTATTGGGCTTCGGAACCAGGGTGACTGTGGCTTCTAACCAGGATTGGGGAATAGGTTCACCAGTCAGTTGTATTTTATTGAATAGGGAAGTTAGAACTGGAACAAAGATATCGGGGCTTATTTGGTAGACTTCTATCGGAAGCCCGTCTGGGCCAGCTGCCTTTCCTTTAGACATTTTTTTTAATTGGTTATGGACCTCACCCTCACTGATAGCTGAGCTCATAAAGGCACTATCTGCTACTGTTAACTGTGGTAGGCCTAGCTGTTTTAACCAATTAACTGCTCTTTGGGTCGAGGTTTCCATTTCTCCGGTATAAAGATTTTGCATGTATACCCTGGCTTCTTCGGAGATCAGATCATTGTCGTAGAATATGTCACCAGAACTATGTAGTCTTAGCCCACAAATTTGATTTCTTACCCTATCCATTCTGGTCTTCCATGCCAGTATACGTCCACATTTTTCTCCATAGGAGAAATTTTGTAGCTTACTCGCATCCCATCTATCCTTCATTATTTTATCTAGGTTAGCCTGATATTTAGCTTTTAATCCTTCTAGCTCTTTCTGAATGGCCTCCAAACTTGTATACTGCTCTAATGATGCTTGCTGTAGCAGTTGTTCTTTTGATTTTATTCTGGATAAAGATTCCTCTTCAGCTTTTCTCCTAGCCCTATTTTTGCCAACTGTGAGTGTTGTAAATAAACCTCTTATGTAAGACTTAAATTTTTCCCAAATTATTAGTTCGGACGCAGTAGCAGAATTAAATCTGAAGTATTCAGCATACTGTTTCAACTCACACTTTTGTACATCACTTTGTAAAAGTAAAGATTTCTCAAGAGTACAGCGTTTAATCTGTAACTTCTGAGGAAGCTTAATTATTAATTCTACTGTAGAGTGATCTGATAGTATAGCTGGAATATAAGAGGTAGAGACAATTGACGAGAATATAGCTTGGTCAGTAAGAAAAAAGTCAATACGTGAATGATGTTTATACCTATGACTATAGAAAGAGTAGTCCCTATTATTTCCATTCTTAATTCTCCAAACATCCAAAATGTTAAAATCCTTCATGATGTTTTTCAACTCCCTTTTCGATTTATATAAAGGGGAAGAAATGACTCTGGAGGTACGATCCAGATATGAATCAAAAACTAAGTTAAAATCTCCTCCCAGAATGACAGGTAAATTCATGGCAGCAAGACTAATTTTCAAGTTTACCAGGGCTTCAGGAGAATCTAGGTTGGGCCCATAGTATACTGCACAGGCTAATCTAATTGTATTTAAAATCAGTGATGCTGTCAACCATCTGACTGAAGAGTCTGTCTCGTATTTTTCTACTCTGATCCCGCAGTGTGCCCGGATAATCATAGCTACTCCCCTAGTATTTCCACTTTGTCTAGAACACGGCAGATCTTGTATCCACCTTTGGTTTTTAAAAGCGTCTTTACATTCAGTTGATTCCAAATGGGACTCTTCTAAGAGGATGACATGGGCCCCCGGATTTGTTTAAATATTCACAGACTCTATTTAGCTTCTTTGCATCTCTCAAGCCATTAACATTCCAACTTATTATTTTATTGGTTGTACTTAGCATAATATTGGGATAAATGCTTCATGCATAGCTCCACTCTGGGCCTGATCTCCTGCATCAAAAAGATTTGCTTCATATTTGTTTTAGTTTTTATGGCTCTATGAGGAATAATTTTTCTTTTTTTCACCCCCCCACATCCCACCCTTCACCATCCCCCTTGAGGAACCCCCCCTCTTGAGTTTCGGCGATCTCGTCGCCATTGAGAGCTCGACCCCAATTTCGGAATCTGCCTCTTTTCATGCTTTGGTGCGTATTTTTATGCCTTCACCCATATATATATATATATATATTTTTTTTTTTTTGTACGTCACCTCACCGAAAATAATATATATATTTCTACTTTTTTCTTTTTTTTCATTGTATTGTATGTGCCCTTGTGTGCTTTTGTGTTTTTTTGTTTTTCCTTCAAGTGATAAGTGTTATTTCCCGAATAACACAACTCATCATGATACAAAATCGAGGAAGAAAGGAGAAGCTATCTTTGGTCTTCTTTCATACCAATAAGGAAGCTATCAACCTCCTGTACGGAGGTAAAGTTGTATGTTTTGTTTCTCCAGACTACTCTTAATGCAGCGGGGAACTTCATCATAACCTGGGCTCCCGGGCTTCTTAAATCTGACATGCGAGACCCTAACTACCATTGCCTCTGCTCTGTAACTCTGCCAACATCAGAGCGGATCAGATATTTTGAAGAGTCAATCTGGAGGGTAGGGTCAATAAGAGCCCTGGTCAAAATCAGCTCTTTTATTGCGAAGGTGTGAAAGTTGACCAGCATCTTCCTTGGGGCACTTCTATCTGGATGTCGAAGGAAGGGGTCCCTATGTGCCCGTTGAATCTCATCCTCCAGGTTGATGTCTGGTCTATCCTTCAAAACGCCTTCTCTCAACAGTTTACAGATTAATGATTTTACATCCCCATTTTCCGCCCCTTCCGGAATTTTTAGGAATTTCAAGTTATTTCTCCTCGCATGAATCTCCTAGCGCTCCATATCAAGTTGTAATGCTCTGTTCTGGGCTTTGAGTTCAAGTATCGCCTTGGAGTGCGTCTGAGGTCCCGGATAAAATGGCAACTTCCCCCTCTAAAACCTCTGTTCTGGAACATAGATCATCTAATTTACTTTCCAAGGAGGTACATTTCTCAGTGATCTCCCTCTGGTTACCCTCCGAGATCTCAAATTTGGAGAGCAGTTTAGCCAACAGGTCTTCATGTAGAGATCTACATAAACTCTCCATATTTTTGCCCAAGCAATTACTTTCCTGCTCCTGTTGCAATGATCCCGAGGGATTAACTGCCAAAGGGTTATTAATGTGAGTAGCCTGAGGCAGGGCGCTGAGCTTTGGAGGCAAAACTGATACTAACTGGGGGCTAGACTCACTCTCCGTGTTCTCATCCACTTCCAGGGCGGGTGGAGGATCTTCCGTATCCAGGTCTGTATCGGGTTCCAGTGTAAGGGGTGCGTAACTGTTCTGTAAAGTAACTGACCCCTCTACGTGGGGAGGGGAAGGGGAGTTCTGAGTCTCTGATTGTAACTCTACCACCTTGCCACCCCTATCTGAAACTGACATCGCTTTCTCCATTATTTGGAAGTAGGTTTTTAGGGAGGGAGCAGGCTTAGATATAGTGGAGCTTCTTTTAGGTTTTGTTTCGACTCCTATTTTATTTTTCTCTCTTCTCTCTCTCTTTTTGTGGCGTGGGGTAAGAGGGACCAGTTGATTAGTTTTTTGACTAAGTGAGGATAGTAAACACTCTTTCTCTGGCTGGGAACGGAGGAGATATATATTCCTTACTACCGGGGGCTGAGCTAGCTGAACTGCTTTTATTGGTACAGGCAGCTGATCTCCCTTATCTCCCTTACAGGCGTTCTGCTCCCCCACCTTAACGAATAGCTCACCTCTCAGGTCCCTCTTTTCACTGACCTCTTTTGCCTGTGTATTTAGGGGGGCTAGAACATACGGAATGTCCATTCCTTTACAAAGAGCACGTTTAATTGGATCAGAATGCACTTGAGACTCGGCAACTCCAAGCTTGAAACTACAGCCGTTATCAAAGACCCCGGATATTCTAACCCCCCACCGACCAACCCTGGGACAATACCGGCTCACCGCTATTACTGCCGGTCGAGGGTAGGTCTTTGCTGCAGCCGCTTTGGTTTTGCGCCAAGATTTGGCCCAGGTTGCACCCCATACATCTCTTCCTCTCTGTCGGCCGGCTATGGGTCCCGCATGCCGCTCAAACCAGGATACGCTGAGTTCCAAGCCTCCGTCCCGCGGGGGCGTCTCTGGGTCCTAACGCACTTCCGCTACTACCAAGCTCAGCACCGACGTCGGGCGAAGATCAAAAAGGAGAAAGCCGGTTAGTACGTTCAAATTTAATAATTGGGATATAATATCCACATAGTCTCACCGCTATGAAATGACGCTGTTGGCCTTAGGACGGGTGTAGGCGCTCAGTTTACACGAGGCATCCTCGGACCGTGACGGAGCACTCGCGACCGGCGTCAGCCCGCCGCCATGTTCCTTTCTTTCTTTCTTTAAATCCTTCCTGGCCGCCATGATGTCTCTGATCAACAACCACATCACCTTCCCCACAACCCAACAGGAATTGACCCAAACAAAACAGGACGTCTACCAAGTTGCCCAGTTTCCACACATGATCGGATGCATAGATTGCACCCACATAGCCATATGTCCCCCTGCCGTAAATGAGTATATCTTCCGCAACCGGAAAGCATATCACTCAATAAATATCCGAGCAGTGTGCAATGCAAAAAACATCATTACCGACCTCGTAGCACAATACCCTGGGAGCACCCACGATTCCTACATATTCCGCCATAGTGGCATGCACACACGTCTGCTCAGGGGTGATTTTGGCGATGGACACCTGCTAGGTAAATTGAATACAATACTCATCACTGAAGTATGTAATGGCAATGCATACCTGACACTAACACATTGCTTGTAACCCTGTAGGTGACAGTGCATACGCGGTGAGGCATTACATCATGACTCCATACTTGAACCCAGCCAGCCCACAACAACAGAGGTACAATGCAGCCCACATCAGGACACATAATGTAATCAAATGGACATTTGGACTGCTCAAGAGTCGCTTCCGCATCCTGCATAAAACTGGAGGAGCAATGCTGTACCAACCGGGAGCATGCTGCAGGATAGTGGCGGCATGTGCTATGTTGCACAATATAGCAACAAGGAGAGGTATCCCCATTGAGGAATCCGATACTGAAGGCAACCAGCCCCCAGCACACCCACGCCGGGCACATCTTGCGAGTTCAGCGGAGGGGCAAAGAAAACGTACTGACATCACCCAGCATTATTTCTAAGGTATGTAATGATGACACAAAACACTTATTTGCATTTGAAGAAAAATATTTATTACCACGTGAGGCGGTAGGGGTGTATAATTGAACATAGCTGGTGTCCATTAGCACATTAACTGCATGCACTGAAGGACATATGAGACACACAAAGGACTTGAAATGCAGTTACAAAGAATGTCTTGGACATGGTTACGTCACCATGATGAATTCCACCCTTCTGATTATGTTTAGCGTTTCCTCCCTCTCACACCCAAACGTCTTTCACCTGCATCTGCATCTACATTCCCGGATGCAGCGGGAGGTGTTTGTCTGCGGCTACTGCTCCTCCTGACAGTGATGAGTGGCTCAGTGATGCTGCTTAGGCTGGATGCCTCACTACCCTCTTCCCCTGTAACATTGCCGTGCTCACCAGTGCTAGACTGCATCAGTTCAACTGCAGTGGTAATTTGGCCAAGTACTTTGGACACATCCCCACAACAATGGCCCATATCAATCTGCATTTCCACCGACCGACGTGACAGCTGTGCTATGCTGTTGCAAATCTTGTTGTTGGACCTGGTATAGCCAACCATGCAGGTCACAAACTGGTGATGCCTCCTCCTCTGTGTGGTGTGTCCCTCCTGCATCACACGCGCCACCTCCTGCAGTGTGTTGTTTGATTGTCTGTTTGCTTCCACAAGTGCAGTAGTTAGTTCCCTTACACTCTCGGCCATGACTGATATGTTTTTGTTCATTTTCGTCATCTGCAGGTTGATGGCTCCCATATGCCTCGCTTGCAGGCGCTGCACCCGCAACATCTGTGACTTCACGCCACCCCACTCATTGGGAGTTCCTGCCTCCTGTGCCCAGATATGGGTCCTTGGCCTGCGTCTTGTTCCTGGACGGACATGTGCCTGGGGTGTAGTTGGGTGGCTCACACTTGGACGGCTTGTCCCAGGAGCAGTTTCTGGTTCCTGTTCTGTCTCCATTGGCTGCAGCGGTGTAACTGTGGCCCTGCGTTTTTCTGGTGCCTTGGATTTGGGTGGTGGTGTCACAGGTTTTGACACGGCAGCCTCTTCAATGACCTGTGTGCTGTCTCCACAATCACTGTCATCAGTGTGTACTTCTGCTGCATCTGTGATGTGAAACAGTGAAATGTTATTTTATGTTGTTGCATAAGTTGAGCAACATTGAAATTCTTTACATTTATACTTTCACTGTCTCTCATCAATGACTGTACTGCATTTTGGTAGCATTTGGGCTTACAATGTTGGATTGTGACAGGCAATTGGGTTCTACAGCCTACAGGTCCCATAATGCATTAGTGTCCCTATGTAAAATGTGGACTGGACTATTTCTACTGTGATTTTGCTGGTTGATTAAAGTTTGGGCACAATCAGTATGTACATTGATATGTTGATTATCATGCATCTTACCTTGTGTGCTACTGGCCGCCCCGGATGTATCCAGCTGCGTTACTCCCACCACTGCTTCAGGCTCGATTGTGCCCTCAACCATGTCCTCCTGGGCTGTGTTGTCTGGGACTGTTGAGCTTCCTCCTCCGGCCCCCTTCCCCTCCTTCAGCCTTTCCGCTATCTGCTCCTTGGCACGGCTACGAAGGTCGTACCATCGTTTCTTTAAGTCATCTATGCTGCGGTGGGTGACCCCCACAGCATTCACTTTGTTTTTAATCCGGTTCCAATCCTTCTTTTTTCAGACTCTGGTACTTTAAGGGAGAGCTTCCCAAAAAGCTTCTCATGGTTGTTTGCCACCTCCTCGATGAGGTTCTCAAGTTCACTCTCACTGAACTTGATTTTTCTCTTCCTGGCCACTGCACCCTCCTCTGTAGCTGTTTGGGACATTTTGGCTGTCTCCACCTGTCAGCAAACAACAGTTTGTGTTTTCTGCTCTCTCCCCCAGCACTCTGCTTCTGCCTCTCTGTTCCTCTGTGCACATGTGGCAGCATGGGCTGATTGACTTCCTGATTGTGATGTCATCAGCCTGCTCCCAATGCGACTCTGTAGGTGTCACGATCCCGCTATTTCCGATATCGCTATTTGCGATATCGCAATTTGCGATATCGCAAATAGCGGGATTGCAAAATGCGAGAATGGAGGTTTTTCATGATAGCGATTCCTTAACATGGAATCGCTATTGTATTTAGCGATTTTTAGCGAATCTTTATTTTTTCGCTATCCTCATCATGCATAGCTGACAGCGAGTCCTTATTTGCGATTCCTTCATAATCGCTAATAAGGAATCGCTATTTCTTTGCTTGATGCATCTGTCCCAAAGGGCCTTTTGTCATCGCTGTTACTTTAGCCCAAGCAAATCTTTGTGTGAGCAGTTTTGGTAGTATCCCGGTGGGAAAAAGTGACTGTACCACAGTATTGAACATTACTGGAATGAATAATATCAGGGTTTTTATCCTCGCACACAACTTATTTCATTTGTGGAAGAAAAGGCTACTATCATCTACCATTTGGATGGTCCAGAACATGCTACGTGTCCTTCTTGCTTCCTCCTGTGTTCCTAGCACCTGCATCTTATCATAAAGATCAAAAACTGTTTAATGACATTTCCTTGAACCGATTCAAAAGAACTATGAAGTGGATCAAACTAACACTGCACTACAGCAATATGTTGACTTTAATTTGGGACTCTTTTTCTTTGCTGGTGCAGCTTTAAATAGCAGGAAAATCAGGCGCTTATGTATCCAATGTGGGTCAATACTTTGTTCCCTCTGTATTTCTACGTGTACTACTTGTCTACCATCTAAAACAAATGTCCAAAATGTATATGCCTGTTTAGAAATAGATCAAGAAGTCAGCAACATGATGCTAATTGATATGCATAACATTTACCGTACCCCTTTTAAAGAATAAGAAAATGTCTTAGCTTATGCCAAAAGGGCCATCTGTGGGAAATGTTTAATATTTTATTTGGCATAAGCAACAGCCATTTTGGCTGTGGTGTCCATTTAGTTTCCTTCGTAATTCTCCCGTCCTCTGCTGCTCGTCTTTTTCTGCCTGTGCTATCTATTTTAGTTGACTTCCTGACTCAGCTAAAAGCAATGTATGTGCTGAGAGTTTGTAGCTGCCAGTACAGTCAATCATTTACTGCTGCCATAAGCCCTCCTGCTCCCCCTCCCACTTTGCTGACCATGTAGTTTTTATCTGCGCTTGTTTTCTGATAACTATTCCTAAAACGTGTTCTTCCTATTTCTGTTCACGTGCTTACACTGCACAAAACCTGTATTTAAAGGGCACTGGTTTGTGAAGCCCGTGTACTACCTCAGGCAGCACTTGAGAGTGCTGTGTGGATTGATTAATAAACTTATTATTTATTTCGTACTCCATTGCTGATCTCTACTTTGTTGGTTTTTGAACCCGTGGACAAAAGGGTGACCCTGCACCAGTGTACCCCATAAAAGGTATATTTCCACAAAACCTTGAAGGACCTACATAAATGGGTCCTTGCTGAACCCAGAATTCTGTCTATTTTTCAGAAATCTATAGTGTTCCGGGATCAGCCATGGGTTTCATCCTGATTTCCACACAAACTGGAAGTAAGTTGAAAGCACAAAAAGTTGTAAAAATTGTCTACCTCTCTAAAATGCCATAAGTGTGGCTAAAATAAATCGGTGTTTTGATTCAGATCTATGTGTTTCTGAAAGACAGGAATATTGTGACTTTAGGTCAGCAAACCATTTTTTAGTAAAACAAAACATAGACACCGTTTTGCAGAGCACATTTTTCCTGTTTTTTGCAACCCCCCCAAAATGTAGCTATATTTTGGCTATTTTCTCAGTCCCCTTTATGACATCCCCAAACCCTGGTTACGTTTGGAATTCCTTGGAAGATGGAAAAAAAGGAATGCAGATTTGGCGTGGATACCTTAGGGCGGATTTACATGTCCCTTATGACACTTTTGCACTGCCATTGCATCACTTTTGTGACGCAGCGGTGGCGTAAACAATGCGGCCAATTTACAACGTGACACCTCTAAGGAGATGCCTCACATTGTAAAGCCCTGCGCCACATTATACTTGCCCTGCGTCAGGTATACTGTATGCAGGGTGGGCGTTCCCATGCAGGAAAGCCTCGTAGAAATGACGCAGTGAAATCTATAAGATTTCACTGGGCCACTTCTAGGATGCCACTGCGTCAAAACCTTACACATGCTTGAAGCAGGCATGAGGGGTGCTGCAGTGCAATAGTAGAGGCCTCCCATGCATTGATGGAGTTGCGTCTTGCTAGCAACATGACTCCAGCAATGCGTGACTTTTGGGCCAACAGATGCGTCAGAATTTTTTACGCATCTGTGGCGCAAAGGTATCGCAGGCTGGTGAAGGGAAAAGGACACATCTCTACAGATGCATCGGGTTCTTGTAAATCCGCCCCCTTATGTGTAAAAAAAATGGAGAACGATCTACTCAAAATATCCAAGAAAGGGCTTAGCATTCTAGGGGTAAAAGGCTTGGCAGCCAGGAGATTAAATAAGAGGTGTTGTTGGGTTGAATGCAGTAATTTTATTAGAAGGCCGAAGGCTCATATTGTTTTAATCTGGTTTATTGTTTTCTTTGTCTCAATAGTGAAAAAAACAGGTGTTCATTGTATGGTAAGGTATAGTGCATCACATCTTTTGGTTACAATCATTGCACGCGTGTAACAAAGCTTACAGTATTGCAACATTGATGATTTAGGCTTCTGTGGATGGTGAAGCAACTTGTGTCTCAACATTTAGTGAATTATTTCTGTTTTGCGTTCTATCAGCTACCAGTAAAATGTTATGTCAGTCGATTGGCTGTGTGCGTGCCATTACTCAAGTTGTTAACTTTGGAGGCGGGAAGTAAGATTGAGAACAACTTAAGTGTGACTGGGGTGGAGTTTAACTTGTCATGGCACCTTTAATCAGTTGAATTAGTATTCCCCAGATCTCCACGATGATTGTTGTCAATATGCATCCGCTTTGTGGCATCCAGGCTCTGCTTAATGTGCACTCTGTAGTCACCTATATGGGTGCATTCATTTTGATGTCATGTATGTGGAAGGTCCCTTTAGTGTGTGCGCAGGTTCTATATTAGGGCATGTCTGTCGCAATCTCAGGTGCAATTCCAGGGGTCTCATCCCTTTCCAGTAGCTCCTACAAAATTGTATCCCAGTGGGCTGCAATTGATATTTTGCGAAGTCCCAGTGTGTCTTTGCTTCGCAGCGCAACACTTTCTGCCATGATACACACTTGTAATGAGCGCTTCGAAGAGAGTGTAACTGGGGGTTCAGAGGAGCACCATCTTTTAGTGATAAGTCGTTTAGCTATGATTAAATGTTGTATTAGGCAAAGATAAACACAAAGAATCCAACCAAGAATGGGAGGGGAGGGGAGTGATCAACGTGTGTTGAAGCACTCAGTGTTTTGAAAAATACCCCTCACACACCAAAAGGCCCCTTGGTGTCATGCTTCATCATCGGGGTCTTCGCACCCCTCTATCGGGATGCGGCGTGCTGCGACCTACGACTACGCGGGAGCACTAATAGTAAAGACTATGTGTGGTGTTGGTGTGTGGGGTGTCTTAGGTTAAGTGAGTGGTGGGATGTGGTGAAAAAAATTAAAAAATACCTGGCGCATGAGTATGAGGAAAAATTTATTCTGAACTCTGGCTGGTATTATTAAAAGAAGTGCAAAGTGAGGTCAGGGCTGTTATATTAGGGAACAGGACCTCTGGTGTGCGTTGTCGACATGTTTCGGAGCCAAGCTCCTTCTTCAGGACGGGGGCACAACCTCCCCACCTTACTCACGTTTTTCTAAAATTAAAAAGTGTATTATACAGAAAAGTGACGGAAATATAGGCTAAGTGTGCCTACAGCGGTCTGCTACAAGTACAATGACCTGCAGAAAGACAAAAAGGGGAAAACAACATTGGTTACCCTTGTAGCGGGTAGTTCAAGCAGGTGCAGTCACCTGGAACCTCACCATTATGCTTGTTTTAAAGCCTGTGGAAGGAAAAAAGACTCACAACACTCACAACATAGAACACACATGTACTGGTACTTAGAGTTATTGTTGGTCATACTTTTGAAGCTTGCTTCTTTGCCTCATGAGCATAAAGAACGTCTGGGGTGTTGCTATTTTAGCAATCTGTTGGGAAGAATGATGTAGGATTTAATAGCTCATTCTTACTCACTTTGGTTTTAGGAGGATGGTCTTAATTGGTCAGTCTGTGGATTACTCACGATTACAGGACGCTATGGACACCGTCTACCCCCACACGCTGCTCCGCTGGTTCTGAATAGTAGACCAGTGGTCATGCTATTTATACCCTGTTTCTAAAAGGGCGGAAGTATCTGTGTTTCCTAACATGGGTGTTCCGCTCCATGTTAATTGATAGATGCCCATGTTTGGAACGTCCGCTAATTTGCCAAACATCGCGCTTGTTTCACCGTCATGTAATGACATGGCATGGGCGTCTGGTGATTTTCCCCGTCGGCGTATGGCAACTGATCACTCGCGCATGCGCACGTCAGTGATAGATGGCGCATGCGCGATTGCTATTGTCATTTCTGGCAGACACTGATCATCGCGCATGCGCTTCTTGGATTCCAGCGGTCCTTTCAGTACTGTCTGCGCTTTTAATGGGGCAATATCTTTCTTATTGAAGCTGGTTTATAAAACTTCATTGTTTTGGTCTCAGAAGTATCGCAATTGAGTAACTTCAGACGTATGATAGTGGTCGCGCTGTATTTATCTGCTTAGTTACAGTAGTCTTCAATTTCAGGGATAGTTATCAATTGAAGTTCTATTTTCTGACATACTTGAAGGACCGTTTTACCGGTCATTGGTCATTGGTCAATTGGATCCACGGTACATCGTCATTAAGCCCAATTATATGGGTTCCAAGCCTGAAAACCCATCTCTGTTCCTTCTGGAAGAGCCCAGCTTCAGAGGGTAGTTGCTCAATAATTGTCCAGTTTAGGTCATTTACGCAGTGTCCAGCAGTTAGGTAGTGAGTAGCCATTTTCGTTGTGCTCTTTTTACAGCGTACATTGCTCTTATGTTCGTTCATTCTTGTTTTTACGGCCCTCGTTGTCATACCAACATACTCAAGGTTGCAGGGACATTTGATCAGGTATATTACGTTTTTAGTATTGCAATTTGTAAATTTCCTTTGCTCCCAAGTGGTTCCATTACGGAAGAAAAGTTTTTTGCTTTTCTTGGTCAGGTGGCAGCTACTGCAGTTCCCACATGGAAAATGGCCTTGGACGTCAACAGATGGTTGCGTAACTCTTGTTGTCGATTTTGGTCTTGTGTGTACCAATATGTCTCTTAGGTTACGCCCTCTTCGGTGAGCAAACATAGGTTTTTCAAAGTTTAGGTTGCCACAGGTTAGTATCCTCCAGTGTTTATTCACAATTTTTGATACTTCGTTGGACATGGTGTTAAAAGTTGTCACACATATAGGTCTTTTATTCTCCTTTGCTTCTGTGGTTCGGTCCTCCAGTAGGGCCTCTCTGTTGTTATTCGTAGCTCTTTTTAGTCCTTTTGCAATGATTCTCTTGGGGTACTCTCGTTGCTTTAACTTCTCACTCAGGTCTTTCGCCTGTGATTTGAAATTGGACACATTTGTACAGTTACGTCTCAGACGCAAAAATTGTCCATATGGCAAGTTTTCACGCAAGTGCCTGGGGTGAAAGCTGTCGTATCTTAGCAGACAGTTTCTCGATGTAGGCTTGAAATGGGTAGTGGTTTTCAAGCCCCCATCTTCTGCATAAATATTTAGATCAAGGAAGACTAGTTGGTTGGATGACATGGTACTTGTGAATTTGAGGAAAGCATTTTGGTTGTTCAGCCATATTTGGAATTCCTCCGCAGATTGTCGGTCACCTTCCCAGATGACTAGGACGTCATCTATGTATCTCCTCCAGCATTTTATGTTTGCTCTATATGGATTTCGTTCATTGAGAATTTTCGTGGTCTCTAGGTGATGTACATAGAGCCCCGCCAGGCTCGGCGCAAAGGTGCTCCCCATGCTGGTCCCATGGCACTGCTGGTAGATCGTGGTCTTGTATTGAAAGAAGTTTTTTTCAAGTGCCAGCGAGATGCACTCTAGAACCAGTCCTCGTGGTGTTTGGTACTTCCATTGTGTTGAGAACAAGACTTCTTCAATGATCATGAGTGTTTCGTCATGAGGAAGGCTGGTATAAAGACTTTCGACGTCCAGGCTAATTAAGAGTTGACTGCCCGGGTCGAAGGGTATGTCCTGTAGGAGTTGTAATACCGCTTTCTTCCCAACAGATTGCTAAAATAGCAACACCCCAGACGTTCTTTATGCTCATGAGGCAAAGAAGCAAGCTTCAAAAGTATGACCAACAATAACTCTAAGTACCAGTACATGTGTGTTCTATGTTGTGAGTGTTGTGAGTCTTTTTTCCTTCCACAGGCTTTAAAACAAGCATAATGGTGAGGTTCCAGGTGACTGCACCTGCTTGAACTACCCGCTACAAGGGTAACCAATGTTGTTTTCCCCTTTTTGTCTTTCTGCAGGTCATTGTACTTGTAGCAGACCGCTGTAGGCACACTTAGCCTATATTTCCGTCACTTTTCTGTATAATACACTTTTTAATTTTAGAAAAACGTGAGTAAGGTGGGGAGGTTGTGCCCCCGTCCTGAAAAAGGAGCTTGGCTCCGAAACATGTCGACAACGCACACCAGAGGTCCTGTTCCCTAATATAACAGCCCTGACCTCACTTTGCACTTCTTTTAATAATACCAGCCAGAGTTCAGAATAAATTTTTCCTCATACTCATGCGCCAGGTATTTTTTAATTTTTTTCACCACATCCCACCACTCACTTAACCTAAGACACCCCACACACCAACACCACACATAGTCTTTACTATTAGTGCTCCCGCGTAGTCGTAGGTCGCAGCACGCCGCATCCCGATAGAGGGGTGCGAAGACCCCGATGATGAAGCATGACACCAAGGGGCCTTTTGGTGTGTGAGGGGTATTTTTCAAAACACTGAGTGCTTCAACACACGTTGATCACTCCCCTCCCCTCCCATTCTTGGTTGGATTCTTTGTGTTTATCTAAGTATCCCAGTGGAGCAAGAATCCAGTCGTTTCGCTCTACCTCCCTCCTTTGTTTTTGACTCAGTATTAGGCAAAGACGCATATTATGTGGAACAGTATTTGGCCTCTCCAGTACCCTGCTCCAATCAGTGTCTGTGAAGGTTTGCTTAATATCCCTTTCCCAGCTCACCCATAAGGAGAGTAACGTTGTTGCTGTGTGGTGCCTGAGGGAGGCGGTGAACCACTTAATCTGGTGGCGTCCCTGTCCCATGACGTGTAAATATTGGATAGTCAAATGAGTTGGGGGTTCTCTTGACATGTCGCCCCAGTGTTTATGCAATGTGGCTGTAATCATGAGGAATTGCCCCGGTTGGATCCCATTACTCTCTGCAATTAAGGCAAATGACATCAGGGTGCCCTCATAATATAGATCCCCAGAGCCGTGAATCCCGCCCTCTTTTAAGTGTCGTAGTTCGTGTGCTTTGATGGACATGTGACCCCTGGGTGTGCCTAGCAGTGGAAGTGCAGGGGTGTATGGTGTTGTGTTTCATGTGATGAACAAGTTTCTGCAATAGCATCTGTACCGGTGCTAAGCAGCAACAATGGCAGGGTTTTCTGCTTATTGCATGGATGAAACAATGAGAGAAGGGCCTGATGGGCCAGGGGCGGTAGGTGTGATGCCGTGTCTGACAGTTGGCACTCAGAGAGCCACCGGCCCACCCACAGCAGTTGCGCTGTAAGGTAGTATTTTTCTAGGTCAGAAAGTGCGAGTCCTCCCTGATTTGTGGGCAAGTAGAGTTTCTGGTGGGCAACTCTGTTACGAGAGATCCCCCAGATGAGTTCCCTTACCACTCCCTCCAAAGTTCTGAAAAAAGCTGTGGAATGTACAGAGAAAGGTTGGCAAAGAGGTATAGAACCCACAGTAAAACCACCATTTTAACCAAGGCTACACGACCCATGGTTGCCAGAGGGATAGTGCTCCAGAATAAGATTTGAGAACGAATTGAGATCCTTGGCCTGCCCAGATTACCTTCGAGCAGGTCATCCTGCCGATGATATATACGAATGCCTAAGTAATGGAAGGTGTTCTTTTGCCACTCTATACTGACGTTGTTAAGCACATATTGTGGATTGAAAAAAAGATTTACACAGGTCAGAGATATAATGCCGCACCTATTATATCATTCGGGAAAAGAAGTCAAACCTTGGTGCAAAAGATCATGGGAAACCTGACCTTTAAGTTCCCTCAAACAGTGAAAGAAACTCCCACTGTAAACATGAATAGGCAAATCTTGATCAGCACAAAAGAAAAGTATACATTGAATAAACATTCAATACGATTTTTTTTTTCTTTTGTTGATTGAATTGCTTTATTTAATTTTTTTATTTTTAATTCCTTTCTTCCAAGACACCACAGTAGCCAACGCGTTTCGTTCTACTTGAGGACTTCTTCAGGGCTTGAATATTAGGTATGGCTTCTGTACAGCGGACCACCTCTTGGCATTTTTCAATGTAATTCCAATAATTATTCCCAAATCCTGTGTATATTTACTAATGTTATGCGCGGGAATTCCGTTCATTTAATCCTAGTATAATTGGCTGTGTTGCGATTTATTCCTCCGTATGGTAGGCATAATTATCCTTACGGGTGGAGCCCAGTAGCGCATCTGTCTTTGTGTTCGTGCACTAGGTCAAGGAGGCACTTCTTCACCAATTGGAAGGATCCCCAACCCTTTTCCACTTGAGCAGTGTAGTTCGTGAACAGCATGACGCCTGCGTTCACTCACAGCCGCTGGCTCTGTATGCAGGTGCGAGAGACCAGGGGGGCATCATATCGGCAGCTCACCACCAGCCGTCCGGAGCCTCCACCACAATGTGGCCCAAGATACTTCCTCCGCATTCGTCGGGCCGCAGCTCCCCTGTTCTGTTTTCATGACACCGGTTGGGTCCGCTGCAGGTAGGGGTCGCTTTACTCGCTGGATGTGTATGGATGATTCCCCATTTAAGTAATTTTTAAGGGATAATAAGGGCAGGCAGTGGAGTGTTGCTAAATTGCGTCTGCCATTTGGCTCCTTGATCACGCCCCCCAAGACCAAAGCCTCTTATAATGATTTCTATTCTTGATTTATAAAAATAGCAGCAAGATATAACAAACTACAAATCCCATGATTCAATGTAAACTACCACAAGTTACAAATCACAGTGACGCATAACAAGCAGGCACTGCAGTGAACAAAGCTGCATTTCTGTAGCCCCTATTTAGTGAATTTCTTTGACGTACATTTGGTTCTAGCCATGAACTGCAGCTGTATTAAAAACAAACAAATCATGTTTGGATGGAAGACCAATGTGACAGAAATATAAGTGACAGCCTCAGTAGAAATGCAGCCTCTGCCATTAAAAAAATTAACCAAAAGTACAAATACTCGCAAAGAAAACAAATACATTAGGGTGATATTTCACAACCAGTATTTCTGTTCCTGTTACAAATTGGTCACTGGTGCGCCTATAGATATATATATCTGGCCTTTGCTAGACAAACAAGCATTGGCATAGCCAACAGGTTTCGCCTTTGGGACCTTCTAAGTATTTAGCAATGCGGCACATTATACTGGGTGCTACAACATTGTTCTTTAACTCAGAAGCTTTGTGCTTAGAGCAGCGCTGCTAGGCGCTGAGATGTGGCAGGCATTCAATGGCATGCACTTAGAAAGCAGATGCATAGGTTTCTAATCATGGTAGTTTTCTGTTCAAAAGCCGTCTCTCCAGAGTCTGCATGGTAGTGGTATAGCCGGCAACCATTAATTAGATGTGCTGCTGATCGAAGGGTATCACTATGCTCCAAAGTATGTGTGTCAGTGGGTGTCTGTTTAAGATTAGGGCTTGCCTTTTATGTGCCATGGTGAGACCAGTGCTACTTCAGGTGCACAGTGGAGTGCATGCAATCATGTCATCTTTGGTGGACCTGCAGAAATTGCTGGTAAGAGTGGCACCGTCCTCCATATGTACAGGTTGGTGTAGATGTCACTGGATTTCGGAGAGGCCAGTCATGGTGAGTTGTGCAGGCATGTGTTGCACCGAGTGATGTGCTATCGCCCTATGGCTGTGAGAACAGCATGGGGCGAGGCGGGGCGGGGGAGGAGTGAGGGGGGGGCAATCACCAGCATGCCTAGGTCTCTGCAGGCAAACGTCTGTAGATATGTGACAATGCTTGCTGTAAATTCTGGACTCTGCAACCTTAATTTGTAAACCAATAAATGCCGGGGCTCTCGTCAGGAGGCCACTGCAGCTTGCACTTCACATTGCCCCTGACATGCTGCCAATGATAGTCACATGCAATAACAACAGTTGATGGACAGAATGCAGAACAATGACCAGTACTGAGATCTGGACCTAAATCCATAGTGTTTGTGCTCTCCATGCCATTCCAGCCATATGCAAATCAGTCTTGACCCTGTGCCTCATGGGAACAGTCTAGCCCGAACTGCCACCACCCTGTACATATGGAGGACGGTGCCACTCTTAACGGCAATTTCTGCAGGTCCAGCTAAGATTTCATGACTGCATGCACTGGGAGGACCTGGCTTGGCAGTTCGGGCTGGACTGTTCCCATGAGGCACAGGGTCAAGACTGATTTGCATATGGCTGGGTTCAAACTGGAATGACATGGTGAGCAAAACAGCAATGGATTTAGGCCCAGATCTCTGTACTGGGGTGAATGTATGAAATTGTTCTGCATTCTGTCCATCAACTGTTGTTTTTGCATTTGTCACCCCCAATGGGACTGGTATGCCTAGACGTGGGTCCTGTGCTCTCCATGCCACTGGAATCAAGCTATCCTGGCTGAAGAGGGGTGAAAACCCAAAACCGGTCCTAGGATGCTTGTTTCCAGTCCAGGGAGGACCTGGCTTGGCAGTTTGGGCTTGACTGTTCCCATGAGGCACAGGGTCAAGACTGATTTGCATATGGCTGGGTTCAACCTAGAATGGCATGGTGAGCAAAAAAACGATGGATTTAGACCCATATCTCTGTACTGGGGTGAATGTATGACATTGTTCTGAATTCTGTCTATCAACTGTTGTTTTTGCTTTTGTCACCCCGAGTGGGACACGTGAGTCCCGTGCTCTCCATGTCACTGGAATCAAGCTATCCTGGCTGAAGAGGGGTGAAAACCCGAAAACGGTCCTAGGATGCTTGTTTCCAGTCCAGGGAGGACCTGGCTTGGCAGTTCGGGCTGGACTGTTCTCATGAGGCACAGGGTCAAGACTGATTTGCATATGGCTGGGTTCAAACTGGAAAGGCATGGTGAGCAAAAAAACTATTGATTTAGGCCCAGATCTCTGTACTGGGGTGAATGTATGACATTGTTCTGCATTCTGTCCATCAACTGTTGTTTTTGCATTTGCCAATGATAGTCACAGCACAACTACTAACCGTCACACTCCTACAGGTCAAAAGTGTGGCATTTCAAACTATTCTAGGCCTCCAAAGCAATAAGATTGGCTCGGCGATAGGTAATAGTAATTTGTTATGTATATTGAATTAATAATTGTTGTTGTGTTCAGCCCTAAATTAGTGAGACAGCGCCACCTTGTGGCAGACTGTCACAGCACCAGGGTTGATAATTAAGTGCAGGTAAAGAGCACCGGAAACCCGTGGCAACAATTAAACCAGAGGTCTTCAAACTTTTGTAGGTTGAGCCCCCCAGTTGAATTTTTTTAGATGTTAGGCCCCCCCACCACCTGACAGAAATTTCTGGAATCTGGTACACTACATAATCGACTGCCACGCGCATATCATGGGCCATATTCACCAAATAATGTTTAACACAATAAGAGTGTTTAGTAAACTGCAAGTTTGTGAATGGGTGTGGTGAAATGACAGAGGCTTATTACACAGCTCAAAGCACAATTTTCCAAGATAAAATGTGCGCAAATTATTTTTACTAGGATGCTTTGTTTTACACATGACCTAGATTAGTAATAACACCACCAACATAAATGTGTGGACCCGTTTTGATCTAAAGTTTCATGAGACTAAAACATTTCTCTGTAAATAGTAATAGACTCTCACATCAATCACATTAAAAAGAAATGAAACAAAACAGTATTTACAAGAATCTGTTTAGGAATTATTCCAGGCCATCAGGGAAAAAACAGAGCTACCTCTATCAAGGGAACCCCTGAAAGGCTGGATTGCAGTGCATGTAAATATGTCCTTTTGTAATTTAGGACGAAAACCTCGATGGGGCACGACATGCCAATATTTGTGTACAGGGTTGCAGCTAGACACGAACTTCGGGGGGGCTAACACTCCCATCCAGGGCTGGCCCTAGCACTGGTCGCACATAGTGCAACGGTCAGTTTTGGCGCCACTCCCCCATTTCCTCCTTCTCCATGAATTTCCTCACTACCACTTACCAACAATGCACCCCATTTCTCTATAGCACCACCTTTCTGGCAAACATTTAATTTTTTATGATTCAACTCATAGTTTACCCACACTCAGTTCTTTGATCTGCATGGTACACATTCTTTGTAGCAGGCACATTAAACCTCTGCGCTGTGTGAGTGCATGGTGATCAAAATGAGTGCATGGTAATCAGAGTGAGTGCATGGTCATCAGAGTGAGTGCAGGGTGAATGGTGTGAGTGCATGGTGATCAGTGTGAGTGCATTGTGATCGCTGTGAGCGCAGGGTGAATGGTGTGAGTGCATGGTGATCAGTGTGAGTGCATTGTGATCGCTGTGAGTGCAGGGTGGGAGGGTGAATGGTGTGAGTGCATGGTGATCAGTGTGAGTGCATTGTGATCACTGTGAGTGCATTGTGAGCATGAAAGTGAAGGGCGAGAATGAGGAGTGAGTTGTCTGAATGCAGGGTGCATTCCCAGACACTTGAACTAACACAGCAGGTTATTGACGGCAGCGTAGGGTTTCAGATATGTTAAACACTGATCTTATCACCTCATATGGCCGTTGCCCCATGCCAACCCCCCATCCCCTGGACAACCTCGTCACCTGCCGTGGGCTGGTCTGACTGGGCAGAGTTTTATGGCTGCCAGCCTGGCCTGCAAAGCAGCACTATAAAGCATATATTTCACCTAAAAACATATGTACATTCAAAGAAACATGTACTTTCATAATTTTTCTTTTTTTCTTCCTTTTAGGTGCCTCCTGCTTCTCTTCCCCTCTGCATAAGCATAACTGACTATAGGTGCCTTTAACAAAGAGGTGGGCGAGCCAGCAAATGAACAGGAAGCGCTGAGACAAGGGTCTCTCTTGACTCTAAAACTAGGTGCAAGAGCAGAGCCATTAGAATGTTTTGCAAATTAATTGTGCAACAGACCTCATGCAAAAATATGATAGTAGTTCAAAATTCCAAAAAAAAAGTGTATTTCTTCAAAATGTAGAAGTGTTTCACGTTAGCACATCAGATTATTTCACTGCATTGAGATGTATTTACTAAAAGTGAATTTATACAACATTGATAACTCCTCCATCCTAGCAGCAATTCTATTAGTGAACATAGAGGCGACTCATTGTCTTGTTCACCCTATTTGTGGCCTTGATTCATAGCATACACGTAGCAATGTCAAACACATATCAAACACAAGATATGTTTTTGTACATAGTACACATCCTGAACTCACAGATTTCAAGGTGCTTTCCTATGGAATAATGCAAAGAAAGAAGTTACGGTAACATTAAATATTGCCTAGGATCACGCAGTTTGCTCAAGGAGGGAAGCCGGGATTAATCTTAGTTTTTCTGGTTTTACTTTGTGCAATTCAGCCACTAAATGGCTACCAGTTAATCCTATTTTACATCAAAGGTTAATGTTTTGTCTTTGATTCTTGGTGCATGAAGCTAGAGCATGGGGGGCATTGGTCTATCTTTTTAGAAAACAAGGGACCCCTATAGAAACAGCTAGCTATAACATAGGGAATGAAACTAGTTTGAGAAAGTATTATAGCTAGATGCTGATACCAGTAGAAATGTAAAAGTTTAGAAGATTAGAAAATTAGAATACCTCTAAAAGTATCATAGGTTGCAATGGGAAAGGTAGACCACCCTAAAGTACGTGATCAATAACCACATGGAAGATATTTATCAAAATAGTACATTTATTTATTTATTTTATCTTTTATGAGCATAATTTATTTAATAGATCAAAGTTCCAAGTGTGAATAAAGGATACATAATGATGACTACATAGAATAAAATATCATTAATCGACATTTGATATGTACAAATACATGATGGTAGACGCAAAGTTGATGTAGGCAGTGCGGCAGATGTCTACAATGCGCGTTTCGGCATACACGCCTTCATCAGGTAGCCGTCTATTGCACATATATCTATTTCTAGATATTCAAGATTTTATGCTGTTGCGTCGAAAGAGTGTCTGCTCATAAGGCTTGATTGAGTGAAGTTATTTCTTCTAACAAGACTGTAGAGATGGCTGGGGGACTGGAGAACCAGAATGTTCTGTGATGTTATACCGTAGATAGCAAGTCGCTATGTGTTCATATGCGAGCCATTGGCGTCTGGACTATACATTTACGTATGTATTGGCTCTGATCCGAAGTCAGTATCCGGTTTAAACCCGTCACAATGTGGTCTTATATGAGCGGTGGAGTCAGGACACGTATTTTTAAGGGGCTACAGCGTGCAGAGTAAAATTTCCTGGCATATGGATGCTTCGAGTTTATAAATCCTCTCGCCGAGACACCATGGGCTGAAGGATGGTCGGGTTCTATGTTCTGAAGCATCCATATGCCAGGAAATTTTACTCGGCACGCTGTAGCCCCTTAAAAATACGTGTCCTGACGCCAATGGCTCGCATATGAACACATAGCAACTTGCTATCTACGGTATAACATCACAGAACATTCTGGTTCTCCAGTCCCCCAGCCATCTCTACGGTCTACCTTTCCCATTGCAACCTATGATACTTTTAGAGGTATTCTAAATTTCTAATCTTCTAAACTTTTACATTTCTACTGGTATCAGCATCTAGCTATAATACTCTCTCAAACTAGGGGCATTGGTCTATGGCAGATCACTCTAGGTTCATCTGATTCGCCAGCTTGAAAATTATCTGGGTGTCTGTGTAGCTGTAATAGTTTAGATTGAAGGACTTCATTATGTCTGCTAAGGGGCTGAGGTAAGTGTTTAAGATGAGTGGCATGATGATTGAACCTTGCAGCATGCCAACGCTTGTGTGGAATAAATCCAGTGAGTACAGTGTGCATGGGATGATGCTTTACCTATCGAAAAGATAGGAGGAGTTTCAGTCAAAAATTATTAGTTGCATGGAATGATCTCCTAGCCTCTATAGTAGGGTGGGGCAGCGTAAAGGCCTAGAGGCAGTATGTGATAACTCCATTCCTATCAACTGTGATTTTCTGGTAAATATGTGTGTGTACTATAATCCATTGCCAGGATGGAATCCAATGTGACAATAACAGAAGCTGTTTTCTGCCATGAAGTTGGAAATTTGAGTAAATCAATTTTTTCTTCCAATTTGCACAGGAGTGCTGTGCTGGAGATGGATCAGTAGTTGTCTAAATCAACCAGGTCAAGCTTCTTCTTTCTTTTGTATGATTGGCTTGGTGTAGGAGGTATTGAGAGGAAGATGTCTGTGTTTCAGAGTTGTTGGTAATGTGTTAGGCCTGGATAGGAGTGTTACTGGAAAGTTGGATATCATCTAAAGGTTCCTGATGAGGATCTGTCTGGGTGGCTGGTATTAAGCAGTTCCTAAAATTGGGTGGGGAAGAGTATCTTAAAGATTTTCACAATCTATTGTACTCCGGCACAGAATGTTGTGTGGCTTTGTGGACTGAGGATGGAGGTTGCTGGGTGAATTTGTCTCAGGCAGTGTTCCAGCCTATCGGTTATCATGGTAATATATAGTCTACAAACACATCACACAGTTCTTGGGGTAGTGTGACCATGGTAACTGTGAAGGCCAAGTTATGGCCTTTGTTGAGGATGATGCAAAGTACCTTCAGGGGGCATTATACTTTGGAGCTCTAGTGGGAGTTGTGGTCCTTTTGACTTTTTTGACAGCCAATTTGTAGTTCCTTGTGTGACTCTGGAGTACTGAATGTAATACCCAAGACGTCTTATTTCATGCACCCTTTGGTTTGCACAAGAGTATAATTAGAATATACACACATTGTTATCATTAAACACATTAAGTAATTCTTCAGGCATCTTTGTGAGTTATTTTCATCAATGCTATTGCTATTTAATCTGTTGTACTTCTATTAAAGGGTAGTTGCTGATTTGGGTATCAGTTCAGAGCTGCCACGGCATTGATTCACTAAAATGCCAGCAATAGTTGAAGTGCCATCACAGTTTGATCCCTTGACACATGCTTAGCTCTACAACAGCTACTTATTTTCTGCCCAATGATGATGTGGAGGGACTAGATCTTAAGAAAATAAATAGGACTATTAGAGGTCTGTTTACTTTCTCGTTCTGCCACTGAGACAAGGAGTACCAAGTGCAATGTAATGGGGGTTCTCAAATGTACAACTAGAGCTACTACCCCTGATAACTCACAAATAAATATCCATGTGTAATGTGGGGATATCATGAATTATCTTACTTGTATGCTCCGTTTCTATCCTTAATGCATGTTATTAGAATAAATTGTATCAGATATGGGTTGCATTTTAAGCTACATGACTACCCAAACATTTTCAAAATCAAGAATATTTGGTGGGAGTTGTCACAAAGTACTATTAATATATATTCAACTTTCTATGTGCCATAGAGCTTGGACATGAGGAAGCCTCCCTCAGACAGCAACAGAGTTATCTACTTTACTAACATCATAGTCTTGTTCCTATTTTGAAACGGGCCAATTTTCCACAAGTTAGTCCAGCTCTTATGTATTTATAGATGCTTTTAGGGGATAATATTTTTAGCATACTAACAGCTTGATTCATCAAGCTAAATTGCACTCGCAAAGGGCAAGATTCTCAGAATCTTGCCTTTTGCGAGTGCAATTTTTGCATTTGGGATTCATCATCCCAAATGCAAAAATCGCTATTTAAGAATTCGCATATTTGCGAGGAATTGGATTTAAGGAATCTCTAATAGAGATTCCTTAAATGCAATTCATCAACCAATTAGAAATTGCGAAATTGCAATATTTGGTCGCAATTTACCACCAAGTCTGACTTGGTGGTAAATTGCGAAAATAGTGTAAAAAGCACTTAAGTGCATTTTTTTCTTTTGCATGTTACACACACACATGTCCTGTGGACATGTGTGTGCGCAACACCTGTTCAAATGTGCATTTAAGGGGTGCTACAGGGTGTCCTTTTGACACCCCTGGCACCCTTCAAATCGCTATCTTATTTGCGAGTAGCAAATTGCTAATCGCAAATAAGGAATACTTCCCATTCATTCCTATGGGCCTTTTGGCCCATAGGAATGAATGGGGAGTTTTTCCTTATTTGCGATTAGCAATTAGCTACTCGCAAATAAGGAATGTGTAGGATTCGCTATTTATTTAGCAATTCCTACATGAATACCGTTTTGCGAGTCCTTAATAGCGAATCGCTATGATTCGCTATTAGGGGCTCGCAAAACGGCCCCTTGATGAATCAGGCTGTTAGTTTCCTGAAGGTTGCCGTAAGGTTAAGGAATAGTCGTGATTTCGGCTCTGATGAGTTTTCAGTTGCCTATCAATTGCACTGTGTAACAACCTTTGCACTTTTAGAATTATATAAACATTTGCTGATGTTTTATTTAACTTTGTATCTGTATTCAATGTTGATTTTATAGAATGTATGGTTTTACTGCACTTGCTTTTATGGTTTGTAGTCTCAAAACCGAATAAAGCTAATTTGAACTTAAACTTGAACATCATAGTCTGCAAACAACATAAAAGTATAATGTGCAGATAAATGAAGCGTTAACAGAATAATAACCAAAGAATTGTGCTTGAACTCCATTGTTTGCTTTCTTTTTTACAAACCTTTCTGTGAGGGAACGATGCTCAAAAATCTTATCAAATATTTTTTAAAGCCTATTGTGTTGACACTATTGGCTCAGTGGATAGTGCCACTTCCCACAAATTGTTAAGTAAAATAGAATCTGGTGTTTCAAATAGTACCAGGTCTATTGACCTAATGGGTATTAAAATAGAATATTTTTCATTCACTGTGCTAAGATTTCTTCTGGGAGATCCCCAAAATCCGTTATGTGGAGAACAATATTACTGACCCGGTATGCTCTAAAATTCACTATTTGCCACATGTAGTCTTGAAGAATGACTGTGTTCAAAACATTGGTCAAAACAGCGGAGGAAGCCCCCCTATAAGTGATTTTTACTCTGCTTTTATAATGTCTGTGCCTCCACTGATCAACGTGTTAGCCCCCCAAAGTTTGAGTCTAGTGTGCCCCTGCCAGTTGCCCAAGATACAGGATATTACTGTAAAGAAGCATGAAGATTACACTTAAGGCCATCACATT
Source organism: Lissotriton helveticus (assembly GCF_964261635.1). Taxonomy (NCBI): domain Eukaryota; kingdom Metazoa; phylum Chordata; class Amphibia; order Caudata; family Salamandridae; genus Lissotriton; species Lissotriton helveticus. Next base: position 1,352,630,553 of record NC_136068.1, read on the forward strand.
AGCATGGAATTCTCTCGGGAGAAATGGGAGAATTCTTCCGGAAAGACTCCCAGACATTTAACATTCATCGCATGGTTGGCCAAGTCACTTGTTCTGAAAGGCCAAAGGATGTTTCCTATTTCCTCTGTGTTTCCTCACTATCATCAGCTGGTCTTGCTGGCATTTAATTGAAGGGAATCTAGGGTTATTTATTATTGTATGATTGCAAAACAATTCCTAAGAGACAAGACAGACAGTGGGGGCTCCTCTGCTAAGGTGTAGGAGCGTCTCCCCACTGCTCGTTTAGTATTTCAAAAGACAAATAAAATGAGAATAACAAGAAGTTATTATCATTTTAGTTTTCTTTGCAGGACTCCCGCCATGTCAGGCAGGGTGGTGCTAGGCTTGCAGCCATCTGAGGGAGCAGGAGTTGTATGTACTCCCTTCCTAAGTGCGCATGACGGTTTGGCCGGCTGTCTTGGGCCTAAGCAGCCCAACAGGCCGTTCAGACCAATCACGATGCTGCTCCTTTAGTGTCATGATTGGCTGGGAGAGTCAGGGAGCCTGGCTGCTTCCGGTGGTAGAAAGCGAGGACGGAGGAGAGACGTGCGGCAGCACTGGCAGCGGCAAAGAAGGTACGTTTTTAAAAAATTTTTTTTATTTGTGCTGCGTTTCAGCAGGTGAAATTCAGTTGCCAAACCACTTCTCGCTTAATACTTTATTACCAGGCAGCGCTGCAGGAAGTCCCAAAAAATCACTGAATTTCTCATCTTGCCTCTTTATATCAGGACGATCTATCACCTGTTTTGCGCCATCTCTCTAATGACAGTCAGTTCAATCAAAACACCATTTGTAAAGCGGAACACTGTCACCTCTAGGGGTATCTGGGAACTGTGTCTTGGTCGAAGAGCCAAGTCTCTTTCTTAAGTCTGCCAGTGAGTGGGCTGTAAAGAGCTGGAGGGGATGGTCATTCCAGGTCTTGGCAGCGATGTAGGAGAAGAAGCAGCCACCGCTGCGGCTGCATCAGATGCGGGTAGTTTGTGCGAGGGCACAGAGTGAAGAGTAGCGCACGTGTCTAATGGGTTGATGGAAGTTCAGTCGGTGGTTGAGGTAGGCAGGCCCTAGGTCGTGGAGGGCTTTGTAGGCTTGTGTGAGTTTTAAAAATAGATGAATATATCTTTTTTAGATATATCCATCTTGAGCAGGACTATTGAATTTTTACATTTTTTTTTACTGTTGTCATTAGTGCCAGAAACGGTTCTGGGTATCAGTTTGTGCTCCACAAATTCCCAAACTCATTTTCAAATCTGAAAATAAAGCTTCTCTGCTCTTCCTGTTTCTTATTTCTCCGCCACTCAGCAAGCACTTTGTCTCAATAACAGCACCACTTAACATGCATTATTCAAGTTCTGAGATTAGAAGTGCATTACAATGAGAAAACTAGCACAAATGTGTAAGAATACTCACGAAGTTGCAGTGGACACCTCTGATTGCCATTCTCTTGGCAACACTTCAATGTTCTTCTTTTAAGTACAAATATAAATATAAATATAAAGATAATGAGCACTGTATGTGGTGGTATCATTGGTCTCCTGTGACTTAACAAATGTGCTTATTTCACTAAAGGTCCTACAGGCTCTCGATGTGCAAAATCGGTGATGTTTGGTTCTGATGCAAGATATTTTTTCACTTTGCACATATGGACTGTAATTCAGCTACACCTAAACAAGAAATACACACATTTAGGATTTGATTATGCCAAAACTACAAAAGGTAGCTCCTTTTTAACTGATTGTGCATGCTTTCTTTTTTTTAAAGCTATCTTAGGTAGGAGAGAGAGGGGTGTTGGGGTCAATGTTCGACCCTCCTGCCATCAAACACTTGTTCCTATTTTGAAAATGGCAATTTTCCACAAGTTAGGCCAGCTCTTATGTGTTTACAGATGCTTTTAGGGGATAATATTTTTAGCATACTTAGGGGCATATGTACAATGAGTTAACGCCGCATTAGCTGCACTTTTCTGCCGCTAATGCGGCAATATTTGTATCACCCGATTAACAAGCTTTTGCTAACAGCCGTTAGCGACAGCTTTCTAGCGATACCTGCCGCTTTCAGCATCACCACCCATGTTAGTGATAACTATCGCTAATGACATGCAAGGTAGGCGTTCCCGTGCAAAAACGCACGCTAACCCCACTTTGCGAAATTTACAACAATCGCCCAGACCTGCGATATGTTAAAAGCGCCAAAGAAGACAGCTGGTCCATCGCCAACACCTCAGCCTCACAGACCTAATGCCAGAGGATGTCATTACCCACTATAGGCTCAAAAGGACATCCATCCTCCGTATCCTGACCCAGATAGCCCACAGGCTGCAGGCCCCAACAGAGCGGAGAACCCACAAACCTCCAAAGACAAAGCTGCTGGCTGTGCTGCACATGTTGTCCCCTGGTGCCTTCCAACCAACAACTGACAGAGTTGGGAGAGTCTCCCAGTCAGCCCTATCAAGGTTTCTTCCAACTGTCTTGAATGGAATCATCAGCCTGATGCCCCAGCACCTATGCTTCCCCAACACTGCACAGGAACAGCTTGAAACCAGGCAAGACTTTTATGCCATTACTGGCTTCCCGCAGGTGTTGGGGGCAATTGTCTGCACACATATCCAACTTGTGCCCCCTGCGGACACTGCACACATATGCCACAACAGGAAGCACACAGATTCCAAGATGTGTAGGCAATAGTGGACCACCGGGGTTCCGCCAGTCCATCATCAACCAGCGGTTTCAGGATGGCACATATGGAAATGCACTTCTTGTTGGTAAGTACAATCTGAACACAGCACACACCTCAAGTCCACAATCATGGAACTCACAAATGTGAGAATGCACATGTACCAATATCACATACAACATGTCTAGTAACATGTCCACCTACGAGACACAATTACTCAAGTTACTGTGGTAACTGAGGCTAGCCTTGTAGACAAACCATCCCCAAAGGCATAGCCCCTCTGCCACACATTTGCAAATGCTGGGGGAGGTGGGAATCAAGTAGGGGCAATGAAGGGACTCGACCTATGATGAAAGGATGTACACAAGGCAGAGTGTTGCGGGGGTGTCCTGTACAGTCTGGAGTTTGCAGAGCAAAGACCTGTCTATGTGGGCATATAGTGCATTTCCGTAGTCCGGTCTGATGGTAATTACTGCATGGGTGACTGTCTTACCTGACTGGGGGGATCCATTTGAAGGTCTCTTGGAGGATCCAGAGGGTGTCGTAGCAGTTGGAGGCCACGGTGTAGACCTGTTGGTTCATGGAGAGGGAAGAGTCGAGTACAATGCCTAGGTACCTGGTGTTGTCAGTGGGGGGTGGGGGGCTGCCAAAGAGCGTGATCCACCAGGGGTTGTCACATGCTGATGGTGTGGTTAAGAGGATGAGGACTTATGTCTCCTCTGCGTAGAGTACCAGGCAGCTGTTGATCATCCATGTTGCAACTTCCTGCAATCCTTCCTTGAAGCCCAGTCTGGTATGTGTGGGCGCCTTGGTGAGGGATAGTATGAGCTGGGTGTCCTTGTACAGACCCCCCAGGATATAGCGGCATGGATTAGCAAATTTAGCGGCACAAATATGGAAATTTAGCGGCACAAATATGGAAATTTAGCTGCATTTTTGCGGCACTTTATTTTACTCCTAATCATTCATTTTCAGCATTAAAACAATGAAAACTGTTTTAGCAGAGTATTCCACTTTGAAATAGGCCCTGATTAGTATTTACATTTAAGTAACATTGCTTCCAGGCATAAGTTTCTCTATGTATCTTGGATAGTGAATACATAAAAGTATACGCCCGGATTATAACACGCCCATTAAATTGCGATCCCCCTTCAAACACCTGTTTGCCCAGAGACCGAGATTGTAAGTGTTGTGATGCCTATCACACTCAATATTACCCTTTGTTCGATTTCAGCAAAGCAACCCTGCGGGATATTTAGCCAGAGGAAAAGGCATGGTATGTACAGGACAGGCACATTTGTGTGCATTAAGGAATACAATTAACATGTTATTGCCCCACGAAAATCAGAATTGCCGCAAAGTATCAAGTAGATAAATAATTGAAATAAAGACTCAGCCAGTCTGTCAGGGCTCTTAGGGACATTTTAGTCTAACAGAGTCTACGTTTCTCATGAATTAAGAGCATTGAACCTTGGGTTACTGCTCTTCTTCTCCCCTCGTCTCGCCCTCTAGCTTTCCCTCTACCCCTTTTATTCCTCCACCCAGGCATCCCTCCTCTTCCTCTCACTTTCATCCTTCTATACACCATTCACTCTTTCTCAAGTCTTCTTCGTTCTCTTCTCCTCTCCTCTTTACCTTCTGGCTCCCATTCCCTCTGCATCTTTCGCTCCCTCCCTATCTTTCACTTATTCCTTTCCGCCTCTCTTGCGCATTCACTTCCCGCACTTCTCCTGTGTCTTTCCATCTCTTCTATCTTTGTCTCTCGTTTATATTCCATCTCCCACCTCTCCCCCTCTTCTCTTCTATCCTCTTTGCCCTCCTCCCCCACTTCAGCTCTCAAGCTCTCCCTCCCCCTCTCTATTTCCGCTAGGGGAACCTTTTACTCATTCTCCTCGCATCTCTATTCTCCTGTCCCACCGCTCTCTACATCTTGTACTCTTTCTCCCTTCTTCTCATATCTCTTCTGCTCCTCTTTTCCCCATCTCAACCTCGTTCTGCCCCCCTCAAGGCCTCTCTCTTCCCTCCCCTCTTTAGCCTTGGCCTCCTTTTGCGCACCTAATTCTTCTATCCCATCTCTCTCTTCCTTCCCTTTGTGAAATCACAAACAGTTGAACGTAAACACGTTGTGCTCTCATTCCATGACGCCACAGGCTATGAAATATAAGCATGTGTTCACATTTCACTGCAAACAGTGGAATGTAAACAGCGCTCTCTATTAAATCACAATCAGTGAGACGAATGTGAACAGTTCTCATTTATGACGCCATAAACAATCAATGAAATGCAAACATGACATGTTCACCTTCTATGACATCACAAGCAGTTCAATGTAAACAGATAACGCTCCTTATCTGTTGTACAAAAGGCAGTTGAATGTAACTCGACAGTGTCTCAAATCTGTGAAATCACAAACAGCCGCAGAAATGGAAATAACCACTTTTAAATGCCAGAATGCAGTTTGAGTTAGCAAAATATTAGTAGTTTCAAGACTGGCTGCACCCGTCTTTCATTTTAACGTATTTCGGGAAAATGGTCTCATATCTGGAGATCGGCTGGCCTTGGCATGGGAAAAGGACGAGTCCGGCTCCGGAAGTGATGTCACAGTCTGGGATCTCTCGCCAGACCAGTCTGTGACGTCTCTCCAGGAATCGAAAGAAATCATGCACGGAATTCAAACATCTCTCCAGGATGGGATGTTAACTAAATAACTAAATAATAAATCGCAAAATCAAGAGAATAAAATATAACAAAAAGTAATCAGAACAACCAAAGAGGGGCCCTTTAAAAGCACCCTTCAGTGCCACCTAAACCCACCGCCCTTTCTGATCTGCCACCGAGATGAGTGGTGCGCCGCTAATTCTTCTTCCTTCCCTTCCTCACCAACTCACACCTTCCATTTCTTTCCAACCTTCCCCTTTCTAGCTCCTTCACTCTAACTTCACATCTCACCCTTTTCTCCCTTTCTTGTCTCTTCACCTTTCCCCCTCCTCCAATCTCTCTTCCCCTCGCCTCTGCATCCTCCCGTTTCGTCACCTCATTCTTTCTCCCTCTCCCTCCCTTCCCCCTCAAATCCTTGTTCTCAGGTCTCATTCGCAGCTCTTTCAAATCTTACTTTTCAGCCCCACACCCCTCCCCCCCCTCTCCACGCTGCACATCTTTCCCTCCCTCGCAGACAATACCCGCTGGTCCCTACGCATTGTCAGTTGTCTGTCACATCAGCCACCCCTCCTTCGCCTGCCCCCCCACAGGATGCTCAGGCTGTCCGAAATCTCTCTTTTCTCTACCCAAGAGTCACCTAGGAGTGAAGCCGCCCCCTGTGCAGGAATAGACACGGGGGCCGACATTCCAACAGGTTGGGCGAGTTCTGTTAAAAAGAGACCGCTTCCCCCCGCGCCCCCCCCCAGCTCCTGAAACATTAGCAAAACACATCTGATACCGAAGCATGTACTTCTCAGCCACTAGGGCAGAGCTGTACTGACAACACAAACCTAAAAGGGGCCTCCTTCTATGAGCTCACAAACCGTCCAAATTTCGCGGGCAGTTTTGTAAACATCGCGGCATTTTTACAAAACTGCCGATTTCGCGATTTTTTTGCAAATCGCGAAATCGCGAAATCCTGGAGGGTCTGCTTGTAGGTGGTGATGTCTAATGGGTATCTTGATGTTGCTTCAGTTCCTCTCCAAGCGTCTGCAGATGCATCTGTCATCTTGGAGGTCAGTGGTGACCGAGTTGGCTTTTCTTGCACGCTTTATGTTTGAGTTGCATAGTGGGGCAAGTGTGATTGCGCACTTAAAGATCCATGTGTGGAAATCCCTGGCAGTACCTTTGGTGTTGGCTGCAGCGGTGTGGGTGTTGCCGTTGATGTGTAGCAGCTCCTCTGTCACACAGCTTCAGTACCTTTATGTGGGGCGGGCTGTGGTATAGGATGGCTTGGGGTTTCTCGATGAGGAAGTGTACGCACTGGTGGTCACTCCATGGGCTTTGAGTGGTGTGGATGAAGTAGATGCAGTTTCCACCTACGAAGATAGGATCAAGGGAGTTCCCTGCCTTGTGGGTCAGTGTGGTGAAGAGTTGGGTCAGTCCGATGTTCGCAAGCTTTTGCCAGAGGGTAATGGATTTGGAGTTGTTGTTGTTCGAGAGGTGGAGGCTCAGGTCTGAAATGAGTACGTAGTCCATGGCGTAGATGGCTTGGTGTGTGATGATGTTTAAGGTGTGGGTGAAGCGTTCCCGGCCTCTGTGGGCTCTGCAGGTGAGGGTTGCTTTGTGGCAGGTCTGGCGCTGAAAGTACAGGTGTTGGGCGGGGCTGAAGGTCTGGCGGCAGCAGCAGAACTGGACGTGGGTCATGTCTGATGTGGTCTATTGGTAGTTGTATGTTCTCCTGGCGTTGACTACGAGGAGGGCGGGTGAGTCGTAGCGCTAGACGGTAGAAGATCCAGGGTCCCTGATAATGTTTGTGTTTGGCTCGCGGAAAAGTGTGGGTGAAATTTTCAAATTCGAGGTCCGCGAATTCACGCAAAATCGAATTCGCGATCCGCATAAGCTGCGAATTTGTGCGAATTTTTTTATTTTGTGTTTTTGCGGGGTTTTTTGCGTATTCGCGGGCCGCTTGCAGCACACCCACCGCGAAGTTACCCATGCAGTCGTACATGGGTGCGGCCATCTTGTGCGTGTTGCGGATTTCTGTTTCCGGGCGCTATTGGCAATCGCAGTTGTGTGTGGCGCTCATTACGAGTTTGCGTGTGTTTTTGCGTGCTTGCGGGGGAAATATCGCGCAAACTTGCCCATGCGGTCCTAAATGGGCGTGGCCATCTTGTTTTTCATTCATTGCTATGGTTCTGGCCCTGGCTTTTCTATCCTCTTTTAATCTTTGCAATCCTTTGTTTCTTTGATCTTTTTTTTGCTCTTTTTTGCTCATTATCTATCTCTCTATTTGTCTAGATCTATATTTTGTGTTTTTTTCAACTTTTAGTTACTTTAATAACTACTTTTTTTGTTTAGCTCTCTCTCTTTTTTTTTTTTTCCCCCCTATTCATTTCTTCTTTTGGCCAGGACCATGGCAAAGGGAGCCGGCAAGTCAAAGGGGAAGGGTCCCGCACCCCATAGCCGGCTCCCTTGCGGGCAATTGAGGGGAGTGGATCTAGTGGCCAGGGAGGTTTTTACTGGGGTGGGGGTGGCGTCTTATATTGTTTGTTCAGCGCCACCTCCCTAAGACCGTGGCAGCAGGGGGCAGGCCCGGTCAGTGCTATGGCCTCTGGGAGCATCAGAAGCGGTGGGATAAGGTGTGCCGGGCCATGCAGAGGGAGTCGGGGGTCCGGCGCACCTATGACCAAGCGACGCACCGGTGGGCCGACGACCTCGACCGGGAGCAGGACCTGCTCCACCTGCTAGGTGTGGAGATCCCTAGCCTTGGTGAGTAGCTATTTAATAACTACTTTGTATTCTTCTGCTCTGTGTTATATTGCCAATATATGTTTTTCCCGAAGAGCAAGAATGCTGCCTACTTGATTACATTGCAGGTAAAATAGTGTTTAAATAGCTTCTGTGATTGCAGGTGCTCGCCTTCTCACTGGCGTTGCTACTATGCTTACTTGTTTGCAACTTTGGCTCATTTGGCCTGAGAATATGTATCAGTGTAGTACTTTACAGAACTGCGCAATGCTAGAGAGACTAGAGACTCAAGTCTAGTCCTTCCTTTGTACTCCTGCTGCCACTAAGAAGAAGAGATAGTGATGGATTGATAGGTTGAGTATATTATGACTTGTTATTAGTAGTAGGAAATTTTTTAGTGGTCTGCAATCATGATGACGGCCTGTGTCTGTCACGTCGCGTGCTGCTGAGTGCTGGCAGTCGTAGTAGAACCTTTTTGTTGTTGGTTTAGTTGGTGATTTACATAACTTTCCAAGTAGACGGTCTGCGAATCCAGCAATACTGTACTAGTATCCTCCTAGTTGACCAGATCAGATAGGTCAATACATGTAGTGCAATTGTTGCTAATTTGTTTCCCCGAGATAATTTTAGATTGTGGTCAAAGAAATCAAATATTTCCAAAAAACAGTCATTCATGTTTGTGTTTATTTCATGATCATCAGCACCTCCCAGGGGCAAGAAGACAGCAACACCCCAGACTCCGGCGGAACAGAGTGGGCAGGAACGGTCCTCTGCAGGCTCTTCTGCTGGCCCCAGTAAGTTGTTCTGTTGTTAATCTAATTATACTTCCCTAACTTTTACAGCTCCTATTCATTCCAAACTGTTCCTAATTCTATTTTTTACAAAATAGTCTTTGATCTTCTTGTAGACTGTTTCTACTTTCTTATCCTGCCTCTCTACCATCACTTTCTGTGTTACTACTATTTACTATTATTTCTCAGTCGGTCTGTGTAGGTAGCTAAGCTTGCCCAGTCGGCAAACGGTGTTAAACAAAACTCTGATCCAGCAATAGCTCTAGAGGCACTCAGTGCAGTCCTCTGGGTTGCCCTTGCTGTCAATTCCAGTCTTCTTAAGGTTAGTGCTTTGACAATTTCCAACAGCAAAATGTCAATGTCCACCAAGAATAAGCTTGTAGTTGGCTTTTTGATTTGATAGTAGCACATACCATACCGCTGGCGTTTCAGGGACTATTCTGCACATACAGAAGTATGGACAAGAGAAATAGGACATTGTTGATGATAGGTGCAGTTCGACTTTCCACATACCTCAGTCAGAAGTAACTGTGCGGGACTCGGGAGCCCTCAGCTTGTTGGAACTTCAAGTCCTCCTGGTGGTGATGAGGAGTAGTTGGTTCTGTCTGTAATTATAAAAAAGTTGCACGTTAAAGAGCAAGCATTGATCAGTTGTGCCAAAAAGAGTTGCATGTTATAGCTAAGCATATAAGTTAACAACCTCCCCAAAACCGTGACTTCTTTTCAGTCCCAATAATTAAAAATTGTTTAACATCTTCTCTTCCATTACAAGACGAAGTAGGGGGTGGTGTATGGCATCTAAAAATATGACATGTTTTTTCTAGGCGTCACAACATCTGATGCAGCACTTGCCACCACCAGTGCCGGGGCCAGCAGCGCGGAGGGGTCCACTCAAGCGGCAGATGCGGCGGCGCCACCAGGAGGAGCTGAGGGGGATGGCTCAGCAGGGGCGGATGGTGGTAAGTTATTATTATACTCCTTACTTATTGACATTTTAGAGTAGGCACGCAATGGAGTGTATGATGTTCTGTACAGTAGACAGTACACTACTACAAGTACACTGTACTGTTAAGAACAGTTACTGATTTAGAACTACATTTTTCTAGCCAATCACGGAGAAGACAGTCACCCTTGACTTAGCAATAGCATTAGCGGCGGTAGTTCTCGAGTAAGCAATGGCCCCCTCTATTTGACTTCAAATCAGCTGGGAAACTTTTATCGTGAAGCCAAGTCATATCAGATGAACTTGAGGGATGTGATGAACGAAAAGGGAAAGAACCTAGGGTCAATGGAAGGACGAGCGAGTCGTAACATTTATGACTAAAGAATGATACGTGTTTCTGAATCAGGCAGAGGTGGCTGATAGGAAGGAATCAGATGCATGGCTGCTTGAAGCAAGGATGGTTGGAGGAGAAAGAAAAAATGACTGCCTGTGTGGGTCAATCAGAAAATTAATGTGTGGTGTGCATTGCAATATATCATTGGGGTGAAACTCAAATGCAAGTCAAGACGGTGGTTTACCAAATAAATGAAAAGGGTGTTATTTGGATGTTGAGAAAACGTAAAGTTGTTACAGTTGAGACATTAAGAAGAATGATAGACGTTTACTTTGGAAGCCTGGATGGTATCGTCTTCCTCATACATAGCAGAGGTGTATGTGTAGAGCAGACGCTCAGTGCATGAAGAGTGTTACTTTGTTCGAACAGCATGTCCGTGCCAGAGTAGCAAAGCAGAAGAAATCCAAATACTACAAGTTGTGATTGTTCAGAAACTCTCCCTTCCCTAAAGTAACAGTACAGTAGTTTACTTTGCAAGCACAGCATATATTGTGTATGTATTTTATAGTTGACAATTATATCAAGTCAAGTCCCTTCCTCCGGAAATTATGGTTACCACACTCACTCTCTATGTTCCAAATTTTCTTTCTGCTGTGTTAATCATGGGTGGACTATCGCTGTTGTTTACTCAATCTATCACAACAAAACACCTAAAGTCATCCATCATATAAGCAAAGAGATCATGTGATCGGCTGGCTACATGATCAGAAATGAATAATCTTCATTTTCCTTTTGTAGTACTGAAGGCCCAGGGGGGGCAGTGTGAAATATAAATTACATTGAGCAGTAGCCCTTGATGTAACCGAGTATGGCCAGTGGCACCCCTATACAAAAGTAAGAGCTTTCCTATCCCCACCTGCATGTATTGCTTAAAGTAATGCATGCAAGTCTGCGACATCATGGCTTGTGTTTTTTCTTGGGTGCAAGCTGACTGAGCTGGCATTATGCCGGCTACCACAAGTTCACGTACAAGTAATTTCTTTCGCAAAACTAGAGAAAAAAAGAAAAATGCTGGTGTACTCTCTGACTCTCTGACTATGTATTGAGTCCATAGTGCTGCCTGGTAGTAGAATTCCTGAAACTCCCACTGCTACAGGCCTACAAAGACGGCGGAAAGATACTTGCCAAAATGTTATACTGTGCTTGCAAATTGCTAGTGTTACTGTGAGACAACTTTCTGTTGAATTATTTTGTGTTATTGTTAAAGAGTATTGGTTACATTATTTTTCTTTCTTTCTTCATATAGATGCTCCCAAAAAGCTCACCATAAGGGGGATGGCTGTCTGGGCCCGGGCCCGGAAGCTGGAGGCCATTCGGGTGGAATATTGCTGGCTGTGGGCTCCGGAACAGGAGGAGGGGGTGTCAACAACCTCCTCCAGCACTGCCCCCGTGTCCACCAGCCAGCAGCCTCCAGCACGGCATCGCGCTCGGACAGCCCCCCCGCCGCCGCTCAGCTGCAAGAACATCAGTAGCTGCCCCCCCCAGAGCCTGGAAGGCACGCATGCGCCGCCTAAGCCTAAGAGTGGACTACCTGGAGCACAAGGTGGACGACCTTGAAAAACAGCTCCGGGACATCCGCAACGAGCTGTGGGACCGCCTGTCCAAACACCGCCGGAAGTGACTGTGTCCCTTGCCCCTTTTTTAAAGACTGTTAGGGGGGTGGGAATCGGGAGTTGGGGATTATTTGGGACTAGTGAACTATTTGAAATGGACAATTGTTTGGGTTAGGGAGGGGTGGGACTAGTTTATTTTTGTTAGGGGAAATATATCATTATTCTTTTTACATACTTCAACATAGTGTATGCGTTGATCTTATTTTGTGGGGTGGTGGGCGGTTGTTACGGCACGTTTGGTTTCATCAAACTTATCGGCATGAATTATCTAAAACGTCCAAAAATGTTCAAAAGTGCTACTAACAGAGTTAGTTAATTCAATTGGCCTACTAGTACTTTACTAGTACTACTGTCAGTCTCTCCTCCGAGTCCTAGGCCATTATTCTACCTCCCCAAAATGCTTATCTTACCTGTGATTCGTGTTTGAGAATAGAGCTAGGCACAGTGCTGGCTGTATGGCAAATGGCGATTACGCCATCCCGGACCCAAATTCCGTTGTTGTGGTGTTAGTAGGAGTGGTACCACACTAGCAGTAGCAGCATATGAAAAACAAAGTAAAAAATGAGACATTGAGTGGCCTGAGAGGAGTATTAGAAGGAACAGTAGCCTAAGCAATGCTGAAGATACGTATGGGGAAAAAAGAATTGCATGGATGATTATGGCTACAACAAGAACAGTGACACAGCAGCGTAACAACAAGTCTTCTTGACATGAAGGAGGGTGATGTTGACGATGGATCCAATCGATGGTGGGCATGAAATTCAGAATTTATTTTGAAATACTCATTGTTGTTTTTTAACCAAAATGACAATATCCTAGGATTCATCTAGCCGCCTTAAAATTGAGTTGAGGAGGTTGCTTGCACCTTATCCTCCCCAGCAAGTGTGTGGAATTATTGTTGTAATTTAATCACACCTCAATGAAAACCACACAGCCCGGGGGAAGAGGGTTAGGGTTTGAAACTTGGATGGGAATGGGGTTTGTGGGGAAAGTTTGTGGAGAGAGGAAAAAAAAACACAGCATGGACAAACAACAAATGATGATAAACAAATCTTTGGATACAAAGCTATCCATAAATCTTTTAAGGGACATAAAAGTAGTGCATGCACTACTGCATGCATGAAGTTGTTTGTTAAATGGATAGGTTACTGAAAAGTAAGTAGTACTTTCTACAATGTACTAACTATGAAGAAACAATGTGACAGTACAGGGCTGCAGGAATTACGCAATTTCACTTGCCTATCTGCCCTCAGAGAGAAGAAACACTTAGTACATTAAATTAGTTTAAAAAATAGCAAAGAAAAAAGTATACGATGGCTGGAGGGATGAATTGAAGCAGAGAGCAAACAAATGCACAGAGTCACACTCATAGAAGTTCACAGTAATAACATTACTTAAAAGATAAGTAGAAATGAAGATGGATACTGTAACTGTATGTTGTTGTAGTTGTCCTGTTGAATTTGGGAAGTTGCATGCATCCAGCCATTCCTCTTTTTTGCGTTACTCCTCCATTCCATCTGACGCTTCGTCGATCAATGTTGGGGACCAGAAGACACCTTGTCCACTGCCTGCCTGGCGGATGCTGAATTGTGGGTCGCTACTTGTAAGCCTGAGTTCATCCTTTTTGCCATTGCACAGGGTAAAAGCCGGCCTGTAATTGTTGATGGAAAAACAGGAAGTGATATTAAAACACTACAGAGAAAAAAATATAAAGTACGTTGTGTAGTGCAAAAATAACACTTTCAGTTTCTGAGTTGACAGTATTACAATACATACAAGCATCATTTCAAAAGTGCGTATCTGAGACTCCTTTTCAAGGATAAATAACTTGTGTGGGCGAAATTTGCGGATATTTCCCCTCAAGCTAGGTGTAAAGTGTAAACTGCGATTTTAGAACAAAATTAGACCTTCCCAGGAGTGCTCCCAGACCCCTCCACCCACCCCCAAACATCTAGAACCCCAAGCAGCCACCCAAAAACATGCAATACTACTAGGCCTAACTTTCAACCGTGCCAAAACGCTCTCTGCAACTAGGGCTAGGCCCAAACCCCCCTTTTCCACCATGGATTTTCTCCAAACCACTTGCATCCGATATTAGACCTTCCCAGCATTGCCCCAGACCCCTCAACTCACCCGCAAAAAAGTAGAATACCCTCAAACAGGCCAAATGGATTTTCTTGAAACCACTTGCAATCAAAATTAGACTTTCCCAGCTGTGCTTCCAGACCCCCCAAGCCACCCCCAAAAACCTAGAACCCCCCAAACAGCCCCCCAAAAACACGCAAGTGAGCTAAAAAGGAAAACATTTTTCACAATGTATTTTCTCCAAACCACTTGCATCCGATATTAGACCTTCCCAGCATTGCCGCCAGGCCCCTCAACCCACCCGCAAAAAAGTAGAACACCCCCAAACAGGCCAAAAGCAAAAATGGAAAATCCCACACTTAGAAAATTTGCGGCCTACCAGTCGAAATCACTCCAAACGCGCTCTGCAGCTAGGCCCTAACTCCCCTTTTCCACCATGGATTTTCTTCAAACCACTTGCAATCAAAATTAGACTTTCCCAGAAGTGCTCCCAGACCCCCCAACTCACCCCCAAAAACCTAGAACCCCCCCAAACAGCCCCCCAAAAACATGCAATACTGCTAGGCCTCAGTTTAAATTGTGCCAAAAAGCTGTCTGCAACTAGGCCCTAACTCCCCTTTTCCACCATGGATTGTCTTCAAACCACTTGCAATCAAAATTAGACTTTCCCAGCAGTGCTCCCAGACCCCCCAACCCACCCCCAAAAACCTAGAATCCCCCCAAACAGCCCCCCAAAAACATGCAATACTGCTAGGCCTCAGTTTAAATTGTGCCAAAACGCTGTCTGCAACTAGGCCCAAACCCCCCTTTTCCACCAAGGATTTTCTTCAAACCACTTGCAATCAAATTTAGACCTTCCCAGCAGTGCTCCAAGACCCCCGAACCACCCCCACAAATCTAGAACACCCCCAAACAGCCCCCCAAAAACATGCACTACTGGTATATCCAAAACATGGCAAATTGCGCTGTTCACAAAAAATTGCTGTTTTCAGCACTGCCACTACTTCGATCCTCTTGAAACTTACCTGGACACTTGTTCCAGCGATTCCCAAGAATCTCAGCAAGGCAGGACACAATCGAACCACTGCGCCCTTTGAAGAAAAAGAAGAAGATGAGGGTCTATGACTAGTTTTCTTTTCACTTTTCACCCAAGCACATGCACCCGCAAAACACCAATATTGGTCAAAATTCTGCCAATTCTGGACCAAAGAACGCCAAACCCCCCTAAAACCTTGCCAACATCATTATGAACGAGCCTGCTTCGGCCCTCAGCCCTAGACTCAGCGGGAACCTTACCAACTTAAACCCAAAAACCCTAGTAAATCGTACTGAACCCTAAACCCTAGATACGCTTTGTCTGTTTGTCAAAGAGCCTAGGTATGCTACATCAGGATGCTTCACTCAGCGGTGCCTGCCTTCACCGTCTGCATGGCCCTGCCACAAGCATGGGCCTAAAATCCGTTCCGCTCAAGAATTTGCGAATTTTCCGTAATTTCGCGAGATTCGTGAAAAAACGAAAAACAGCAAATTTCGCAAACATAACGGATGTTTGGCCCAAGCTTGAGGCAGGGCAATGCAGACGGTCAAGGCAGGCACCACTGAGTGAAGCAACCTGATGTAGCATACCTAGGCTCTTTGTCAAACAGACAAAGCATATCTAATTGTATGCAGCAAGCCATATAGCCCCAATTTTACATGAACTGCTGTCTGAAGTGGAGTGGACTCTGCCTGGCATAACAACAACAGTACACTGCCGCGCCCTCGACCACTACATACCACGAATAGACAGACATGTAGTTCTGCTGTAGTAGTTGTTGTAGACTGGTTTACCTGTTTGCCACTCACGAATTGGCCATCGTTCTTCCGTAAACCGACGCTGATGATCCATCCATCCCAGTGAGTGACTGTAAAGAAAAAAGATATATTATTTAATCAATCATCATGGTATATTGGCAAGTGAGTCCACTCCAAGGACATTTTGCATATTGGAAAATGCAACATAGTGGCCCCTGAAGTTGAAGTACAATTTGGATTAAACAAGGTAAAAAAAACAGAGTAGTAGATATGAGTTACAATTACTGATTTAAAAGATTAAATAATAACTAAGACAAGACATATGATTCATTTCATGCACAAAAAAAACCAGCAATTGGTTTCATCAGAGACAGACAGCCATTGCTGTCCACTGCATGCCATCTTCTCATTATTCATTACCTGTTCTACTTTTTGTCCGCATCTTCTTCGGAAAGTGAGGGCCCACAGGGCAGCCTCTCCTGTCAATCAAGAGGAAAGGGATGCTGATAGCTACCACGCTCAAACAGCTAAAGTCTAATCTGAATGGTCCCACTCTTCTCCCACTGCTCCGTGTGGCACAGGTTAAGCTAGAGTCATCTATTACATATGGCAGTGAGGCTCTAAAAGGCATAGATGCGAAACTGCTGGACACAACCATTGGAAAGGCCTACCGACTTCTCTTCAACCTGCCAACCTACACCTCACAAGCCCAGATCCGGTTAGAGTTTGGACTGACCTCCCAAAAGCTTGCTAGAAGAGGCTCATACATTAAGTGCTGGCAGAAAATAAAGAACTCGCCAGAAAACTCACTTAACCGTCTGCTATGGCTAGACCTAAGCAGCTCTCTTCAACTGCCGGCGAAAACTTACCTAGAGGAATCCCTGACTGTCACAGGTCTAAAAGAACTATGGGAAACTCCCTTACCGCACGTGTAATTCAAGCGTGTTGTCAACAAGAGCATAAAAAGACAATCGCACTTGGAAGACAAAGCGACCTTTTCACAAAGGCGACACGCATGGATGACTTTGTCCACATACAAATCGCCTGGGTTACAAGCGTACTTTGGTCTGGGGTATGGCAGGAAATCAAAAGAAGCCTTCTTAAAACATAGGCTAGGAATTTTACCTTCTATTCCGCATCTGCAACCATGGCTGAGAAGGGACTGTGGGATAAAATGCAGGCTGTGCGGGGCAGAATATGAAGACTTAGAACATCTACTATGTATCTGCCCAAGGCTGAAAGAGGAAAGAGTAGCCCTGTTAAAAACTGCCTTCAACGAACAAAAAATCCGCACACGTAGACAAGCGGTTCTTGCTTGTTTCGACCCAGCCCTTCCCCCATTAAACGGGAAGTTGGTCAAATTCCTGAAATGTTTGGAATTGAAACTAAAAAATCTGGAAGTTGGCACCAGTCCGGACTAGTTGAAAACTGGCCAAGTCACCACACTACGACCACACACCCGCACCAAACTGTTTTTATCAAAGGTTTTTGTTTTAAAGCATATTATATTTTTCTTACAGTCTTTTATCGGAAGGTATGAGTGATCAATGTACTTTTGTAATGGTTTTAATTAACCTAAAACAATAAAAATTACTTACTTACTATCCTGTCAATTTCAGAAGTAACTCTGTCAGCAATCAGCAAGCATGTAGTCAGTCAGTAATTTCAGTCCCACTTGAGGGGACTCATCTACGAAGACAAAGTTTCTTTATTCTTCGTAATCCATCCATCTGCCTTGAGGGAAATGGATGGGGGAGTCTGGAGGAGGAGGATAGAGGAGCATTATTGAGTTGTGAACTTGTGAACGTCAGGAATGCAGACTGCGGCACCTTCAAATCAATAAGGAAAATAAGATGAAGACAGTGCTGCTGATGGACTTGATGTGATTAGGTAATTAGAGTTTTGTTGTGGTAAAAGTTGCAAAACAAAGAAAGACACACAGGAATAAAAGTGAATAAGGACGAAAAAAGGAAGTCATTTTCAGGCCTAGGTGTCAGGGAAGTAGAGCTTGTCCTCAAACTCTATGAATTGAGACGAGAGTAGGTCAGCTAACAGAGAACTTCTGTCACCTAAGTCATGTCCTCTTCTTCCTGAGTGCATTCACGTATTTTGTAATCTGGTGGTATGAAGTGCTGATTCATCTTGATCAGTGTTAACCTCTCCACATTTTTGGGCGAGAGGTGGGTCCTTTTTGAAGTTACAATGGCACCAGCAGCACTGAAAACACGTTCAGAAGACACGCTTGCGAGTGGGCAAGACAAATAATTTAGAGCCAGGTTGGTGATCAGTGGCCATAGAGGCATTTTCCTATACCAATACAGCAATGGGTTTTGATTAACAAAGACCTCTGTTGGGTCATCCAGATAGGCCTGCACCATCGACTCAAGGTTCTCCAGGGTTGCTCCACTTTGCGTAGCATCTGTGGCCTTTGCATCACTGGAATGAGCAAACCCTTGATGAGTTAGCCAATCCGGTTCCGACAATATTATGGATGGGCCTGGTGCAGGTGAGGATGATGATACGGTTGCTGGTGTCGTTAACGGCTGTGAGGGAAAGTGACTCCCTTCGGCCACAGATTCAGAAGTGGAACTTGACGCCGGATGGCCTGCTGATTCAGTTGTACTTCTGCCGTCTCCTTGAATTTTCTGCCGCTCTTTTTCGAACCGAGTGGCTGACACAGCTAGCTAATGTCTGTACTTTGAAACATCTGCTTCATCAAAAGGAATGAATGCTTAGCTGGCCACTGCCTTTTTGTACCGTGGATCCAGAATAGTGGCACAAATGTAATGTTGTTCTGTATGTATGTTTTTAAGCCTTTCATTGTCAACTAGGAGGCTTAATAACATCTCCGCCAACTGATATGCGTCTTGCTTTTCAGCATCATCTCGGAACGTTGAAGACACCGCCTTCAGTTGGTGCTCTAGCATGACCAACAATGGGATAGCTTTGCCCAAAGAACAGTCCTCCCTGCTGACTTCACGCGTGATGACCTCAAAAGGACGAAGCATGTCTGTCAGGCTTGCAACTAGCTTCCATTCCTCCAACTCTAGCCTCATTTCTTTCATAGTAGAACCCAGTTTATAGACATAATCATTTATCACCCCCCACTGCTCAGACAGACGTTCAAGCATGTAAAAGGTTGAGTTCCAACGTGTTGCCACCTCTTGGATGAGTACTTTGACTGGCAGTCTACGTTCATGTTGAATGCTCCTTAGCTGCTTCCGGGCCTTAAAAGAATGGCTGAAATGTGTGCATATTCTTCGGCAGGTGGTCAGTAACTTGCTGACTGTCTTTTCTTTTTTCAAGAAATCTTGCACCACAATGTTAATACTGTGCGCCAAACACGGCACTCTGAAATAGCCACCTTGATGCATGGCCTTAACTATATTACTGGAAACATAACCAATTATGCGATTTCTTGAATGCAGCCATTCATAGACCTTCCTATCAAACTCCTCCAAAAGGTTAGGTGCAGTATGAGTTTTCTCCATGGCAAACATGACTACTGTTGCATGTTTCCGAGTAGCTTGAAAAACTGTGTCCGTGTCAAAACCTGCTTTAACCTTTAACCCCTGCAAAAGAGACCCAGTGTGCAGTGATGCACATGTAATCAAGGGCTTGGCAACTGGTCCACATGTCTGTTGTCAGGTGGATAGTGTGAACAGCACTCTTCTGCAAAGCTGCCCCAATCACCTCCAGCACATCTTGATGTAGTGCTGGAACCGCAACTCTGGAAAAATAGGACCGGCTAGGAACCTTCCATTTAGGGCAGACTGTTGCTACAAATTCTAGAAAACCCACCCCTTCCACGAAAGAAAAAGAGAGAAGGTCCAGCGCTAGCATTTTAGCCAGCTTTGCGTTATACAGACGTGCCGTTGGGTGGTTGCGTTCAAATTGCGCAGCCGACTAAAACATGCTTCTAATGGTGGGCTGGACCGTTTTACGTGATGATGATGATGCAGACTTCTTCAAAACAGTTAGGCTCATTGATGTACTTTTTCGCATTGTTGTCTCTCCCAGACTCTTAGTGTGCCTCATACATGTTGCAGGGGTTGAGGGTGTGGGCGCTACCACTACAGTGCTGCTGCCAGGGGTACTGGGTGTACCAGAAAAAATGTCGGTCGGTTCTTGACTTCCCCCCTGCACGATCAGCCCCTCGTCATCATCAGATGCAATATCAATGGATACATTTGGATTTGTTTTTCTTTTGGCTTCCTGGATCTTCTTAAGGTGCGCCTCCCACTCGATAGTGTGGTGTTTTTTAGATGACCTCTCTGGCCTCCGGTGCCATAGTTGGACCAAGCTTACCCCGACTAACTACTTGTCTACAAATCGAACAAATGACCATGTTTTCCGCCTTTTGGCTAACAGTAAAGAAGTCCCAAACTGGGTACTCGAGAAGTCTGCTGGTGGTGAAGGCGCTACTTTGTGTTTCAATGCCAGATGAAGTGGAGGATGGGCGTGGCTGAATTTGTTTCTGTTGTTCACTTACAGCACCTCTACTTGAGGTAATGGAGGTCGAGCTGGATTGAGGTCCCTGCCTGCCCTTCTGACTAAACAATATGGAAGCTGTAGGTCGTGTTGGTGTTGTAGTTAACTGCGTTGGTGGTGGTACCAGTGCCATGCCGCCCACATCCCGCGCAGCAGCCATTCGGGATAGGGTGAAAATGTCTGTCTGGTGCATGCCCGCTGGGGCTGGAGTGACGTCTGTGATGACTGGGTCGTCATCAGACTGTTCATCAGCAGCAGAAGACACCACTTCTTGTTCGTCGTCATCACCCATAAGTCGAAGCCTTGCGGGAACCTTCCTTTTAGGCTTAGCTACCTTTGTCAGCTCATGGCGTGCCTCACTCTCAGACTGCATTGCTGGGTTCCAATCAACATCAAGGTCATCAGAATGAAGGGGGCTTGAAGAAGAACTTGTAGTAGTAGTAGCCCTCCTTGACCTTTTTCTTGCTAGGGATCTGGAAGACAATGGATCATCATCAGGAGGAGTGGCTTCCTCGGATGATACCTCCGCTTGAATCTCAATTTCCTGATGTGCCCCTACTTCTGGAGGAACAAGCGTTGTAGGCAGTTGTGCCGCTCCATGAACCTCTAGTTGCACCTCTCCATGCACCTCTCCATGCGCCTCTAC
Source organism: Lissotriton helveticus (assembly GCF_964261635.1). Taxonomy (NCBI): domain Eukaryota; kingdom Metazoa; phylum Chordata; class Amphibia; order Caudata; family Salamandridae; genus Lissotriton; species Lissotriton helveticus. Next base: position 1,352,651,407 of record NC_136068.1, read on the forward strand.
TTGCACCTCTACTTGCGCATGTATTACGCCTCTCCTTGCGCATGTACGTGCGCCTCTCCTTGCGCATGTACTTGCGGCTCTCCTTGCCTATGTACTTGCGCTTGTACTAGTTGAACCTGTGGTTTTCGTTGTGGCTGTGGTTGTTGAACACTCGTCAGCTGAGTTACACCCGGCGTTGATTGGATGGTGATGGTGATTGAGAAACTAAAGTGGCTGCCTCAGCAGCACTCATGGTCTTGGACCTAACTTGGCGTGGTGGCACTGGACCCAATGAAGCGGAGGTGCTGCTTCCAGCTTGGTCACCGGCGGACACCGCTGCTGCTGCAGGCGTAGTTTTTTTTCCCAAAAAAGGTCTAGGTGGGCCCACCAGTCTCCTTGGTAGGTGGTGCCACTTACTTCTTCTGCTCCTTCTTACTGGCAGTGGCAACTTTTTTCGCTGAGGCGCTACGGCCACCTTTCTTTGGGCCCATCTTCTTCAGATGTCAGAACAGCAGGCCGCAGTTGCACGAGTTGCAGAGTTGTCTTGTCTGTGGCCACACGTGACGTTGTGCTGCACACACCGCTGCAGGACTTCTTCCTGGCACTGGTGGTTCTCTTGTGCACCTAAAAGCAAAGGAAGCCAGAGGAACATCAGTTAAAGACCCCAAAAAGTAAAAAAAACACAGAAAAATCACCACAATCCAATGCCATCCATGCCCTCAATGATGTTTAAATTCAAGAGGCCCCACACAAAGCCTTGGTACATGCACCACTCATTACCCCTGGGCATAAAGGGTGAAAGCAGGGCAGGCTGGGTGCAGGCCTATGGCTCAGAGCACAATGCCTGGCTTCAAAATGGTCCCTTGACTCCCAGCCACATGGCCAGGCCCTGCCTGTACGAGGCCTCAAAATGGCCCCCACCCACATGGCCAGGCCCCAACAACACCACACAAAGTCGAAAAACACACAAAAATCACCACAGTCCAATGCTATCCATGCCCTCAATGATGTTTAAATTCAAGAGGCCCCACACAAACCCTTGGTTCATGCACCACTCACTACCCCTGGGCATAATGGGTGAAAGCAGGGCAGGCTGGGTGCAGGCCTATGGCTCAGAGCACACTGCCTGGCTTCAAAATGCCCCCTTGATCCCCAGCCACATGGCCAGGCCCTGCCTGGACCAGGCCTCAAAATGGCCCCCACCCACATGGCCAGGCCCCAACACCACCCCAAAAAGTTGAAAAACACACAAAAATCACCACAATCCAATGCCACCCATGCCCTCAATGATGTTTAAATTTAAGACACCCCACAGAAAGACTAGGTCCATGTACCACTGAGTACCCCTGGGCCTAATGGATGAAAGCAAGGCACTCTGGGTGCAGGCCTGAGCACACTGCCTGGCTTCAAAATGGCCCCTTGATCCCCAGCCACATGGCCAGGCCCTGCCTGGACCAGGCCTCAAAATGACCCCCACCCACATGGCCAGGCCCCAACACCACCCCCAAATGTCGAAAAACACACACAGAAAGACTTGGTCCATGCACCACTCACTACCCCTGGGCCTACTGGCTAGTGTGGCTTTACAGGCACCCCACATATAGTGAGCTAAAATTCAATGACATAAATGAGATTTAAGTTCAACAAAACTCACAGAAACAGTTGTATCATGCACCCATGACTAACCCTGGGCCTACTGGATACTGTGGCTACCCACAATATATTTTTTTTAAAGTTGTGAAAAAGTTTTAAAATTGTAGTTGCAGCAACTGCAATGCCCCAAACAAACAACACCAACTTACTTGTAAAATCTCAAATCCAAAAGTGATCCAAAAACTCCAAAGTCCAAAAAGTCCTCAAATACAAATATCCAGCAGCAGCCACAACAAGCATTTACAATGCAATGGTTTTGCCTTTGTTAAAGTTAGAGCTATTGGCATTGCTCTTGACATTATTTTTATTTATGTTTTTTTAAACATAAATAAATGGCATTGTCATTTACAATATCAGGGCAGGGCCCAGGGAAGGGGGGGCGAGGAGAGACGAAGGAGAGATGCGGGCTCAGGAAAGGAGGGGGGGCGAGGAGAGACAAAGGAGAGCTGCGGCTCAGGGAGGGGGGGGGCGAGGAGAGACGAAGGAGAGCTGCGGGCTCTTGTTGTAATGCTTGCATGGATGAGTTGTTGGATGCATGGATGGGTGTATGGATGGGTGTATGGATAGATGCATGAATGGGTGGATGGATAGATGCATATATACAGCAAATCCCTCAACAATGTATGCAATCCACCAACCCATTCAACCAACAACCCATCCATGTATCCACCCATACATCCATGCATCATGCATACATCCATCCATCATGCATCCATCCACCCACTGCGTCCCACTCCGACCCCTCTAAATATAACTCATTGTTTCTGTATATAGAGATGACTGTATTCACTAGTATATGCAGTAGACCTTTCTACTCTAACATTCCTATGTGACTCTTGCAGTACATCTACTCATATCCACAGGTTCCAAATACTTTAATACAGCCCTAGTTCATGCTTCACACAGAGGGCTGGAGCTGAGTATTCACAGGTCCCAAATACCTTAGTACAGTCCTGGTTAATGCTTCACACAGAAGACTAGAACTGGGTATTCACAGGTTCCACATACTTTAATACAGCCCTAGTTCATGCTTCACACAGAGGGCTGGAGCTGGGTAATCATAGATTCCAAAACCTTTTCAACAGCCCTGGTTCATGCTTCCCACACAGGGTTGAAGATAGGCAGCCACAGGTGTCAAATACTTGTGTACAGCCCAGGTACATGATTCCTACAAAGGGTTGGTGAAGGTTGCCCACATGATTCCAAATACTTCCGTGGAGCTCTGGTTCATGCTTCCCACACAGGGTTAGATATGTGCTCCAAACACCTTGGTATACCCTGGTAGCAGAGAGAGCGCATCGGATGACTCAAATGGTCCTATTACATTAATATGGTTATGACTCTTGCTCCACACAGAGACCTAGACCAGAGGACCAAGGGTCACTGGTACATTTTGAGAGCATCAAGTAGTGACTGTTACACAGCAGGAGTTTACACACAATCCCTGAGGCGGTGTCACCTTTGCGCAGCTTTAGTCACTGCTCTATCTGGGTCACTGAACTCGATGATTCGCAGAGCACTTCACCCAAGTGTACCCCTGTGCTATCAGAGGGGTCGCATGCCACCCTGCAGATTTATGATTCTAAATTAGGTTCTCTGCCTGCAGCAAGTCTCCTTACTGCCTTAAACTTCTTATTAACAGGAGGCAATATAACACATTTCACAGAGAAAAATAATTCTACTAAAACTTTTTTCACAAACAAAATTCATGCATGCCACACTTACACTCCCACGAGATTTCAAGACAAAGCCCACTGCATGAAGAATTTGCTAATAAAGGATCATCGACTCCAAGACTGCTGCAATGGTTGGGCATCAATGTGAAACACTTTAATTTGTTAGTGTAATTATGTGCAGAAATTCTGCAGCTTTTTGAACAAGCCAATGTAAAAGGCGAACCCTCGGTGCTTCAGGGATCACGGACGGCTTCACATGGCCTCTGCGAGCGATGGGCCAATCCCAGCGCGGCCCTGAGGCGAGCCCCCGATGACGTCAGAGCTCCTTGACCAATCGGAGCGCGGCTCCCTCGTGCCAGCAGCCTATCAGAGCACGGCTCCTGCGTGCCAGCCACCAATCAGCTAGCTGCCCCTTCGGTTTGGTCTCCGTTGCTCTGGCTGCACGCGGCTGGAGGTAATACCCCAAAACTAATGCCGCCTGGGGCGAACAGTCCCCTCGACCCCACCACACCCTCCCTCCTCCCCCCCCCCCGTGCTATGCCACTGGGTCACTGCTGTGGAAACAAAAGTTCTTTAACCCAATGACAAACTACACAATATGCCAGTGAATGATTTGAACCGCGCAATAATTGTCCCTTGTCCTCTTAATATAGGGAGTGTGGCCCATAGAGTTGTGCGGGGCACCAGAGCTGGGAGGGCTTTTCCTTAATTTCACAATCCCGCTTCCTTCGACTCTTTGAGCCGCAAATGCCAAGATTCTCCGCTGTGAAGTCTAAAAATGTCCCGGGCTCGAATCTGTTTACAGGGAACACTGGCAGATCTAAAGTTACAGAGCACGGGGGCTGGATAGAGGAGGATTCCAAGCCATCCTATGTGCAGCTTACATAACATGTGACCCAGCTGGCGCGCATGATGTTAAAGCTGGAGCGTTCATAGATTTGGGGATGTTGTGATGTTCACAGAGCCTCCCGAAGTGCCGCCTGACTAAACAAGCATTTTGTTGTCGCGTCCTTTTCTCAGGAACCATCTGAAGGCTGAAGGTGCTGGGCGCGTTTTCTAATTACGTCATTTTGCATCGTGCTGCAAGACTCAATAATACACTGCCGTGCTGGAAGCGGTCCCTACATGCCCAAAAGGTATGTTTTTATTCCTTTATAGAAAAAGTATTTATCCTTGTTGCATTAGCTATGGGGCGTGCGTATCTGTTTCGACCCCTGTAAACAATGCTATAGGTGTGATGGGTTGGGGAGGATGAGGGCTGGGTTTGGGCGTACATTGCGTGCCTCGAAGTAAATAGACGTGCCAGTGGCTGGGCTCCCATCTCGTAATAACGCCTCAGCTGTTCGGGCAGTGTTTTCAAACACCGCCGTGATTTATTAACGAGGCCTGAGCTGACAGCGCTGTCCTGCCGCCCTCATGCCAGTTGATCCTTTCCAGGCGCCAGGTTGGGGCAGGCAGGCAGGGGGCGAGGAGCTGACTGGGATATTCCCGAGCACGGATTTAAAATAAGCGCTACCAGTTGGGACGAAGGGTGCACATTCAGTGTCCTGTTAAAAGGTACTATTTTACAATCGCCCCTTGGCCTGTTTTGTTAAAGGAACGCGGAGACACAAGGAAACGCACATAAAAATGTAATGGCCCAAACTAAATTTACCAGCTCCTTTCCTTACGTCACAGGCAGATTATATTTAGAATCTGCCCTAACCCTGTCAGAGGCTCGCTTCGTTCGGCATCGTTTACATTTTTCCGAAAGGGGAAGAAACGATAACAAGCGGGAGGGGGCGGGAAAGGGGGAGGAGAGACGCAGAAGACGGCCGGAGCAGGAAGGCGGGTGCCGGCTCAATGCCGGACCAGATTCGGGGGCGTTCCCGGCCTTTGGCTGACGTCGCGTGACGTCGGCAAAAGCCAAAGAATCTCGGGAACGCCCCCGAATCTGGTCCGGCATTGACGGACAGGCCCCTCGTCCAATGGCTAGCCTCCATTTATGGAGCTAGCCAATCGGAGGAGGGGGCGTATCCCGACCCACACACACAACTCAAGAGGTTTTTTGGCGCATGCGCAAAGCGCATGGCCAGTCAAAACCTAAAAAGTAATCCTTCCAGATCCAAATGAAAAGTGACTAAGAGATGGACAAAGCACTGGGAGGAGCCTGCTGCACAGGAACAGGAAGTTGGGAGACTCTGGGGCACTTCCTTCCTCTCACACCCCCCAAAAATGGACTCCATGCACAAAAATGTGCAGCCAAATCTCAATCTGAGGAGTTATTCTGATCAAAATCATGATTTTCAGAAGGTTTATGCTGCCTTCGGTGGATTTCTTGTGCAGAATTGCAATTTTGAGTTGTGCCGCATCTACGTGTTCGGCATTGTTTACTCCCGTGATGCGTGATCGCAGGCCCTTATGACGTACTCGCGTTGTCAAACTCTCGCTGTGCAAGATGGCGGACCGCGATGACGTAATTGCGGTCAAAAAACTCATGCGCGATCACGCAGCAAGATCCAAAATGACGCAGCACACGCAAACCGGGAGAAAAACAACTCGGCGGACTCTGAATCACGGTAAGTCAACGCCGCGCGCGAGATATTGTATTTTTCAAGCGCGACCAAGCAAAAAAATCCGCAAGCTTGCGAATTTACGGATTTTTGGGCAAATTCGCGGAATTCGTGAACCGCGAAATTGCCAAAAATCCACAAATTCTGCTAACAAAACGGATTTTACGCCCACGCTTACTCGCGGACAGGCGCAGACAGGCTTGCCTTTGGCGCACTGTAGGAGTATCAGTGATGCAACCACGCAGTGCACACAATAAAATAGGCTAGGGTGGAAGGACGAGCAACTGTGAGGTAATGTAATTTGCATTGATGCTGGTCAATTGTCTGAAGCTACTCATGGCTAACCTGAAATCCAAAGTTGCACAAATCCCACACCACTAAAAATATATAAACACTGCAAACACAGCATGCACAACTACTAATAGACACATCTCTCCATCACGTGTTTCAGATGATCAAGGATATGCACTCTCCCCATGGCTGATGACACCCCTGTGAGCCACTTACACCCAGGCCCAAAGACAGTATAATTTGTCACTTGGACGCACCAGGGACATTGTGGAGCGCACTTTTGGCGTGCTAAAGTCACATTTCCGGTGCCTTGACTTCACAGGTAGCAGACTGTTGTACAGCCCAGAAATAGTGTGCAAGATATTGATAGCATGTTGTGTGCTGCATAATATATGTGTACGCACCAATGCCCCATGGATTCAAGTGCCAGATGCACCGGACAATGCTGAGGATGATGAAGAAGATGAAGCTGGTGCAGCACACCCCACAGTTTCTGCTGCAGGAACTGCCCGAAGGAACTGAATCATAAACAATTTCTTCACCTGAGCACGTCCCAAGGTGACAGTCCTTTGCCATTTATCTGTCCAAAATGCACCTAAGCACAGTTTGTGCAATAAAACCACACAACACACATACCCTGTGTGCATGTTTATCCTCTGCATAAGTACATTTCTCTGACAAGTGAAAGTCAAACATTTTGTGGTACGAATAGTACAATTGTGATTTGATGGTGGGTATGTCTCATGTGTTCAGAGTTGCTTTTTAGGGTGAAATGAAATTACATTTAAGACTGTTCATCTGTGTAACAACTTGCCCGTAGCGTGAAAAATCTGGCCTCATTTTCGTTAACGCAATGTTTTTTTTAATACTCGCGCTGGAAAATCGATTGCTCTACACATTGAACCACACAAAATATTACCCCTAAGCCAATTTGCGTGCAGAATCTCACCACGTAGTCAAAAAACGGGCCACAAACACACAGGAAGTGATGTCTGCATGCTTCCTGTTTACTGTAGGAGTGCTGTGCACTTTCACTTTCTCTTTTGAGCACATTGCTGGTGATTGTGGAGAGTGTTGGAGATGTTTGGTGGTGTGTGCTGCAGATTTGTGATAGAGAGAGTGTTGCTGTGTTCTGTATCCTGTTGAAAGTGTCTCCTTGAGGTGTTGTGTACTTGTTTTTACGTGTTTTATGTCTCTTGTCCTCAATCTTGTCTGGTGTTTGTCTAAGGAGTAGTTTAAATAATTGCTAGTTGTTAGGGCATATATTAGGCATTTTCTTTTCTTAGTAGTGGGTTTAGGGTTGTGCTGAGAGATGGTGGACGTGGGTAGGGAGGGCAGGATGTCAGAGGGGGAATGAAGGGGCTTCCTCTGGCAGGTGAAATTTTACCTGCCTTTGATGGTGGAGAGTGAGTGTTGTATCCTTTCTGGATACCCCGTCCATGTGCAGAAGGTCAGGTGGGAGCGTGTGAGGGCACAGATGCAGCGTGTCTTTGGTGTCGATAGGACTGTGATCCAATGGTAGCACCACTGGCAGGATTGTGCAGGCCGTGAGTTACCTGTTGGACCACCTGGGAGTCATCATTGGCCTACAGTGTGGTAAGTTCAACCTCTACATTTATATATGAACACTCTTACAAATAGCCAAAAATGCTGTACTGATGTCCATGTGCAAAAATGTGGCAGAGTGAGGCATGAGACGTCATGACTTCAGGCCTAGCGTTGCCACATCAGAAACAGAAGGCCTCATTATATTAACAAGCATAGGATGCAGGTTGGTGTTTCCCACTGCGCAGGCGCACTGTAGTCCCAATGCTGGCACCCTTGCACCATAGTGCGTGCAGAGCAAAAGTTGTTCATGTACAGGAGGGTGACTGTACATAAACAATCCAAGCCATTGTTTCTGGAACCTGTGTGCTGCACAAAAGGAAGAGTAAAAATGCTTTCCTAGTTGTTTTGCTAGGTTAGGTATGCTGTCCTTGTGCATAGGCTCCATGTGACAATGGGTGAGATAGGAACAATAGTTCAAAGGAAATAGGACATCTCCAGAGTGTCTTACACCACCAACATTTGTGAAACAGTCTTGTGGATCTGCATTGATGCAATTGTTCACAGAGCATGTATAACATTATGTTGCATGTAGAAATGGGGTCTTGTGAATGTGTCACACAACTAGTCTGTGCAAATTTGCCTGCATTATTGTCTTGTTTGGACCAACTCAGTATTCATAGATCTTGTGTGAATGGCAGGCAAAGTAGACCCAATCATGTAATTATGTCTTGTAAAGCGCATGAATCACCCCACATGGGGTATCTCCGCGCTGTAGACCGCTGGGGAACCCGTCCTGGCTTTCCCTGTGAGATGGTCCCTACTGGGTATCTCCAAGGTGAAACCAGGCATCCCCGGCGTATGTGGGGGGCCGTTGTGGAGATGATCAGTGATGTCATCAGTGATGTCATTTGAGATGTCATCAGTGATGTCATCAGTGATGTCACTGACCATGTCATGAATGATGTAATATGTGACATGATCAGCAGTGGATTGCGGGTGCGCGATATATAGTTAGTGCAACTAACTATATATGCGAATTTCAATGGTTTTGTGTGAGTAAAATAAGGTTTTGTAAATGCTAATTCCTAACTATATATGGTGTATAACCTATGGTTTTTTCAGTGAATTTTCAAGGTTTAGTAAATGCTAATTCCTAACTATATATGGTCTATAACCTATGGTTTTTTCAGTGAATTTCAATGGTTTTTTAATAGCAAATATCAAAAGCTTTAAAATGTATTCTTCTTTAAATCGAAAAATATATTTTATATGTTTTTAATACAATTTTTTTATGTATGTATTTTTTTTAATTTTTTTGTTTTGTTTCGCTACCGGTCCGCGCACCGGGTAGCTTCCCGTTAGCTCAATTTGGTGCCGCGACCCGGTCCGCGAACCGGTAAACGTTCCGTTTGCGCAACTGTTGCGTTAGAAAACAACATCATGACGCATCGCGTAAGCGCGACGTATCGCTTTGTCGCGTAATGCGTCTTATGATGCGCCGCGTTAGCGCACCCGGAAGTGCTCCGGAGCGCGAACCGAGGCGCGAAGCGCAGCACCCCGAAAGCGATCCGGGGCGCGGCGCGCAGCGCGTAACGTAAGCGTAACAGATCATGTGACTTGTTAATAAAACTTTTCATTGGTTCATTTCACTTTTGGTTTCCTAATGATGTAAGGCTAGGTCATGTGACCTAAAAATAACACTTTTCATTGGTTTAGAACATTTTTTTCCCCAAATGATGAAAGCCCCCACCTTTTTTCTTACTCTGACTTTCAACTTTGTGAGAGGAAGACCTATTTTGATTGATAAGAAATGGCTTCATTAGTAGCTGCAGCTGGTGCACCCCCACCACCACCACCACCACCACCACCTCCTAGGAAGGAAGGACCACCTCCTCAGGTCATCCTTACTCAAGAGGAGGAAGAAGAGGAAGAAGAGGAAGAGGAGCAAGGGACGAGACAGTTTTTGCCTGAAGAGCCAAGGAGGTCCCATGTGAAGGATAGCTACATCTGGCAATTCTATACATTTCCCCGGGGCCAAAAAAAGTAAATGCCCGCTATGTCACATGTCTCATCTGTGGCAAAACTCTGTCCAGAGGGACTGACAAAAAGTACAGCTTTGGCAATTACACCATGCATAGGCACATGGAGAGGTGGCACCCTATAAATTATAGTGCTGCGCAGGTACGTGACCTGCAGGAAAACCCCCCTCCTGTGGCCAGTACATCAACTGAACAGGCAGTGACGGGACCAGAGGCGAGGGAGACGGTCCCAAACATTCAGTTGAAGTTCGGGGTCGTGAAGCAAGTCTGCATTTTTTGCGGCAAATTAATTTGCTATAGGGAGAGTAGCATAACTTTAATCAACAGAGCTATTGAAAATCATAAATGTCCAAAATGCCCCAGAAAGTAAATTATCTTTTTTTTTGTTGCTCCTGTTGAGCTCTTTATAATGAATCATTTTCGTTTCCCCCCCAAAAAAACAAAAAAAATATAAAACCGTTCAAAAAATACAAAAAAAGTAAAAAAATGTTCAGAAAAAAAAAAATATATATAAAACAACAAAAACAATAATAAAAAAAGTTCTTTTCAGAACTACCTCCCATTTATAAAAAATTGCTAGAATGTTTAGCACTCTGGCAACCTCTATTTCTTTTGATTCGCTTCCCGGTTCGCGCCCCGGTACGCGAACCGGAAGCGAAACAGAAAAAAAAAAAAAAAAGAAGAGTGAGTATAAGGGAAGGAAACAGAGAGTAATGTTAAAAGAAAGACAGCTAGAGGGAGTAACACAGAGATACTGTTTAATAGATCTATTTAACAAAGAAAAGATGTAAGAGGGTATAATTGAGAAAAACAAAATAGATAAGGAAGTGAAAGAAAAAAAGGAGAGTAGAAGAATAATAAACAAGAGTTTCTTGGAGAATGTGAGTGAATGTTCAAATTAAGAAGAAAAACAGTAAAGGATGTGGAATGAGAGGTACGGATAGAACCGGACTAAAAGAACAACCCTGAGGGAAAGTGTTAAGAAAACAGTGAGCGAAAGTAAATAGGAATAAAACAAGATGTATGACAGTGACTAAGGTTAAAACATGTGGAATAACAGAGAGAAAAAACAGAAAGCAGAAAAGAAGAAGTGACAGAAAAGGAATAATTGGAACAGCAAAGAAATGTAAATAACATAGTGTGCTTGAACTACAGGGAGAAAGCATAATGAACAAGTAGTGAAAGAGTGATGAGTCAGAGACAGTGAGAGTAATAGAGACGGAGTGAGTGAACAGGAGTGAGGAACTATGAGAACAGAGGGACTGAGAAAAGGAGTGGAGGGAGTAGAGTAAGTAAGTAATAGAAAAAGGAATGAGGGAAGTAGCAAAGGCAGGAAACTGAGGGTTAAAGAAATGAAGCAGTGGAACTAATAGAAGTTAAATGTGATAGAAATGTAACGAAAAGAGTACAAAACACTTACCTTATAATTGTCGTTAACTTAGTCACTTGTTATTTTTATACTTTCAATCTGTGAAAGAAAGAACAAAAAATAGGAAAAAAATTAAAACATGTATTTAAAAATTAGAAAAGACAAGGGAAAAGATTGAAAATCATCCAATTTTACAAAGAAATAAAGTTAGAGATAAACATGCAGAAAAAAAGAGAAAGAAACGGTGATAGACAGTCAGAGACAAAAAGAAATTGTAATTGAGTAAATTACTAAGAGAAAAAAAAGGAAGAGACTTTCAGTGACAGAAAAGAAGGATAGAAGAGAAAACTAAATTGAAGTTGTGTAAGCTACTAAAAGAAAGTGAGTAAGGTAAACTATATAAGGAAAGGGTGAATAAGGAAAAGAGAGTGAGGGAGAGAGGAGACAGAGGAAGTGAAGGAAAGAGTGTCAGATACTAACTGATTGCACCAAAAAAGGAGAACCCAAAAATATTTAATTTAGAAAACAAAGGGAGGAAAGATGGAAAAGACAAGCGAAGCAGAAGGTTTAAAAGCTGGAAAATAGTGCAAGGGAGAAAAGAAAAAAGTAGAGTTGGAATAGGGAAACAAAGGTTGAAAGATAAGTGGAGTTAGAGAACAAGGGTGAAAGAGAATAAAACAAAAGGCAATGTGAGTATGTAAAGAGGATTGATAGAAGGTAGTAAAAGACGAGTGAGCATGAGAGAAGACGAGTACAAATTAAAATTCACTATACAAAGTACAGAATTAATTATACATGTTAAATGGTTTATTTTTGCTGTTCTCAGAATATATCAAATTTCACTAAAAATAGTGAGTTGAAGGTATTCATCATATAACAGCGCGGAAAAAAAACCACAATCAAAATGATTGTGTTTTAAAAACCCATATAACATAACCAATCAGAAATCAGAACTCCTCAAAAGTAACTTACTTTCCATGACGTTGAAGGATGTCCTATGAACAGCTTATACTCTGTTGTGCTGTTATTATTTTCTGCCCGCCACTTTCTGAAAGAAAAGCTCCATCGTTTTGACAAATATGTTACATACAATAAATGACTTCTCGCTCTCTACTGCACTTCTCCTCAAGGCCAAATAGTGTAAGAGCCATTTATAACTCTTGGAATTCTTCTAAGCAAATCCCGTCATTTTTTTTATCCACAACTTTCCGAAAGAAAACGTTCAAGATCATTTTCACAATCCTGTACTAGTAATATCTCACCCTTCTTGCTCACTCATTTTCCACATTTCTTATGACACTGATACTGCTAACTATGAGGCACACTTACACTACCTCTATGACTAGTACAATTATTTAATTCTCTTGATCACTGTTAATCACAAAGCAATTTAAAACAGTACATAAAATTATATCAACTCCTAGAATCATTATAGGCCAGTTACCTACCCTAAATTCTCTCTGCTGAAAACACAAAGTAAGAATATTTTAAGTCAAAAGGCAACATTGTATCATAGTCAAATGGGAATCATTTCCGAAACACCAGCTTTTTTTACATTTTAAATAAGCTGTGTAATAAGCGGATGTTGTCAAAGGACCATCATGTCATATAATAGCTGCAGTTACAAATGTTCTTCCTAAAATCAACGACTGTGTAGCCACAACATTTGTAATTAAAGTTGAAAACTTACTTTCATCAGGTTTATATAGTTGGAATTTTAAAATCACATTATAACCAAAAGTTTGTACAAATAATGTGGACAGCATTGCAGACTTACATTACCTCTACTCCATGTTTTGATTGGCTGCTTGAATTAGCTTATTAAAAGAAACAGTTTTTCAGAACTCATTCAAAGTGCAGTTATTTTTCCATGACGTCAAGTGTTATGGTAAGAACACCGTTTGGTTTGGGAAATACTCTGTTGTCTTTTAACTAATCCGTGCCCACCACTTTCTGTAAGAAAACCTTCTTTTTTTTCAGGAACTACTTAAAACTCAAAAAGAACTTTTCACTCTGTACTACACTTATCCTCAAGGCCAAATAGTGTAGGAGCCATTAGAACCTCTTGAAATTCCTCAGAGCAAATACCGAGATTCTTTCCCTAAAATTTTGGTTGTAAAAACACCAGGTAAGAATTTTTAAGGTCAAAAGGCAAATTTTTTTAAAAGTTAAAACAGAATCATTACAGAATGACCAGCCATTTCTAGACTTCAAATAAGCTGTGTAATGTCCTGATGTTGTTGAAGGACAGTCATGATATATAATTGCTGCAGTTACAAAAGTCCTTCCTGATATTGACAACTGCGAACCACAATTTTTTTTAAAATTAAATTTGTCAATTCCGTTCCATCAGGTCTACATCGTTGGAACATTAAAATGACATACTGGCCATAACTTCGTATAAATAATGTGGACAGCATTGCGGACTTACATTGGCTACACTCCATGTTTTGATCGGCTGCTTTTACTAGCTTATTAAAGGACACTGATTTACTGTCTGGCAAAGTTAAATATATAAATCTTTCTGAGTGTACACTAGTAATACTTGATACCCTACAGTTCTCGCAGTCATGCTGCCATTGATAACAAAGGCCAAACAGATGATCTACATCTACACCTTCATCTTGCAATACATCAAGCATATACATTAAAAACTCCTGACAATCTTGCTGAATATTTTGAGAGAATTGCGTTTGACCTGAACATTTGTCTAACAGATTTCGAATTTCAGACACACTTTCTATTTTTGTTCTATCAGTGCTACATTTCTCTAACACAGAATTCAATAAACAGCAAAAACTTTGATCCGAATTGATCACAATCTGTTCTTTTAAAGTTTCTAGAGAAAAGACAACATTAACCACTACATTAGCATAGCAGTTGACACCAGAACTATTTTCAAATTGAAAACCAATAACATCTTCAACAGAATCCATTTTCTTTCTGCTTATAATTTCGGGTTCATCGACTTTTCGTCTTTTTGCTACAACCTCCCTACTATTGCTCACATTTCTTCGTTTCCGGCCTACCACACGTTTCTCAAACAAAGGATATTGAGGCAAATGTGGCGTATACTCTCTTCTTAACCTATTGTATTCCTTAACACAATCTAGATCCGCACAAATGTTTGTGACATCACACTCAATCAAGTACAATCCAGATAAAGTTCTGACTCGTGACAATGCCACATATGCCATACCTTCCTTGAACACAGAACTGCCAATTTTCACCAATGCACTGTCTACACTTAAACCTTGCGATTTATGGATTGTCACCGCATATGCCAAGCAAACAGGAAACTGCTTACGGCGAACATATAAGTCTTTTACAAGCAAAAACCTAGCAGAGCAACGACCAATTAGCTGTACTTCCTCAATGCCATTAAATTTAATTTTTAAAAATTCAATTCCATCTCTATTTCTGTATTTCTCAAAATCAATAACATTACCCATTGATCCATTTACCAGACCTCTTTCAACATGTAAATTCCTTCTCAAAATGATACGGCAATTTAAGCACACATTCAGAGTCTTTTCAAAACCAGCAGTTTTAGATATAGTCTTCTCTAATGAATCCAATTTAGATTTCAAATTCTCAGACAAAATAATTGTTGCTCCCATATGCTCTATTCTGTCAATAGCTTCCAGTTTCACAATCTCTTGGTTTTCTAAATTCAACATTTTGTTGTTGAAGATGGCACATTCTGCAAGAGTTGGCATCAAACATATTCCAGATTTCTTCTCAGTAATTTTCCGAAAAATATTCTCTGGCAGAACGTCTTCTTCTGGATACAAATTTGACAGTAATCGTGCATGTAAAGCTTCTTTCCCATGCTCGGTCACTTTTCTGATTCTAACATCTTGTAGAATATTCTTATAATCTTCATCCTTCGCTTGACGCATATTTTCCCGCAGTTCAGCATAATTGAAGTTTAACCATATATTAACGTTGCCAATGCTCCCTAGGCACTTCCTGGTATCTTCATGTGTAAGTAGTTTAAACACTGGTTGTCCTTTCACTGGTGTCAGCTGCAGAAGATCACCGAAAACAATGATGTGTTTGCCACCAAATAACACATCATACTCTGTTTTAAGAACTTCTTGCATTCTCAAATGCACAAAGGCAAGCATGACATTGGAAACCATGCTTACTTCGTCAATGATAAGAAGTTTCATTTTCCTCAAGACTCTTGAAACTTCACAACAAGCATCTCCCGATAACTTGTGGTATTGTAATTTGTTATCATGCTCCACTGGCAGCATCAGTAGACGATGCAAAGTAATACCTTTAATGTTATGTGCTGCCAGTCCAGATGGAGCGGTGACAACACAAGACAGCGATGACTCAGTCCTTTTCTGCAAATAACATGAAATTGCTTTAATGAGGAAACTTTTTCCAGTTCCTGCTTCTCCACTCACGTACAGTCGGACAGGCTTCAACGACGTACATGAGCACTCTTTCTTCTCATGACTTAATCCATGATCAATTTGGTTGGTAACTTCGTCATATATTTTCCTCTGCTCAACGTTGAGTTGTCTTTCCAAATCTTCTAAGTTAACCGCATCCTCCTGAGCATGTGCCATGGCTCTTTCCACTTCAATCATGGCAGTGGCAGCTTCATTTTCGATAACTGGTCCTCCTAGTGGATCCTGACTCAATGAAACAGAACTCTGACTTTCCTGAGAACTGTCTCTAGCAATCTCGGCTGCAATTGTTGCTTCCTGCTCGATTTCCGCATTCAACATTTCTAGATATTTTGGAAAAACAGGACATTCTATGGTCTCCTTGGCTGCATTGAAAGAGTCTTCGTAACAGAGGAAATCTCCCAGCAGTTCCTCTTCTGCACGCGAAGACTTGAAAAGTTGCAAAAGAGCTAAATAGAAAAACTCTTTTCTTTCAGGAGATTCGCCACTCAATTTTCGATGATTTACCAATTGGCATTTTCTTTGCTTGACCAGACATCCCTCACTTCCAATTACAGCATACACTCCTTTATCAATATCTTCTTTGATGTTCCTCTTGAATATGTAATTTTGTAGAACCTCATACAGACAAACATTCTCGAGGTGACTGCTTCTATTTGGATAATATGTATCCAACATGTTGGTCTTCAAAATATCTGTACTGTTTGGCTCCTTTTCCACCAAATACTCAATTTCCCGTACAGGTTTCAGAACTCGATTACGCGTTGCAGCAAGACCAAGACTCGCCCAAATGATACTCCTAGATTTGGCATAGAGACTTGCTGAAGATAACCGGTCAGAACATTCGTAAGCTCCGATTTCTCGATGCGACAACATCTTCAGACTGAAACTGTACAACTTCTTACTGAGGCTCTTTTCATGGGAACTGTCCTCCCACATATCCTTCAATTCTGTCTTTTCTTTTTTTGTGATGTAAGATGTCACATACCGAACCACAGCCATACAGTTATCAGCCACAAACTGTATATCCATGTTAGCATTCCACATGGACAAAATCACTGGGTTGTAGTCGTTGATGTACTTGGACTCTTCGTTTCTTTTCAAATTGTAAGTATTTTTGGGTGATTTCCTCGTCACATTATGTCGCAGCGAAGACATCAAACTGTTCACTCTTCCTTTAGAAATCACCGGTCGTGGAAAGCTGAAACGACATTTTGTGTAGAACTTGTCCTTGTTTCTGAATTTACGACGACAGTACTTTCCACAACGATGGCTTTGAAAGCGTAAAACTTGTTCTCTTAGGCTTTTGTCTTCCTTTGTCTTTGGAACAGCACATGTAGAATACTGTTCTATGAAACTCATCACTAAGTCATCCGGATCTGTTCCAAATTTGGGTGCATCTTTGATCCATAGCAGCATATGTATATGAGGAGCACCTCTTGCTTGATACTCCTTTCTCCAGAAGAAATCCAACACCTCTCCAAGAGGTGGATTTTTCTTGTTCATGATGAAAGACATCATAGCTTCAAATCTATGATTGAAGTACCTGCATACATTCACTGGATCCAAAGAGCACAGTTCTCCGGGTGTCTTGAATTCGATATTTTCAATGTTTCCATTTGCCTCTCGTAGAAATTCAAGTAAGTCTTCCCAGCCATACTCGGCACAGCTGAGAGTGAGGAACCATGTGGGAGTTCCTAAGTTCCTCAGCATACATTTTAAATCACCATGACGACGGTACCAGTACTCATTAGTACCACGCTGACATGCCATGAGATTAATCAGGTGGGAATCCAAAATACTGTCTTGTACATTGACTTTATCCATAAAGTCCCTTGCCGAAGAATTTTGTATCTGTACACCACTTTTCAAGATGTGGTTCACTGCATATGACACTCCAGACAGATCACTTTCAAACAGTAGATGAAACAAATAGGGAATGCATTGACGAAACCTAGGATCTTCTGCATACAATCGTAAAGTCCGGTATTCAGAAGCAGGAATTAGATCAGGTCGCTCATCATATCTTCCTCCTTGACCTGTTGGAAATAGCTGTGGGAAACACCGAGCTTCCAAACTTTCCTCCCAAACACTAATGGGACTCCCTTTGGCTTGTTTCATTTGAAACAACTCAATAGCATTCCCCATGACTTCCTTGGAATGCAAAGGATGAACACTATAATGTTCATATATTTCTTCGTTTTTAGAGGCTTCTACTTTCTCAATTTGTCCAGCACACAAATCGCTGTCCTCTTCTTCACTTACTTCCTCTTCTGCAACACATACATTCTTGTAGTACTCATTGGTTTTCATCAAATACAATGTTGCCTTTTTGACTTTCCTAACATCCACTAAATCTTGCCAGATTTTCTTACTCTTTGTCGGAACCCCATTAACTAAGATAACCAGAGGTTCCTCTTCCACTTTCTCTACTCCAATTGTATTAATGTTTTTCTTCAAATCTAGAGGCAAATAAACAACTCTTCCCTTTAATCCTCTCTGTAAATCTGATGGAGGCAATTTCCCTGTCTTTGGCTCCATTCGTACAATAGCCTGAAAGGGATGGACACTTTGAATCAAAATAGATTCATAAGTATTTAAATCCTTCAATTCAGAAGGAATGTCAACCAATTCCAGATTATTATGAACCGCTCTAGCAGGCATCCGGTTTTGATTTAATTTGTTACAACAATAAGTACACACACGTTGATCCGATCCCAAATCAAAACAAATTTCTACCATCAAGTATGTTGCGAAATCCTTCCATTCACTATTATTTTCCCTTTCACTTTTTGCATATAAATCCACTAACTTAGTCTGATTCTTATAGTAAGTGCGTCGACAACACACACAAGTGAAATTAGGCCTCTCACTTGATTTCACCTGAAACGTGGCAATTTCCTTCTGAAAATTATCTGTACTGGAAACCTGTACACTCTCTTCCACATTACCTTCTTCTTCTGGGTCAATTTCAACATTCTTATCTTTACTTGCAAAGTAACAAAACTCAATTTCTTCACAAATATTCTTCACATCTACATCAGAACCATGCAAAAGAGCACTGCTTAATTGTTTAAGCTTAATTGCTGGACTCTTAGCAAAATACAACATTCTCACTAATTTCCTCACTTTATTATGATGGACTGCTAGCATCCTGAAATGATGAAAAACACTCTGGCATACTCTCCTGGAAAGACAAGCCAGTGAATGACCATGCAAACCTGCCACTTCTCTCACTCTGCATGGATCTAATTCCTGCAACAACTTCATTTTCTGTTTTAAACTTTTCTTATTAAATGTCCGTACAAAATCACAAAGCAAATTGATGGAATCCTGTCGCACACTGCAAATACTACTACACTTCCAGGTGTACACTGGACCCTTAGCACGTCTCCCTAAAACTTCATCACCTAACACCTCTTCTGCCTCTGTTGACACAAGTTTTTCTTTTTCAACCGGACAACCATCTTTCACCTCATATGCTCGACCACTGGTGTCAACTGCATGCACCAAATCATTATCCTGAAAATAACTCTCCTCATTAAAAAATGCCTCACAACTTGAACTATGCATCCATTCTCCAGAAAAAACGTCACAAAAATTACTACGATTAACTGTTCTCTTCCATCTACTATTTGATTTGAAATCATAAATTGCCTTGCTTAGTTTCCTAATTCTATTGATTATCAAAATAAATAACTTTTGCTTAATTTCGAAAGCCTGATCAATAATTTTCTCTACATTTTTCTTTCTCTCATAAAAAGCCACTTTCTGTTGACCTTTCTTAATATTTTTTAACAAATTGCCAATTATCCTGTTGCGGAACATTCGTCTACGAATGTCCCTAAACAGATTTTTCCTTCTACTACCATGCACAGAGTTATCTCCTGCTCTAGCAGTAACATTTTTGAGTGGCCTTTCCTTCCCATTTAAATTGGCTCTCTTCTTCTGGACTAAAACATGTTCTGTAGTGATACTTTTTCGTCTGCAAATGTTTCTTAAAAAAGATTTTGTTGTCTTACCCGGAGTTTTTCTGGTGACTTGACAAGTTTTTATTGTAGAGGACTGCTGCAAAGGTTTACCAAGGTGGGGTGTAAGTCGCTTTGCTTCTTTTATTTTTCTTTGCCTTGAGGGCATTTTTGAATTTTTCAAAAGATCTTCAGTTGAATCTGTGGTAAATATTTTTAAAAAAAAGGTATTAACCACTATTACCAAACAGTAAATCAATAACAGTCGTCAAAAAATTAACACACTAGTTGTCAATTCTACATACAATAATTTTTAGTTCATTGACAAATTTAAAACTCACAAATAGTAGCAAAGAAATGGAATGCTTCTACATTTGACCTGTGCTCTTTTATATGTGAATCTGAACTAATTTTATTAGCATATTTCACTATTTTATTAAAGACACTTCACACAAGCTGTTTTTGAAGTTGTATTTAATTTTAAATAAAACGGTTAACATGGTTACTTTTCATTTCCAGTAACTTTTAAAAATAAGTCTTTATAGTTCCATAGGCTCGAGCAGGTCAGCTTCCCACCCTATGTCATACAATTCTGACAAATCGGCATCCTCATCATATTCTTCATCATCCACAGGATATAAATCATCCAAGGGATCTACTTCCACTGACGTTTCAATGACAAGTTCAATGATAAGATCAAGATCAACAGATTGCTCATTATCACTCATGGTTGATGTTGTCGTTATCTTTAAAGAAAGAGAACAACAATGAGATGTTGCAGAGTAAGAGACAAATCTCAGAGACTATAATAGTAAAATTGTTTAACAAGAGTAACATTTTGCAGATATTATTTAGCCATGTCCAGCGATGCTGAGGAGGTGAGGCCTATGTCCAAGTTTTCAGTGAACAGGACTCATCTCTTCTTAACCTTGGATAAGCCTCACCGACTCTGTGTCCCCTGCTCATACTTAAATGTAAAGGGGCAGATTTATGTTAACTGGCGCATCCCCAGGGAGGCACCAGTTAACGTGCGCCGCTGCTCTGCCACCCATGGTGTGCCGCATTTACAATGCGGAGCACCATGGGGCAAAAACAGCACAGATGCGCCACGCATCTGTACCGCAAAAGCGGCGCATTGCAGAAATCACGTCGCAAGCGCGACATGACTACTGCAGTGCACAGTGGCAAGCCACACATTGCATGGTGCATCACTCCTTATGCCTGTTTCAAACAGGCGTAAGGATTTGATTCAGCAATGCCATAAAGCTGACTCAGTGAAATCTTGTAAATTTCACTGTGTTAGTTTTACAGGGCTTTCATGCAAGTGAGCGCCCACCCTGCAACAAAACGCCCACATGAAACCTGACGCAGGTTTCATGTGGCGCAGGACTTTACAGCGTGACGCATCTGCCTAGATGCATCATGTTGTAAATATGTCGCAACATAGCGCATCTTTTGCGCCGCTGCTGCGTCACAAAAGTGACGCAATGGCGGCGCAAAAGAGGCGCACGGCCATCATAAATCTGCCCCTAACATTTTAAATGATTGGTTCAGGATGCTGATAAGGTGTGGCCTAGCCACAGGTTTGTTTGAGGTGAGGCCTACTCAGGGTTGCAGATGAAATTTAGGCTTGTTGAAGAGTACAGAGGACATAATACATGTGCAGGCCTACCAATGAAGTGAGTCATGTCCACTGCACTCTTGAACAAAGGCCAGACCTCCTCTGTCTCCCTGGACAGGCCTAAACCTCATCTGCACAATGTGATTCGTAATGTTAGGAAACACAGGTGATATAATTGAAAAACGTGCAATTTTTTTTGCTCATTTCACAATCACATCACCTGTGTTTCCTTTGCTTAGGTATCTCATTGTGCAGATGTAGTCTAACATATCAAAGAGTACGCAGAAGATGAGCACTGTATGCAACAACTTTGACACTTACAGAAGCCTCAGCTTCTCCATGCCCCCTACACAGTCCTAAATGTATACAGTTTAAACTGACGGTATCTTGCTGCAGATGAAGTGAGGCCTATCTTGCAACATGGTGCATCTTTTGCACCGCCGCTGCGTCACAAAAGTGACGCAACGGCGGCGCAAAAGAGGCGCACGGCCATCAT
The DNA here is from genome assembly GCF_964261635.1 of Lissotriton helveticus. NCBI lineage: Eukaryota > Metazoa > Chordata > Amphibia > Caudata > Salamandridae > Lissotriton > Lissotriton helveticus. The sequence continues at coordinate 1,352,673,023 of NC_136068.1, forward strand.
AAATCTGCCCCTAACATTTTAAATGATTGGTTCAGAATGCCGATAAGGTATGGCCTATCCACAGGTTTGTTTGAGGTGAGGCCTACTCAGGGTTGCAGATGAAATTTAGGCTTGTTGAAGAGTACAGAGGACATAATACATATGCAGGCCTACCAATGAAGTGAGTCATGTCCACTGCACTCTTGAACAAAGGCCAGACCTCCTCTAACTCCCTAAACAGGCCTAAACCTCATCTGCACAATGTGATTCGTAATGTTAGGAAACACAGGTGATGTAATTGAAAAACGTGCACATTTTTTTGCTCATTTCACAATCACATTACCTGTGTTTCCTTTGCTTAGGTATCTCATTGTGCAGATGTAGTCTAGCATATCAAAGAGTACGCAGAAGGTGAGCACTGTATGCAACAACTTTGACACTTACAGAAGCCTCAGCTTCTCCATGCCCCCTACACAGTTCTAAATATATACATTTTAAGCTGACGGTATCTTGTTGCAGATGAAGTGAGGCCTATCTTGCAACATGGTGCATCTTTTGCACCGCCGCTGCGTCACAAAAATGACGCAACGGCGGCGCAAAAGAGGCGCACGGCCATCATAAATCTGCCCCTAACATTTTAAATGATTGATTCAGGATGCCGATAAGGTGTGGCCTATCCAGAGGTTTGTTTGAGGTGAGGCCTACTCAGGGTTGCAGATGAAATTTAAGCTTGTTGAAGAGTACAGAGGAGATAATACATGTGCAGGCCTACCAATGAAGTGAGTCATGTCCACTGCACTCTTGAACAAAGGCCAGACCTCCTCTGTCTCCCTGGACAGGCCTAAACCTCATCTGCACAATGTGATTCGTAATGTTAGGAAACACAGGTGATGTAATTGAAAAACGTGCAATTTTTTTTGCTCATTTCACAATCACATCACCTGTATTTCCTCAGCTTAGGTATCTCATTGTGCAGATGTAGTCTAGCATATCCAAGAGTACGCAGAAGATGAGGACTGTATGCAACAGAGCAATGTACATTACTCACCTCCCTTGACACTTACAGAAGCCTCAGTTTCTCCATGCCTCCTACACAGTTCTAAATGTATATCATTATCATCATAGTGACTATAAAACTCTAGCAGTACATATTGTGAAACCTAAATGTCTTAAAGTAACAATTTTTTAACCGACAAACAAGTAAATTATTCTCCCAGATTGATGGTGAGAAGTGATATATTTATTTAAAGTAGCAGACACCTTTTTTGTCATTGTCATAAATGTAAAAACCATTCCTTTTCTTTATGAACCATTTTCATGTCATAATTTGAAAACACAGCACAACTCCTATGTACAAGTACACCCTGTCAGTACTTAAATTTGCCAAGCACACATGCGGGCGTATTTACAAGAGCCTTGCACCACGGAGAAATGACTTAAATTTACCAAGCACTCATGAGGGCTTATTTACAAGGACCTTGCACCACCTTTAAAATCACTTTTAACGTGGGGAAAATGACGTGAATGTGGCTCATAAGCTTTGTAAATTTGCCCCCATGTTGACTATGAAACTCTTGCAGAACATATTGTGAAACCTTAATGACTTCAAGAAACGTGTTTTTAAACCGGCAAACAAGGAAATTATTCTCCCATATTCATGGTGGAAAGTGAAATATTTATTTAAAGAAGCAGACACCATTTTGACCTCATAAATGTAAAAAGCATTTCTTTTAAAAAACAAAACGATTTTCTGGTCATAATTTGAAAACACAACACAGCTCCTATGTACAAGCACACCCTGTCAGTACTTAAATTTGCCAAGCACACATGGGGGCGTATTTACAAGGACCTTGCACCACGGGGAAATGACTTAAATTTGCAAAGCACTCATGAGGGCGTATTTACAAGGACCTTGCACCACCTTTAAAGTCCCTTTTAACGTGGGGAAAATAACGTGAACGTGGCTCAAAGGCCTTGTAAATATGGTCCATGCTGACTATGAAACTCTATCAGTACATATCAAGTAACCTAAATGATTTCAAGAAACGTTCTTAAACACATCAAGTAAGCAAATTATTCACCCAGATTCATGGGGAGGTGACTTAAAATGCCCTAACACACATGAAAGCGTTTTTTTAAGGCCCTTGCACCACTTTTGCGTCACTTTTAACATAGCTATGAAACTCAAAGAAACTAAATCTATTTGTAAAACACTTGACACAAAGCAACATTTTAAATACACAACTTTCTTCATAATTTTCTCCCTAAAGCATACTATTCTCTTTCTAAATTAAATGAATCTTTTCTCACCTTAGCAAATACTTTTTGAGTTTCAAAATAGTCTCAGACACACACCAATTTACCTTTAGCAGAGCAAAGGGTATGCACTCCAGAGGCTGCAACCAACAAAGGCACAGAAATGCTGTAATTCATCACACATATCTCTCATGTCACCCAATCAAAACTCTCCCCTCACTTTTTTCAAATCAACACCCTTCCCCCCTCTGCCCTTTCTGCCTTTTTTCCATAGCAACCACCTCCTGAAAGACCTGTCATGTTTACAAGTTCACACAACAATGTTTCAATTGAACTCTGAACTCTCAGTACACCTGCGTATCCAGTGCAATCTTTCATAAAATGATTTTTTCTTGACCATTCAAATTACATCTTTCAAAGAACTCATCCATGCACCCTAACTTTCTGTTTTCAGCAATCAAAATCCACCAATCACTGCTACTGAATCATTAGCACAGAAACTCCACAGTTTTTTTCATTACAAACTCCTACTGTTTCAACTGCCATTTCATTCCCACACTTCATTTGACTGCAGCAGAACCTCCTCTCACCATGTTTTCTGTCTGGATTGTTGGACATAGTTACATCCACTGGGCTCAAAGGTATGCTGATAACAGAAATTTACACAACCTCACTTTACAAAATGTGGAAATCAACTGGATTGGTCACAGAGGATTAAGATGTCACCAATTGATACCATTGGTGAAAACCTTTTTGCATTTGCCAAAACCTTACCTGATAATTGTGCACTGTGGAGGAAATGACTTGGGCACTTTGACTGGGGTAGGTCTGGAAATGCTTTTAAAGGACACCTTTGAGCAATTGATGGCACTTTTTCCTCAAACTGCCTTGGTATATTCAAATATATGCCAAAGACAGAAATGGAGGTGGTCCAAACAATTTTGTCCACAAATTGAGAAATCGAGGAAGCATGTAAATAAGCCTGTTTCAGCTTACATGAGAGACCATGGAATGGGCTCCATCTACAACAAAACCTTGCGTTACTACATGCAAGATATCTACAGAGGAGATGGAGTTCACTTCTCAGATGAGGGGAACAGAATTTTCATCCTGAATTTAAGACTATGTATTGGTACCTACTTATAAGTACCTAGAACTTACACAGAACCCAAAAGCTCTTTTCAGAGCTACCTTAACTATGATTACTCTTTAAAAATTTCAAATGTACCTTTTTTCACTAATTTTCACTTTTGTTCGCTTCCCGGTTCGCTACCCGGTTCGCGTACCGGCAGCTAACCTCGCGAAAAAATTCAATTTTCTTTTCTTTTTCGACATATATGAGCCTCCTCAGCCACCCTTAGAAAACCTAGGGGGTCAGGATACGTCTCCCGTGCCCCCTTATACCCATTTCCCACATTGTTTTTCCTCCATCTTGTGATTAAATTCGACCGAAACACAAGATGGCGGACTCCCGTTACGCTACCGGTTAGCTACCCGGTTCGCGTACATTTTTTTTTATTTTTTGCCCCGCGGGACCCTTTAATAGCCCCCTCATCAATCCTAGGGGGTCAGGAAGGGTCTACCTTGCCCCCTTTCATTAATTTCCCCCTTCGTTTTTCTTCACCTCTTGTCTCTCGATCCTACCGAGAGACAAGATGGCGGCCTCTCCGGACTGTTTAGAATGTTGACAGACACCGGAGAGCCAATCAGCTTCACTTCGCGAAGTTACGTTACGCGTCAGGTACGCGAACCGGGGCGCTAACCGGAGCGCTGTTACAGATATATATATTTTTTTGAACGTTAATTTATCAAAATCCACTGGAGCACATATATTGAGACCTAGCAAAGGCACATCGGGCAAACAATATCTACAATTTTGCCAAGTTTCGTGGAAATCCATTCAGCCGTTCGAGCTAAAAGTGACTCCAACCGCCCTATGGAAAATTGCATGGGAAAAAAGGGGCTGCTCAGAAACAAAATGTTCAATTTTCCTGAAAATTTCAGCCAATTCCGTCCTCAAACGCCAAAGTTATTCGACATAGAATTTTCAAGAATCCCACAGGAAAAAAATCCTAACTATATATACCTACTGGCGACCGCCAGTAGGTAATATATATATAATATATATATATATATATATATATATTTTTTTTTTTCACCCAAAAAACATAGGTTCCAGGGACGTTATAGTTAGTTGGACATTTCACTCGTACAAAACCATAGAAATTTGGCCGTTAGAGTTAGTTCAGCTCACTATAACTCGCGCCCCACAATGCACTGCTGCTGAGGTCATATATTACATCATTCATGACATGGTCAGTGACATCACTTATGACATCTCAAATGACATCACTGATTACATCCTTCAGTGAATGTGTCTTTCTGTAAAGTTTAAATATGTAAAGTTTCAAATGTTATATATATATATACATATATATATATATATATATATATATATATATATATACATACAGATCCACAAGTTGCTTGAAAAGCACACAAGACGCACTCAGGAAATTGCAGCAATAACGGATTTAATATCCAGACAACACGCTGTTGTGGATCTGTATTGACTTTTCGGCTTGCGTGGTTCGCCGAATCTTGGACGCCACCTGACTCGGGAGGAAGGATCCCGGAAGAACCCCTTGTGCCAGTATACATATATATATACATATATATATTCACTGAAAAAACCATAGGTTATAGACCATATATAGTTAGGAAATAGCATTTAGAAAACCTTATTTTACTCACACAAAACCATTGAAATTCCATATATAGTTAGTTGCACTAACTATATATCGCGCACCTGCAATCCACTGCTGATGATGTCACATATTACATCATTCATGACATGGTCAGTGACATCACTGATGACATCACTGATGACATCTCAAATGACATCACTGATGACATCACTGATGACATCTCATTTGACATTACTGATCACATCACTGATGACATCATTCATGTGATGATACAATGAACCTCTTCAGACTCTAATATAACCTTAGATACACTCAGTGTAAACAGACACTCACAGACTGTCACTCATCCATGGAGTTACTCACACACCTAGTCAGTCTTGCAAAGAATCAATCACACCTCGATTTCCTCAACTATATAGTTATACACACCTTACTTATTGGAACATATAATAACACATATTTACTCTGTTATACAATCCCTGATACAAGTTCACAATAATCCATACAGCCACTCACACATTCACTGGCTCTTATGCACAGTTATTTATATATGTCAACTATCACATGTACTGTGTTTTACATATGTACTTACTTTGACATGTAGCACTGAGATATCCATTCACTCACCAATACACTCATGCACACAGTCAACCGCCCATACAGATGTTTCCACATGCACTTTTGAACCCATACATCTAGTGAATCAACTGCTCACACATCTATGCACAGAGTCATACACCTCCCAGACACCCACACACACACTCAGTCTCCCATACAAATACTTGGGCAACTAATCAATAACCCATATAGTTAGTCATATAGCTAATGATCAACACATGCATCAGATTACAAAACAACAGACACAATGATGCACAATTTAAAACAGTTTAGTCACTAACCCATGCACTCAGTGAGACACATTTAATCACTCACTTATACAGTCAGTCATGCACCTACTAAATCCTTCATCCAGACACTTATACATCCACTCATTCTTCAATATGTAAGACATATTTTAACTTTACAGAAGCATACAGTCACTGGATGTTGTCATCAGTGATGTCATCAGTGATGTCATTTGAGATGTCATCAGTGATGTCATCAGTGATGTCACTGACCATGTCATGAATGATGTAATATGTGACATCATCAGCAGTGGATTGCAGGTGCGCGATATATAGTTAGTGCAACTAACTATATATGGAATTTCAATGGTTTTGTGTGAGTAAAATAAGGTTTTCTAAATGCTATTTCCTAACTATATATGGTCTATAACCTATGGTTTTTTCAGTGAATTTTCAAGGTTTTGTAAATGCTAATTCCTAACTATATATGGTCTATAACCTATGGTTTTTTCTGTGAATTTCATTGGTTTTTTAACAGCTAATATCTGTAGCTGTAAAATGTATTCTTCTTTAAATCCAAAAATATATTTTATATGTTTATGAATAATTTTTTTTTAAAATATTTTTTTTTCTTTGTTCCCGCTTCGCGAATCGGGAAGCTTCCCGTTAGCTGACCTTGATGCCGCGAAATAGACCGCGAGCCGGTAAACGTTTCTTTACCGCAAGTGCCGCGTTAGAAAACAACATCGTGACGCCTCCCGTCCGCATGACGTTCCACGTTGTCGCTTGATACGTCATATGACGTGCTACGTTAGCAAACTGGTACGCGAAGCGAGTGCCAAAGCGCAGGTTTCTGGAAGCAAACCGGGAGGCCCTGCAAAGCGCTTAACGTAAACACAGCAAGTCATGTGACTTGGTAATAACACTTTTCATTGGTTCATTTCACTTTTGGTTTCCTAATGATGTAAGACTAGGTCATATAATCTAAAATGAACACTTTTGATTGGTTGAGAACTCTTGTTTTTCCCAAATGATGAAAATCCCTCCTTCTTTCCTCACTCTGACTTTCATCATTGTGAGAGAAAGACCCTTTGTGATCACTGAGCAATGGCTTCTTTAGTAGCTTCAGCTGGTGCTTCCCCACCACCTCCACCACATCCAAGGAAGAGTGGACCACCTGCTCAAGTTGTAATTCAACAAGAAGAAGAAGAAGAGGAACAGGAGGACGAGCACGAAGAGAGGCAGTTTTTGCCTGAGCAGCCCAAGACGTCTCACCGGAAAGAAAACTTCATTTGGCAATTTTTTAAAATTCCCAAAGGTCAGAAAAAAGTAAATGCAAGATACGTAACTTGCCTTATATGTCAAGATAGACTGTCCAGAGGGACCGACAAAAAATACAGTTTCGGAAACTACACAATGCATCGCCATATGACTAGGTGGCATCCTAACAACTACAGTGCTGCACAGTTTCGGAACGACCTAGATAATCTCCCTATTATGGCCAGAAGATCTGTTGTACCGGAAGTAACGGGACCAGAGGGCAGGGAGATGGTGCCAAATATACAAATGAGATTTGGTGAAGTAAAACACACCTGCGTATTTTGCGATGGATTCATTTCCTACGGAGAAAGAAGCATCACTCTGATCAACAGAGCTATTGACTATCATATGCAAGTTTGTCCGAAACGCCCAAAATAATAAATACTTCTTTTTTTTGTTTTGTTGCTCCTGTTGAGCCCTTTACAATGAATCGTTTTCATTGCCCCCTCCAAGAAAAACCCAAAAAAATATAAAACTGTTCCGAAAAATTCAAAAACAGTAAAAAAATGTTCAGAAAAATAAAAAAAAAAGTTCTTTTCAGAACTACCTCCCCGTTATTAAAAAATTGGTACAATATTTGGAACTGTGCCAACCTCTATTTCTCTTAGTTCGCTTCCTAGTTCGCTCGCTGGTACGCGAACTGGAAGCGAACCAAAAACAGTAAGTATAAGGGAAGGAAACACACACTTATGTTAAAAGAAAGACAGCTATAGGGGAGTAAACTAGAGATACTATTACCCATAATCCACTACTGATGATGTCACATATTACATCATTCATGACATGCTCAGTGACATCATCAGCAGAGGATTGCGGGTTTTTTGGCAACATGCCTTATCCACGGTTTAATAACGCTGCCTTTTGCTTTATATAAGTTTTCAAATTGTATGAAATATATACCAATAGGTCTTTATGAACCTTTAGGTAGTGCTTTTGTTCATGAGGTCTGGTCGCTTCCATACACATACAGATGTTTCAAAGATGATCAAGAAGTTTATCTGAATGGAGAGGAATGCACTGAGACGCCAGATCATTCACTAATGTGTAGGCACATACAGTTACACGATTCATGCAACAAACACCGACCAAATATGGCTTGCGTGTTGCAAGGCACGCCAGTTCCTGCTATCATCCCCACGTTCAAGTTGTTGGAAAATGGTAGTTATTTGATGCTCAATAATGAAGATTGTTCTGAGTTAATTAAAAAGTATTCCTTTTATCGTAACAGTAAGTGAACGGGTTATTTGCTGCAGAAATGTTCTATTTCCTCCCACACATGAACATAGGGAGTTTTCAATCTGGCCACAAATAACAACCTTGGGACACGTTTCAACGGCATGACAAGAATAAGAGCTCTTTTGTCTCAGAGAGAGGTGGCCTTGAGTTCGGCCCGTGAAACTTTCGTACTTCACATAGCGAACACCCGTACACAGGTTTGCCTTTCAATTTCAGCAACATGTTTCCGACTATCTTTAACGCATCCTCCACAAAATCCCTGGCACACTTTTTTAAAGTTGTTACCAGTGGTCTCGTGACTTCATTTGAGAAAATCTTTGGAGTCATCCCTGCTCCCTTTCATTCCATTTTCTCCACTCTGGTTCGTGGATTGCATTTTTACTTGCATTACCAGCGGACGCTCTTGTGCTTTTTTACATTTTTAAATATGGATGTCCCTCCTATGCAACCTCCGACCCTGCAGCTGCTGACACTGTTCCGCAATCGCATGCTAGAATATTATGGCACAATGCCGTTGGCGATATTAAGCACGGCATATGGATTATCTTTTCGGTTCTCCTACTTCACCTGTGTCCAGCCTGTATTTCACTGCCTGACCTGTGATTTCGATTGGGCCATTGATTTGTGTCTCTGCGGACCGGTTTCTCCTGACGTCGACTTTAATCAGCTGATGACTCCTATCATTACTCACGAGTTGATTTGTCCTGGCGAAAGGATTATGGCTGTGGCATTGATGCATGGACTACTTGGTCCCTGGAATTTACTGGCGGCAGCACAGTCTTTCTTGGAACACAGCTTTCTTGAAAACCCACCGAGCTGTCCTCTGATGGTGATAGAGGATCCGGTGCTGGGAGAGCACGTATGTTCTTTTCCGCTTTTAAATTGGATGGCTGAACTGTTTTCGGATGAAGACGGTGACTTCCTATTGGAGGCTGTTGCAGCTTATTTTGCATACACAGTTATGTCATAGACCTTTTTCATGTTTGATATGCTGAGTACTAGCATTTCATTGACAATTCATTGACTTATTTGTCAAGTTTTTATTATTTACCTTGCCTATTGGCTTAAGACTCGATAAAGTACTTGGCTGTTTTATTTTTCTTTAGCATTGAATTTTCCTAGTTTTTAATGCTTTACCTTGCGGACCGTCCACATATAAACTTGCAATCTGCTCTCATGAGATGGCACTTCTATTATCTTATTCAGTTCGTTTCCGGATCATGAGGAGGTGTCATCTAGGTCCTGGATATCTTTACACCGTGTTAAGTTAGCATGGGCTCATTACCGGTTTAAACGCCATTTTTCCTTTTTTGCAACTTCTGCACACGACACTTAGTTGTTGCTTTAGCTTTCCACCTAGTAGTTCATCGTGGTTTACATGAGAATAATATGTTATTGGTCTACTATCTGCTTTACTTGTTAAACTATATCTGTACAGCGAGTGCTAAAGTTTCAAGAACAACACGATACAGAATTGTTATGAGGTCTGATCTCCACGACTTCATACTCATAACATAAGTGCAACTTCTGCCAATTCTGGGCATGAGGCGGGTTTTATATTGCTTTGCCGAACACACATACACAACAGTTGATGCGGTTCACATGAAGAGAGAGCTGGTGTATGCTGATGTGATTCCTTCAAATCTAAGACACTAAAGTATGGACACGCCCTAAACCAACACAAAGAGACCTTCTTAGCAAATAATATAATATGTGTATTAGGGAGGGTGAGATATAAGCAGCCGCGGGCCGTGGAGGGAGTTACGATGGGGCAGGGAGGCGGGGAGGGGGAGAAGCAGGGTGGAGCCCTCTCTACCTTGCCCCTCCCCCTCCCCGCCTCCCTGCCCCACCGTAACTCCCTCCACGGCCCGCGGCTGCTTATAAGTGTTGCTAACTCTTATTCATTTACAGCATGTTAACATACTGTCACCATTCGCTTTTTATGTACTAGTAACTATGCTGGTAATTTTGCTACTGATAATATGTGTACTTGTATTCTCCACCCTGCTTCTCCCCCTCCCCGCCTCCCTGCCTCACCGTAACTCCCTCCACGGCCCGCGGCTGCTTATAAGTGTTGCTAACTCTTATTCATTTACAGCATGTTAACATACTATCACCATTCACTTTTTATGTACTAGTAACTATGCTGGTAATTTTGCTACTGATAATATGTGTACTTTTATTATCTAAGGTACTACGCCTGAGAAGACGGCATTAGTAAATAAACATTTCAAATACACATGTGTTCTTCTTAACTCCATGTTCTGGTTTCTAAGAAATATATAACGACCGACTGTTCATGAGTTCCACGTATCCTGAGGTACTATAAGTTCATATTCTGGATTGTCTAAACATTGAGAGTTTGTTATATCCAATGTGACACTGTACCTAGCTTGCTAAATAGTTTTTGATTACTAACGTGAGTTTTGGGACACCCTAATTCGCCGAGGTTCCAATCCTCTGTCCACAGTTCTGTGTGAGAACAGAAACCCTGCGACAGGGGCACCCCCGACCCTTGCTGGAGCTTCATCACACTTGCGATACAACTCCAGCAATGCGCCACCTTTACGGCACAGATACATCACGCATCTGTGCTGTTTTTGCCCCATGATGCGCCGCATTGTAAATGCAGCACACCATAGGTGACGGAACAGCGGCACAGAATGACTAACACATCCCTGGTGATGCGCCAGTCATCATAAATCTATCCCTATGCTTCTTATCTTGTTAGAGATGAACCGCCATATGTATCATAAAAGTTATTTGCATTTCCTAAATAGCGAACTTTAAGGAATAAATAGCGATTCTTTACCATTCCTAGTTTGCGATGAGCTATTTGCTAATTAGCCGAATGTAGCCCAATGAAGCCCAATGTAGCCCAATGTAGCCCAAAGATGGCCGCCAGACACACAAAAAAACAAATGTAGCCCAAATATCAGCCAGATGTAGCCCAACTATAGCCCAGTGACAGAATGACCAATCAGCTTCGCAAACCTCCGTTACGCGAAGCGGAGCGCTGTTACAGATATATATCTTTTTTTGAACGTTAATTTCTCAAAATCCACTGGAGCACATATATTGAGACCTAGCAAAGGCACATCGGGCTACCAGTCCCTAATATTTTGCCAAGTTTCGTGCAAATCCATTCAGCCGTTCAATTATTATTTTTATTATTTTTTTTTGCCCCGCGGGGCCCTTTTAAAACCTCCACATCAAACCTAGGGGGTCAGCGAGGATCTACTATGCCCCCTTATAGTTATTTCCCCCTTTGTTTTGACCTCCTCTTGTCTCTCGATCCTACCGAGAGACAAGATGGCGGCCGCTACGGACTGTTTGGAATGTTGACAGACGCCGGAGAACCAATCAGCTTCGCTTCACAAAGCTCCGTTGCGCGAAAAGTCCGCGAACCAGAGCGCTAACCGGTCCGCTGTTACAGATATATATCTTTTTTTAAACGTTAATTTCTCAAAATCCACTGGAGCACATATATTGAGACCTACAAAAGGCACATCGGGCTACCAGTCCCTACAATTTTGCCAAGTTTCGTGCAAATCCATTCAGCCGTTCGGGCTAAAAGTGAGGCCAACCGCCCTATGGAAAACTCAATGTTAAAAACACGTTTTGGGACCCCCCTTTTTTCTCGGCCCCCACTGGACGAACCCCCCCCAAATTTTCAAGGGCTGCTCAGAAACAAAATGTGCCATTTTCCTGAAAATTTCAGCCGATTCCGTCCACAAACGCCAAAGTTATTAGACATAGAATTTTCAAAAAACCCATAGAGAAAAAATCCTAACTATATATACCTACTGGCGACCGCCAGTAGGTAATATATGTATATATATATATATATATATATATATATATATATATATATATATATATATATATATATATATATATATATATATATATATATATATATATATATTACCTACTGGCGGTCACCAGTGGGTAGTTATAGTTAGGACCTAGTTTCCATCGGAAATCCGCAACATTCTATTTGGAATAACTTTGGCGCCGGTGGACGAATCTTCGTGAATTCCTCCAGAAAATGGCCTGCTCAGTTCCGCTCCTTCCCTGAAAGTTTGGGGGTGATTCGTCAAGTGGGGGGCCGAGAAAAAAGGGGGGTCCCAAAACGTGTTTTCCCCATGCAATTTTTCCATAGGGACCTTTAGCCAGGGCTACAGCCCGAACGGCTGAACGGAATTACACCAAATTTGGCAGAGAGGTAGAGTTCGGTTCGCAGATTGTGCTTGTTAAATGGTGTAAATCCGATCAGTAGTTTCTTTGAAAATTATAAGTAAAATCATAGCGATATCTAGAGACGGGGTGCAGTACGCGTATGGAAATTTGTTCAATTACGAGCGCGAGCTGCATGCTGATTGGCTGTGTACTGTCTGTCAACACACGAAACCAGGAAGTGTTGGCGGCCATCTTGTGCGTCGCGAGAACCGAGTCACAAGAAAACAGTAAAACAAAGTTGAGAAATAAGGGAAGGGGGTAGGGTAGAGACATTCTGACCCTCTAGGCTTGCTCAGGGGGTCATACATGGATGTTTAGGCTCTATTTTTTATTTTATTTTATTTAAAGAAAAATCGCGGCGTACGCACATGTAAACACCTACAATTACAAGCAGGAGCTGCATGCTGATTGGCTGTCAATACTAAAAAACCAGAAAGTGTTGGCAGCCATGTTGTTTGTTGGGAGAGCAGAGTCACAAGAAAACAGTAAAACAAAGTTGAGAAATAAGGAAAGGGGCAGGGTAGAAACATTTTGAGCCTATAGTCTTGGTCAGGATGTTTAGGCTCAATTTAAATTTTGTTTAAAATAAAAATGGCGGGGTACTCGTGCAGTACTTGTACGCGGTGGAAAAGGTGAAAAGAAAAAGTAGAAGTCCGTTATTCATTAGGTCAAATTACGGGGGCAATTTTTCTGCATAATGGGGGCTTGTAAGGTGCTCCGAGCACTGAGGAACGGCACTTCTCTGGTTTTATTTTGAAGTATGCGGGGGGGGGGTTACGGTCCTACTCCCCGCAGTCTCAGGGAGCAGCCCCCCTCGGGTCTTTTTAAAAAAAAAATATGTTTTGAGCTCTCCCTCCCTCTCTCACCATACATGTCGCATGGAACGCCACCTTTCTGGGGCAGTGATTTGTAAAATGACCTTCCAGCTCCGGGTACCTGCATTGTCTGGAGTTTTTTATTAATGTTGGGAGGGTGGGCTTGATAATATGTCCTTTTTAATTCCCATAGAAGCCTATGTTCTGGTGTTAACATGGGCTTCTATGGGAAATAACAAGGCCGTATTATCAAGCGCAGACGCGGCCCCTGGAGGGAGTTGCGGTGGGACAGGCGGAGCGGGGGAGGGGCAGGGTGGGGGGGTGATAAAGAACAGAATCTGGATGATTGAAGGTAAGTAAACAATTAAATTAATAAAACGAATTTCGGGCCACATTATCAACAACATAAGGGGATACATTATCGCCGGTTTTATCGGCAGGAAAGTGCCGTTAAAGCGGCGATAATGGTCTTGATAATATGCCCTTGTGAATTTCCATAGTAGCCCAGGTTAACACCAGAACCTGGGCTGCTATTTATTGGCGTTTTGACAGATACACTGTGGCAAACACCTAATCCTGATTGTAACAAGTAGTCGAAATGTTATTAAAGAGACCTCTCGTTGGGCATGAGAATAGCGAGATAACACCAACAGATGACGAACAGGTTTCTGTCGATCCTGACATCTGTGGTGTTGGTGTTGTAAATCCGTTTGGTTACGGGATCAATGTAATGTCTTTCTGTGTTTAATTTTAAATTTAGAGCAGTGCTCCTCTAAACCTGAGCTGCAGCCAGGTGGGGTGAAGTGCTATCACCACTACAAATGGGTGAGTGGCGTAAATTAGTAATATCAATATGATATAATTATGATATATAGTGATGTCCATTCTGATACGCTGACTATATGAATGTGTCTTGAATGTGACATAATTCTGTTAATTTGCTTTTTGTTTTAATTTCCATGGTTCTCCTGTGGCTGTCGTGTCTACAACATGATACGGTAATAGTATGTGGTGGAATATGAAACCTGAACATTGCAGGTGATATTGATTTTAATTCTCACTTGATAAGCAGTAGTTACCAACAGGTCCTGAAGAAAGCATATGAAATATTCTATTCTAATGCTGAAACATGTCGACCAATATTGCTTACAGATATTTTGTTAAATCTGTATTTTCACTGTGTTTTTAAAAATTTGGACAATTGAGAGATACCATTAAAATCAACAATCTACTCAGCAGATCCAATGTTATCTTCAATCACATTCACTCATTTGTGCACTGCTTTTTCAGTAACCACAAATACATTTATATTCTTTAGAAGTACCATCCCTCTTGATAAACAAATTTTTTGAAGAACCACACACAGCCTTGATAACATCAGTAGGTTGTTTTGTGTTGTTTTGTCTCCTGGGCAAGGAGAACCCAAATGATGTTAAAAAGGGTGGTACAGAACGGTTACTGATGGGAATATTTGCCCATGTATTTGATTTCTATGTCACACTTATTTGCATTTTTTTCGGGTATCCACTGCTTTATTTGTGTCTTGTTGAGGCCTGTATCCACAGTTGAGACATATGGTTATTTGACCCCTAGATACTGTTTGTGTTAGAGCTAGAGCGTGAGCACCAGGCCACCAGAAACCCGGGGACGCTTAGACGTCTCTCCGATTCGCTAACACAATACAAGCACCTAGTGACAGGCGAGGCTAAGACGCAGGCCATGGCGACTCTACTTCGCCTCTATGATGTGGGGGACAAATCCAGGAGGTTACTAGCGTGGCTTAGTAGGAAGGAGAGGGACGAACGATGGGTGGAGAAGGTGAGAGATGGTCAGGGGGGATGGGCCCGAACAGATGTCAGGATAGCGGAAACTTTTGCAGGGTACTATGAGGCCTTCTTTGACGCAAGAAATCTAGGGACGAGGGAGGACGCACTGCAATACATGGCAAACATCAACCTCCAGACGCTAGAGGAGATAGACCAACAAGACCTGGAGGCGGATATCACGGAGGATGAAATTAGGGAGGCACTGACTAGGCTCCGAACGGGGAAGGCCCCGGGCCCTAATGGTTTCCCGGCGGAATTCTTCAAAAAAACAGCGGACCTCTTGACCCACCACTTATTAGGCCTCTTTGTAGATGCTGAAGCAGAGGGGCAGTTCCCACTGGACCTCAGACAGGCCACAATTATTCAAATTTACAAGCAGGGTAAGCCACCCGATGACTGCTCGTCTTACCGACCCATCTCCCTCCTAAATGTGGAGGCGAAGCTTTATGCAACGATTTTGGCTCTCCGCCTGAGACGGGTCATATCGGGACTGGTCCACCTCGACCAAACGGGGTTCCTCCCTGAAAGGGTGACCAGATACAACCTACGGAGGACTCATAATTGGTTAATGGAGGTACGTACCAGAAAGGACCCCCATTGGTTCCTATCCCTGGATGCCGAAAAGGCGTTTGACGCTGTCCACTGGCCATTCCTGGAAGGAGTATTGGAGCGTCTTGGTTTTGGACTCAAATACAGACAAAAAATCAGCTTGCTGTATACTGGCGCCAGAGCGAGAGTTTGGGTCAATGGGACACTATCTGGGGATTTCCCAATACGACGGGTTACTAGACAGGGTTGTCCCCTGTCTCCCCTGTTGTTTGCCCTCTCTATAGAAGTGATGGCATGGGCAGTCAGACAGAATGAAGGGATCACAGGCTTCCGGATAGGACGAGCGGACGAAATTGACGAAAAACTATCTCTTTATGCAGATGACGTTCTTCTATATATCACACAGCCAGAGGTTACCATACCGACACTGTTTTCGGAGCTTGACCGCTATGGGGCCAAGGCGGGCTACCAGATCAATTGGCACAAGTCGACGCTCTATGATCCCCAAGGGGGGTAAGTGTGACCCATGTTGCCGGCGAGTTTGCAAACGACTTGGGAGGGATTTACCTACCTAGGGATATTTATAAGAACTGACTGTATTCTTTCCTATGAAAGGAATATTAACCGGGTGATACGTAACTTTACCGAGGACGCAGCTAGATGGAAATTGCTCCTCCTGACGATGATGGGCCGGGCAGCGATGTTTAAAATGATTTCGCTCCCTAGATTCTTATATGCCGTCCAAAATGAATACGTCCCCATGCAGTGCCGGGTCTTCCGAGACCTCCATGTGGAACTGAGGTCTTTTCTATGGCTGGGCAAGCAACCCAGGGTAGCACTATCGACTTTGCAGAGACACCAATATGATGGGGGGATTTCCTTGCCTGACATAGAGGCCTACTATTGGGCAGAGCACCTGGCCCCTGTCAATGAATGCATACATGCACCTGCCACCCACCCCACCTATGCGCTGGAACGGCACACCATGGGTACTCGCACGTGTGTACACTTTCTGTACGTAGGAAATGGGAAGGCCGCACCGCTGTCTGCTACTAGAATCACGTTGGGGGCATGGACAAGGGCGACAAAGACAATAGGATGGGACCGCGAACCAACTAAACAAACCCCGCTGTGGAAATGCGCCTGGTTGAAGGAACTTAGCAAGTTGAGAGGGTTCCAATGCTGGGATGCCATCGGCATATCGACTCTGGGCGATGTGATAAAGATAGGGGTACTACAATCCTTCCCTTCACTGTGACAGGAGTATGGGCTACATCGCTCCCAATATTTTAAATGTATGCAATTTCGTCATGCCTGGAGGGCAGAGGGGGCTTTGACGGAGGCACTCCCTGAGTATGCTCTATTAGAGGGACGCCTTTTGCAAGAACGGATCCCTGGGAAGGCAGTCTCCCTGACGTATAAAACTATAATGAATAATAGACCAGATAAACTTGGGAGCCTCAGGGCCACGTGGGAGTGGGAGGTGGGTGACATGGATGAAGTAGACTGCGGTGTGGTCTTGATGCATCCTAGGGAAGTAGCAATTAAATCACGCCTCAGATTGGTCCAGTTTAAGATCCTTCATAGGACCTATTTTGATAGAGTGCGCCTGCATAAAATGGGGAGAGTGCCTGATCCATGTTGTTTACGCTGTGGTCATGATAGGGGGGGACTTCATTCACACGATCTGGTCCTGTTCAAACATTCAAACCTATTGGGGGGAAGTCCTGTCAGAACTAGGGGAGGTGCTGGAGACTGCCATACTCTTAGACCCTAAGCTTGTACTTCTGGGAATGACGAATGATGTAGATTTGACACGCCCACTGCTGATTTTTCTGGTGCTAGCCTTGTGGTGGCCAAGAGAGACGTGGCCCAGAAGCGGGGGGCACCTGACGTACCACTGTTGGAGGAGTGGAGGAGGGGTATGGACCTATACACGGTGGCCGAAAAAGTCACATACAAAGCGAGAGGGTGCCCAAAGAAGTTTGGTAGGGTGTGGGGCAAATGGTGCCAGTACCATGGACTGGATGGTGGGCTTTGATGTGACATGGAGGCATGCGCATATGGTCTCCATTGATCGGATAGGGATAAGGGAACTGGAGCTAATATTGTTGTGGACTTGGGCGAAAAATTTGGATGAACTATTGGAAATAAGAAACTGGGTCCTGTATCAAGTGATGGGAGGGGAGGGTGTGGGGTTGGGGGTGTGGAGGTGTTGCTCGATACTGACATGCTTGTTGTTTGTTTTTATGCTGCAAAAGTCAATAAAAATGTTTTTTTTAAAATGGATGCACATCTTGCAGCAGATGATAATATTTCTCGGTTGTTGCTGGTCCGCAACCGAATGCTTAGTTACTATGGCGCGCTGCCTCTTGCAACGTTGAGTGCAGTTTATGGATTATCGTTTCGATTCTCCTTTTTCACATGCGTTCAGCCTGTTTTCCATTGCCTGAGCTGTGATTTCGACTGGGCCCTGGATTTGTGTTTCTGCAGTACGGTGTCTCCCAACGCGGATTATGACCAGTTGATGAGTCCTTTAGTGGTTCATGACGTGCTCTGTTCTGGCGGCGGGATTATGGCCTTAGCAGCGACACACGGAATAATGGGATGTTGGAATGTTATTGCAGCGGCGCTTGAGTTCTTGGCACGCAGTTACATTGAAGATGACCCGAGTTTTCCTTCGATGGTGATAGAGGCTCCGGACGTTGAGGAACATGTATGTTCATTCCCACTATTGAATTGGATGGCTGAAATGTTTTCAGATGAGAACAATGACTTCCTGTTGGAGGCTGTTGCTACATATTGTGCTTACACGCTGTTGGATTAAGACTCTTTGATTTTTCTGCGTATTCTTTATTTTTTGGCTACTGCTTTCTATCAAAGAGTGAATAACTTTTTTTTGGAAATGTGAACTTGACTCTGGTTTTTAGTCTTGGAGTGTGCGTTTCTAAGTGGCACACGTTTATATCATGTGCTTTGATGAAGAAAGGGTGCCATGGGGCTGAGGCTTTCAGTCACACCCTGTTAAGTTAGCATGGGTTTATTAGAAGCTTACACGCTATTTTTGCTTTCCTGCTCTGCTTTGCACATGACACATACTTGTGATATTGTTTAGAGAAGGCTAAGTATTTTGTTTTATATGAGAATAATTTGGTATGCTAGATTTGTAAAGTGCCTTGCTAGTTTTGTGTGTATAGTGAGAACATGGAACATCAAAGTTATCTTGAATACTGTGTCTGTTCAGAATGATCCTCGGAAGTTCGAGCCAAAATACATATGCAGTTGTGTTCACCTTTGATACTTGCGCTTTTCATAATGCATTATGGATGCAAAGTTACACACAGTTGGAGAAAATTTATCACTTGATAGTTTGTGGAGCACTGAATGCGATCTATTACTGCTGAGTACCAGAGGTATGGGTCTGACCATGTAATCCTATGAGACTTTCTGTAGTTATAAACTAATCTGCTAGGTAGGGAGGGTGAAATGTAGGTATATTTTAAATTTGTTTACCTTTAGTATTATAGGATGCTTTTTCCATTTGTATCTTATAGAATAATAACAATGCTGACAACTTTGTTTGTGATAATATGTTTGGTTGTATTATCTAAGGTACTGTGCATGATATTTTGGCGTTGGAAATAAACATTTCAAAGTTGCACGTTTCTTTATTTACATCTTGTATTGGACTGGTGTAAGAGTATAATGAAAGAGTGCTATTGTTATCCACGTTACTTCATGTAATCTAAGTGGCATGTTCTGGGTTGACTAGTCGAAGGGGACCTTCCTGCACATAAACAATCTTCCTCTATTAAATGTAGCGGCAGTGCAGGGGAAACGCAGGGCTGCACCATATTCTTGTAAATATGGTACAGCCTTGCGTTTCTGAAGTAGTAGAGTGTGTTGTGAAGCCAAGGAGGCTGGTCTAGAGAAGCATAAACTTAAGGAGTGCTAGTCTGGAGAAGCACACACTCAGGATTCAGAACATAACACAGTGGTTAGCATTGACTTTAACAATAAAAATGTATTTCCACCCAAAGAAACCTTTATAGAAGCATCAGGGTACTGAAAGACTGAAAAAAAGCATGCCACTAACTTGTACCTTGCACTTTGCAAGCAGTAGTTTGATGATCACTGTCCTAGATTATGATTGTCACTTATGAACTGTAGTGTAACAAAAGAATCTGTGTGACAAAAGCTGTAACCCACTGACCGATGCATATCAAATACTGTTTTTTAAAATGTATGGTACACTTCTTTGCAGTAGGCATATTAACCCTCTGTGTTACATTAGTTCAGTCACAGCTGTCACTGGACAAAACTCTCATGTCTCTCCAGCAGGAATACTAACTTTACTACTCCTAATTGCCTTTGTGAATACCGAAAGTCATAAAGTTAGGATTTTGTCTTTGGTCACTTTTGTGAATCGGGTCCACAGTTCTGCTGCACACAGAAGGGGAAATGTAGCATTGTTTCCTGTAGTGCCAGTTTCATAGCTACTTCTCCCAGTTGCTACTTTTTGCACTGGCTCATAGTGATGCCACCCTTGAAATGGTGGTACAGCCTCTGACTATATGCACATTACAGTTCACTACACATTCCTGGACACATTGCCCTATCCGCTCACAGTGGTCACAGCTTGAGAGGCTTCCTTATTTATAAGGAATTGTTAGTCCACAGGAAGGGGCTGACTGAGGACTTGCACTTTGGGAGAAGTCCCTATTGCCCACACCACTTCACTGAAGCAGACATTGTGGTTCCAATAGTTGCTGGTAGACGTATGCCCTAACAACTGATCATCTATGTGAATATGTTGTGCTCCATCTTGGAATATGACATGCAATGTGCCCCATCACAACAAGCTTTGTCCACCCCTTAGAGTGTGAGTTGATCTGCCAAGTGAGACTTTGTAGCAATGGTAAAGGGAGACACTACCTATGGCATGCGACTGACTTGGACAATTGTGCACACATGCCTATTTCCATCTTATACTTAGGGCTTAGTTGAGATCTTGCTAGAATGTTGTATTTGAGCAATGAGGGCATGGCTAGTTTACACATACCCGGTAATCTCACTGCCTATCTGGGACACAGTTAGACATGGACATTTCTCATATGTCCCTTGGTGTATGTTTTGATGGATTAGATGGCCCAACATTGTTACAGACTTCTATACTTTAATAGTGATAGACAACACACACCTTTGTGACTTTAATAATTTTATTTTAACATGCATTGTCTCTGTTAGAGACTGGGCCAGGACTTGGATCAAATAAGCCCCACATTCCAGAGGGATCACTGACATAATATAGAATGACAAAATATAGACTTACCAAAATATAGTCACCAAAATATAGAATGCCAAAATATCGAATTCCTATCTACAAACAGGTAAGTACAAAAATATCGAATCCAAAATATAGTCTGTAAAAAATATAGTCAGTCAAAATATCGAATTTTTTTAAATGTCTTAAAAGTAATTTAAAATTAATGAAATAATAAATATAATTACCTAAAACATACTTACAAATACTCAAATAACCTTAAAATTAAGATATAATTAATTTAAGTTATTAATGAAAAATGTACAATATTTTACCGTAGGATAGCAGGAGGGTAACATTTAATATTACCACTCCAGTGAGTGCAACAGTAGGGAAAGCGTTGGATAGCGTAGGGGTAAAAAATACTATTCCCACTCCAGTGAGTGCAACAGTAGGGAAAGCGTTGGATAGCGTAGGGGTAAAAAATACTATTCCCACTCCAGAGAGTGCAACAGTAGGGAAAGCGTTGGATAGCGTAAGGGTAAAAATTACTATTCCCACTCCAGAGAGTGCAACAGTAGGGAAAGCGTTGGATAGCGGGAGGGTAAAAAATACTATTCCCACACCAGTGAGTGCAACAGTAGGGAAAGCGTTGGATAGTGTAGGGGTAAAAAATACTATTCCCACTCCAGAGAGTGCAACAGTAGGGAAAGCGTTGGATAGCGTAGGGGTAAAAATTACTATTCCCACTCCAGAGAGTGCAACAGTAGGGAAAGTGTTGGATAGCGTAGGGGTAAAAAATACTATTCCCACTCCAGTGAGTGCAACAGTAGGGAAAGCGTTGGATAGCATAAGGGTAAAAATTACTATTCCCACTCCAGAGAGTGCAACAGTAGGGAAAGCGTTGGATAGCGGGAGGGTAAAAATTACTATTCCAACTCCAGAGCGTGCAACAGTAGGGAAAGCGTTGGATAGCGTAGGGGTAAAAATTACTATTCCCACTCCAGAGAGTGCAACAGTAGGGAAAGCGTTGGATATTGGAAGGGTAAAAATTACTATTTCCACTCCAGAGAGTACAACAGTAGGGAAAGCATAGGATAGCGTAGGGGTAAAAATTACTATTCCCACTCCAGAGAGTGCAACAGTAGGGAAAGCGTTGGATAGCGTAGGGGTAAAAAATACTATTCCCACTCCACTTACATTACTTCCCACCCTATTCCCCTATAAACCCACATCCCACTACAGAAAATACATTAATACAATTATCATATTTATCAAATATTTAATTAATACAAAATAATTACCAATTAATAAAAATTAATTGCCAATTATTAGAAATTAATTACCAATTAAAAATTAATTAACAATCAATTTAAAATCAATACCAATAAATGAAAAAAATTATTTACTTAATTACAATTAAATTACTTCCCACCCTATTCCCCTATAAACCCACAACCCGCTACAGAAAACAAATTTAGAAAATTAACATAATTAACAATTAATAAAAATTATTTACCAATTAAAATATAACAATACATTCAAAATGAATACCAATAAATAAATAAAAATATTAAATGAATTTCAATTATATTACTTCCCACCCTATTCCCCTATAAACTCACAACCCGCTACAGAACTAGAAAGCAAAATTTAATTAAAAATTATTAATAATTGCTAAAAATTAATATTTAATTAAATTACTTCCCACCCTATTCCCCTATAAACCCACAACCCGCTACAGAATTAAATTACGCAAAAATTAAATAACATAAAATTCATTAATTAAAATACATTAAACATACATTACAAAAATTAATATACACTTTTCACAGATATACTAACATACAAAACACTTTAAAAAAATTGATATTATTAAAAAATCGATATATTTAATGCCTATATTGTATACGTAGATATTTTGACTTGTATATTTTGAAAATCGATATTACTTACCTTAAATTCGATATTTTTAACCACTATATTGTGTCCATTCGATATTTTGTCCATTCTATATTTTTACTTCGATATTATGTCCATTCTATATTTTGGAATCGATATTATGACTGTTTACCATTCCAGAGATGCCCAGTGGGGGCCTGACAGAGTACTTCAGGGGGGACATGTCCAGAGGAAGAGGTTGAGTTCAGTCAGCAGGCTGATTGCAGTGTCATTGGAAACAACACAAACCAAGGCAGTCGATACTGAGGTCCAAGGTGAGTGTCAAAGAGTGCATCTGGGGACAGTGGAAGCTAATGTTCCAGGGCATGATGCTAAGCATTGATCCAAGTCAAAACAGTCCATTTGGCACAGGTGAAAGCTACCACTTTCTTCTTTGCAATAATGCAGATTCATCCATATCTTCGTCCTTGGATGGGTCATGTGCCTCACATGTGCGTGGTGGTAGATTGACTGCAGCACTGTGAGGCACTGACACATCAGGGGTGGAAATGTGGATGTAGAAGCAGCAGCAGTATTCATTTGTGCCAAACCTTGATGCAGCAATGCAGTGATGATCAGCTGCAGGGCATGGAAAATTCCAGCTACGTCTCATTGGTGTGCAGCCGTGGCAGCCATTTGTTCAACTTGCATCAGCTTCATGTTCTCCATTATCATTCACATGCAGGCCAACTCCTGGCTTACATCGATGGAGCCACTTTGACTGGACAATTGTTCTTCTCTCTGAGTCATGACTCCACCGATGTCAGCCATGGAATGTCAGAGAGCATGGAGCGGACTGTGGGTGTCTGTGATGTTCTGTAGGTGGTCCCGAATGGGACTCAGACACCCACGTAAGGCATTGGTTTGGCCGCCAGGCTGGCAAAACCCACCTGCACCAGAACAGCCATCTCCTGCTGGACCTCTACTGCATGGCGTTGAAATGCCAGAAGTGGGTCCTCAAGGTCCTGGGACACAGCTGTGGTGGTAGGTGCTTGCTTGTGGGTGGTTTGTGCAGGGGTGAACTTTCCACAACACAGCTGGATGGCCCTGCTTCCAGAGGTGGTGTGCTAAATGAGTTTAGCAGCTGTTGGAGGGTGTCCTGGTTGATGGTAGAAAATTCTTCATCTTCATCAGTGAAGAGTGGGACAGGCAGCTGTACAGGAGGTGATGTTTCAACCTCTGCAATGTAAAGGGGAGATGCTGTTAAATGTGTGTTTCAAGTATGGTCATGCATTGGATGAGTTTACTAGCAGACTGCATGACAATGTCCATTCTGCCTGTTTAGGAGGAGATGCCTATTATATGCCGGATAGTGACTATTTGTACAACATCACGGATGTGACGTTGTAGTTGTACAATATCATCTCACAGTTTACAGCTAAATGTGAATGGCCCATTTCAATACACAAGCAGCACCAGTTGCGTCCTCGGCTCAGTAGTGGAAATGATGCAGTTTGTACCACATTGTAGTCAATGTTGATTAGCTCAGATGTATGTGTCTGTGCACTGCGGGAGAGTCACCCATGCAGCTTTGGTTTTCCTGCCCCTTATCCCTTTCAGTCAGTGAGCCTTTCACTTATGTGCATTTACAATGATGAGATGTTGCAAGCTGGAGTAAATATGGGTCTTGATCAGAGTTGGGACACTTGTGCATTGTTTGGCAGCATAATTCTTCTTTACATTAGGGGTTGTATGTACCCGAGGAAGTGTCAGAGGGTGACCTGCTCCTTTCAGGATGAACTCCACACTCAGCACTTCAGTGACCGTGGTCTGCACCATGTTAAAATGTTTATAGTGCAGGCATGCAATTCATCATGCACTATCACTTGCCTTGTCAGTGTGGCTCACAGTCAGGTTTGCTGGGTAGTGGACATGTGCATTCGTTTGGTGCGAGAATGGTTATGTGTGATGAGGGAACCCTTTAGGCAGATTGGCAATGATGGGTTAATAGCTGTTTCTATGTGTGCTGCACAATGCAGTACTCATGTACATCCAGGTAGATTTGGCTCTTGTGATTTCTCTTGTGTACATGTCTTCAGTCATGTTTTTCCTTGCATGCATTGCTTACTGCCCTCCTGTTGACTTAACCATTGTGAGTATGGTGCAGCATGAGTTTCTATTGTTGTTGCAGGCTGAACAGACAGTGATAACACCCATTCCGCTCAACGTTGGCCCCACGTGTGGTGTGAAAGTGGGCCTAGATTTGATGAATGTCGATTTCCACAGGCATATTAGTGGTGCTCAGGCCCTATCACCCCCCACCCCTCCCATCAGATGCAAATGGCAGGCTGATGTGTGTTTGTGTATTTGCCATGCAGATGGTCACATGGATGATACATGCTGTCCTGGTTCAGATTATTGAATGCCGGGGTTTGTGTGTGGATGATAACAGACATGACTGCATATTTGTTCACTGACACAGTACACTTACCAAGCAGACAGGTTTACATGCACATCATGGTGTAATGGGCAACTCACACCAGGAATGATGTGGAATGCTGTTTTCTGTATGGCACATGTGTACACATAAGAGTGGAGGAGTGCATTTTGACATAATGGGTTATGGTGCCATTTAGCTACTTGTCATTATTTGGTGATACTTTGCTATTCTTGCTTGTTGTCATATTTAGGTAGTCATATTTCTTTACAGGGACATTGTAGTTCTGTGTGTATGGCACACAGAGAAGTCATGTCATACATATTTGGGTGACACATTCTTTATATGCATATTCCAGGCACTGTAGTGTTGTGATCATATCCCACCTGCTCATAGTATGACATCATATTTGGACTCAAGTCTGTTGAATGTGAGCATTGTGGGATAGGCACCTTTTAGACAGATGGCTACATGATCACTTTGTTGCGACAATGCACATGTTCATTGTATGCAGACTCACTAGTGTAAGAATCGCACCTATTTTTTCCGCAGAAACTTCATTGATTTGAAGTAGGGTCCTCAACTTCTCCAATTCACCAATTGCACCCATCACTATTAGGGCGGCAAGGTAGCAATGGTAAACCAGGGAAGAAGGGAAACAAAACAAGGAATAAAAGGAAAGAAATTCAGTTTGTTGTTTAACACCACAGGACCCGTTTGGAAGGTGGTAGGCTGTAAATAGGAAAGAGTTAACACATTAGAGGAGTGAGGTAAATGTCTACTGATTTATATATATTACCTACTGGCGGTCGCCAGTAGGTATATATAGTTAGGATTTTTTCCTATGGGATTTTTCAAAATTCTATGTTGAATAACTTTGGCGTTGATGGACGGAATTGGCTGAAATTTTCCTGAAAATGGCACATTTACTCTCCGGTCCTTCCCTGAAAGTTTGGGGGGGATTTGTCAAGCGGGGGCCGAGAAAAAAGGGGGGTCCCAAAACGTGTTTTCCCCATGTTAATTTCCATAGGGCGGTTGGCCTCACTTTTAGCCCGAACGGCTGAATGGATTTTCACCAAACTTGGCAAAATTGTAGGGACTGGTAGCCCGATGTGCCTTTGCTATGTCTCAAGATATGTGCTACAGTGGTTTTTACGAAAATTAACTTTGAAAAAATATATATTGGGCTACATTGGGCTATATATATGTTAGAGCCCAAATGTAGCCCAATGTAGCCCAAAGATGGCCACCAGAGACAAAAAAAAACAAATGTAGCCCAAATATCAGCCAGATGTAGCCCAACTATAGCCCAATGACAGAATGTCCCAGAGTGTTCTAAAGAACAACTAGAGCGCTAACAGTCTTACTTATGACAAAAGTATGGCACACCTGAAGTCATCTTGATTGGAATAAAGTGTTAACACTTAAAACATTTAATTTGCAAAGGAACAAAATGAGGGGGTTCATTTTGCCATAGAAATTATGATTAGTGCTGAAGAAAGAAAAATTAGGGCACATTTTGAGTGACTTCTCAAATCCTCTTATATTTCATTAAAAAAATTCTGATATGCAGTCTCCCAAGATGGCCACCAGAGACAAAAGAGCCCAAATGTAGCCCAAATGTAGCCCAATGTAGCCCAATGTAGCCCAATGTAGCCCAAAGATGGCCACCAGAGACAAAAAAAAACAAATGTAGCCCAAATATCAGCCAGATGTAGCCCAACTATAGCCCAATGACAGAATGTCCCAGAGTGTTCTAAAGAACAACTAGAGCGCTAACAGTCTTACTTATGACAAAAGTATGGCACACCTGAAGTCATCTTGATTGGAATAAAGTGTTAACACTTAATACATTTATTTTGAAAAGGAACAAAATGAGGGGTTTCATTTTGCCATAGAAATTTTATATATATATATATTCACTGAAAAAACCATAGGTTATAGACCATATATAGTTAGGAATTAGCATTTAAAAAACCTTATTTTACTCACACAAAACCATTGAAATTCCATATATAGTTAGTTGCACTAACTATATATCGCGCACCCGCAATCCACTGCTGATCATGTCACATATTACATCATTCATGACATGGTCAGTGACATCACTGATGACATCACTGATGACATCTCAAATGACATCACTGATGACATCACTGATGACAACATCCAGTGACTGTATGTTTCTGTTAAAATATGTCTTACATATTGAAGAATGAGTGGATGTATAAGTGTCTGGATGAAGGATTTAGTAGGTGCGTGACTGACTGTATGAGTGAGTGATTAAATGTGTCTCACTGAATGCATGGGTTAGTGACTAAACTGTCTTAATTTGTGCATCATTATGTCTGTTGTGATGTAAACTGCTGCATGTGTTGATCATTAGCTATACGAGAGGCTATATGTGTTATTAATTGGTTGCCCAAGTATTTCTATGAGGGATTGAGTTTGTGTGGGGGTGGCTGGAAGGTGTGTGACTCTATGCATAGATGTGTGAGCAGTTTATTCACTAGGTGTATGAGTTCAAGACTGCATGTGGAAACAGCTACATGGGCAGTTGACTGTGTGCATGAGTGTATTGATGAGTGAATGGATATCTCAATGCTACATGTCATAGTAAGTACATATGTTAAACACAGTACATGTGAGAGTTGGCATATATAAATAACTGTGCATGAGAGCCACTGAATGAGTGAGTGGTTGTATCGATCATTGTGAACTTGTATCAGGGATTGTATAAGAGAGTAAATATGTGTTAGTATATGTTTCAATAAGTAAGGTGTGTTTAACTGTATAGTTGAAGAAATGGAGGTGAGATTGTTTCTTTGCATGACTGACTGGGTGTGTGAGTAACTCCATGGATGAGTGGCAGTGTGTGAGTGTCTGTATACACTGAGTGTATCTAAGGTTATATTAGAGTCTGAAGAGGTTTATCGTATTAGCACAAGAATTATGTCAAATGAGATGTCATCAGTGATGTCATCAGTGATGTCATTTGAGATGTCATCAGTGATGTCACTGACCATGTCATGAATGATGTAATATGTGACATGATCAGCAGTGGATTGCGGGTGCGCGATATATAGTTAGTGCAACTAACTATATATGGAATTTCAATGGTTTTGTGTGAGTAAAATAAGGTTTTTTAAATGCTAATTCCTAACTATATATGGTCTATAACCTATGTTTTTTTCAGTGAATTTCAATGGTTTTTTAATAGCAAATATCATAAGCTGTCGAATGTCAAGTACGTGGTAAGTAAAAACATTTTCGTGTTTATGCACACTGATCTGCTTTGAATGCTGCCCCCCACCCCTCATTTCTATTAGGAGTACTCTCTCTTTGCAGATAGTGAAGGGTAGTTAACACAGGCCTTTGCCCCCGTTGCCCCCGTTGTAATCCGTCGTGCCTGCTTCTCTCTCCATTTGATTGATTGTTCTCTTTGGTTCATTCTCTATTTACAAACAAGCACAGAGTCGCAATACTCTGTTTAGTCTTTGCAGATAGCGAAAAATCGTGTAAAAAAACAAAAGGAATCGAGCAAAACCAGTAGGCCACTAATGGGATCTCTTTTTGACCTCCCTAAAATAGAAACATTAGGAACAACCTGTTGATAATACCAATGTGTATGTACATAAGCGGCGTTCATTTGTGTTCACAGTACCCCTTGTTGATTGTTTGAATCGAGCATTGAATTGTTCGAAGTTGATTCTCTTAAGAATCTTCTCTGCCTGCAAACGAGGAAGAATAGGAATAGTCTCTCTCCCTTTGCACATAGTGAAGGGTAGGTAACGCAAACCTTTAACACGTCGTGCCTATTTCGTTCCTCATTGATTGATTGTTTCCCCAAACATTGACTGTTTGGGAATTGGTTCTTTTTGGAGGTATTCCCTGTTTGCAAATATACGTAGGAAAATCTTTGCAAATAGTGAAAGGGTACGTAATGCGGACCTTTCTCCCCCGTTGTAATCTGTCATGCCTATCTACTCCCCACTGATTGATGCACCTGTTTCACCCGGACCATTTACTAGAGATACGTCATCTGGCCCGACCAGAGAGCACCCCTAGTGAAAAGGACATATGCAATAATAACGAAGTGATCACTGTATCCTGTTAACAGAAACTTTAGCATGAAACAACCTGGAAAGAAAAGAATAGGAAAACGAAAATCAGTAGGCCACTGATGAACATGAACTTTTATTAAACAACGAACAAAGAAACGATAACATAACGTAATGATAAAACCTATTAATGTCCTAGAAACAAGAAAACGTTAAAATATGCCAGTGGTGAGAGACCAGAAAAACAGTAAGAGAAACCAAATCACCCCTCGCTGTCCCACCGCCTGCCACGCCAAAAAATCGATAGACTAGGGAAAATGCAAGTCAGTAGAACATCCGCCCCCACTCTGGAAACTTCCAAGGTGGGGCAGGGTTGCGGCTACGCCCAGCCGGGAGCAGCCCATATAAGGCGGGTCCTGCTGCCATGCCTCGGCCAGGAGATCCTAACGTAGGGTGTAGCCGGAGGAGAGGCCGAGGCCAGCGGGACCCGGCCAGGGGATTGCCTTTACAACGCTGAAGAGTTGCAGGGGGGGGAATATCTCCTCGACCCTCCCCTCTCTCTCCCAGTCCGGCCGCGGTGGCCCTTGACAGTTTCAGGTAGTCCCGCCACATGCTCTTCCGGTCCGGCCACCAACGGTCGGGGGGCCGAGGCCGACGGGATCCGGCTGCAGCCGATAAACCAAGGAACCCGTTCATGGGGCCAGAGCCAGGGGCGTCCGGCCGACATCCACCGGAAGCCCGGCCCGAAGACGGACGGGACACTTCTTCTGTCTTGAATAATGGCTGCGACAACACTGGGGGGGGATGTCTTGCACATGCCTCCGACCCCCCCCCCCTCGTCCTCATCGCCTGGTCCGGCCATAACAAATCTCAAGCGAGACGCCGTGGGGTGCACTGGGAGGGAGAGACGATGCGAACAGGCCTCTCCCGCCTCCCCAGGTGGAGGCTTCCCAGCTGCACCCTCAGCGCTCCAGGCGCCCGGAAAAGGGTTCTTCCACTGTGGCCATGCTGCAACATCTCGCCCGGCAGGGTGGAGCCCGTCCGCTCATTTGACCCCGCGATCGCCAGTAGCTACCGAACTCTCAAAATGGCGGTCGACCTGGCAAGAGCGGGCCCAGCATAAAGAAATGGCCCGGTCACTGGTTGACTCCACCACCGTAGTCCTCCACGACCTTGAAGATTCTAGAGGAGCCGCGGGAGTCTCCGACCCCCGATGGGGAATGACTGCCATGATCGCCCGTGGAGTGACGAAACTGTATCCGCGGGACATCGGCGCTCCCATGCTGGCGCCAGCCTCACTTTGAATTACTAGAATCCTGCAGACCTCAGTTCCGGTGAAAGCACAGTGTGACCCGGTAGGAAAAATTGTTGCACCCCCTCCCCTTTTTGACTGATAGTTCAAACCACCGATCCTTTCCTTTGCCCTTTTAACGGAACTTTGGACTGCCTCCCCCTCTTTTACATTTTCTAGAGAAAACAAAACATTAACCACTACATTAGCATAGCAGTTGACACCAGAACTGTTTTCAAATTGAAAACCAACAACATCTTCAACAGAATCCTTTTTGTTTCTGCTGTGACCCTGCTACAGCACAGGCATTGTCCCCAGCAGTAATTCTGCAATGCCGGTAAGAATAGCTGTGGTGCCTACTGGACTCACTCACCCCCGCGGCGCCCCACGCCGTTATTTGCTGGGCGGCAACTTGCTAGACATCACTTTCGTGCCATCTAGATTTCAGCGCGTTCTGCTGCCTTGGAACTATTCGCACAACAGACTGCTACTGACGACCCACCCCCAGGCAACATCTTCTGAATTTTCATAATTTGAAAGAACTAGTAACATGTCCTCATCAGGAATTCAAAAGAAATTGCCACGGTCTCTTCGTTGTTTAAATGTTTTTACTGTTTTTGTTTTGTTGTATATATTTATATGTTATTAAAGTTTTATATTCCTACTACTTTGTTGGAGTGCTATATATTTTTAATGTGACACATAATTGTAAAAAC
Organism: Lissotriton helveticus; assembly: GCF_964261635.1. Taxonomy (NCBI): domain Eukaryota; kingdom Metazoa; phylum Chordata; class Amphibia; order Caudata; family Salamandridae; genus Lissotriton; species Lissotriton helveticus. Next base: position 1,352,704,448 of record NC_136068.1, read on the forward strand.
TTTGATGTACAAAGAGTCATTCCTGGAATCTTCCGCTTCAGGCTCGGTCCCCTCCCCAATCACAATACAGGATGGTTTTCAGATAGTAGGAACACGTGTGGTGTGACGGATCTCATCGGGTGTGGGCCTTGATCTACTATAACTCCTTTAAAGAGGGGTGATTCTTTACAGCTGGAGCCATAAACTACATCTGCAGGGCTAGGTGATAGCCTGGACAATCGGACACAGAGGAAGAGGAGTGTCAGAGGGTGCGGTAGTGAATAGGGCGAAAGGGAGGTGTCGGGCGGGCACAGAGTGTGATTTTCAGGGAAGAGCAGCGCAGATGGGGGGAGGTTTATTGCCGAATCATAAGACCGAGAGCGGGGGTGACCAGTGCCTGGGGAAGATGCTTGCGAGGGTGGGGAGCCATGCTACGAATTGACAGCGTGCAGAGAGTGGGTCTGGTCAAGGCATCTAAAATGGCTGCCGTGCACGACAAAAGTGTGGCATTTCAAAAAAGGCAAGATGGCGCAGACAATGTTTTTCAACACTTCCTCATTTCCTTCGAATCGAACGTTAACAGACGTTGGTGCATATTACCAAAGTTAAGCGATATTTATCGCTAACGATGCTTACCAACGAATTTTTTACCGCTAAGCATCGTCAGAAATTATCGAAGATAAACCTTGCTATTATCAAGGTTTATCGCAAATGCGATAATAAACGGCCGCAATGCATGAATATCGCTAAAAAGTCAGCGATATTCATGCATTACCGAGCTAATGCTCTTAGCCATGTTATCCACCTCCCATTGGATAACATGGCTAAGAACTGCTCAGGGCAGGTGTTAGCTTTTGGAGATAATCGCGCTTAGCGCGAATATCTCCAAAAGTTGGTAATAGGAGATAGATATCTTGCATGTTGTAATGCAAATTATTGTGGTATATGGAACTCATACCATAATCTCTCAGGAAAGCAGAAACTGATCCTTTTGGGACCGCCTAAAAAGGCCTAGGGGGTGAGGGGTACTCTACTTTGCCCCCTTTTCACGTTCCGAACTATTTTATTTTACTCTCTTCTGTAATTACACAAAATAGCAGCGATAAGATGCATCGGAGACACACAGTGAGAGAAAGGAGGCCGGAGATGAAGAAGAGATGTCAAATACACATTGGAGATAATATAGTGGCAGAAGGGAAGTAAATATGAGTAAACTTACCATGTAACATAAAAATGTTGCACTCTATACTATAAGTCTCATTTTATACTACAATCACTTCGCTACAACCTCATAAATTAAAAATAAAAATGAATAATGTCTCAAACAATTTTTGATTTCTAAATATAAATTTATTCTTCAGAATTTTCTAAATTTGAAAGAACTAGTAACATGTCCTCATCAGCAATTTCCTCATGAAAAGTCTGCAATGATGATTCTTGTAACTCTATGGTCTCCAAACATTCGATAAATTCGCCATCAACAGATTGATCAAAAAAATCATTCAAGTCATCTCCTCCTTGTGACAATATTTCATTATTGGTGCTGTCAATTTCAATCAATGTAGTGGAATCATTCAAGTCATCTCCTCGTGACAATATTTCATTATTGGTGCTCTCAATTTTAATCAATGTAGTGGAATCATTCAAGTCATCTCCTCCTTGTGACAATATTTCATTATTGGTGCTGTCCATTTCAATCAATCTAATGGAATCATACAAGTCATCTCCTCCTTGTGACAATATTTCATTATTGGTGCTCTCAATTTCAATCAATGTAGTGGAATCATTCAAGTCATCTCCTTGTGACAATATTTCATTATTGGTGCTGTCCATTTCAATCAATCTAATGGAATCATACAAGTCATCTCCTCCTTGTGACAATATTTCATTATTGGTGCTCTCAATTTCAATCAATGTAGTGGACAATTCAAAAGAAATTGCCACGGTCTCTTCATTGTGAGCCATTTTATTTTGAAATTGCTTGCTGTAAATTGCAGAAAAAAATAATCACTTTCATTTATCGTTTTTAGTAATACATAATATAAAACTAACTTTATCAAGTATTTAGTATAACAGAAGGACTGTAAATAAATAACAGAAAACATTTTTCAAATTATCTTCAAGTGTACAACATAGTTCCCCTTACAAATTAACAACTCACCTTTTTAAAAGTAGGAGAAGTGTTAGTACTGTGTAAATCAAACACCAGAAATTGAGCACCAAAAATTCCTCACAAATGTACCTCAGACAGTAGTATGACAAAATGGCTGTGGTTTCCTCTCATTTTAGATATATACATAACCAATTAACTTTCATCACACACAAATACAAAACCAAAGTAACATTTTAATTGGTTCTAAATTTCAACACTTTCAAATGTGTTTTCCCCATGCAATTTTCCATAGGACATTTACATACGTCTACAGCCTGAATGGCTGAACGGAATTACACCAAACTTGGCAAAATGGTACATCAAACCTAAGAGGTCAGGAAGGATCTACTATCCCCCCTTATGGTCATTTCCCCCTTCGCTTTGGCCTCCTCTTGTCTCTCAATCCTACCGAGAGACAAGATGGCGGCCGCTACGGACTGTTTGGAATGTTGACAGACGCCGGAGAACCAATCAGCTTCGCAAAGCTCCGTAACGCGAAAAGTACGCGAAGCGGAGCGCTGTTACAGATATATTTTTTTTTTTTTGAACGTTAATTTCTCAAAATCCACTGGAGCACATATATTGAGACCTAGCAAAGGCACATCGGGCTACCAGTCCCTAATATTTTGCCAAGTTTCGTGCAAATCCATTCAGCCGTTCGATTATTATTATTATTTTTTTTTTTTGCCCCGCGGGGCTCTTTTAAAACCTCCACATCAAACCTAGGGGGTCAGCGAGGATCTACTATGCCCCCTTATGGTCATTTGCCCCTTCGCTTTGGCCTCCTCTTGTCTCTCGATCCTACCGAGAGACAAGATGGCGGCCGCTACGGACTGTTTGGAATGTTTACAGACGCCGGAGAACCAATCAGCTTCGCTTCACAAAGCTCCGTTGCGCGAAAAGTACGCGTACTGGAGCGCTGCCCGGTCCGCTGTTACAGATATATATCTTTTTTTAAACGTTAATTTCTCAAAATCCACTGTAGCACATATATTGAGACCTACAAAAGGCACATCGGGCTACCAGTCCCTACAATTTTGCCAAGTTTCGTGCAAATCCATTCAGCCGTTCGGGCTAAAAGTGAGGCCAACCGCCCTATGGAAAACTCAATGTTAAAAACACGTTTTGGGACCCCCCTTTTTTCTCGGCCCCCCCTTGACGAAACCTCCCCAAATTTTCAGGGGCTGCTCAGAAACAAAATGTTCCATTTTCCTGAAAATTTCAGCCATTTCCGTCCACAAACGCCAAAGTTATTAGACATAGAATTTTCAAAAATCCCATAGAGAAAAAATCCTAACTATATATACCTACTGGCGACCGCCAGTAGGTAATATATATATATATATATTCACAGAAAAAACCATAGGTTTGAGACCATATATAGTTAGGTATTTGCATTTACAAAACCTTGAAAATTCAATGAAAAAACCATAGGTTTGAGACCATATATAGTTAGGTGAATATTTTAATCATACAAAACCAATGAAATTCCCATATATAGTTAGTTGCACTAACTATATATTTCGCGCACCCGCAATCCACTGCTGATGATGTCACATATTACATCATTCATGACATGGTCAGTGACATCACTGAGGACATCACTGATGACATCACTGATGACATCACTGATGACATCATCCAGTGACTGTGTGTTTCTGTAAAGTTTAAATATGTTTTACATATTGAAGAATGAGTGGATGTATAAGTGTCTGGATGAAGGATTTAGTAGGTGCGTGACTGACTGTATGAGTGAGTGAATAAATGTGTCATACTAAATTCATGGGTTAGTGACTAAACTGTCTGAATGTGTGCATCAGTATGTCTATTGTGGTGTAAACTGCTGCATGTGTTGATCATTAGCTATACGAGAGGCTATATGTGTTATTGATTGGTTGCCCAAGTATTTGTATGGGATATTGAGTGTGTGTGGGGGTGGCTGGGAGGTGTGTGACTCTGTGCATAGATGTGTGAGTAGTTGATTCACTAGGTGTATGAGTTCAAGAGTGCATGTGAAAACAGCTACATGGGCGGTTGACTGTGTGCATGAGTGTATTGATGAGTGAATGGATATCTCAATGCTACATGTCATAGTAAGTACATATGTAAAACACAGTACATGTTAGAGTTGGCATATATAAATAACTGTGCATGAGAGCCAGTGAATGTGTGAGTGGCTGTATGGATCATTGTGAACTTTTATCAGGGATTGTATAAGAGAGTAAATATGTGTTAGTATATGTTTGAATAAGTAAGGTGTGTATAACTGTATAGTTGAGGAAATGGAGGTGAGATTGATTCTTTGCATGACTGACTAGGTGTGTGAGTAACTCCATGGATGAGTGACAGTGTGTGAGTGTCTGTATACACTGAGTGTATCTAAGGTTATATTAGAGTCGGAAGAGGTTCATCGTATTAGCACATGAATGATGTCATCAGTGATGTGATCAATGATGTCAAATGAGATGTGATCAGTGATGTCATCAGTGATGTCATTTGAGATGTCATCAGTGATGTCATCAGTGATGTCATTTGAGATGTCATCAGTGATGTCATCAGTGATGTCATTTGAGATGTCATCAGTGATGTCACTGACCATGTCATGAATGATGTAATATGTGACATCATCAGCAGTGGATTGCGGGTGCGCGAAATATATAGTTAGTGCAACTAACTATATATGGGAATTTCATTGGTTTTGTATGATTTAAATATTCACCTAACTATATATGGTCTCAAACCTATGGTTTTTTCATTGAATATATATATATATTCACTGAAAAAACCATAGGTTATAGACCATATATAGTTAGGAATTAGCATTTAAAAAACCTTATTTTACTCACACAAAACCATTGAAATTCCATATATAGTTAGTTGCACTAACTATATATCGCGCACCCGCAATCCACTGCTGATGATGTCACATATTACATCATTCATGACATGGTCAGTGACATCACTGATGACATCACTGATGACATCTCAAATGACATCACTGATGACATCACTGATGACAACATCCAGTGACTGTATGTTTCTGTAAAGTTAAAATGTGTCTTACATATTGAAGAATGAGTGGAAGTATAAGTGTCTGGACAAAGGATTTAGTAGGTGCATGACTGAATGTATGAGTGAGTGATTAAATGTGTCTCACTGAGTGCATGGGTTAGTGACTAAAGTGTCTTAATTTGTGCATCATTATGTCTGTTGTTCTGTAAACTGCTGCATGTGTTGATCAGTAGCTATATGATTAACTATATGGGTTACTGATTGATTGTCCAAGTATTTGTATGGGAGACTGAGTGTGTGTGTGGCTGGCTGGGAGGTGTGTGACTCTGTGCAGATCAATGTGTACTTATATCAATGATTGTATAACAAGGTAAGTATGTGTTAGTATATGTTTGAAAATGTAAGGTGCTCTATGTTTAACTGTATAGACAAGAAAATGGAAGTGTGATTGATTCTTTACAGGACTGACTAGGTGTGTGAGTAACTCCATGGATGAGTGGCAGAGTGTGAGTGTCTGTATAGGTGTATGAGTGCATATGATAGTGTTGTAAAGATGAGTGATTGTATGTATGAATGATTGTATGGGTGAATGAGTGAATGTGTGTGTTTACGTAGGAATCAGTGAGTACATATGTAGTAACTAGTATTGGTGTGTCAATGGTTTCAAAAATTATACTCTGTATTTAACACTGGGTGAAACAGAGGTTATATTAAAATGTGAGGAGATGCATTGTATTGTCACATGAATGATATCATCAGTGATGTGGTCATTGATGTCAAATGAGATGTCATCAGTGATGTCATCAGTGATGTCATTTGAGATGTCATCAGTGATGTCATCAGTGATGTCACTGACCATGTCATGAATGATGTAATATGTGACATCATCAGCAGTGGATTGCGGGTGCGCGATATATAGTTAGTGCAACTAACTATATATGGAATTTCAATGGTTTTGTGTGAGTAAAATAAGGTTTTTTAAATGCTAATTCCTAACTATATATGGTCTATAACCTATGGTTTTTTCAGTGAATTTTCAAGGTTTTGTAAATGCTAATTCCTAACTATATATGGTGTATAACCTATGGTTTTTTCAGTGAATTTCAATGGTTTTTTAATAGCAAATATCATAAGCTGTCGAATGTCAAGTACGTGGTAAGTGAAAACATTTTCGTGTTTATGCACACTGATCTGCTTTGAATGGTGCCCCCCCCCCTCATTTCTATTAGGAGTACTCTCTCTTTGCACATAGTGAAGGGTAGTTAACGCAGGCCTTTGCCCCCGTTGTAATACGTCGTGCCTGCTTCTCTCTCCATTTGATTGATTGTTATCCAAGTATTTACTGTTTTAGAATTGGTTCTCTTTGGTTCATTCTCTATTTACAAACAAACACAGAGTCGCAATACTCTGTTTAGTCTTTGCAGATAACGAAAAATCGTGTAAAAAAAAAAGAAAAGGAATCGAGCAAAATCAGTAGGCCACTAATGGGATCTCTTTTTGACCTCGCTAAAATAGAAACATTAGGAACAACCCCTCATGACAAATACAAAACTAGTGAAATGAACTGAACTCCACACAATGATGGCTGCAAAACAGCTCGGCTCCGCCACCCACCCCGCCCAAAATAACGATAAAGAGCGGCTGCCATGATTGGTTGCGGAATGGCCACGACGGAGCTACGAAATGGTGCTGCTCTCATGCTAACCCCAGCTTCAGTCTGAAACATCCAGAAACACTGTAGACTACCAATTCGATCAGTTCCGGTAGCGCCCCAATGTAACCCGGTAGAGAAGAACTAGCCCTCCCCTCTTTGACTAATGGTTCTTGTTGCCTGTCCCTTCTGTTGTCATTTAACAGAACTATTTAGCCTGCTGAAAGGGGTTGTGTTCCGACCGCTGGTTGGTAGAGACATTTTGACTATATTCTGGACCTGCGTTGTCGCGTAATGCGTCATATGACGCGCCCCGTTAGCGCATCCGGAAGTCATCCGGGGCGCGCAGCGCGTTACGTAAGCATAACAAGTCATGTGACTTGTTAATAAAACTTTTCATTGGTTCATTTTACTTTTCTTATTCTAATGATGAAAGGCTTGGTCATATGACCTAAAAATTACGCTTTTTATTACTTCCGAACATTATTTTTTCTTAAATATATGTTATAATGTTCCAGGCTAATGTACTTTCCCGGAAAATTTACAACTGTCCTGCAAGTAAAATATATTCTTTTTTCGAGAAAAAGAGTGTTTCTTCGTCCCATGACGGAGCCGTTGAGCAAAAGAGGGTCGACCTGCTGTCTTAGTCGCCGATACGCCTGAATATGAGATTCTTATCGATCACTTTATGTTGCAGGAATAGAAAACACAACAGCCCTTGACCATTTATCTTTACTGCGTTCCTTCGTATTATACCTTTTACCCTTCATGTAATTGGTCTGCTTTATTTCACTTGCCTTTTAATGATTCTAAAACAGTGACTATTATTAAAAACTTTACCAATGTATATACTACTACCATGTTTTCTTTTAAAAACCTTTATTGTGAAAATTTCATTATACAAATACGAGCCTATAACCACGTGGGCCGGCCACGGAGCAAACTGTAATCGTATATGATGAGTAGACATTTACACTGTAGAGGAACGTAACGGGCGGGCCATTAGGTTGCAAGAACTAAGGTGTCTAACAGTTACGGAATCGGTGGACGTACATTTTATAATTAAAATACGACAGGGCCAGTTACAATAAAATTATCTAGATATACATTTGCGGGCAAGTACCATGGGTGACGTTAATTCGAACTTTCAATAGTACAGTAATCAATAACACATCAGAACTTAATATCAATAGGGATGTCGAAATATTCAATCAATTCTCGTCCCCGCCCGCCATGTGCTTCAAAACTGCATACGTATCTCGTGATTTCAAGGTTCTGCAACCAGTACACAACAAGGAGTTACGAGTCCCATTTATTCCGGCGCCATTTTGGGCGAGGACGGGCAGGTCCAGGATATAGTCAAAATGTCTCTACCAACCATCGACTATGATGATGTTCATATGCTGTATTTATTAGAGTAACACTCATCTGTCCACATGAAATTAATTTGCCACAATCTAAACATGTCATTTTAATCTTTCCAAAGTTCTTCTAAATATTTAGGACCGTTTCCCTTGCCTCTGATGCTGTCAGTGCCACTTCTTTGATGAATGTACTAGCAGGTCAGGGGTTCTCCTCCAAATCTCTCTTTTATGCAGCACTATAATTAATTGGTGCCACCTCTCCATATGACGATGCATGGTATAGTTACCATAACTATATTTTTTTTCGGTTCCTCTGGAGAGTTCATCGTGGCAGATGAAGCGTGTAACGTACCGGGCATTTACCTTTTTTTGCATGTACAGGAAAGGAAAAAAAAATCGAGCGTCCGAGTTCTAAGGTGTCCCAGGGCCATTTTAGTGGACCAGGCCCAAATCCAAAGAACAGGCCGCCATTTTGAGAGTCCTGTTGCAGCCGCCTGTCGCTGTAGCATCAAGAGCAGCCGAAACTCAGCTGAATGGCAACTGAAACGGTAAAGGGGCGCCCCACTACAGCAGACGAGCCTCCACCTAGGAAGGCCCGTTCACGCCGCCCCCCCCCTTCGGGCACCCCACACCGTTATTCGGAGCAGTATTGTAGGATGGCCACACCAGTGCGGCAACTTGCTACACATCACCTCGGTGGTAACCGAATCTCAGCGCCTTGTGGTGTCTTCTATTCAGAAAACATTGTTGCGCTGCCTTTGGCCCCATTCGCACATCGGTCCGCTACTGACGCCATCTCACAGGCTAATGGGGCGCCCCACGCCGAGTTTCAGCATTGTAGGATGACCACACCAGTACAGCAACTTGCTAGACATCACCTCGGTGCCATCCGGATCTCGGCGCCCCACTGCAGATGAAGTGCCTCTCAACTATGAAACCACCACGGTGACATCCGGATCTTGGCGCGTTGTGCTGCCTTCGGCCTATTCGCACATCGGTCCGTAACTGACGCCATCTCACAGGCTAATGGGGTGCCCCACGCCGAGTTTCAGCATTGTAGGATGACCACACCAGTACAGCAACTTGCTAGACATCACCTCGGTGCCATCCGGATCTCGGCGCCCCACTGCAGATGAAGTGCCTCTCAACTATGAAACCACCACGGTGACATCCGGATCTTGGCGCGTTGTGCTGCCTTCGGCCTATTCGCACATCGGTCCGCTACTGACACCATCTCACAGACTAATGGGGCGCCCCACGCCGAGTTTCAGCATTGTAGGATGACCACACCAGTACAGCAACTTGCTAGACATCACCTCGGTGCCATCCGGATCTCGGCGCCCCACTGCAGATGAAGTGCCTCTCAACTATGAAACCACCACGGTGACATCCGGATCTTGGCGCCTTGTGCTGGTTCCGGCCTATTCACACATCGGTCCGCTACTGACGCCATCTCACAGGCTAATGGGGTGCCCCACGCCGAGTTTCAGCATTGTAGGATGACCACACCAGTACAGCAACTTGCTAGACATCACCTCGGTGCCATCCGGATCTTGGCATCTCAACGCCTAGTGGTATCTTCCATACAGAAAATATTGTTGCGCTGCCTTTGGCCCCATTCGCACATCGGTCCGCAACTGACACCATCTCACAGGCCAACAGGGCGCCCCACGCCGACTTTTACCATTGTAGGATGGCCACACCAGTACAGCAACTTCCTAGACATCACCTCGGTGCCATCCGGATCTTGGCATCTCAGCGCCTTGTGGTGTCAGTCAGAAAATATTGTTGCGCTGCCTTTGGCCCCATTCGCACATCAGTCCGCTACTGACACCATCTCACAGGCCAACAGGGCGCCCCACGCCGACTTTTACCATTGTAGGATGGCCACACCAGTGCCACAACTTGCTACACACCACCTCGGTGCCATCCGGATCTTGGCATCTCAGCGCTTGTGGTGTCTTCTATTCCGAAAATATTGTTGCGCTGCCTTTGGCCCCATTCGCACATCGGTCCGCTACTGACGCCATCTCACAGGCCAACGGGGCGCCCCACGCCGACTTTCAACATTGTAGGATGGCCACACCAGTGCGGCAACTTACTAGACACCACCTCGGTGCCATCCGGATCTTGGCGCGTTGTGCTGCCTTCGGCCTATTCGCACATCGGTCCGCTACTGACGCAAACTCACAGGCCAACGGGGCGCCCCACGCCGACTTTCAGCATTGTAGGATGGCCACACCAGTGCTGCAACTTGCTGGACACCACCTCGGTGCCATCCGGATCTTGGCGCGTTGTGTTGCCTTCGGCCTATTCGCACATCGGTCCGCTACTGACGCCGCCTCACGTGCCAACGTATTTTCTCCGCATTTTATACCCTATGCCGCATAACAGGTCATGTGACTTGTTTATAAAACTTTTCATTGGTTCATTTTACTTTTGGTTTCCTAATGATGGAAGGCTTGATCATATGACCTAAAAACAACACTTTTTATTGGATGAAAACTTTTTTTTTTTCCCAAACGATGAAAGCCCCACCTTGTTTCTGGATGTTTCAGACTGAAGCTGGCGTCAGCATGAGAGCACCACCATCTCGTAGCTCCGTCGTGGTCATTCCGCGAGCAATCATGGCAGCCGCTCCCCACCAGAAGCCTACAGGAGTCGGGGGCCCCCAAAACTTTTGATGAATCCTCAAGGCGGAGGGGAAGCTTTCGAGAATGGGGTCCAAGACCTAGCAGACAAGCGTCCGATTTCCAAGGTGTCCCAGGGCCATTTCAGTGGACCAGGCCCAAAAAGGAAACAGCCTGCCGCCATTTTGAGAGTCCTGTGACAGCCGCCTATCGCTGCACCGCAAGAGTGGGCGCAACTCAGCTGAATTGCGGCTTTTGACACAGTGGACCAAAAACGGACGGAATGGCAACTGAAACGGTAAAGGGGCGCCCCACTACAACAGATGAGACTCCACCTGGAGAGGCCCATTCACGCCGCCTCCCCCGGGGCGCCCCACGCCGTTATTCGGAGCAGCATTGTAGGATACCAAAACCAGTGCGGCAACTTACTGGACATCACCTTGGTGCCATCGTTCTGCTGCCTTGGAACTATTCGCACAACAGTTTGCTACTGATGACCCACCCCCCGCGACGCCCCACGCCAGAAATCTGGACGTTGTGCTGCGTTGGGACTATTCGCACAGCCGACCGCTACTTCGTTGTTTTTCCCTAAAAATGTTTATATGTTATTACTGTTTTTGTTTTCTTGTATATATTTATAAGTTATTAAAGTTTTATAATCTTACTACTTTGTCGGAGTGCTATATATTTTTAATGTGACACATAATTGTAAAAACTTTGATGTACAAAGAGTCATCCCTGGAATCTTCCGCTTCAGGCTCGGTCCCCTCCCCAATCACAATACAGGATGGTTTTCAGATAATAGGAACGCGTCTGCTGTGACGGATCTCATCGAGTGTGGGCCTTGATCTACTATAACTCCTTTGAAGAGGGGTGATTCTTTACAGCTGGGGCCATAAACTACATCTGCAGGGCTAGCTGATACCCTAGGACCGGCCTGGACAATCGGACACAGAGGAAAAGGAGTGTCAGAGGGTGCGGTAGTGAATAGGGCGAAAGGGAGGTGTCGGGCGGGCACAGGGTGTGATTCTCAGGGAAGAGCAGCGCAGATGGGGGGAGGTTTATTACCCATGCATAAGACAGAGAGCGGGGGTGACCACTGCCTGGGGGAGATGCTTGCGAGGGTGGGGAGCCATGCTAAGGATCGACAGCGTGCACAGAGTGGGTCTGGTCAAGGCATCTAAAATGACTGCCGTGCACGACAAAAGTGTGGCATTTGAAAAAAGACAAGATGGCGCTGACAATGTTTTTCAACACTTCCTGATTTCCTTCGAATCGAACGTTAACAGACGTTGGGGCATATTACCAAAGTTAAGCGATATTTATCCCTAACGATGCTTAGCAACGATTTTTTTACCGCTAAGCATCGTCAGAAATTATCGCAGATAAACCTTGCTATTATCAAGGTTTATCGCAAATACGATAAAAAACGACCGCAATGCATTAATATCGCTGAAAACTCAGCGATATTCATGCATTACCGAGCTAATGCTCTTAGCCATGTTATCCACCTCCCATTGGATAACATGGCTAAGAACTGCTCAGGGCAGGTGCTAGCTTTTGGAGATATTCGCGCTTATCGCGAATATTTCCAAAAGTTGATAATAGGAGATAGCGATGTTAGCGACTGTTTCCAGTCGCTAACATCTTGGCATGCCCACTTTGCATGTCATTAGTGATAAATATCACTCACATGCAAAGTGGGGCCCAAGATGGTCGCTATCTCCTACTAGCCGTCGCTAACTGGTGTTAGCAACAGCTAGGTAATACAGATATAATTTTATCTCCGCGAAGCGGAGCGCTGTTACAGATATATATCTTGTTTTTGAACGTTAATTTCTCAAAATCCACTGAAGCACATATATTGAGACCTAGCAAAGGCACATCGAGCTACCAGTCCCTACAATTTTGCCAAGTTTCGTGCAAATCCATTCAGCCGTTCGATTATTATTATTATTATTTTTTTTGCCCCGCGGGGCCCTTTTAAAACCTCCACATCAAACCTAAGAGGTCAAGGAGGATCTACTATGCCCCCTTATGGTCATTTGCCCCTTCGCTTTGGCCTCCTCTTGTCTCTCGATCCTACCGAGAGACAAGATGGCGGCCGCTACGGACTGTTTGCAATGTTTACAGACGCCGGAGAACCAATCAGCTTCGCAAACCTCCGTTACGCGAAGCGGAGCGCTGTTACAGATATATATCTTTTTTTGAACGTTAATTTCTCAAAATCCACTGGAGCACATATATTGAGACCTAGCAAAGGCACATCGGGCTACCAGTCCCTAATACTTTACCAAGTTTCGTGCAAATCCATTCAGCCGTTCGATTATTATTATTATTATTTTTTTTTTTTGCCCCGCGGGACCCTTTTAAAACCTCCACATCAAACCTAGGGGGTCAGCGAGGATCTACTATGCCCCCTTATGGTCATTTGCCCCTTCGCTTTGGCCTCCTCTTGTCTCTCGATCCTACCGAGAGACAAGATGGCGGCCGCTACGGATTGTTTGGAATGTTCACAGACGCCGGAGAACCAATCAGCTTCGCTTCACAAAGCTCCGTACCGTGAAAAGTCCGCGAACCGGAGAGCTGCCCGGTCCGCTGTTACAGATATATATCTTTTTTTGAACGTTAATTTCTCAAAATCCACTGGAGCACATATATTGAGACCTAGCAAAGGCACATCGGGCTACCAGTCCCTACAATTTTGCCAAGTTTCGTGCAAATCCATTCAGCCGTTCGGGCTAAAAGTGAGGCCAACCGCCCTATGGAAAACTCAATGTTAAAAACACGTTTTGGGACCCCCCTTTTTTCTCGGCCCCCCCTTGACGAACCCCCCCCCAAATTTTCAAGGGCTGCTCAGAAACAAAATGTGCCATTTTCCTGAAAATTTCAGCCAATTCCGTCCACAAACGCCAAAGTTATTAGACATAGAATTTTCAAAAATCCCATAGAGAAAAAATCCTAACTATATATACCTACTGGCGACCGCCAGTAGGTAATATGTATGTGTATATATATATATATATATATATATATATATATATCTATACTACTATAATAAAGGAAGAACTTTCAGCCTTTGAGGCGGGTAAACTCGGGAACCACAGCGCAAATCCACACACCCGATAAACCGTTTGGAATCGTAAGGGTGTGTAGATGGTTATAGGCTATATAAATAAATAAAAAAACGTGATTAAAAAAATGTACAGTAAAAAAAAAAAGTAGTCCCTCCGAAGTAGTGCCAGCCGCGACATGCGTGCTCACGTCAGGAGCGTGGGGAGGAGCGGCGTCCAGGAGCGCGACGAGGAGCGGCGGACATGGCACGGGGGAGGAGCGGTGATGTGAGGAGCAGCGGACAGGTCAGCGGCGGTGCGAGCAGCGGACAGGCGGGAGGAGCGGCGGCTCAGGTAAGGGGACCCATGTCGGGGCAGGCGGGGTCGGGGCAGGCGGGGGTCGGGGCAGACGGGGGGCGGGGCAGGCGGGGGACGAGCCAGGCGGGGGCCCGGGCTGCTGCACAATGTCGGGGCGGGCGGGGGTCGGGGAAGCCTGTTGCACCCGGACAAGGTCGGGACGGGCTGCTAGTATATATATATATATACATGTCTGTATTCGACTAACTATGACCTCCCAGTATGTCTTCTATGTCTACTATGCCTTAACACTACCCTCTCATGTGACGATCATTATCCAATCACTGGCAGTATATAATGGTGTATCTCACATCAAAACATTGTCATGTGAACAAGGCTCTTGCGAGCCGAAACATCATGAGACTGAACCTGCGCCTCAAATAAAAATTTGGAGCACTATACTTGGTCCGTGTCCGTTGGTTTCCTTCCTGGCTGGAGCAGATCCAGAGCGTGAGAGGAGTGGCGGTGTGTTCGATATTTCAGCCGTGTTGTTTCCGGACCAGCTTTTATACGGGACCCTTCTTGGACTTGGACGACGCCTGAACCGGAAACAGTTTCCTGAACTTTGTTCTGGATGTGGTAACTCCGGAAGGAGTAAGGCGCCTGGCCCCCACCAACCGAGAGAGTTACATGTTGACGCTGCTAATCTGAAGTTGTGGTCGAATCATTCCGCTGCTTTGCGGACCGGACGATTGGTGTTCCGGCAATTCCCAGACGAGATCAAGTAAGCGCGCTGTTTGGTTTGGTGGGAGAGAAGCTTTAGTGCATGGCTGATTATACTACAGGATATTTTATCCAAGTCAGTGGATACGCCGTCTTATTGTTGGAGGTATTGCAGGGATGTCTAGTGACAATGTTCGGGATCGGGAGACATTGGCAGCCACGATGTTCTCCGACAGCACCCCCCTCCCAGTTGACATCAGAGGGAGGATTAATAATGATGCTAGTGGCAGCAGCAACAGTGCAATGAAGGATTTATTCAAAACGCTTGAAAAGAAATCCCGCCTGGAACAGTCAAAATGGTGGGAATCTAAATCTCTACAAAGCTATATAGAGGTAAATCGCATACCACGAGGTCTCCGCATATTGACAGCCCCAGCATACGAGGACCCTAATCCAGAGCTTATGAGGGAATGGGCTGAATGCAATTTGGACGCATCACGACGCCAGGTCCAAATCCTGATTAAGTATGCCGACATCGTTAGGGCCAAGTTACTGAGCGAGATAGACGGCTGCTTTTTGGCGACTCTCCGCGCTGGGACGTGGGTCTAGGTGTAGATGTCACCCGCCCGCTCTGCTGAGATAACTACCCCATTTCCGCAGACCCCACGGGAGCAGCCTTGGGGCACTGACGACCGCCATAAAGGGGCATCCTCTTGATGCAGGAACCCCTCTCTGGCCGGATCCGGCAACCACACAGGTTGTATCCTTTAGATGCCTCAGCCTGATGCGGGGCATCTCACTAAGTTTATGAGCACTGTTTTGGTCCTGAAGAATTGCCAATAGGGCATGAAACATGTCGACCTATTCACGACTGAGGGTTGAACGGGACTGACTTCTCGTAACTACTGCAGTCCCATTGCCCCTCACTTTTTATGAAGGTGTGAACTACACGATTAAAGACAAAGCAGTAGACCACACCAACCTTTTTTAACTCACCTCACCCACGCTCACAACTTCACTCACTAGGGCCCTCACACCCTTACATCCACCGGCAAGGAACAAAAGATCTCCACAAGAGTGTAGCACCCCGTGCTACCCGTCAGGCATTGCAGCGCCGGCTTGACGTTGGAGCAGGGAGCCGATGATGACACGATACGACTAGCTGGTGACATGACAACAGCCGTTAAACCAGCCTGTTGTGTGAGGCATCCCTAGTTCCGACAAGGGATACCCTTCCCTGTTGCACCCTAGGAAGAGAGGAAGACAACACCCTGCACTACGCAACCACCATTCCCAGGGGAACTGCGTGCAACTATTTGTTATATAGATTGTTGGGACCGCACACTGGACCCCTATAAATATTGTCCCCCCGATGTCCCTCCTTGTTGTTGACCGAGATAGCTAATATCCAGGAAGAACTGGAAAGCATGGGAGATGAGGAGGAACGGACACGTCTATCCAAAGCTATGAATGAGTGCCTCAAGAAGGAAGAAGCCAAGATTACAGAAAGAAAAGCTTATAAATTTGCAAGAGACCGGAATGACTATGTGTTGGGCCAGATATTTACGTTTTCACGCAAATATGACTCTCTCCGCAAAGGAGCAGCCAAACCGCCGCCACCTAATACCAAGACCCCTCGCCAGAAACAGGCTCAATCTGACTCTACAAACTCCTCCAATTCCATCCTTAGCTCAGACATTGAAACTGGATCTGATACGGACCGCCGCAAGCAAGTACAAGCGGAAGGAGGACCCAAACCCTCTCCTGGCCAAGAAATTGCTTTTTATGCCAGGAGAGATTAAAATCACTGAGGCCGCGGGCGCAACCAGGTCAAGCCGCAAATGGGCAAATTACCGGAGGCGCAAAAGAAGCAGGGCGGCAAAGAGGAGGTTACCAGAGGAAAAGAAGAGGACGAGGACGGGGGCAGGGAGCTGCCGCTGCACAGGAATAGTGGGGGACAGTAGCCGCACCATCGTCAACCTCACATCATTGAAGTTAACACTAAAAGAAGAAGAAATCCTCAAACTAGGATTAACCTATGCCTCCCCATGTAACTTTAACTATATAGCCACACGATGTGACGTATACAAGGCAGTACGCAAACTCAAACTACGAAAATTCTACGCCTTGAAAGATAGAGCTAAAACTCATCCTTTTCAGACAATGAATACGGATAGTGACAAAACCAATGCCACTCAAGGGACAAAAATTATTACTGAACTCTGGGAAACAGAAGGGGTTGGCTATGAAAGCACTTTGAATGATGATGGTAAAACGTTTGATGAAAGAGGCAATAGAATTTCGATAGAAACCCAATTCAGGCCACCTTCTGTATTTGTACCAATTTTACCAAGGGACAACATTGATGTCTTCCACAAGAGTGTGGTGGGGGACTTAAAACAACTACATGGTGAAACCACTAAGAAAAAGTGGCAATACAATGGCCGTGCTCAGCAATATGAAGCCCTAACAAAACGACTATCTAAGGACAAGGAAATCATTGTGAGAGGAAGTGACAAATGGGGCAATGTGGTCCTTATGTCTAGGACCAACTATGATCAAGAAGCCTACGCTCAACTTAATGACCGGACATGCTACGAGCGTATTCAACTTCAGGTATTGACTTCAGTTAAAACAGGCTACCATCAGAAATTGGCCAAATGGAAGGCATCCAAACTTATTAGCGAGGCAGAATACAAATATCTAAAAACCGATCACCCGATCACGCCTATTTTGTACTTTCTCCCCAAGGTGCATAAAGACCCCCTACATCCACCGGGCAGACCGATAATTTCTGCTAGGGGCAGTCTCTTGGAGCACACCTCTGTATATATTGATTATTTTTTGCAGGGGTATGTGCGAAATCTAGATTCCTACCTAAAAGACACCAGGGATTTTTTAACCAAGATCATGGACATTGAATGGGTTGCGGGAGATTGGCTAATTGCCTTAGACGTAACAGCACTGTATACTAGCATCTCGCATTCTGATGGTCTTGCAGCTGTGGAACATTATCTATCAAGAAGAGGCCCTGAGTTCGAAGAACATAATAGAATGTTGTTGAGTATGCTCCGATTTTGCCTTGCAAGCAATCTATTCCTGTTCAATCATCAATTGTATCGCCAACTTCAGGGGGTAGCTATGGGGGCCAGCTTCTCCCCGAGCTTTGCGTGTCTGCACATGGGGGCTTGGGAGGAGCTGGTCCTCAGGCAAAACTACCAAAGTATCATTAGTAACAATCTGATTGCATGGTACCGGTTCATTGATGATTTGATGATCATTTGGAGGGGTAGCAAGGAGGAGGCTTTAAGCTTTATTGAGAGTATTAATAACAACAATCTCAACCTCAATTTTACAGCAACCCTTAGCCAGGTATCTATCACCTTCCTGGACACTGAAGTATATATTCACAATGGTCACCTTGAAAGTAGAATTTATCGCAAATCGACTGCAGGAAATAGCATTCTTCATGCTGCCAGTGCACACCAGGCACATTTAATATCCAGCATCCCCTAGCGGGAGATGCCTCGTCTACGCCGAGTGTGCAGTAACCCTTTAGATCTCAAACTGGCTCAAAAAGAGAGCATGATGCGTTTCTTGGAAAGAGGATACTCTGAACAGACGGTTCGCAAAGCCATGGAAAAATCTATGATGCGAAGTAGGGAGGACCTCCTGGTTAAGACTTTAGATCAACCATCAGTGGGAGCTGTGGAGACTAAGAGCAGTATGGATGCGGAAAAGAGCAATTTCCGCATCATAACGGGGTTCAGTAGGCAACATAATGAAATATACAAAATTATGAACAGACATTGGCCTCTAGTGACCCGTGACTCTATAATTGGGTCTTCCCTACCCAAGAAAGTTTCCCTTACTTTCAGCAAGGCTCCTTCACTACGTGATAAAATAGTTGATACCAGTCCAGAACCTTTCAACAAGACGTCTTGGTGGCAACAAAATAAAGGATTTTATCGTTGTAAGACCTGTAAGGCGTGCGTCCATAGGGAAAATACAAAAATCTTCATGGACGGTTTCACTGACCATCCTCATCCCATCACGCAGGTTTTGACCTGCAAGACCGAATTTGCGGTCTATGTTCTACAATGCCCCTGTCTACTGAGGTATGTGGGTAGCACGAAACATGCTGTACATAAGCGCATTTTACAGCACTTACGTGCGATCACCAATGGTGATAACACATACCCAGTGGCTCGAAATTTCAGGGAGGCCCACCAGAGCAACAACACCTTGCTAAAGTACTGGGTGATTGATTCAGTACTAGCCAGTAGAAGGGGTGGAGATAGAGAGAGCAAGTTGAGGAGGCTTGAGACTAAATATATCCTTTTGCTTAACACCAAGAGTCCTGGGGGATTAAATGTGACAGAAGACCTCTATACATGCTTACCTTAATGACCAATACACGAGTATACTATTGATGTGTCAGTTAAGACAAGCTTGTACATGTACAGATTTTCCCCGGCTGGGTGACGTAAATGTAGTACGTAATCTGTATTGTTTTGACTTTGGATCTGATATGAATCTGTTTCTGCTGCTATTTTGATTATGAAAGATTTTAACAGATGGGTTAGGCTGGATTTGAGAGGACTTGACGGGTCCTTATTCCCTGACAGTCTTACAAATCCAGCCTACTATGCACTTCATTCACGGTGATTATTATTTTTTAACATAGTGACATTAGAGAAGAAAAGACCTGTGGACGGAGAAAGTTTTTATGAATTTATCTACTATTTTTTCATCATTTTAATTGTATAGGACCAGACATTTGATACTGCAATTGCTTTTACCATATCTTATAATATATGCAGTTATTTAGTTGATTGTGATATTTATTGTGTATTGTATATACAGTATTACAGCCGGAGTGACTATCAGATTATATAGTCACCCTTCTGTTGGCAGCAGCAATTTTTGCACTATTTTGCGGTATTTTGCACATTTGGTATAATGATTGTACCTTGCCAGTTTTGCACCATTGCGATTTGTTGCACATTGAATTTGCACTAGTCTAGTCTTTGCACATAGAGAAACAACATGCATTTGCACTTTACTGAACAACAGCTTACTGTAAGTACTGTGATACAATTTTGGTATTTCACTGATATTAGACAACATTGGTCCTATTGTATGCATTAATTTGATGAATTGATATGTATTTCTAGATTACATCTGGTCCACATAAAATTTGGTTTTGGTTTGGGCAATATTTTGGTATTTTACCGATATTCCATGGATATATGTCTGTATTCGACTAACTATGACCTGCCAGTATGTCTTCTATGTCTACTATGCCTTAACACTACCCTCTCATGTGACGATCATTATCCAATCACTGGCAGTATATAGTGGTGTATCTCACATCAAAACATTGTCATGTGAACAAGGCTCTTGCGAGCCGAAACGTCATGAGACTGAACCTGCACCGCAAATAAAAATTTGGAGCACTATACTTGGTCCGTGTCCGTTGGTTTCCTTCCTGGCTGGAGTAGATCCAGAGCATGAGAGGAGTGGCGGTGTGTTCGATATATATATATATATATATATATATATATATATATATATATATATATATATATATATATATATATATATATAGATGAGTCTTTCTTAATTCACTACCTTAAGGTTTCCCTTCTTCTGTATATTGAGTGGTAACATATGCAATGTTTGGAATCATCTCTGGTGCTAGGAAACAAATAATGAAATATGATAAATACAATGATCCTTTTGAGAATAAGCTGATATATGTATATAAGCCTGGGTGTGGGTATACATATTCTCTAGTGTAGCACGCAGTAAACATTCCCATGTAAATGTCAACAGAACTTAAATGAAGTAAAAGAAATATTTCTTAAATTCAGGTACTCCATTTTTGCTTTGCTTTTTCCTTTAGGCTCCAAGAAATTAAGAAAAGAGCGGGTCCCACAGCGCAGAAGCTCAGGATTAGGTAAGTTATGCATGGTAAATAAATAGCAGAAAGAATATAGCAGCACTAGAGTGCTGTTACTGTGTAACTCAGAATCAGCTCTGAATTAGATTTGTTCTTCTTTTTTAAATGCAGGACCGACAAGCGCGAGAATCCAGGAAAGCCTCTTCTCTTTTAAATGCAGGTCAGACAAGCGCAAAGAAACCCCAGGACGAGAAGGGGCCCAGCAGACACACTGGGAGAAGCTGCCACGAGTTAACAGGACGACACACCAACACCAGCCGGAAAGACGCAAGGAACGCAGAAACCCGGAAGAACATCAGGTAGGACAGCACGCCTTCCAACGCAAGAACGCGAAGCGCCGCCGCTTGCGGGAGGCCCGGTTTTGACTCACTTGAACTACGTCCCACTCATGCACAGAGTAAAACAAGCCGCCATTTTAGTAGTTTTCCTTATTCTCGTGCGACCGTCTTTGCGCACGCATGACAACAAGATGCTTTCTCACTTGGTGTACACAGGACTGCATCGCATGCAGTGACAAGGGGGCACATTGACTGGAGATGCAGTAGGATGTCAGAATTGCCCCCTTGCCTCATCACCACACATATACAATTCATCTGCACAAGGCTGCATCTATCTGACGCCAAAATGAGGATGCACTGTGAATGTGTCTGATCATGTGCATGAGTAGACATGCCACCACCAATGTCAGCACACGTGCAATATTGTGCCCATGTGTCTGATTTGTGTGCAAGATTGTCTATGTGCAGTAAGGTCCCGCTTGATGCACATGCACATTCTTGCACTCGCCTCAGACACACGGGCACATGCAAATGCATGGTGTTGAGGCAAGGGGGCCATTTTGACACCCTGCCACATCTCCAGTTAATGGGCTCTTTTGCTATTTCATGTTGCCCTTATTTTGTGGTCTGATGTTGATCTTGGACTATATTGAGGTTACTTTTCTCTGCACATTTCCAAGTCTGTGTGCCTACCAATATGTGTCTTGCAATGTATTGGTTGAGTAGGGTGATATGTGTCTATGCCACCAGGGACAAGGGTATACAGGACATGATCCACAGTCATTGTGGGTATGCACTGAGTGATATTTAATTGGGCATGAGTGCCATTGGGGCCATCCACCCCCGGCCCCTCAGGCCATGGTTGTTACTCACCCTGTTGCTGATGTGTCTGGTCAGGTTCAGCAGTATCCTGTCCCGGAACTCCAACCACTGTCTCCTCGCTGATGACAGCGGACTTCCAACGCATCCAGCTCCTCCTGTAATGCTGGACTCCCACCTCCAGTCTTCATTGCTGCTTTGAGATTGGCTGCAAGTTTCGCCTTGGTCTTGCACTTAGCATCATGCCAGCGCTTCTTGCAGGCATCCATTGTCCTCCTCGCCTCTCCGACTGCATTCACCTTGGCTGCGATGGACTGCCATATTGCATTTTTTGTTGCCAATGGCACTGCGGAGGTGACAAAAAGCTGTTGCTGTTTTTCTGTCACCTCTGCAATCAGGACCTGGTTTTCCTCTTCCTGTTCTCCTTGCCCTTCCCTTGGGTCTCTGGCTGGTTCTCCTGGGTGTTTGGGGGGTTGTTGTTGGCTTTGGTACTGGTTCCAGCTTTCTCCATGGTTCTTTTGTATATTTCCCTGTTTTTTTGTGCGTTTGGGCTACATAGCAGGCGTTTTACAGTGGTTTTTCCCGCCTAATGTGAAAAAGTGGTCTCACGCTAATTAGCGTGCAGTTTCTGGCCGCTAATTGGCCCATTGCCACTTTTTTCACGTTAGCGTCAATATTTTTATTGCTGTGCCGCTATTCTTAATGCCGTAAATGTTTACCCAGTAAGGGAAACTATCACCAGTTAGTGCCGTGTTGTGAATATGCCGCTAACACGGCAATAGCTTTCCGGGCTACATGGCGATACAAAAACTGCTGCTAACTGAGGTTATCAATAGTTATCGCCAATCCTTGTACATATGCCCTCAAGTTTCTTGAAGGTTGCCGCAAGGAGATTTAACACAGAACCATACATTTGCCTGAATTGAAACTTTGTCTGGCCAAACATGTATGTAGATTTGTTAATCCTCAAGCGCAATCCTCTTTCCTGTGTGCCGTTCACTACTTCAGGAGGACTCATTCAGGAAACATTTTGACCCATAGGTACTTACACATTTTTCCATGGGCACAGAATAAGGAAAGTCCTCTGATACATCAGCCCCTATGTTTTAAGAACTAATTACCAAACCCATCAGGGCCCTTGGAACTTGGCCTCAGCTACTCTTGATTAGCCAATGGTGAAAGCTAACAGAAAATCTAACGTATGTCCATCAGCATGAAGAAAACATTGTAATATAAAATATTACTTTAATTGAAAGAAACAGAAGTTACATACCATAAAATAAATGCAATTAAAATATATTTGCACAAACATTTTTAATTCGAAAACATATTGAATAAATAGTAAACAATGCCTTGGAACTAATAATTTAGCATTTTCTAACACATTAACTTTACCTACAAAAGCTTTTAGTCCTAAAATCTTACATCTATGAAATCTAGGTAAGCTGTTTTCCTTGATAATGACTTTCTGTTCCCTGGTATTGTTATTTGGTTCAGGTAATTCTCAAAATTAAAATGCAAAGTAAAGCCTCTTGGAATTCTGAATAAGTAACTTATATTTTGAAAACTTCCTGAAAAAAACTATGGTACATTAAACCTTTAATTTTGGCTTTTTGATGCAGGGTGAGGTTTTTTAACTAACCAATTTTCGTGATAGATTTAGTTGGCTTTATCTTATTTTGGATTTCACAAATGAGGATTCGTATTGTAAAAGAAAGTGTATGCTTTCTATCAATAGGACTAGACAATAAATTGCACTATACTTTGAAGGAAAAGAGTTTGAGCTAAACGGCTCTTTTACGATCCCTAAAGGGATTAAATAATGGGTGCTAGAACACACCATAGTCTAACACTGAAATTAGTCAACTTGTAATAATATAACAGAGTAATACTACTGAGAAAGCCAGGTAGGCAAACTCAAACTTGCTCCTTCATCAAAGAGTTTAAATGGAGTAATTTTGTTAAACAATGTGGCAAAAATCAACAAAGCTGACTACAAGCATTCGCAGACATTCACTTTTATTTATCTAATTGGTAATTCATTCTTTATAGTACACATACGGTCAGCGGACCCATCCGATTTATACATGCCATCAAAAGTCAAGAAAGATGTACCAATATATGAAAGCATCACAGTAGATTTTTAATGATTTCGTCTTTTTAAATGTATCTCACAGCGAAATTTGCTGATAGTTTGAACAATACATATTGGAATGTATTTGTATAGACTGCAAACAATTAAGAATCGAACCAAAAAGGTGGAGCCGTACCATTGCTGCAAATACTCTCTGGGATAAACAGTAATCCATGTAAATACTTCTGCTGGTATTAATACACATAGGCATAGATGCATCAAGCTAAACACCGCTCGCAAAGAGGCAGATTCTCAGAATCTGCCCCTTTGCGACCGGTATTTTTGCATTTGGGATGCATCATCCCAAATGCAAAAATCGCAATTTAAGAAATCGCAAAATTGCGATTACTTAAATTGCTATTGCATTTAAGGAATCTCAAATTGGGATTCCTTAAGTGCAATGCATTAAAGTTAAAAAATTAGGGATTTCGCTAATAGGGGGAGAAATTTACCATGAAGTTGAACTTCATGGTAATTTGCAAAAACTTAATGCGAAATGCATTTTTCAAAGTTCCATTTTACACACAAACATGCCCTTAGGGCATGTGTGTGTGCAAGATGTGCACCCTGGCCCGCTTGAAATTGCAATCTCAATTTGCGATTCTCTAATTGAGAATCGCAAATTGAGACTGTCTACCCATTCATTCCTATGGGCCTTTAGGCCCATAGGAATGAATAGGGAGGTATTCCTTAATTGTGAGTCGCAATTAAGGAATTTTAAGAAATCGCTATTTTTTAAGCGAGTTCTTCATGCATAGCCTTTTGCTATTCCTTATTAGCGAATCCTTATTTTTCGCTAATAAGGAATCGCAAAATGGATGCTTGATGAATCTATGGGTTAGCCTTTAAGTCACCACCTGCCTTGTTGCTAAAGATTTATGGAATACATTCTGCTAGGCTTAAATTAGGTACAAATTACAATAGCTTCTGTATACCATAATATCGCAGATCATGCACCATCAACTACGGTATGCTCTGCAAATATTAATGTAGCAAAAACAAAACTTAATGGCCCTGGGAGTTTCCCTTAGGGTATAGGGGTGATTTATTTTCTTTCTTGAGGACTGTCAGTCTTTTCCTGCCAGTCCTGAAGATGAAAAAAGTATATCTGAACGTTCACCCTAAAAAGACAGATGGTCTGAGGTACTTATACCGAGGCCCGATGTTTGTAGGGCTGTATGTCTATGGTTTCCAGCAGCAGAGCCAGCAAGGAATCCGCCGACTGAAACAGGGTGGTTTGCCTCAATCTATACAGAGCACCTGTATCTACCCTTTTGGGGGACGGAGTACTACATCAAACTCTGTCTCTAAAAGACCCTAAGTAGGTTAGTTTTACTACCTGCTTTTTTTTGCCTGCTGTCATTGTAATATAGTTTACCAGTAGACCATAAATGTGCCAAGGTGGAAACAAACATGAACATTGTTGTCTCTATTACTGGATATTACCATATGCGAACAAATGAATGAAACTATGACCCTTCCATTGAGCCATAATCATAGTTTTCATTTGGTACAAATTCCTTTGCAGATTTAAAAAATCCATCAATACTTTGGACATTGAAATGCACAGCACAGCCACTTGATGAATACCACAAATTGCAGTTTATCATTGTGCAGGTTAAGGTCTTAATCATTCACGTGTTCTTTTTGGAGATGAGAATCCATGGAAGTACAGCTGCCAAAATGGCGACCACCAGGATCATCAATAACAGCAGTATCAATGATGGAGAACGACAGCAGTTGAGTCCTGTGCGTGGGCTTGCTGGGGTTGGCCTTTCACCCTCTTCATTGTCCATTGGCTGGCCAAATTCACTGATGACGAAGATCTGGGATGTGGCCAAGTTGTTGGTGGATGCAGTTCGCGATTCCGTCGGACAGATTGCTAGGTACCTTGCAAAGTCGTGCTGGATGTCATTCTCAATGGCTATGACCTCAGTGTTAGGAACTACCAATGTGTTTGTAGATCCCACTCCCGCTGGATGCCTCAAACAAGACGGCGACAGTGGCACCTCCAGAGTTTGTGCTTTCTCTTCGGGCTTGGGGTGCCAGCATATGCCTTTCTTGTTCAGAAATGTGACATATCTACAGAGGGGGCAGACAATGTTCTTCTTGATGGGTCCTTCTTGCTTGGCCGTCACCAGATACTTCACCAAGCAATCATGGCAGAAAGTGTGACCACAGCTCAGCCTCCTCTCCGCTGTGGACATACTGTGGAGGCGCTCATAGCAAACCGGGCACTCGGAGGAGCTATCCTTACTGCTCTCCTCATCTGACATTGTTGTGAAACGGCCTGGTCAATTTTTCAGTCGCCGCCTCACTGAAAATGAAAAATTGGAATAATAAGTGGAGATGCAACAAGAAGTATACGCTATGTGGTTCTCATAAAAATAAATAATTTTATTTTAGATACAGACATTTCTTTAAGAATCCAAGTGCTTATTACTGTAAACCACAACATTTATGCCCATAGAAGAAGGGCGCAAAGTATACTGAGATGTGTGTGCTCTGTATGCTGTTTTCTTTAACCAAAATATAGCATTTGTACACAGTAGAAAAGAGAGAAGTTTGTATATAATGACAGGTAGAAGGGAGACGCGGAACATATGATGGGCTGTTCGGAGAAAAACCTTTGACAAGAATTCCTATATTAATAGAGTGAAATAAAATGTCATATGTTGCCATGAGGTAGTAGGAAAACAAATAATCATTTAAAAAGTCAACATGGCTTGTATAGATGCGTTGATATCATGTCATGACCTATCGCCTGTCTCCCCTTTCCTGCCAAAATTTGCGAAGCTCTGATGAATATACAGCTCTCAGATTTCGTCGACACTCACCAACTCTTAGACGAAACGCAGTTTGGCTTTAGGAAGGGACACGGGACGGAGACGGCTCTAATTAAAGCCTCAGATGAAATTAGATCCATCATGGACCAGGGAGGTGCGGCCATCCTAATTCTTCTGGATCTGTCCGCAGCATTTGACACGGTCGACCATGCTATTTTGGTCGACCGTGTCACAGCTCTGGGGATAGACGGTCTGGCCAGAGATCTTATTTCATCCTTCCTGGCCGACCGCACCCAGACTGTTAAGTTGGGTAACTTCTATTCCCCCGTCTCTGCATTACCATGTGGAGTACCACAAGGCTCCTCGCTAAGTCCCACGCTATTTAACATCTACATAGCGGACTTAGCGAGGGTAATAAAGGCCCACGGGGTGCGTTTAACATCTTACGCCGATGACACCCAACTGGTGCTAGCGATCCATAAGAATGGCACTGCCGTGGCAGCCAACTTTCAGGAGGCCATGCTTGCCGTCAGTATGTGGATGTCCGCCAATTGCCTAAGGCTCAACTCGGATAAAACCGAGGTTATGACCTTTGGCAATCTCTCCCCAGAATGGTCTTCCATATGGTGGCCTAATCAGCTCGGCTCTCCACCTATCCCAGTGGTAAAGGCGAGGAATTTGGGAGTCGTCTTCGACGGCAAGTTGACCTTCAACCTTCATGTCAACAAGGTTGTCTCTTCTGCTTTTTTTATTTTAAAGAAGATTAAGAAACTGCTGCCCTACCTCCCCACTTCAGCGGGGAAGACCCTAGTCACCACTTTGGTATTTTCCAAAATTGATTATGGAAATGCCCTCTTTCTTAACACCCAGAAACTTGTGCTGTCAAAGCTACAGTCCATACAGAACGCGGCTGCTAGAACTCTCTTAAACATTTCTCGCCGCCAGCCTACCACTCTCGCCATTCGCCAGCTTCATTGGCTTAGAGTGGAAAGCCGAATTAAATTCAAGGCCCTCTGCATTGCCTATAAGGCAGTGCACGGCAGCGGACCTAAGTTTCTGACTGAGGCATTTCAGCTGTACACTCCCAAAAGACTGCTGAGATCTGCCAATACCTGCCTCCTACCTGTACCTCGTACCAGAACGGCAACTTGGGGAGACAGGCGCTTTTTAGTGGCTGCACCAAAACTTTGGAACTGTCTGCCACTAAATATCAAAAATGCCCCCAACTTGATGAGCTTCCGGAGGCTCTTAAAGACGTGGTTGTTTGATCAATGAACTCTATTATTCGGTCCTGCTAGTTCACACATGCGCCGAGACACCTCAGGGTATTTGTTTGCGCAATAAAAATTATATAAATAAATAAATAAATAAATTGTTGTGTTGGATTCTTCGTGCAAGGAGGGTGCTGGCACTTAATAGTAGTCTCAGCAGAGACCTGAGAAGCCGAAACGCCACTCAGGCTTAATTTCCCCCTTTCCCTTCTGAGTAGGTCTAATATCACAGTGAGAAAGTGAGAAGCTTCACCAAAACGATATTGGTAGCAGAACTGACGTCCAAAAACATTAGAGGTCACATTTATGTGACAGGAAGTGACCTCAGATGATTTTTGACGGAGGCGGTGTCACATTACTTTGGTATGTTTGGCATCGGAGGGAGTGGTTGTGAAAGGCCATGAACAGCGAGTTTGGCAGTTCAGCCTTCCCTTATAAATGCACTGAGGGTTTTTTTTATTGGGCAGGAACCTATGAGCGAACAGAGGTCGTGTTTACAAGTATTATCACTTGACCTACATGCTAAAGGGTGGGGAGATTATTTGACGATATGTTCTTAGGACGACAAGCCAGTTAACTCGAGTTCACTTCCTGAAACATAAGTCCGGAGTAGAGTATACCCTCATGCTTCCGTGCTGCTTGTAACAATTTTAAACTGCGTTCAACCTCATACCGTGATATTGCTTTGTACTTCAGTAAACAGAGATAGTACGTGAACCTCTGCTTATAACAAACAACCATGAATCTGTACGTCCTTGTTTTGCTGTTACAGAAGTTTTGTGTACTTCCCTTTCTTTGAAATAAACGTCCACCTTTACATGCCATAGACCACTTTTTTTAGTTAATTTATCATCCATAGCCCATACAGCCTGTAAAATGTTGTAACCAGAAGATAGAAATGTGCAATGATGTGCAGCAAGCCATGGACTTCTAAGAAGAGGCCAGGGTCTGATGCCAAGGCCCCTAAATGACTACCAGCAGAGCTGAAATATTAATGGAACTATTCTATTCTATTCAGCACTTAAATAGTGCATAGCTACCCTTCGGCATCCCAGCGGAACTGGCTGCTATACTTATTTTTTTGTTTGAGTATTTTTATTGCATTTCGTATATGAGATTACAAGAAGGAGAAAAAAATAAAAAAGAAATGTAGGAAATTGGCAGTTGCCACAGGAGAAACATATCATTCAACATCCGTCTCTCGTATACAATAAAAAGACAGAATATGGCAAGATTGTCAATCACATCTGGACAAGGATATGCTTATTCAACAACAGTTCGCTTAGGCAACAGTTACCGGCACATGTGTCCTGCACTGGCTGCTATACTTATAACCGTGTGCGGCCACCACCCATTCGTTGTATCCAAGTGGTCAAGACTAAATGGGCACCGAATCAGAAGTCTCTTTACACTTATAAGTTAGCGTGTTTCACACTTGTAGTGTTATTGTGCGCAATGGAGCTTACACAAACTCTCAAGCTAGACACTCATACACCCACATACTTGTCTACACAGCATTGCACCTGCCACATACTTCTATTAAAGATTATTTAACTATTGCAACTTCAACAATATGTTCCAGCATTAAAACACAATTGCACACATATAGGCGCAGACACATACGTACTTAGTTTATTTTTAAGGAGTTTTGTAAAGCTCTACCTGTCTCCTTTTGGAAAGGGCGATTAGAGAGACAAAAATCTCTTTAAAAACCAATAGATCTCTTAGTCCATAGATAGTTCTCTGACCCTGGATCCCAATCCGCCACTATCCCTTAAATCCCTTTTTGATAGCGTCAGAGGGTCCTCAATTGTATAACTCTGTATTTTGAACCAGCCCGCCAGCCTTACCATGTGATCTCTTACTCACCTCGCCTAACTTAAATCACTAGCACATATTTCTTTGGCACATAGAGCGGATACTTTTGTATTACTTGCTATAATTAGTTTATGCCAAGACGTAAGCAGAGGGTTGAAGCAGTAATATTCCAGGTATTCACCTTAATTTCCTTTTTAATAGCCTGGATCATGGAGTTTAAGAGGACATCTTACAGTTTTTTTAAGTCACGCTCTTTCCAATTTCTCCTAATTGTGCCCACGTCCTGGTCCAAGAATCTCTTCTTCATAAAGCAATTGAGGGGGTACCATTGCCTTAAAAGCCATAATGACAAGTTCGAATGAGGTTCCTCCAAAATCTCTTTTACATTTCTTCAGCCCACCTACCGTGGCTAATGCCCTGGTTTTCACTGCTTCGATATCCATCTTCTACTGTAATAATATATTAATAAAGTGATTAATTTGAACAGGTGCTTTCAGGTGCTCAGCATCGGCACTTCGTTCACAGGGCCGGGGCTACAATTTCTGACCCTGCAGGTGGTGGTCTCAATATTAATTGGTCAAATTCAAAATAAAAAGAATAACATACATTGCATGGTGACTGGCTGGTAAATGTTCCTAGACAGGTCAGCATAGGCCTGTCCAGGCAGGCATGATTGTGTATCACCATGTTAGTGATGATGTCATCATGCCGATCACAAATCCAAGAAGTCATCGACAAACTATGTCTTGCATTCTATTCCCTGAGTCTGCTGCACCCTGCCACTCCCTGAGCCTAAGCCTCCCATTGGATAATTGTAGCTGGGAGCTTGCTCATGATGGAGTTGAGGCAAGGAAGCTGCGAGAGCGCATTTGGAACTTGAGAGTGAGGGCTCTTGAGGAAGAATAAACGAAAGTAAGTGTGGACTTTCCACTTGCTGTGTAGCCAGAGTAGCATACCCTGCAGCCCTGCATTGCTGCTATCCTCAACGTTCTTGATTCGGCTGTGGCCGAACACAACTTTTGTGCACCATGGCGTCACCTGCAGAATCTGTGCGCTCCACCCCAGCATGGTAATTGCTGAGCGTGCGTGAGTCCAGTAGCCACCACAGCCATGCTTACCGGCATTGGCAGCATTAAGGCTGGGGACAATGCCTGTGCTGTAGCAGACAGGGTCACAGCAAGCTGAGCAGTGGATGCCAATGCCGTCGCCATCCCTGGACCTACTAATTACAGGCAGCACTAGCAGTGACATCACCTGCTGTGCTCGAGCAGCTACCTGTTCTGCAAATAACCCAGTTATACTGCACTGATTAATATATGCAAAAAAAAGCATTTTCAATTGGTGTACATTTTGTTTTTGCACTCGGTGTAGGTAAGAAAGTAAAACACATGTCATCTTCCTCTTCTTTAGGAAAGACAGCAGGAAAACGCAGAGTTCAAAATAGCAGGGACATGTACAGGCTGACGACAGGGGTCACAGGCAGCAGCAGTGTTATAGATGAGAGAGAAAGCAGGAGTAAAGAGGAGAAAGAAACAACAAGAGAGGAGAGAGATAAGACGGAGCTAAGTAGAAGAAATGGAGAGCAAATCAGATACAAAGAGAATGATATGAGGAAGAGAGCATTAAGAAGAGAGAAGATAGAATGAAAGGATGTAGAGGACAGGACACAGGAAAAAAAGCAGACAAATGATAAAACGGAAACACAGCTAATCACTGCTAGAAGAGTGATAGTAAAGAGCCAAGATCAAGGAGAGAGAGAGCAGAGCATGGATAAAAGTGAAGAGGAAAGAGGGCAGGGCTAGAATGAATAGAGGGCAAATCAGAAATACAGGGAATAAGGTAACAGACCAGGTGTGACAAAGATGATAGAAAACAATTAGAGAGATGAGAGGATAGACTCTTAGGGCAAAGACTTAGGGGATAGACAACAGATCAATGTTAGAAGATAGAGAGTGTTGAAAGTGGGGCTCACCGGAGGAAGAAGTGAGCTGTGGCCTCCTTGGCAACATTTTCAGCACCTGCACTTCGTTTTTTACAAATTAAGCACTGCCCCTATGTAGTTATAGTATGGGGACTTCTTCAACCAACACACCTCCTAATTTTCAATTGAACTGCTTACATTCCTTCCGAAATCCCAGAATATTCTTTTTCTTAACTTGATTGCGTGTTTCATCTCCTGGCAATATTTATCAAAAGTGTGTAATTTCCTTTGCAAACCAATCTGAGTCACATCTACAATAACCAGATCATCGGCATAAAATGGGCAAGGTATATGCTGCCCACCCATACGATGGGAAAATGAGTGGGCTGATTGTAAAAGTATTGGCAGGTCTGCGAGGAACAGTGCAAACAATGTTGGTGTGAGGGCGCACCCTGACAAATCCCATTGCTAATGATAATTTTATGGAAAACCGAGCCATTCGTGCCTAACTGAACCCTTGCCTAGTTCTCCCTATGCAATGCTTTCAGTACTATTAACAGGGAGTTGGGATACTCATTGTACTCACCACTCCCCAAATACTAGCATGATTGACCAGATCAGAAGCAGCCAAAAAATCCACAAAATAACAAAAAAGATCACTTCTTGTCTAAATTACTTTTTGGGCCAATGGCTGAAGCAATGATCCATGGTTGAGTGTGTTTCTTAAAAACCCCCTTGTTCAACTAAAGCATGATCTGCAATCCAACCCTTCAAATATACCAATATTGCCTTCAATTTTTTTTTACATCTAGCTCAAGTAAGCTTAAGCGGCGATAATTTTGATGGTTGGCCGGTCCGTCTCTTTAAAAAGTGTCCTTATAATAGTACCTCTCCAACTGCTAGGATAGTAGCCTGTTATAATAAATGCATTAAAAGCTGAGCTAAAAACACATCTTGCCCACCACTCTAGATTAGATTTGATTACTATTGTCTGCAGATTATCTGGGCCAGCTCCTCTCATCGAAATAGCTGTTAAAATTATATTCATTATGGACTTGACAGCTAAATAAGATGGGGAGAGCTACTTCAGTTTCTGGGTTCCCCCTAGCCCGCCCTATATACTGCAGACAAATAGCTAATCCAGTTCTCTTCAGGGAATAGCGACGATGCAACTCTATCATGTTTTTGCATTTCTTGTGCTATTACTGCATTTTAGAAAACAGCTAAAGGGATATTGTTGGACTTGGCCCTTTATGCAGGGTCCTCCCTGAACTTTTTGCCTTCCTTCTATATTTTTCTGACCTGTTGTTGGCTATTTTCTGACTCTGGGCACTTTACCACTGCTGATCAGTGCTAAAGTGCATATGCTCTCCCTAATGTAAATGAATGTGTTAATTGTTTATTCCATGATTGACTATTTGGTTTACTTGTCAGACCCTAGTACAGTGCACTGAGTGTGCCCGGGGCATGTAAATCCAAATGCTGCTATTGGGCTTGCACCACTGGTTGTGCCACCCACAGAAGCGGCCTTGTAAAACGTGTCTAAGGTCTGCCATTGCATAGCCTGCGTGCAGTCTGGTACTGTCATGCTGACTGGGCAAGTGCACCCACTTGCCAGTCCCTAAACCTTCCCTTTTCTTCATATTAGTCACCCCTATAGCAGGCCCAAGGGCAGGGTGCATTGTAAGTAGAAGGTAGGACAAGCCCTGATGTGTGTGGCATGTCCTAATAGTGAATTACAGCCATTTGTGTTTTTCACTATTGCAAGGCTACCTGTTCTCCATAGGCCAGAATGGGGTGTTAGAATTATTACATTTCATAATCCTAACTGACTCAGAGAACATGGTAGAAATTCGAGTTTAGTATGCCTGGACTCAGAAAGATAAAATACATATTTTAGTAAAGTGGGTTTTAACATCCTGTGTTTGCAAATACCACTTTTAGAAAGTAGGTATTTGCTTGCCTAAACCTTTCAAGCCTGCCTCTGCTAGGTTGTGTATTCCTTGTCTGGAGTTTTAGTGACAGGGCTGGGGGATTCCAGGAGACAGAATGAGTCAGCCCAGTGGTGAATAGAGAGATCTGCATCTAGATGGGAGGGAGGAGTTGCACCTGGGACATGAATAGGACTGTGCCCACCCCCCACAGTGCTGGCCCCACCCCCTGTGGTGCGTCTGATGTCTCTGCCCTGCACACTGAAAGAAGAGAAGGAAGACTGTCAACAAAGTGCTCCAGGGCTGTACTTGCCTTCCACAATGCTGGCTCCACCTCCTGTGGGGCGTCTGATGTTCCTGCCCTGCACTGTGAAAGGAAAGGAGAAGTCTGGTAAACAGAGTGCTTCAGAACTGGTTTGGACTGGGCACAGGCCGATCTCCCCTCAGAGAACAAAGGATTTGGGGGTATAAATATTGGGATCCTGATCCCAAGAAATTAGATCACTTCTGGACTTACAAGATGAAACCTCTGCTGAGGAGAGGAACCTGAAGAAACTGACATAGGAAAAAATGGTCACACCAAACCTGCAGTTGCAGAGCCACATTTGAGGTTTCAAGTTTAATATGAGGTCAGAATGTATCCTGCTGAGTACTCAGGGCAACATACCACCCGGGTAAACCTGGCGCCTGCATTTTGTGAGGAGGTCAGTAGCAGGTATCATGTCAGGCTTCTTGCTCTATAGGTCCATAGGTTAAAGACGTGCACTGTAACAAATTTATTTGCTAGGGACTGCAAGTGTAAAGTGAGT
Source organism: Lissotriton helveticus (assembly GCF_964261635.1). Lineage (NCBI taxonomy): Eukaryota > Metazoa > Chordata > Amphibia > Caudata > Salamandridae > Lissotriton > Lissotriton helveticus. The sequence goes on from NC_136068.1 coordinate 1,352,739,041, forward strand.
TCAAGGAACTTGTCCATGAAGGTGGGTTTCGCAGGTGGGTTCTGAAGGTTGGTTTTGTACAGCGGGATGGTGTGCAATGTTGTAAATGCTTATTCTTATTTGTGCCTATCTGGTTCTAGCCCTTCCTTTTTGTCCTTTCCGATTACTCTTCTAGAACCCATGACAGTTCTTAGTGTGTTCTTTCAACCAGCTTGCTTCCAGATCTGTCAGTTATCAGTCTGGTCAGCTGGGGAGTTGTACGCTGTTTCCCTTCGCTCCAGAATAAACCCACACTTACCTTAAGAAGACGTCTGTGTTCATCTCGTGATTATTCTACTTCAGTTTGGCGACGATCTTAGCAGCTGACCGGACTGCGACTCCTGCGTCTTCATTGGTGTGGTCTCTGATCATTCCTTGGGCAGCGACTCTTCCCCAACATCGGATCCTGCATGCGACGGCATCGGCCTCGACTTGCTGCATCCACTGAGGTTCTTTTGGTCGAGTTCCAGTGATTTTCGTGTCCTGTTTCCCTTCCTTAAGAGCTGGGCACCTACGTCATCCCCAACTGTAAGTGGATGTTGCCTCATGCGTGAGAGTTCATGCGTGACAAGCGTTGCTTAGCTACGCTCTCACTATGCGAGTTTAACTCTGAACGCTATCGTCATTCACAGCGTTACGCTACAACGTCATCATGTCCTTTCCTATTACTCTTCTAGAACCCATGACCATTCTTAGTATGTTCTTTCAACCAGAAGTCAGTTATCAGTCTGGTCAGCTGGGGGAGTTGTACACTGTTTCCCTTTGCTCAAGAAAAAAACAACACTTACCTTAAGAAGACATCTGTGTTCATCGCGTGATTATTCTACTTCATGCAGCTACAGAGATAGATTGATTTTTGGGGTTGATGATGCTGTGACCTTCTATGTGTAGGTAATTTGGTTTCAGTAATTTCACAGATGGACAGTCTGGAAGTTTAGTCCTATATTTTCTTTGCAGCCGACTAAGTGACATTCATATAGATGCATCAAGCATCCATTCTGCGAATCCCAAATAGCGAAAAATAACGAATCGCTATTTAGAATTCGCAGAATGGGATGCATCATCCAAATCGCTAAATATCTGCGATTCGCAACAGCCCGCAATCGACAAATGCAAATTTTCAAAAATCCCTACAAAATCGCAGAGTCGGCTGTTTCCAACCCCCTAATTGCGAATCCGCAATTCCTAATTCGCAAATAGCGATCTCGCTGATTGCGAGATCGCAAAAACATGGAGTCGCATCTTGAGCACAATGATGACATCACTACCAGGAAGTAGCCTGCTCCATGCATCATTTGGATCCAGAGCTGGATATAGGAGGAGGCAGAGCACTGAGCTCCAAGAGACACACCCTACAGTGCCAATACAGGATTGAAAACAAAACACAATGTCCCAGGAAGCTGCAGGACCAAGTGAAAAACCCAGGCAGCGCAAAATAAAATTTAGCGAAAAATAACTGGAGTACCTGATAGAAAGAGTGAGCAGGGACCACGACCAACTGTTTGGGAAGCTGTCCCGGAAGGTGCCCGAGGCTACCAAGAGGCGCATCTGGGTGCGCATCAAGGCAAATGTGAACGCGGTGGGTGTCACGCACCGGTCCATCAATGACTTAAAAAAGAGGTGGTACGACCTCAAAGGCCGTGCCGAGGAGCGGATAGCAGAGAGACTGGGGGAGACAAGGGCCACGAGAGGGGGACACCCCACAGTCTCTGAAAACACACCCATGGAGGACCTAGTGGAGGACACCATCCACCCTGAAGTTTGCGTGGGCGTTACTCAACTGGACACCTCCCGCGCCACACACCATTCTCAAGGTAAGAGCCATGCTACTGCGACCCCGTACCCTAACAATGCCCATGCCCTCAGTGCAATCCATATTTGTAACCACAGTATTCCAGTCCCTACTCCTCCCAAATGCCCAAATGCATTGTGGAACCTGTAGTGTGTAAATGTGCCCTGATAGCCACACACAGCCAGAATAGTCAGGTAACACAGAGTCCTAAAGCCAGTCAGGGAATGCAGACATCAAGCAATAGCGAGCCTGCATGCATGTTGCTACATCCCAGGTGCCTGAATCATATCATTAATCATGCACTCATCCACATCACAGGTGCTGCGGATGCTGACACGTCTGACAGTGAGATTCTCCACATTGCGGAGACACCTGAAGAGACGTAGGGGGAGAGCCAGCCTGCACCTGCACTGAGACCCAGGGCCACCCCTGCAGCTACAGGTGGAGCACAACCTCACCTCTCGGCACGTATGGCAGTGGAGCAGACCCCACCCCCACCCAGGAGGCAGACACGACGTACAGCAAGTGTGCGGGCCCACGCCAGCAGCAGGGTAAGGCAGCAGCGCTCCGTGCACACCACACGGTTTCAGAGGACTCAGACAGACATTTTTAAATCACACCTTTCCACACTTTTATGCACTCACTCACCTTCTCCTTACGCTCATCTTCAGAGAGAAAACACCTAAGCTCCTCCCCGGGGGGAGTCGTAGCCCTCACTACGGTGTGAGGAGGGAACCCAAAAGATGAAGCATGTCATCCAACGGTGAGTGAGGGTTCTTGTCCTGAGGGAAATCTCCACCCATTAGGGCCCCAGAGAACACTAGTTCTTTAGTACCTTTAAGTTCCTTTCCACATAGATATAGCTAGGCGTTCTTTACTTGTAGAAAGTTGGCTTTTTCTTTCTTTAGCCATTTGGTGCATGCTGTCTGCCTCTGATAACAGGGGTGGGTGACTTCTGAGCTTCTGGTATTCCCCCTAGACAGCATCACACAATGGGAGATTTGGTGTGACATGATGGGCCATCCTAACAGGATGAGAGGGAGGAGCAGGACCCAGCCTCGCTTACACCTGAATAGGTTGTCTCCTGTTGGCCCCACACAAAGGGCTGCATACCCTCTGAAGTGAGTCTGGAGCCAGGGAATGAAAGAAGGACTTCTGTGCACTTCAAAGACATGTCTTTGAAGTCTTCTCCATTTCAAAGGCACCCCTAGGTATAAGTACTGGACTTCAGGCACTACCACTTCAGTACACTTCTGGAATTGTGGATGTGAATACTCTGCCTGGAAGAAGGACTGCTGTGCTGTTGGAGGACTGCCACTCTATTGGACTGCTGCTTTGTTGGACACCTGCTTTGCTGTGCTGACTTGCTGCCCTCCAGGCTGCGTGAGAAGGACTGGACCTGCATTACCTGTCCTCAGAACCCAAAGTGACTCCAAGGGCTAGCTGGCTGATCTCCTGGTCTAAAGTCTCAGGGACATAAAAAAACTTCCAACAAACCTACTTCAGCACCTAGACTCTGCTATCTTTTGATTCTGCCCTGCCAAGTGGTGCCACCCCAGTCCTGGGCCCTTGGAAGTGTGCCGAAGGTGTATCTCCTGCAGAATCGACACATCTTCTGCTGAGCAATGAATCCCTGAACAGAAACAACACATCCCTTCGCTTAGCGGCACATCTTTGAATAGAACCAGTGCATTGCCGTTGTTGCATGGATTGGATCCATTACAAAAGACTCATATCACCACAGCCTTCTGCATCTGGGACTGACGCATTGCCTTCGGAACTGCCGCTGTGTGATGCTCACCCAGCACAAATTACTCGCATCACGCAACGACAACACAGTATCGCTGCATCGCAGCTTCGTCGATCATCGGAAACGATGCATCGCCTCTGCTGCACCTCGCATCCTGAACACCGGCCTTCGCATCGCAAGCCCCTTCAACAGGATCTTGGTGACGACGCATCTGGACCTCACACCACAGCCTTGTCGCTTCTCAGAACTGACACATCGCCTCGTCTGCGCAACGCAGCTTCGATTTGGATGTATGCAAGTGCTTTGCAACCAGGATTACGGTACTTTGGTTAAGCCGGCCTAACTGAGTCCCTGTAGCTGACCCACGGTCCATCACGGTCCGCGTGAACTTTGACTTTGTCTCAGTCTGGCGAGACCAATATCCCAAATTGCACTTTTTGCTTCTAGGCCCTACTTTTGCTTACAAACTTCAATATCTCAAGTTCTACATATTGGAATTTTTTGTTTCAGTCTTGTTTTATTTATTAAATTAAGCTCTTTTGTTCTAACCTGGTATGGAATCTTTTTGTGTTATGTTTTCACAGTTTTATTGTTTGAAGTGTTGCATAAATACTTTTTACTAAGCTACGCCTGACTGCTCTGTGCCAAGCTACCAGAGGGGGAGCACAGGTTAATTTAGGGTCTGCCTGCTTCTTAACCTGACTAAGACTGTGGCTGCGGCATCACTAGGGCTCTTACCCCAATCAACCAACAATCTAATGTCTAATTATATCCTTTTTGGAACTGGAAGTTGGTGAATGCAGGATACAATAACGCTCAGGCACGCACACCTCCCCTCAGCAGCACAGGCAGCAGTAGTAAAATCATATTCATGCAATGCAAGCTTTCACTTACTCAACCGGCACAGCACATCCAGTATCTGCAAGGTTTTATTCGCACACCCAGAATCAGCAAATGAGCAGCGAAAACCTCTTACTCTTCCACTCAAAGAACAAATGGCTGTAAACAAATGTGATAGTAACGTGAATTCCAGAGTAAAATGGCCATTCAAAGAGTGCAGCCTTGTAGAAAAGTGTAGTTTCAGCGCTCCTCAATTCTAGGGGCGTAAGGAGGGGCTCCTAAGTCTTCCATATATCACAAATATGCATTGGCTTTGGGCGGAATGGGGCCCATCTGAAAGGTTTAGGAAACCCTGGAGGGTTGGGAACCCCCCTGGCCTGCAGGGCGGCAGGGTTCTATGTTACGTCCCAGCTCAATTCAGATGCCAAATGTGCTTCAGAACACTGTTACTAATACTGTCCCATTCAAAGCAATGCAGCCCTGTGTGAAATTCCTGAATTCTAGTTACTTGGATTGCGGTCCTGAAGAAATTCCTGGTACTGCCTATTTAGAAGCACTACAGCCCTGCAAAGAAATACATATTCAGCTGTAAATTATTTATTTGTTCATTTGGGGGAGGGGGGCACAAGTGAGTGCCTGTGTCATCTTAAGAATTTTGTGGGCCCGTGGCAAGAAATATTTAGAGGGCCCCTGTTTGGAACAACTTTAAATTCTGTTCTTTGAGGAGATGCAGGAGCTAGTCGCGTCCCGGCGAAGGAGTCCCTGCATGACACTGCGCGGAGCTTCCACTGGGGGGACGCTTTACTTGATGTATTCATTTAATATGAATTCGGCTGATTTGGCAGATGAATGTAGACGGATTCAGCGCCCTAACGGAGGCATAAGGCTGTGGCGAAAGGCGGCGAGACGCTGTGGGGAAGCAATTTCAGGCAAATGCTGAAAGCGGACGGCTGAGGACTAAGGACTAAGGAGCAAACCAGCAGTTAACAACGCGTCCTGTAAGAGGCTGCAAAACGTGGGAGGTGCGCGGCTCCATATTTTTGTGCCTCGTGAAAGCCTGCTAGTCTTTTCAAATTGGGGTTACTAAACAGCTAAGTGGACTTTAAGTAGAGACTGTAGCCGGACAATGTCAATTTGAAACCTTACAAAAGGGGAGGTGGAGAGTGGTGAATGTCCAGATAGTCTGCAAGGTGTAAAACAGTAAAAAAAAAAAAAGGGAGGAGAAAATTGATAAAATTACAACTGCACAGCCGCTCGCAGGAGGGACTTTGTTTTTGGCCGCAATCTGTTTCTGGCAGGGACTACCAGGACCAGGAGCTCCGGAACCCAGCACACCTGTGCCTCTAGGCCCACGCTGATAAAACTCCTCGCGGCCCCCGCTTCGCGGGGGGGCGCTCGCATAAGGGACTTTGTTTTTGGCAGCAATCTTTTTCTGGCAGGGACTAACAGGACCAGGAGCCCCGGAACCCAGCACCCCTGTGCCTCTACGCCTACAAACTAACTCGAGGCTCCGCGGGAGGCGCGCGGGCACGCGCAGGGGGAAGCCCGGGCCAAGGGAGGGCCCGTTTTAGCCCGTTGTAGACTGGTGGAGGCCGGGTTGGGCTCCCCTCGAAGCAGGCCCGGACTGGCCGTTGCGGGCACTGGGCAATCCCCCGGTCGGCCGCATGGGTGGGGGCCGGTTTTGGGCCCCAGGGGGCCGTTTTTGTTACAGGGCCGTTTTTTGCAGCATAGCTGCAAAAACGGCCCTGTAACAAAATCGGCCGAAAACCGGCCCTCGCAAAGAGTGCGGTCGCACCCCCAGGGGAGAGGGGGGGCCGGCTGAGCACTTTGCCAGGGCCGATTTCGGTCCCCAGTCCGGCCCTGCCTCGAAGGCCTGGAGTAGCAACGCTTGAGCTGCCTATTAGTAAGTGAGCATAAAGACCAGTACGTGACTTAACTTAAATTACTTCTGTTTTACTCGTCAGAACCGTACACATTTATTATGGCAGCACGTGAGGGCAGAGGGAGGAAAGGGGCGGGAATTGAGTATGTTGCCGGAACCCTTAAGCAGTTTATTACCAGGGCCACATCCGTGCTCGCACATGAGATTGCTATCACGGAGCGACGTTTGTCCCTTGCGCCCGTGTTTGCAAAGCGATCATCCTTGGGGGACATCACGAATGTGCGCTTGCCGGAAAGACATTATCAGCTTGTATCTGTAATGGGCCCCGAGTCTGGAAATGCAAACTTACAGCAAAGCCCGATATCTCTTATCGAAGAGGGAGATCCTTCGAACTCTTCCCCATTGCCAGGCAGTATATTGCCTCGGCCTCCGAAGAGCACGACCATGTGCGTGGCTGAAATTCACAATGAGCCGTCTCAACCTACGGATCATACGAAGGGGGTCGCCACCAAAAGAAAAAGAGGAGATACACGAGGAGGTGTACAGCAAAAAGGAAAGAAGCCCAAGATCCCTAATCCACAGAGAGAGCAGCAGCACACAGACTCACCAACTATCGAAGTCTCGCAAGAAACTGTACCCGTAGCAACGCCACAAGTACGGTGGAAATTGCAACTGGCTTACCATTGCCGGAGGAAATATATTGGCAGGAAATAGGGGCCCTTATATCATCTTCTTTGGCGCCACTATTGAATAGACTTGCAATAATTGAAAACAGACTGGAGAAAACGGAAGAAATGATAAAGTCAACTTTGGGAGGCATCGAAAATAAAGTAGCAGGCTGGGGCCATGCAAAGGAACCAATGAGGGAGGGAGGAAGGGAGTCTGTTGCATGCCCTAGTCTCATAGCCCTCCCGACCGTGGCGCCGGTTGCGCACCCAACGGGCCCAGATAATGCAAGGGGAGGGATAATGAGCGGTGGACAGGTGGTTCCCACAGAGACACATGGGGCAAGCGGTAGTAATGACAGGGACAGGGACAAGAAGGTAGTAAGGAACTTGTGCCCCCAGCTAGACCTACCCCAGACTGCACACCTTATGTGGCTGTTTTGACAGGTGTTCCTGAATTAGAAGAGGGTAAAGTCGAACGGTACGATCAATTAAAAAATAAGGCAATACATTGGTTAAAAAACAACAGCCCTCTGCCCGAGATGCAAAGTGTAAGATTCTCTTTGTAAGGAGAGTGAGCTGGGTAGGAGGCAGGCCAAAAAAATAGAAGGAGACTGTATTGTCATCAATTTTAATGACCCTAAGGTGGTGGATTATGTCTGTTGGGAAGCCCGGACACACCCACGATCTTCAATAAGGTACAAAATCTAAGTTATGTTTACATGCCAGCAGACTATATACCCAATTTGGAGCACTCTGACGGCCACAATGGCAGGATTTGACAGTTTAGAAGGATAGGAGCAGGGGGATGGGGGTGAGGAGTGAGCCTCTGCCTGTAGTATCGGGGGGAGGAAACATACACGACCAGCAGGTAGCATCAATGAGGGAGGGGGTAGGTCCGGCACTCCCACTGTACAACAGATATGCACCACTCCACTGGGGAAGACACCTTAGCGAAGTTGATTGACTACAGGGAGAGAGGGTAGGCCAAGAAAATGTGCCAGCTGTGGCTTCTCCAAATTTAAGTTCACAGGTTGAGGAGCAGGAAAGGGGAGGCATTCTGAATATATATCAGTTTACTCCAGAAAAAATAAAGACCCATAGAACTGAGGTACCCCAGGGTATTGGCAGGCCAACTACAGGCATTTGCTCTTATGCAAGTACACCAGTGAGTGCAATAGAACTAGTATCCTGGAACGTAGCAGACCTGTCAGCCAAGTTTCAGAACCAGGAATGGTTGGAATACATTAACCAATTTAAAATCATTTGTATGCAGGAAACCTGGGAGGTAGACCATTTTAATTTTCACCTGGCTGGGTACAAATCGTTTGGGATCCCCGCAAGTAAATCCACGGCCGGAAGAGCGAGGGGAGGTCTCCTAATATTTGTGGATTTGTGCTTGGAAGGGGGTGGACTGATTTAAAATGGAACTTAGAAAATATGATATGCCTCAGTTTTAAAAGTAGGGGCCTTAATAGAATTCTGGAGAATTTCTATAACTCGGGAGGTAATAGAGTGAGAGAGCTTGATGAAAGATTAAGCCGGCTGAGAGAGCAGAAGCAGGGGCAAACGGCACCTATGTCTCTAATAGTGGGGGACTTCAATTGTCACCTGTGCCCCAAACTGTTACCAATCAAAGACTCTTGGACTTCATGTAACATAGAGGAGGGGCCACACTTCGAGCATACAATGGAGAGAAAGGAGCTGACTAGAGTGATGAAAAATCACATGCTCGAACACACAATGGATTTACTGGTGGTGGAACCTAATAAACTGGCTACCCCCACTTTTAAAGGAAGGGGCTGTAGCTCTTTCATTGATTTTATTTTAGTGTCCCAATTGCTTAAAAGGAGGTTATTGGGATTTTCAATAGAACTGAGTGGTTTTAGTGACCACAATCCCATAGTATTGTCTCTAGCAGACCCAGTGAGAAGGAGGGTCACAGAAAGGGGGACTGTGTCTAATTTAGAAAAAGTCACCGATCAGGGCAGGCGTTTGAAATGGTCACGTATTAATGCGGAAATTTTTTATAGGTCTCTAGTAATAGAAGGGAAACAGTTTTAGAGGAATGCCTAGACTTAGCAGTGGAAGGGCCGCACTTAGTTGAGTCATTTGAGGAAATAGGCCGTCTAATCGATGGACTTTTAAAGACGACATGGCAAGGGAAGCTTAAAAACGACCCCAGATGGTTTGAAAAAGCATGTTCCCTTGCACAGAGAAATCTAAGAGTCGCCCTAAGACTTATTCCAAGAGATAAATACAGGGTCATGCAATGCAGGCTAAACTATAAGCAGGCAGTAAAGCGCAGGAAGTGTGCTCTCCAGACACAAACCTGGGAGGACCTGAGAGGGGCGGCTGAAAGAAAAGACATGACTACCTTCTGGAAGATTATTAATAATCCGTGCTTCCAAGATGGGAACATCCTGCAGCTAGGAGCTAATGTTCTACCAGAACAGTGGGTGGAGCATTTCAGAGGGCTATATAATCAGAGGAACAGTGAGCCACCGCATAACGGGGAGGAGACGGGGGTGGGGAATGTAACACTAGAATTTACCCTGGAAGAGCTCACCGCTGGCATCCTGGGTCTTACTAGAAATAAAGCACCAGGACCAGACGGGATCCCCCCGGACCTCTTCCTAAGTCAGGTGGATCTATGGGGGTCAATTGTAACAAGAGTAATTAATGCTGCTATAGCTACGGGGCACCCTCGTTCGTGGTCATCGGCCATAATAGTGCCCATCTTTAAAAAGGGGAACAGAGACAACCCCCAGTGCTATCGCCCAATTTCCCTTATAGATGTTACGGCTAAGGTTCTGGGGCGAGTTATTTTAAATCGCCTGATGAATTGGGCTGAGGAACACCATATTATTACTGATGTCCAGTACGGATTCAGGGCTAAAAGATCCACAACAGACCAATGTCTAAATTAATATTTATTTGTGCCAAAATATACTATCGCTAGCAATGAAGCAGTCTAACTAGCCTTTATGGATCTTACCACAGCATTCGACTGCGTTAACGGGGAGAAGCTGTGGTCTTTACTGACTTCTCTTGGGGCAGATCAAGAACTGATTAAGATTATGAAAGCCCTACATTGGAACACCTCGGCCAAAGTCAGATACAACTTAGAGGGCGGATGCACTGAGTCCTTTATTTGCACTAGTGGCATGCGACAGGGGTGTATCTTGGCTCACTCCTGTTTTCCCTATATATAAATGGTCTAGAACAAGCCCTAGTAAGCCTAAATGTGGACTCTCCTAGAGTAGGCAGAAGAGTAATCCCTGTTCTGCTTTATGCAGATGACGCGGTACTGTTGGCACACACTCCACTGGGACTACAGCGGCTGATAGATGGTTTTGTGGAGTTTATGAATAATTTAGGGCTGTCTGCCAACTTGACCAAGTCATATGTAATGGAAACAGGGACCAAATCAAAGAAAAGTTTCAACTATAGAATAGGTGACCATAAACTAGAGAAGGTGCAGTCCTTCTCGTACCTGGGCATTTTATTTGATGGGCATTTAAATTTCAAATTATTAACTGAGGAGCATTGTAATAAGTTAGTGTCCAGTACAGGGGCAATTATGAGTTTTAGCTGTAGACTTGGGTGCTGGTCCTCGACTGAAATTATGAAAATATATAATTCAATCTGTTACTCGAAAGTGGCGTATGGGGCGGTACTCTGGGGGTTTGCTGATTGCAGCAAACTGCAGGTAGAGGAGAACAAGTTTATGAGAAGGCTCCTCAAAGTCCCACAGGGCGTCCCCTCCCATATTGCTCATGAAGAACTGGGTGAGGTTTTGTTCATAGAGGACAGGGTCCAGGTCAGACCCCTGATAGCATGGCTAAAGATCTGGGACAATCCAGAGGCAATACTGACTAGACAGATAATCATGGACTGTCTTGTGAGGGACAGGGGAATGAACATCCCATGGCTGAAGTATCTAAAGGCGGCTTTCGAAAAGATTGGCTGTAAAGATCTCTTCTCAAACCCGACCGGAATTACAGGTCGGGATAAGGCTAGCGTGAAGACGAAGTTTTTTAGGCACAAAATCCTCTCTAGAGAAGAGAAGGAATGGGGTAAACAGTCGATCAAAGATTACAGCTTAGTGAGGACCAGCGATGAAATGGAACCGTACCTCACCCTCATTCACAACGCTCAGGATAGATTTTTAATCACAAGTTTTAGGCTCAATCTTTTACATTATTTATTCGCCGACCGGCAGGTTTTACTAGTGTAGCTGAGCCAAAGGGTCCCTGCAGCTGCGATCAACGATCTCCGCAGGATACCCTTCATTTTGTATTATTATGCCCCTTTTATTTATTGCCCAGGCTCCGTTTTTTAGTTAGTTTGTTGAAGAAAAATAAATTCAAACATGCCAAGGTGGCTCTTCTACATTTACAAATGGCACAAGACCCCTTGACCCCACTCTCCATCACAAGCTTTTTGAGATTAGCAGTCAAACTAAAAGAGACAAGAGGGATCCGCTGAAGGGAGTGACCCCAAAGACAATAGCAAAACGCGGGGGAGGGTTTGGGGTCAATGTATTATAATTGAATCGGTTTATATGTATATATTAATGTTATTTTAAACTGTACTTTTATGGTGTTTCTTAATGCCGAATAAAGATTCTATTGATTGATACTGAATTATGCGATGAAGATTGAAATACTCAAATATGCATATATATGTGAGGCAGAGAGAACATTCACTTTCCCAGGCGGCCCCTGGAATGTGGGGCCCCTGGGCACTTTGCTGTTGCCTTGAAACATCTCTGGGGCTTAGGGGGAGGTCATACTGCTCCTGTCCATTCAACAAGAGTCCACTCAGGAGACCGTTCGGCGAGCATGACTTCCCCATAAGAACAGTGGTTCCTACCTTCACAGAAGCAGATAGTTCACTGGGCTAAACAATGGCTGCAGCGATCTGCGGGGAACTAAAGGTTCGCAGTTTTGAAACCCGATGGAGCCGACACAACCATTTTCCACCCATGAGTGAACAAATGATCACCAGCAAGACTGGTGATATTAACACCCGTAAACTAAGCACAAGAAGTCGCACAGGCTGCGCTGGGCATCTTATCGATCACAAATCCTAATCCCGTCGGGATACAAAGAACACTTAATAGAAAATTATGTTTCTTGTGATTCCTCACCTATTTGGTCATGACATGACCCCTTTCCGTTTCTGCCAATCCATTTGAGGTTTCCAGAATGTATACCTTTTGGACATTGAACAATATGCACATTTTATTTTGCACACACCTTCGGTATTTAGTGATCTTGGGGCCTTTGTTAGACATTGATGTTTTGTTTCTATTTCGAGACCTTGGTTACACACAGCACATTTTTAATTTGCAAATAAGTAAATCAGGACGGGAAGATCTTAGAAACGTTATTGTGAGTTATCTCCTTAAAAAGAGTTCAGTTGTGCCTTCAAACTATTATTCATCCGTTTAAGCTCACTTTCTTTCAAAATCTGATTGAATAACTTCTGTGAAATGTTTAGGTCTACCCCAAGAAAGGGCTAGACTTCATGAAAACAGTACACAGGTTCAGCTCTGGCCTACATCCTCGTTTGGATGAATTCATGATATTTCAATGGCTATTAGGCGCTATGCTTTTTTATAAGACAAAAGTAACCACTCGGCCCTGTGGTCCTACATCCCGTGTTCAGTCAGCCCTCAGTTAAGTGAAACAAGCCCTTGGAAATCGATGCCTGGCCCTTTTTGGATCTTGCATTACTGCAAACTTTACTGGCTACCATCAACTCTGGCTCCCTGCTGGATCCCCTCCCACCTTCCAAACTTAGATTGTTAGATGAGGCTTCCATCACAGTAGTTCTGGATCTCCTTAATTCTTCCTTGATCATGGGTGTGGTACCTCAGAATTGGAAGCATGCCTTGGTACTACCCCCGCTCAAGAAGAATGACCTTGACCCTCAATGCTGTCAAACTTTAGGCCTATTTTGCTTCTCTCTGTTTTCGCCAACATTTTGGGAAAAGATGTTAACACTCACCTCTCTTCCTTTGTTACTGCTCATAACTTGACCTCTGCACCCATCCCAGTTTGATTTTTTGGGCAGGCCACAGTACCGAATCCGCCCTACTTGGAGTCACAGAACTCCTGAGGCAAGAACTGGATCCTGGTGGGACAGCCACTCTTATCCTCTTGGATTTAAGTGTGGCTTTCGACAGGGTCTCACACTCCATTCTTCTGGATAGATTGGAGGCTTTAGGCATTGCTGGCATTGCCTTAAAGTGGCTATCTTCTTTTTTGAAAGATCGAACATTTCAGGTCTCATCAGCAAGCAACACCTCTATGACCCTCTGCATTTTATCATTTAACTCTGCCCCTTGATAGAAGTGATTGAAGAGTCTTGTCTCACCGTATTTTCGTACGCGGATGACTCAGATTATTTTCTCACTATCAGATGCTCAAAATAAAGATCCTCCCCCTGTCAGGCAAGGCCTGTCCAATGTTGCCATCTGGGTGAACAGAAATACCTTTAAACTCAATGGCATTAAAACTGAAGTCCTGATCCTGGGAAATAACTCCGAACTTGGGGAGTTAACCACCTGACTGTCATACTGGGACCTTTACCCGTGCCATTTGATAAGGTTAAGAATCTCTGCTTCATCATTGATCAGAATCTCTCCCTGAAGCCTCAGGTTTCCAAGCTCACAGCCTCTTTCTTTTCTATTCTGAATTGACTCAAGAAAATACTTTGACTGATTCCTCTAAGTACCCAGAGAACAGTGCTACAGGCCTTGGTAACGTCCAGATTGGACTATGTGAATATACTGTATCTGGGCGCTGATAAAGCCTTGATTCATCGCTTGCAGATCATCCAGAACGCGGCCGCCCTCCTCCTTTCCCGGTTGCAGAGATATGCTTCCGCCTCTCCCTTGCTCCACAAATTACACTGGCTGAAGGTTCACAAACGGATTAAATTCAAGGCCTTATGTTATATGTTTCCAACTAGACCCGGTCTCACCACTTCTTATATCCAAGATCTGGTGTCTCCATATGTCTCTTCCTGACTGTTCAGATCATCTGAACTCGCACTGTTTACCACGCCTAGGTTTTGTAGAGCCCGTATTAAAGGGCGCTCCTTCTCCTTTTTAGGACTAAAACTTTGGAACTCTCTTCCGGCAGCTCTCAGCAACTGTATCTCATTTCTTACTTTCTGTAAGAACCTAAAAACCATGCTCTTCCACTGCCCTGACTGTGCCTTTTGTCGCCTGATTATGAGGCTGCGTCTCTTGCTTAACCTCTAGCGGCGGGAGACCCTTTTGGGTAGCTGCATGCTCTATAAGCTTCTTAAATAAATAAAAATAAATAGATGGGAAACATGCAGGCAAGGCCGACTCTGCTATCAATCATCTTACTAACTCTATAAACTTATATTCCATTTGATGACCTCATTCCGAGTCTCAGTTGAATCCTAATTTGTGTGCAAACCGGAATATTCACCAAGCATATGATAACCAATCCTGTCGCAATTAATGCACCAGCTGGCTTTTCCCTGCACAATTTTCGCAGAATTTGTGCATTGAAAAAATACAATGATCTGAATTGCACACCTCGAACCAGGAAAAAAGTGATATTACTGTTACCCTCCATTAAGACATGCACATTTCAGAACAATATGGTAAAAGGTACCCAGTTAAATTCCATCGCATATTAACAATTTTTTACTGGGCAGTATTACCCCACATAATTACAAGCAATTGAAAAATGTTCTTGGAATGTCTACTATGCCCTGCAGAATGAATCATAATCTTAATAATATTGGTATATATGCTGTGGAAGCCCTGAATCGGTAGCTATTAACATATTCAAATGTACTTCTTAATCAGCCTTTGAATGATAAAACCCCTAAGTCCTGCCGGATAAACGATAGGTGCATCAACTATGATATTTACATGCACCGCTCTCCTACTCTCGTTGTTTTCTGTGTTTTGCAGTGGCTTCTAAGCACCGTGGGGGCAGAGATCAAACGTTTTCATATGTCAGGAACAAAGGGGCCCATTAGGATGTCGGGCGGATTGCCCCCGCCAGGGTGGCGGTAGCCACCGCCACCCTGGCGGGGGCAATCCGCCCGACATCCGCATTCTAATTCCCCCTCGCCATATTAGGATGGCGGGGGGACCGCGGCGGACGAAAACACCGTCCGCCGCTTTTCCGCCCCGGTCGCATTGCGGCCGGGGCGGTAATGGAACCATATGGTGGCGGTGTCTATCAGACACCGCCATCCATATTAGGGTGCCTGTCTGGAGCTGCTTTTCCGCGGCGGCAATGCCGCCACGGAAAGGCAGGCGGGGATTGCTGCGGGGGCCCCCTGCAGGGCCCCCAGGTTCACACCACTGTCAGGGGGCACATGGGGGGTACCTATGGTACCCCCCCACATTTGCATATGCAATACGGCAGGCACCGCGCGGTGCCTGCCGCTTTGCATATGCAAATGCAAGAAAGCATTTTTAGCATCGTGGCGGGCGGTGCAGAGTGCACCCCCCGCCACAATGCTACAACTACAGGATGTGCCCGCCACTGTGGCGGGCACATCCTAATGCCCCCCACGGGACCCCTGCCCTTATGGCGGGCGGTCCCGTTTCCCACTATGGTGACGGGCGGACAAAGCGTGCCCGTCATCATAATGACCCCCCAAATGTTCAGACAGATCTGACTTTGTAGTTTGGTACTTGTTGTCCCACTGGATAATGTCCCTTCCTTCGAGGGGGCGGTTAAAAAGGACAAAAAACCTACCTTCCTTCTCTCGTAAAACACACCAGTTAAAAAAAAGTAAAGGGGGCCTTACTGCGGCTTGAACTAATTTCAGAAAAATGTCCTTTCTCTAGTCCTTGGTATCATAGAGGGCTCAATCTTCTCTGGTTCATCCTTACCTTATCCAATCGGCATCCATTAACTTCAGCAAATCCAGGGAAAACAAATCTAAGCCACTTCAGTGTGGGACACCATTTACATCAAACATGCATCTTGAATATTAATAGGAGAAAAAAGGCAACTCCCAGCAGTCAATTGCATGCATGTATTTGCATATTGTGTTTCTATCGTGTGAACCTTGCCGGAAGGCAGAGGTGCGCTGCACAAGGTCAACGAGAAGCAATGAGTAATACGAGAAGAAGCTGGGTTGGGATGAATAATGCATTATGATGTAATCTTCTTTAAAGAGGCGAATTCCACTCGTTCCTAAATTGGAACAGTGGTGGGGAGGTATCAATAGATACCCGAATGTTGTTCCAGATCCTAGGAGCATCCATATAAAGGCCTTCTGCTTGTGTTTTTTATTTTTACACTTCTTAGTCTAATTTTGTCATGACTGCAGGTGTGCCAAGAAGCACTCGAGGTGGTGAGCCTGTCTGCAAGATAAATGGCTTTGTAAATGATGCAGTTGGTTTTGAAAATGGTGCTCGCCAGCAAGGGGAGCTTATGGCGTTCCATCAGGATGGGGATGATGTGCTCATATTTCTCCAGCAATTAATTTCATATTCTGTTTTCATCAGCTGCCTATTTTCCCATTGATGCGTTGTTGCTTCTAGTGCCTTAGTGTTTGTGTATACCTCCAGCCTCTCCACTGTCACAAGTTGTTTTGCCACTTATGCTTTTCCTGGGTTTTCTTGACTAAATATCCAGAGCCTTTATAGTAAAAGTTATTATCTATGTTATCAGACCAAAAAACAAAACACTTAAATGGCCTCACAGAAATCACACAAAATCAAAAGGATACCATTTTAATGACAGTGAACAGCTTCAGTTTGGAGATTACATGGGTGCTGGAACCGGCAATACCTTTGATAGCCACCCGATGTCCTCACAAAGATTTATTTAGAGTATCAGTAAAAATGGCAAACAGTGAAAAGTGGATGGAATCAGTCATGTCATTGGGGATGTCATCTGTGATATCATGTGTGAGGTTAGGAGCAGTAGCTTGGGGTGTTATGGTTCAGTAAGACTTTCCTGCACAAGCAAAGGTGAATTTTGCCAACATTAACTACACCCTGGGCCACGGACTATGTCCATAGCACATGCGGGGCATAAGGCATGGCCATGCCCTAGGCCCAGACACCTAGCTCTCAGCTCCCATGAGCACCCAAGTGACAGCATTGTCCGTGGCAGAGCTTGCGGAAGCACAAGGTGGTGGAGAAAGACAACTATGCTCACGCCATTTTGCCGTGCGTGTGGCAGGGAGTCAAACAATTGCATGTTAGGTTATGAGGCCTAAGCTGAATTTGTGAGTCCTGTGGTCAAATGAAACCATATTTTTTAATCAAAAGGTCATATTTTACCACTTTGGAGGAATGCCCCATGTTTCCCCAGAGGTAGGGTCAGGGTTTGATTAACCATTAAGCAAAATAATGACGTGCTTAGGGCATCAAGGGAAAGGGGGCACCACCCAAACTTTTCATTGCCGAATTTACCATGGACCATATGGTGCAAAACTGCAAATGTTGCAAATAGAAAAAGTAGGAGAAAACTTTTCAAATATAAATAAAATGAAAGTATACAAAAATAAACATTCTTTTCCATCTTACTGTAAGTTTTGTTTCATTTCGAAAGATACAATGTTATTTTGTGTTTAATACTGTTTATATTTTGAATTAGATATATATGGAGGAACCAAAATCTTTTACGAGCTTAGGGCTTCTAAAGGACTTAATCGGGCCCTGGGTAGAGTGTCCCCACATCTCCCGGCTCATGGCAGCAGCAGGTTTCTTTTCACAGCATATTGACTGGTACTCTGGGGGTTGGGTTGCTGGCATGTGAATTGGGATTTGACTCTCAGTGGCATATTTTCAAGGATCTAGCACTGCTGCAGTGTTATTTTGTTTGACACAGCGGCGGCGCAATCAGTGCTAAACACTGCTCCACACTGCTCCATATTTACAAACTGACGTATTGAGCCCAATCCGTCACCTTGTAAATACCTGCGTCACATTATACCTGCGGCAGGCATAAGGTATGCAGGGTAGGCATTCCGACATTAAAAGCCATGTAGAACTGACGTAGTGAAATGTACAACTTTTCCCTGCGTAACTCTACGACTTGATTTCCTCAAAATCCCTACGCCTTCTCAAACCAAGCATAAAGATTGACACAGGCCTTTTAACATGGCACTCGCCCTGTGTTCTGACACATTGCTGGAGTTTCGTCAGTCTTACGACCAACTCCAGCAATATCTCACTTTAGCGCTAAAAGATGGGTCCGAATTTACGACGTGTCTGTGAATTCTTGCGTGTTGGAGCACTGTATTGTAACTACAGCGCATCAATGGCATTGTTAGGGCGTTTGTGGCTGGCGCCAAGAAATCTGACACATCGATGCCGATGTGTCCGTTTTTCTAAATATGCCCCTCAGTTCTTAAAGTGAGTTTTTTGTTGCTGTCTTGTCAATCGGAAAAAGTGCTGAATGGATGTACAATGAATAATAAAAACATGGTGGAGGAAGTGGCCACTGTGTTTGTGTCAAATTTGCTATTGATCTGTCTAGATATTTTGTGCATAACACTCCTTGCAGAACTTGAATGGGTAACACACATTTTGGTTGTCCCTTAGCAACCCCCGCCTAGGTAATTCTGCATGAAACTTACATTCACATATGCTATTGTCTTGAAAATGTTCCTTCAGTTTGACAGATAGACCCAATTTTGTTATCAATCCAAGAATAGAAAAGCAAGAGTTACTGTCCCAGCCTAATAAATAATGGAAATAAAACTGTGAATACCACAGTGTAAAGAGACTTGAACTAAAATTACGAAAGTGGCTGAACATCTCAGTCCTGACATGGGCGCCCTGAGATCTGAAACAGAAGTTCTACTCCACATGACTACAGAAGCGGCTAGGCAAAAGATGTTCCTTTTGTCTAATTTAAGATTACAGCATAACACACGACATATCCCACTATTGTTAATATGTGCACCCAAAAGCCTCTGACTTTTAACTAGCCACAACCAACTGAAAAGTGGTGCATCCTACATTATAGAGACATCAATGTATTAAGACAGGAGAAAATCCAAGTACTCATATCCAAAGACGACAACATACAGCTCATCATGTTCCTCTCCGGAAAAAACACCAAGACCAACTTTCACACCGGCATGACATTAGTAGCCAGCTGGATGAAGGACAACAGCCAGAAGCTCAACACGGACAAGCAGATGTACTGATCTTCGGGAAACAAACGCTCCCCTTGGGACGCATTCTGGTGGCCCTCAGAACTTACTACTCCTACCCCCATTGACCACGCTAGGACCCTAGGCATCATTCTGGACAACAAGCTAACCATGACTCAGTTCAACCCGTCTCCGCCTCCTGCTTCTTCATCCTCTGCATGCGTCATAAGATATTCAAATGGAAAGCTCAAGACGCACCATCACCCACTACAAATCTACTGATGGATTGATTGAGATGAAATTACAACATCATTCTCTCCAACAATAAACAGCAGAGAGGACAAACACGCATACAAATGTCACAAGACAAAGTCACCATTTCAGAGGCAATTGTGTCATGGGCACACATAAAGGAAACCTCACACAACAGGTGTCTAACGTACCTGCATGACACAGCAAGCATACATAGCACCATCGTATTTGCAAAATGAAGAGTCTGATTGTGAGAGTTTAGAGTTTAAAACGTCACGATTCCATGGCATACAAGCGCATGAGCAATGGGGTGCAGAGTCAAATCCAATGGATTCCACGATGGAAGAAAAGCACAGACCCTCTACCAACAGGCACAATATCTGCCACAACCAGCCTGCCTTCCTGCTCTTCTTGTCACTGACAGCACGGGGATGCCTTAAGGTAGCCAGGCGCTTTATAAATATTTAATAATAACAATAACGCAACTGTGCATCCAGTATTGCACAGGAACAATGAAACACGGGCCCCATTCCACCCAGCACAAGAGCAACTATTTTAAATCCCCCCCGCACACATTCCAAATAGGCACAACGTCTACACCGAGTCACAGAATTATCCTGCCCTCAGATGGACAGAAAGCAGCATGAGGCCCACATATACCCAGTAATACAACAGTGTGGCCTATCAGGGGGTGCTCAACCAGCTAGCCTGAGGTCCTTCTGCCTTTAATGTGGGACAGCTGGTGCTGAAAGAGCCCACGGGGGCTAGAAGAGCAAAGAGATCCTGCTGGGGTGGGCGGGAGCCGGCCTGAGGTAACTACAGAAGAAGCTTGATAGATATCTGGGTAACCTCCCTAAGGCCTAGGAGGGGGTGCTTGGAGCCGGTAGAGGCAGTTGTGGGCTAGTAGAGACTGCTGGCCGTGGGTGGGAAACTTTCTGGGATAACACAAGTGGTCTGTAGAAATTTCCAGTGCCTCTAAGGACTGTCAAGGGGCATGGCTGTGGCTTACAGTCCTATAGATGACTTGCTGGATTGCCGATAAATAGTTTACAGGACAGTGGTGGTCCGGCACTATGAACTTTGAGGTCTAGAAGCACCATTACTTTTGTGGGTGCGCAAGAAAGAATAAGGGCAGTGCAAATGAGCATATGCCAAGTTCAGAAACTGACGGTCTTACTTACGGAACATGTTTTTTGACTCCTGACATTATTTTTGTCGTCTGAAATGTCCTTCTTTTCAGAGCTCCCATTATTGATTGTCATTGTTTAGTGGTTGAACCCAGTGGTGTAACAATAACCCTGTAGCCCCCACGGTGCGAGAAGAGGCCCGGGCTCCTAGTGGGCCCCCTCTGGCACTGTTCACAGGCGGGCCTGTGAGCTCCTGATTGGGTCCTGAGTGTGGGTGGACACCTCCATGCACTTTGCAGGGGGACACCCTCAAGGTTAGTCAACGCCATTGGATGAGCCTTTTTTGCTGCCTGAAGGTGGGGAGGTGGTATCCTCTTCAGCGGCAGAAGCTCTTTTTGCTGTATTGAAAGAAAGAAAGAAAAAGTAAGAGAGAGAGCGAGGTAGCGCAGAGCTGCACTGCATGGAAGAGGGAGTGATCATTTCTCTTTTCCATTTGTTTCTTGGTTGAGCCTTGAAACGCTCCATTGCGCCTACAATGCAGTGAGTTAGACTCTAGTTTGCTGAGGAAGGTTGAGCTTGGAGAAGTGTGTGGCTCTAGCTCCTTCGTCCGCCCAGGACCACCTTTGCAATAAATAATATCATTACCTGAGAGTCAGGGGCACCTAAAGTAATTTAACAAAAATACATTGAAGGTCATCATGACGATATTTAAACGATTCTATAGATGTACAATCTCCCAACTACGTCTGTGAGTACAGATCCTACTTTATAAGCATTTTTTAAGTTAGATAATTGGTACTGATTTTAGAAAAGAACTAAAGTAAAAAAAAATACTTTGAAAAAACTAGAGGCTTCAGATTAAGCTTGAACCTGTTTGATATCCCTGAAATACCCTTGGATAGATTAAGTTGCTTAAAGGCTCCAATTTCATTTATGTGTCTGGTTGGCACACATTGGCAAAGCGCCTTCAAGTATATATTTGGCCTTTTGGCTTGATTTATGGGCAACGGGTGAGAAATCTGAAACAATCGCTCGAAAATGATCTACTAAGAGCATTTTATCAACAATACTATGCATTGCACAGCTCTGTGGCACCTCCATGTTAATCATTTTAACCTCTCCCACTACTTCTGAATCAAACAAATGCAGTATTAGGTCACCTTTAAGAATAAACTCACAACTCGTGCAAAAAACACTGCAAAATAATCTCAAAACAACAATTCTGAAGAAGACGTAGTCCAGTCCCTCAACATTTTCAGACCTGACCGCCCCATCCAAAAGCCACCAGCAGCAAGGATGACTTCAGCTGATTCAGAAAGTCTTTGAGATCCCTTGGACAAACACCCCAAAGGGCCAAAGCTTTTGAACAGAATATATTTACACTCACAAAATACAAGACCACCTCCATGGAATGGCCCAAGTTCATATTATCTACAGAAAGATATGTTTACCCGTCAAACCAACTATTGCCACAAATCTCCATCACAACACATGCCTGGAGGTCCTACAAGATTTCAGTGTGGCCATAACACTGTAGACCACAGCATCCTGGCCATTTGCCTCCTAGACTTGTAGGATTGCCGGATCCGCCCTCACTTTGGTCCTGTCTTTCTCCAGTCTATGATAGAGAATCAAATTAAGCCCCGCTTGTCAGTCTGGCATCCTTCCCACGAGTGTCGCCCATGCCACCTGTGCTCTTCAACACCTGCCTTCAGCCCTCCTAAAAACCATCATCTATCGGCGATATTTATCCAGTTACTCTACTCCCAAAGGGAGCGACTGGAATACTCCTGCCATTGGTTCCTCCCGAGCAGCACCTTCATATGTTCACCCTGTGACACTGAGCACCTTGAGCAAAACAGCATTGGCAAAACCACCATTCAATGACTTTTGGCTTTGCCAGTGCTCTTTGCTGATGCTTTTAAGCATCTTCAAATACAAAAAAATGAATTAGACCAATTACAAGACAGCATCACAAACCCCTCTACCCAAAAAAGAGCTATGAGGCATATATGTGCATGCTTCCTCGTGGATGTGTGTGTGTGTCATGATGATACGGTGGCCAAAACACACACGTGTGTTATGAGGCGGTGGGCATTTTGTTGTTTTACAATTTATTTACGGTTCCACAAAGCGTCCAGGTATGTTGGAGTTGTACATTTAAAATATAACAAATACAATAAAGTTAAATGTTCTTTACAATGGAGTGGCTCATCAGCGA
Source organism: Lissotriton helveticus (assembly GCF_964261635.1). NCBI lineage: Eukaryota > Metazoa > Chordata > Amphibia > Caudata > Salamandridae > Lissotriton > Lissotriton helveticus. Next base: position 1,352,761,720 of record NC_136068.1, read on the forward strand.
AATGCAGCTGGTGGGCCCTCCAAAAATTCAAAACACAATGTAAAAAGGAAATGAGGATGTTGGGGGGGGGGGGCGTGTGGGGGTAGCACTGGTCTAATGGCAGTTTTACCAACACCGACGAGCGGTGGGTTTGGAGAGTGTGGGGGTGGAACAATGGAGATGCTGGCTTGGGGTTCGGGTGTAAACACAAAACAAAACAAAAATAGACGCTGTCTGGGGGAAACAATGCAGGAGCTGGAGGTGAAAGGCAGTGAGCACAGATGAGAGAGAGAGAGAGAGAGAGAGAGAGAGAGAGAGAGAGAGAGAGAGACCTTTGCATAGACGCAATCAATTTAAGACTGATGAGAAGAACAACCAATGGCAAGAGGTGGGCTCACCCAAAGCCCCCTGTTAAGTATTGTCCAAGTTGGTGTTACACATCAGACCTTGGCAGCATCTGGAATTATGCCACACATCCTCTATGTATGCAAACACGAGGCATTGAGAAGATTGACATTGTTTTGGGCGTTAGGGATTCTGAGGTTTTCACTTGTTAAAGTAGCATCCAGATTTTCGTGCTCACTGACTAGCTTTCTTTTGTCTATCATGAACTTATCTCTGCAGCTGTTCTCTTAAAGTGATGCCTCGTGCGCTTCACAGCACCATCCTAATCCCTGAGTTTGAGACTTTGAGACTTTGATCAAGGCTAAGGTTCACTCTGCCTCTCATCCTTCAGAGATCGTTCAAATGAGTATCAACTTCATTGGGTGAGAACTATTGCCCTCCTCGTTAAGCGCTTAGATAAATATACCAAGAGCGCTATAATTGAAAATAAATGAAGCAGCTGTCGCGTTAGCCGCAGGCCTCACCTGCCCTCTCCAGTGTGCCGCAGCGATGGGTGGATAAATCGCTCTATCTGAATCCCACAACCGCGGAGCACCTGCTGCGCGCGAGTCCGGTCAGAAGTGAACGCGCCTGCAGCCAGGCCATGGAAGGCACAGGTTTTATAACATTAGGGCGTGCGTATGATTGGCAGACGCGCGCCTCATTGCCCTATTGCACAATAAGACGAGTGACGCGAACAGAGCAACCCTCCCAAAAGTGAATGTCGTTCAACCGGTTTGAGTGTTTGGGGTTCCGCGCTGTCCTGCCGGACAGTGTTTATAGTGGGTTATTGGATGCAAGACTGACCCCTCGTCAGAAGCTGCCAAAAGAGGGGGCAGAGGACAAACTCTCGACACCCCTTTTCTTTCAGGCTTCCATTGGAAGCTATGAATCATAGTCGGACGATGTTGCAGTAGTCAAGAGCCAGGTTAATCATCAATAAAGACTGTGCCTTCATCCACCCCAAAAATCTTGCAGAACAGGAGAAGCGTGTTATGCGCAGGGCTGTAATTCTTGGATGTTTAACGTAGTGCAGTATTTAATGGAGCACACTTGCTTCTTATAAAATCAAAGCAGTCACATGAGTTTATAAAAATATGGCGGCAACACCCGTGTATAAGACGACCAATGATACACCTCGTTGGACGTATGTAGGCTATCACAGATGTTAAATGACTACTCTGATTGTTGCTGACCTCCTGGTTTGAAATTGAGTTAAAGGTTTCTTAGAAAACTTTTTAGATTCTTTAAGTAGATTGGTTAAGAATTGCATGACAATGTCAGGGCTTGCTTCAAAACTAGTCAAACAAGCATTGGCATAGCCAATAGGTCTCACCTTTGGGACCTCATAAGTTTAGCCATGCAGAAGGTTATCCCCTATTAGCATGCCCACTCACTTAACATTTTCGAATAATCGTACACTTTTTATTTAAAGTCGATGTGAAATGAGCTAAGATGCGTCGGAGATGAATGGGCAGCATGGCTGGAGTATGGGTGCCAAGGTGGGACGTGGCAGGTGTAATGGTGACAAGTGTGACTATTGACCTTGGTGGCATTATTATGATATATTGAGAGGGTGGCTGTATAAAAGGGGGGCATGCTGTATTAATGGTGTTGCAGCGTGAAAACAGGTTTGTTTTGTTTGCTGGTGCGGGGAGAGGACTAGGGCTAGGTAGAGACCAACATTAGTAGAATGTCAAGAATGCCTGCAGTGCACCTATTAACCTGATAGCATGCATGCCACAAGTTTATAAAAAATGTGATTCTATGGCATTGTCCAGAGTGGCACATAGAATCACGCGAGTCTGAAGTAACAGTCTCAATCTATAAAGCTCTCATTAAACCATACCTCATGAGATTAATGCACTGACTGCAGGAAAATATTCACACCATTGCGATAGAGATTCCAGTCCCTGCAGTCTTTTGACCAAAAGAGTACACGAAATGAGTAACATTAAATTGAGCATCTTTAACACCTGCTGTTACAGCGCTTAGACACTAGAGCCGGATAAAAGAGCTATAATAAAGACCGTCTCCAGATGCTGTATTTTGCCTTGTGTCCACCAGTCCCAGAAGCTTGTTTCCAGTCCAGGGAGGATCTGGCCTGGCAGTTCGGTCTGGACTGTTCCCATAGGGCGCAGGATCAAGACTGATTTGCATATGGCTGGGTCCAAGCAGGGCCAGACTGGGGACTGAAAGCAGCCCTGGCAAATTTTGCCAGAGCAGCCCCCATCCTGCGTGTCGCGAGTGAGTGCAGCGAGCGAGCCCGACCACTTCTAGGGGGCTTTGGGGGGTTTCTGCCCCCTAGAAAATATTGGAAAAAGACAGACCAAAATGGTGCATTTTACAGCATATTTTTTATTACAAATGAAATTGTATTAACTTTTAAAGCATAGTAAATAGTAGATGATGCCCTTAAAGAGCACCAGGTTATCCAGTCATTATGCCTACAATGAAGGCAGGTCAGGTGCCACAGTGCCTGCCTGGTTACGAGGAGTGGTAGTGGTAGACAGTGGCTGTTATGCCGAAAGTAAGTGTACACAGGCCAGCACGCACCGGCCGCACGGCACGCTGTCCCTGTGCACGCACAGTGCAGTAGCTGGGTGGACTGGTATGGTAACTTGGGTTGAATTTATTAGTGTGTGTGCGAGGCACACGCATTACTACATTCAACCCAACTACTGCACCACAGCACCTCTGTCTGTGCGGGTAAAAAGCACCACTGCCATTCGTGAGTGAGAGGTCACCTCACCAATGGCAGTTGTGCTTTTTTTCCGCAGTGCACAGGCAGGAGTGCACACGGCACTGTTCATTGCTGCACAAGTGGCCTGCAAGCACAACCTGAACATCATCTCCTACACCGACAACACCCAGATCATCCTCTTCCTAACCAAGGACCCGCACACCGCCAAAACCAGCCTCCACGAGGGAATGAAGGCCGTCGCCGAATGGAAGAGAAACAGCCGCCTGAAACTAAACTCGGACAAGATGGAAGTACTCCTCCTCGGCCCCACCCCCTCTGCGTGGGACGACTCCTGGGTGCCGACCACACTGGGATCAGCTCCCACACCCACAGACCACACACACAACCTAGGATTTATCCTCAACTCCTCCCTTTCAATGTCAAAGCAGGTCAACGCCATCTCCTCCTCCTGCTACAACACCCTCACAGGATCTACAAGTGGATCCCACCCGAAACCAGAAGAACCATGACCCAAGCCCTCGTCAGCAGCAGGCTGGACTACGGCAACACACTCTACGCAGGAATCTCGATTAAATTCCTGCAACGACTACAACGCATCCAAAATGCCTCCGCCCGACTGATCCTCAGCGTCCCCCGCCGCAGCCACATCACCTCCCACCTGAGAGACCTGCACTGGCTCCCCGTCAACAAGAGGATCACCTTCAAACTCCTCACCCACGCACACAAAGCACTCCACAAAACCGGACCAGCCTACCTGAACAACAGACTCAACTTCTACACCCCTGCCGCCAGCTCCACTCCGCCAGCCTCGCCCTGGCCGCCGTCCCGCGCATTCAACGACCAAAGTCCGGTGGCAGATCCTTCTACTTCCTCGCAGCCAAGACCTGGAACATCCTCCCGCTCCATCTGCGACAGACCCAAGACCTGCTCACCTTCAGAAGGCTCCTCAAGACCTGGCTCTTCGAGCTGTAGCAGCATCCCCCCCCAGCACCTTGAGACCCTCACGGGTAAGTAGTGCGCTTTACAAGTTCATTGATTGATTGATTGATTGAAGGTTTCAGATTGCTATGTGTGACATTTTCATAAATTCAGTGTAAAAATCAAGAAATGAACATGAGGGAGACATATAAATATCAGAAATTGAACCTATTTGAGCAACCAGACTATCTAAGATCTTAAACTGCAGCACTAGTGCTGCTGGAAAATTCCATCTGTAAGTGGCTCTGTGTGAGACTTATTGCACCAAACAACACACCCACTGCTCTAGTGATCTCAAAAGGATAGAATATAAAAAAAATGGCATGGTCTGAAAATACAGACAATCACAGCTTGTATAATAGCGGATATAGTTAGTGGAGGGCTGTAAAGCTACGCAGACCAATGGTTTGTCAAATTTCTAGGATTTCATTTCTGAAATGGACTGAAAAGTGCCCGGATGCATTTTAACTTCCAGCACAGTGCTATAAAAAGTTTGCAAATAAATACAGTCAACAAAAGTGTATCATAATCGCTATGGGAAATATTATTTCTAAATAAAACATTGAAGGGAGGCAGGGCAATACAAGAAGCTCAGGCAAAAAGCAAACAGCAACTGGTGGTGTTGTGGTTTGTGTTTACGCTGCTTATGCCTGACACCTTTCCTAGTGACAGACCCTTAGAGAGAACGGAATATGCTCATGGCACCTTGTAGAAGTGAAGGATTTAAAACTAATAATAAAAGCACAGACAGCCAATAACTAACACACACAAATGGAGAACAGCGCTGTCAGGAAACTGCAGGTAATTTATATACATGCCTTGCATGGGCACCCTCAGGACGCTTCAGCTTCAGTGCTCCAAGGCCCCACACAGCTTTAGCGTGCTCATTAGGCGACTATGCCTATTTCTTGGTGGATTTCCACGTAGCACTTAGGGATTACCCCTCAGCCCTACAGGCCGGTATGCTGCCCCACTTTCTCTTGTTTTAATTGTCCCACCTAGACTGCCCCTCCCTCTGATCCAGCCTCAGCAGTGGAGCCCCCACTTTATGACACCTCCAGCTTCTTTCATAGTCACACCCTGTTGACATCGGTCACTTTCTTCTGGCTCTATCAGCCCTCATTACCGGCCCCACTCTCATTCAAAACAGCCTTTCACATAAGGAGTAGGGCCGCGCTATTAGGTAGATTATGGCGGTGCTCCAAGCGGCTGCATGAGACCCCACAGATGGGCCTCTGGGGTGTGCGTTCAGGGGCCGAGGTGAGAAAGGGACAACATCACTGCATTTTATCGCACCTCAAGGACACAGAAAGCAGACAGAGGCTTTTCACAGTAACCAAAATGAGGGAAGTGAAAGGGTCACGGGGATCCAGAGGTGGTGCTGGGAACAGTAGGTCCAGTCCTGCCAGGTACCACGCATCAGGTGTTAGTCTAACGCATTTCAGGGTGGTGGTCCGTATCACCGCACTGAAATGCATGCATTAGTCTTACATTATAGCTGTCAGTTTCCGCAGCTGGTTGACTTGTGACGCAGACCAGTGAGTCCAGAGTTGACCACACTGGCCGGTGCGGTGTGTCAGTGAATTTTTAAATAATACAGCATGCGGTCGGGCAGGCTGTATGTGTGGTTCAGTCAGTGGTCGACGTGGGGGGAAAAAAGTAGGAGAACTGGGGGCGAAGAATCCGAGGGCGGGAATAACCCGAGGATTAGGTCAGTGGGCGGAGTCAGAGGTGTGGCAGAAAGAGCAAAATATCCCAATTTTTTGTATTTGTTTCGCATTTCACTGACAAGTTACAGCTTATTGCATTCTTTAATTCAACCAATGGATACACATGTTTATTTACGGTTTAATATGAGTTATTGACATTAAGATACATTCACAAAGTGGAATATGTTTCCAATCACAAAACATCCCAAATACGCTTAATAGTGGAAGCACAAGCCATTTGTCTCCCAGCCATGGAGTTTCTGTTATCAGCACTTCCCCATTTTTTCACAACAGCAGTTACAAAATTAATGGCAACATATCCTAGTTTGCAAATGTTTTCCACATAATTATGGTTCTGCCATATTTTCCACATAATACATCATTTACTACACCATCTGCTACATAATCTGAGGATTTTACCTAGTAAAGTGTTGTAGCGCAAACGGATCAAAAGTTACTAAAAATGTGACTGCTGTGAAGTGAAGGGCCCTGTGCAAAGGTTGATTGGTCACCTTTTTCACTGCTGCAGTTGTATGTTCCACTGGTACTTATAAGGAAACATCTTTGCAGAGACTGTTAGCATGTGTACAAATGTCAAAATAATAAAATATCAGAAAATGTACAGTGCCATTAATACCAGTGTAGGGTGTCAGAGCACTTTGCATCACACATTACACAGAGACAATCAATCATGCATGTGTAAATCACTGTATAAGAAATGTTACAAAAGACAAAGGACTACAAGGTGTAGGAGTCACATGACAACCATATTGGTAGGCAGAATAGTTTAATAGTAATTGGTCTGAGGAAACACAAATGCAGAATTAAAAAAGCAATACCTTGGTTGGGGGTTCTCTTTAATAATCAGAATTGATTTCTATCCAAATGAACCCTTTTTTGTAACATTAGGATAATCAAAGACTGCGGAAAAACCATAATGCTCTAATTTATACCTTGCAGTTTGCCTGCAACTCTTGGATACCATTAATAACTCACTGGTCTATGTTAGGATTTTCACCTATTAACTGTAAGTAACATTAGGTCTCTTTGACAAAAGCAGTAACCCACTGACCTATTTACATTATATGTACTTTGTGATCTGCATGGTACATTCTTAGTAGCAGGCACATTAACACTGTGCTTTCTTTCCGTGAGTCAAAACTTCCACTAAACAAAACACCAACTCTCCGTACTAAGCACATTAATCACCGGAGTTATCATGTAATTGTTGCCGAAAATTGCTGGAGGCCAGGCAGGAGGAAGCAAGAGCCTTTAAAACCATATTATACTTGCAAGCACAACACCTCCACTTGAAGTCAGCGCCCTGTGTGGTAGCACTGCCCTAGAGCCACCCTGCTCAAGAGTCACTGTCACTCTATGGTGTGCTGCTTCATAGGCCTGACTGCAAGACTGGAGGTGAACTTCAGAATGAATTGTGGTGGACAAGCCTTCAAGGTTAACCCACACTTGCCACTGCTAGGGTCCACCTGCTGGTGCTAAGACACCAGGGCTTTTAAGATCTTGTGGGGCCTTCTAAGGTCTAGCATGGGAATGTGCTCCCTCAGGGGGAGGGGTCTGGTGGACTGGTCTGGTCAATGAAGGCTGAACCTGGTTCCCCCGTTCCAAATTCAGCAACTCTGACCATAGTGCCACATCCTCTCCTCCACTGAACACCATACTGCCCCACTGAGAGAGACTTGCACTGCCTTCAACTACAACCCAATTGTGCCTGCTATAAACCCCTTTGAGTGACTCAATTCCAATTACGCCCTAGACAAAAGCAATATGCTGCCTAAAAAGAAATTAACAACATCCTGGAAAAAGCAAACACTCACAGGGAATGCAAGAAGTAAAGCATGTGAAATGTTAGCAGGGACAATATGGTTACCGTAACGCTTTTACACTCATTATGCAAAAATCAGTGAGTGCCTTTGCCTGAAACATTAAGGACAAGACTACAGGGCCCAGAAGGGACCCGTTTCAATGTTCATTGCTTATATCCTTACAAAATGTAAGCAATATGGTTTCAAAAGACCACATCCATAAACACAGAGCCATGGTACACATTTTGTTTTCCAATCCACCCATCAACCAGGTATTGCAATACATCCAGGAATGGTGCACTTTCCCACCCAGGGAAAACAATGTTGTTCAAAGAGAGACAAGAACACAAAAAAGCGCTTCACTGGCAAACACTGTAAAGTTGCGCTAATGTGTGAATAAAATCATTGTGGCCACTTTGCGACTCCCTCTATTTTGCTTAAGTTATTTATTTATTTATTTTTCATATTTTGAATGTTTTACTTCTCTCGATCCCGAGGCTGCACTTTAAAATTGAGAAATGTTTGAAAAAGAGGACGTTTCCAGCAAAAGTGTTTTTCTTTTTTGGATCCATTTCACACGGGAAGAAATAAACGAGAGGAAAGAGAGGGTGGGAACCTTTTGTTGGAAAGAAAAGAAACACACGACACTTGCCACTTGCCGTAATTTAATTGCTGGCAGAGCCATCAACCCGGGGGCGGTGTTCAGCTATGCTCTTCCACTTCAATTGAGCGGCCACTCACCTACACCTCGGTCTGACGGTCCCGGTTGTCGAGGCACTGTAGTACAGTGAGGTGGTCCGTGTCTGGACACCAGCAGAGGCCCGGTGTTCCTGGATACCAAATATTACATAGCACCGGATTGGCAGCCAGACTTGCCCTTGCTCTGGAGTCTCGACCGAAATTGAATTACCCACTACCACCTTTCACAAGTACGATGCTGTCACCGTGAGTTCTTTACATACTGAGTGCCACTGCGATGTGAACGGGGCCCGCTGCCCCACATAAAGGAAAGTGCACAGCACTAAGCACAAGTGACCAAACAACTCACACAGCAGTGGCATTAGCTGCACAGTTGGGAGGGAGAAGGGGGACAAGCCAGTGTGTGTAAAGGGCCACTTTATTGAAACAGGTGCACATCACAAACTTTATTTACTGGTTCCTCGCCTTACAAAATTAAAATCTCTCTAAACATCTAGTTACTTGACCCCTTGCCTTTCCTCCTCCCGCCCCTATGATCCCCACATGATAAAAACATTCCCCACCCTGCAAAACACAATACATAAAATGCAAATACATTACATAAATCCACCATAATACACAATCTTATCCCATAACCTTTGACCTTCTTACCTCCCAAAACCTAACCTCCTATCCGTCTTCCTGCAACTGTAACTAATGAGCACCAATGTAAAACCTCCAACCTGTTTAACATTTCCCCGTTCCTGAATACCAACTCCCCAACATAATGCTAACTACCAAAACTCCAGCCAAACTTGGTCAACTTCCAAAACAAACACCGCCACCCAGAAAAAGTTGGGAGGATAGGTGGATACACCGCCTCCCTACTTTTCCTGCCCCCCCTGATTCCCGCTCCCCAAAAACGGGCTGCACCATCTAATTCTCTAGCGAACTCCTAACAACCGCGACAACACCTCTCGAAGCTCCAGCAGGTAAAGATCCATGCCCATTTGGGACAGATGGACCTGATCACCCCAAAACAATTCTGGGGCATCATAACTTATGTCCTTGTGCCAGATCCTAGAGAAACCCAGGTGCCTACAGAACCTCACCATCTCCACATTCACCTTCCTCCTTGCCTTGTCAATTGCCTGAGGATGCACCGCGCCCCTCCACACCCGACGCAGCACAAACTCTGTCCACAATACCACACACCCTGACCACCTTCTCTTGATCTCACCCAGGTCCCTCTTCATGGCCCTCATAAGCACCAGACCAGTCTCCCTCACCATATCATTTGCCCCAAATGCAGCACTAGGACGTCAGGACACCTACCCGCTACCACCATGGTGTTGAGCGTGGGTACCAATTCCCGCCACAATATGCCCCCTTTTCCCTTCCAGCGAATGGTAGACACATTAGGATTAACCAAAATTTTCGCCAAAGTAACTGGATCGTGCCTGCACCTCGGCCCTCCTAACAAACGAATGCCCAACAATCCAAACCACCATAGCTCTGGCAGGGGGACCTGCTACTGAACCTGAAAAAGAAACAAACAGTAAATACCAAAAACAGCATACCCACGCGCACTTCAAACGTTCTCCGCCGCACTGTACGTAGCGCCGGTAACATGCCGACGACCATCTGCCCAACTCATGATGTCCCCTCGCCCCCACCCTTGCCGATGTGCCTCCGACGCCGTGCCAATCTTAAAAGGGTGGGTGCCAAAGCGCTTCCCACCTGCCCCCAACCTCTGCAACGGCTTGCGCGGAACCACCCGTAGTTGTGAACCTGACACCACACGGCCATCCAGGTTTCCCCGTTACCGTGACCCGCGTGAGCCCCTTGCCAAGTAAATCCAGGATGAATTGCACTATGCCCTCCTGCCTCTCCCTTCCCTGGGCCCACTGCCGCGCCCCGGATGCCAAGAAATCCTCCCAAGCCGTCAAGTACGTCACCTTCGTCGACACCGCCAGGGACCCTAGAACCAGCTGCAAACATCCTGTGTTGCCTACGTACCACGTCTGAGGCGGGATGCTGGTCGGGTCCCGCTCCGCGTCCTTGTCTAAGCTCCGGAATCTCCCCCACTGCGAACGAGACAAAACATCCACTAGTTCCTAGTCAACCCCAGGCACATGACCTGTGCGAAAAGCAATATCAAAGCGCAAGCATCCCAGCACAAACACTCGCAGCAGCTTCAACACCTGCGCATCCCTGGCTGACTGCCAATTGACCATCTCCACCACCGCCATGTTGTCCACGTGAAACGTTACTCTCCTATGGGCCAGAAGCTCCCCCCAGTGTGCAACCACCACCACCAGAGAGTAAAGCTCGAGAAAGGCGATACTCCTGCCACCCCCCGCCCCTTCCGGGGGCCACATCTCCACGCACCACTTTCCCTGCCAGTACAATCCAAAACCGTCACTCCGCATCCGAGAAGATCTGAACTTCCCAGACCAGGGCCTCCCCCCGTTGCATGGGGATTCCATTGAAATGCTGTAAGAAAATACGCCACATCCATAAATCTTCCTGCACCCCACGCGGGCAGTCGGACGTAGTGATGCGGCCGCGGAGGCCCCGCCAATGCCCTGGCCAGCTGTCTACAAAACGTCCTCCCTACTCGCACCACCCTGCAAGCAAAATTGAGGTGGCCCGACAGCCTTGAATCTCCCACACTGTAACCTTGGGTCGTACCAACATCCACTCCAGCATGCTCCAGCATATGCTGCTTTTTCTCCACTGGTAAAACGGGCCTCCATAGCCACCGAGTCTAGTTCAAACCCAAAAATTGACAGCGCCGTGCCTGGCCCCACTGTCTTCTCCGGTGCCAGCGGCACCCCCAACTCCCCCATGAGCTCCTTGAACCTGTCCAGTGCCTCCTGGCAGTCCGCGGAACCGGGGGAGCCGACCAAAAAGAAGTCATCCAGGTAGTGCGTGACACCTTGGTGACCTGTCCGTTGAGGTGGCCCAACAGCACTTGCATCTCTAACAATGTATCCTTGGGTCGTGCCAACATCCACTCCAGCAGCTCCAGCATATGCTGCTTTTTCTCCACTGGTAAACGGGCCTCCATAGCCACCGAGTCCTGTTCAATCCCCAAAAATGACAGCGCTGTGCCTGGCCCCACTGTCTTACCCGGTGCCAGCGGCACCTCCAAACTCCCCCATGAGCTCCCTGAACCTGTCCAGTGCCTCCTGGCAGTCCGCGGAACTGGGAGAGCCGACCAAAAATAAGTCATCCAGGTAGTGCGTGACACCTTGGTGACCCGTCCGTTCCGTGAACAACCATTGTAGGAACGTACTAAAACACTCAAAAAGTGCGCATGACATCGAGCAGCCCATCGACAATGCTTCGTCCACGTACCAGCGGTCGTCAAACTGAATCCCCAGTAGGCTCCAATCGTCTGGATGGACTGGAAACATCCGCAAAGCCGACTTGATGTCGCACTTTGCCATCCTTGCCGTTGCGCCCGCCGCCACTATCAGGGCCATGGCCTCATCAACGGAGGAATAAGACACCCTGGTCTCCCGCTTGTCCTTGTAATCATGTACAGAGCCCCCTTCGGGCCAGGACAGGTGCTGGATGAGTCGAAACTGCCCTTTCTCCTTCTTTGGCACGACCCCCATCTGGGAGACGATTAGCTCCGCCAACGGCCACTCCTCAAAAGGACCCGCCATGCGGCCCTCGCACACCTCCTTCTCAAGCTTGCTCCGCACCACCTCCGGGTGGTCCCTGTCGGACCTCAAGTTGTCCGCCCATCTCCGCCGCCTGGGCCCCTCATAACCCAGACGGAACCCCTCCGTGAATCCCAACCTCAAACGTTCGGCGCCCCCCCGCGTCGGGTTAATCGCACAGAGCCGCCACCAAGCCGTCCACGGTAACCGGCGTATGTGCCCCTCGGCCCAGGGCCATTATCACTTTTGCCTGCCCCCGCCGCATGCTGTGGTCCCGCCTGCTGACCACCTGTCGAATCCCGCAGACCCTCTTTCGATGGGCCTGCCGCATCCCCGCACCTGACCAGGGGATGACCATATTTCCCGCAGCCGGAACACTCATGGCGGAAGCGGCAGAGCTCCCGCGTGCACCCAGCTTTGTCGTAGTCCCAACAGGCACCTGCAACGCTGAACTGGTTTTTTGCCCCTGCCCCCACCCCAGCCTGGGTGGATCACCCTCGGAAGGGCTGATAAATTATAGGCAGCCCTCTCGCAGTAAAAATAGTCGTACTCGACCCTGCCAACCCCATCGTTTGTTGCCAAAGGTCAGTGTCCAACTCACCCCATGTTTGCTCCGTGTCCCATGCCATCCGCTCCCTGAACTCCTCATCCTCCTGAGCCCAAGTGAAGCCCACCCCCCCGTTATTTGGCCTTCCATATGACGTCCATGTATTCAAACAAGGACACCGAGCGCTCTGGATATTTTCGCAATAAACACTAGCGAAAATTTAAGAAAGCCGCCGACCAGTTCTCGATCGTAAGATGCACCCTCGGCCTCTTCTGGAGTTCCTACTCCTCCTCCTTAGAGCCCTCACTTTCCCTGCTACTCCCGGTTCCTTCCCCACCGGCCCCACCAACCCACGTCAGGCCCCACCCTTTTGTCAGTCACGTACCTCCCTTTCCACAACCACAACTGACACCAAACGCGCCGCGGCCGCCCCTGTTCTCGTACCTGACACAAAGGAATCCACTTTCCGCTCTCCACCGTGCCGATCCAGGGACGCCGACCTTGGCTCCCAATGCGACGTCCGGGCCGTCCTCTCCCGCTGGCCCCGTGACATCTGCAACATACTAGAGACACCATTATTCGTCCCCCCCGCCGCCCACGCCATCCCTCAGCTCCCCTTCCTCCAAACTGTCCTCATCATCAACCACCTGCACAGAACCCGCTCCACACCCTTTCCTGTCGGCTGCGCCGACTGCCAGCAAGATTAAAGACAATGTGCGCGTCGCTCCTCCATCGGCGAGGCTTCCCAGTCCGCTGGTGCCCCGTGGGTGGTGGGGCCGGCGAGCCTGCCTCGGGCCTTCTTGTGCCGGCCATGACGGGTTCCCCCTCCTGTACCGGGCTCACCGCGGGAGGCTCCGCCCTCCCTTCACCTTGGCGCCAGTGGACCGTCCCCAGCCCTGCCAAGTCAGGAGCCCCTCGCCGCCTGTCCTCCTGCAAAAGAAAAGGCCGGACTGGTGTGCTGGGTCCCTGACCCCACCTGACCTCCAACCACCCTTTGCTTCCCCCCAACCCTCGTGCCCCCAAGCCCCCAGCCACCCGAGGTGCCATCCCCCGCACCCCCTCATCCTCCTGGCCATCACTCCACACCAAACCCCCAAAGCCCGCACCCCCATCAGCGGAACCCCTCTCCCCCTCCCCCAGCCCGCTGCATCGAACCCCCCTCCACAATCCCCCGTGACCTCCCCTCCCCCATGACACCAAGGACCCGACCCCCCCACCCTCCTGTGCCTCCCAACCCCCTCCCCCCAGGACTCGAACACATCCAGCCCCTCCCCGTCCCCCCACTCCCTTCTGAAATCAACAACGAGGACCACTCCCCCACTCTTCCTGCCCCCTCTGTCCCCCAGACCCCTCTCCCCACTCCCTCTCCCCTGCACCCCCTCCCTGGACAAATACACGCCCTCAACAGCCCCCCCCACCCATGAGTGGCCCCGCAGCCCACCCCACCCCCTACCACCTGGCCTCCTTGTTGGCCAAGGCCCCCCAACCTGTCCCTCCCCTTTCCTCCACCCCGACGCGATGGTGCCTTCCTTGCCCCCTTTCCCACCTGCTTTGGCCTGCCTTGTCCCCCAAAGACCCTCCAGCAATGACCGACCCCTCCCTCTGTGGGCCCCGCCCCCCCCTCGCTCCGCTCCCCAAAGCCCCGCCCCACCCTGGACCTTCCGGGGGGGGGAGGACTTGCCCTCCACCCCCCCTTCCGCGGTATCGCCATAGGGACCCGGCCCCCCGCCCTCCCCCGCCGCACATTGCCTGCCCGCAGGGGAAGCGCTCCTGTGCGTGGCATACAAGCAAAGAAAACAAAAAAACACAGCATGTCTCTCGTATAAGTGAGAAGCATTACAAGCCAAGACAACCTACTCCTGGTAACCTGATAGCACCCCCTACCCATCTAAATGAATGCAACTCGCCCTTCAAATATTACGGTAAATTGTCATGGTGAGCAGCTGTGGAGGTGTGAATTGGGGCCACGGTGAGGGGAGGGGTTGTATGCGCAAGTTCGCCATCCTGATGAATGCTGCTGGGGGCGAAGGGAGAGGGAGGTTCCTGTATTGCTAAATCTGCTTCTTCAGCTGTGCGCGTACATCAGAACACAAGTCAAGTTGTGAAGTTGTCAAGTTGTAACACAAGTGTGCTGTAACCGTGCACAAGTGTGTGTGTGTGATGTTCTGGTGTGAAATGTACACAGATGAGCTATTTTGTCCGCAGAGGCAGGCAAGAAGCGCTGTGCCCACAAAGTCTGTTGTGCATCCCTCCCCCTTCAAGCAATGTGAGCAGGGGGAGTAAAGCCATCCATTCTTGCACCGTATGGCTGATTGCTCCCGCAAGCAAGACGCTGTGGGAGTGAACATTTGCCAAAAAAGGTGGGACATGCACCCGCCTTTGGCCATTTGCGTGCTTTCATTATTGAAAGCCAGACGCAAAGGCCAGTAGATTGTGTGGGAGTTGACAAACAGACACAGAGAAGTTTCAGAGAAGTTTGGAGTGCTCACAAGAAGCCTCCATAGGGCAGTGCATGTGCGCTGCCCTAGGCTCGACTTAAAACTATTTACATGGCTGTAAGCTGACTCCATACTTTAAGGGTGACTTTGACTCAGTCCTGGTTTTTCAGCCAATCGTAATTAGCATTACGGGAATTATAGGCTCATACTTTTAAATAAATAAAAAACAGGTCTTGTCATATAGCTACTGTATATCTTTATAATGTGTTAAGTTAGCATAGGCTTATTGAATGTTTAAACGCCATTTTTCCTTTTGCTGCTTCTGCACACGACACTTAATTGTTGATTTAGCTTTCAACCTAGTAGTTCGTTGTGGTTTACATGAGAATAATATGTTATTACTCTGATATCAGCTTTGCTTAATAAACTATGTCTGTACAGAGAGTGCTGAAGCTTCAGGAACAACACGATACAGAATTGTTATGAGGTCTGATCTTTGCGCCTTCATAGACATAACATAAGTGCAGCTTCTGCCAACTTTGAGTTTGAGGCGGGTTTTATATATTGCTTTACTTGAGGCACAAAAACACACTTAATGCTGTTCGCATGCAGAGAGAGCTGGTGTATGCTGATGTGATCTCTTCAATCTAGGATCCTGAGGTATGGGCCCGCCCTAATTCAACCCAAAGAGACCTTCTTAGCTATTAATATAATATGCGAGTTAGGGAGGGTGAGAAATAAGTGTTGTTAACCCTTATTAATGTACAGCATGGTAACATGTTGTCACCGTTCGCTTTCTATGGACTAGTAACTATGCTTGTAACCTTGTTTCTGATAATATGTTTACTTGTATTATCTAAGATACTGCGCCTGAGAAGACGGCATTAGTAAATAAACATTTCAAATGCTCACGTGTTCTTCTTTACTCCATGTTCTGGTTTGAAATGATTGTATAACGAAAGAGTGCTCATGTGTTCCACGTAACCTGAGGTTTGTAAGTTCATGTTCTGGTTTGTCTAAACATTGGGAGTTGGTTATGACCAATGAGACACTGTAGCTAGCTCGGTAAGGGGTTTGTTGGGTACTAAGGTGAGTTTTGGGTCACCCTAATTCGCTGAGGTTCCAATCCTCTGTGCACAGTTCTGTGGGAGAACAGAAACCCTGCTACATGGCGCCCAACCGTTGGTGGTCTTATATCATGGCACTCGAGTAGTATATCATTCAAACCTTAACCCCTTCACTGTCGTTTCCGGAAAACGGTGGTGTCGGTGAAACCTACCTGTTTTTTGTAATAGGTCTTTTTCAAGCTTGAATCTTTCTAAACGGTTTCCTTGAATTACTACCCAGTTGTGCTACGAAGTTAACATTGTTTTTCAGTAGTTCTGGTGAAATCATGGCTGTGGCTGTGGCCATTGCGCAGCATAGTCGCATTGCGGTGCGCACCCATCTACAGACATACCAGGTCCCGTTGGAGGGCATGGCTGTGATTTTAGTGGTGTGTGCAGATCCGGCGTACCCATTCGAACTGTTTTACTCATGGGTAACGTTTCCGGCAGTGGACGCAACTTCTGGTTTGTTCCACGCCTACACATCCTCCCCTGTACCGGCTGAATATACACCGTACAGGGCACTGGAGATACCTATTGATCATTGGCAGCATCGCGTTTGGTTTGATGGCGCCCTCCCCCACTCTTTGTCAGCTGCGAGGTTAGGTCCACTTTCCATTCCAGGTACAAATTGGCCTGCTTTGGGTGGATTCACCCCGCACCCGAATCACGGCGCTTGTCCCCTTGTGGATATTCGTAGACTACACGATGTCTCGATTGCTGTGATTCGTGCATTAGTGCAATACATAGGTCTACATCTCCCGGGAGGTCCCCAGGGGGGTGCGGCCGTTCAAACGGACCGTGGCGGTTTACGCCTGAATCCGGTTATGGTAAATTCGGTTTTTGGTCAGCGTCCCGTTGATAACGATGACTTCCCTTTCTGGCTTGCAGAGAAGTTTGACCAACTGGAGGCTGTGTTCCGAATTCTACTCCTGCTGATAAACATAGAATGTTGACGATCACTTTACCAAAGGATTTAACTCCTGAGCTCGTTAACTGTGAAAGCTGGGGAAAAACTTTTGCGGCCGTTTATACGAGGTGTTTCGGCACCCCGTCCATGTCCGCACTGCCTGAGATCGTTAAGCGTGTTCAGGATGATCACGGACCGGAGGCAGCGGTTAAATTGGGTATGCGCCTGTGTGGTTCTTTTGAGATTGTTAGCGATCTCATACTCTCCAATATTAAAGGAGATGCGGTGAACTTTTAGGTGTCGAATGCTTTGGCTGCTCTGCCCGATGCCGATAAACCCCGACAGTTAGCGAAGATAGTTGTGGCTGCATATAAAACTATTGGCCGCACAAGTAGAGGTCTGAAATATTTTCCAGTCAAGGAGAAAAAACAACCACAAGGACAGTCTGCTGCGGCGGATGTCCAACCCAAGTCCAAAAAACAAAATTGGCCTAAAAAACAGACACAGGGGAAGCAACAAAAGCAGACTCAGGATTCTTATCCTGCACCACAAGTTCCTGCGCCGACAGAAAAAGTTTATGATTTGCGCGATCGCGCGATGATTAAATCACCGATCGATTTCAGGTTTCTGATCAACGCTCTCCTCGTTCCTTTCAGGACTCATCGGCCCGAAGACCGGTGGAGGAGGAGGCGGTAGGGGACGTGGTGGCCAACAGGGACGTGGCCAGCCCCGCCAGACTGACGGCGCAGCAAAGCAGGAGGATTCTACGCCGAAGAGACCGCAGTTTGCGAAAAAGAAAGTCGCAGCCTTAACAGCGCATCGATATGCCACAGATAGTGAGAACGCGGCTTCGGAATCTGACGTGGGCTCTGACCTTGCTGGACAGCGCGGCGGAGATTACCATAGTCAGAGAGGCGCTGCGTCCACTACTGAGGGTGACAGCGACTGATGTCTACGTTGTAATTGAAACAGCAGACATAAGACTTGCTCCCCCTGAGCGACTTTATGAAATTGTCCTGTTAATTGAAGGTGACATACAGCGTACTGTAAAAGGGGTGTTTTGGGAAAATGTTTCGTCTACATATGATATTTTGCTTTCGGAGGCTGACTGGCCCCCACCTTTTGTGCTCGCGGCGCCGCGAGGAGAGGAGGTAATCCTCCCCAGTTTCGCGAACACTGTCTCGAAAGAGCATGCGCAGCATTTTGCAGAAGAGTGGGCTCGGGCTCTCGCACCGGCTCTGTACCGTAACCAATGTGGTTGGGATAAATTGTCTCCTTGCCACGAAATTCCGTTGCGGTCTCAGCCGCAGCCTCAACCTCAATATCCCCTTCGGCGTGAAGCAAAATCTTCCGTCGCGGAAATCCTTGAACAATTGGAATATCAGGGAGTTATTGAAACATGTGTGTCACCGATGAATAACCCTCTTTTTACTGTGACCAAGCCTGACGGATCATATCGTTTGGTATTGGATTACCGGCATTTAAACTCGCATTGCCGTAACTGTGCAGTACAGAATACACACGGCTCTGCCCTAGTGGATAGTCTAGTGCGTAAGCGTTTTAAAACAACGCTTGACATTTCCAACGGTTTCTATGCCCATAGATTGGATAGCTTCAGCTCCCAATGGACCATTTTTACGTGCGCTGGGGTCCAAAAACAATTCCGGCGTCTCCCAATGGGCTATAAGAATAGTCCAGGTATTTTTACCGCACGCATAGTCTCCCTTTTGGAGAGTATCGACACAGATGCTTGCTCGTATGTGGATGACATCTATCTCACAGACGACGAAATTTGGATGCATCTATGTCGAGTAAATTCAATTATTTGTAACTTTGCAGACATGGGTTACAAATTTAACTTTGCAAAATCGCACATTGCTGAGTACACAGTGTTGTTCCTGGGCTATGAGCTCAACAATGAAGGTAGAGGTTTAGCTCCTCACTTCTTGGAGAAATGCGCTCTGTTGCGCGCTCCAACAACACTGAAAAAGTTACAGTCTTTACTGGGTTTTTTAAATTTCGGGAGGACATACATTCCGGAATATGCCCAGCGTATCCAGCCTTTGTATGCTCCGATACAACCTACTTTTTCAAAATCATGCTGGCTGCCAGAGCATTCAGCCATCTTGCAGTCCTTGCAGGCTGATCTGCTCGCTTCTAAATTCTTACTGACTCGTGATAACCACACAAACCTGGTGATAAGAATTGTTCCTGGGACAGTGGGTTTCACGTACCTCACTTTTAATGAAGGAGACACAGTACCTATTGCTTACAAGTCACACTTGTACACTTCGGCTGAAATGCGGTTTCCCACTGTGGAAAAGGTTTTAACAGCTGTGCAGATGGCGATTCTTAAGGAACGCGCTCTGTCACAGGTGAAACGCATGTTGGTTGTAACACCCTGTCCTCATTTGGAGGCAGTCACGAAAGCCAGTGTACCAAATTCAAAAGCTTTACACCCTCGGTGGATTCAATGGGCTGCGTCCTTGACGTCCACAGATGTCACGTTTATTTTTGACGCCTCATTACGGTCGCAAGAGTACTTGCAGTATGAGTTTGTTCATCCTGCTCCTCTAGCTATGCGACCTTTGGAGGACTTCCATTGCATCATTTACACTGATGGCTCGGCGCAGGTTGCGCATGGCTCTAAACACGCCTACGTTTCCGCTTGCGCCATTGTGGTCGGTGCTATGTTGAACGATGAGTTCATTTCCAGGGAAGTGCACACGTTGCCACTGGGAGATTGCACCGCACAATTGGCAGAGCTTCGTGCTCTCTTACTAGCGTTGGAGTACGCAGATCCTGGTGTTACTACTCTTATTGTAAGTGATTCTTTCTACTGTGTCCAGTCTTACAATGAAAACTTGTTCTTTTGGATTCAGAATGACTTTCGTGATTCCAAGGGTAGCACAATAAAACATAAGATGATCTGGGATCGAGTGGCGGAGCTTAAGGCTACGTTGTCGCTCGTTTTTGTAATTCATACTCTTGGCCACCAGCGTGTGGGAGTCCACGCTGTCGATAACTCGCTTGCTGATGAAGCAGCAAAATCAGCGGTGTCTACGTACTTAGTTGCAGCAGTTACACGGTCCAAAAGTAAGATTGATAGTGACATCTTGGCGGCTGTTGCTGCCACTGAGAAGGGAGGTAAACATCCTACGGGATTCCCTTCAAAGTACACATACCACTTAAGTCCCGAAAAGGTTCCTTTTGTAAAAATTCCTGATGTTGGAGAACGTTTGATTCCCAACTCGGATCGCAGGGCTGACTTGATTACAGCGGCACATGATGGTGTGGCGTCTGCGTATGCGGGCGTCTCGGCCACTGTAACTCAATTACAACAACGCTTCTGGTGGCGGGGACTGTACAAACAGACGCGTGATTATGTCCTTCTTTGTGACATTTGCCAGCAGATTAAACCTTCAACTGCCACGCGTCCGCCACAGACACAGTTGTACATTTCTAATAAACCACTAGGTTGTGTTTATTTAGATCACTGCGGTCCTTTTCCATCTGATACTGCGTATAAGTACATCTTAGTAGCAGTTGATTCATGCACACGCTTTGTGTGGGTATGGCCCCATCGCAGCGCTGATTCACGGACTGTCATTAGAGATTTGCGTGTCTTTGTAGGGATTTTTGCCTGTGGTACCTTCCATTCGGATCAGGGTCCGGCTTTCGCCTCTAAGGCGTATAAGGATTCCATGACTTCATTGGGGGTCCAAGTCAAGTTTTCGTCTCCCTACAGACCTGAGGGTAACAGTGTAGTGGAGCGAATGAACCGTGATTTAAAGCAATCTTTGACAGCTCGAGTTATAGGCACTGGCAGAAACTGGCTGACCCACCTCTCAGGCGTGCAGCGTGCGCTTAATATTCTCCCTAGAAGGTCTCTGGGTGGGCGGACCCCATACGAAATGCTCTTTGGCATCAAGATGTACGTCCCTGACCTTGACGGTCTAGACTGTGTGGTTCGCGCCACTTCCTTTGACGCAGATGAACATTGCAATGTTTTACAGAATCTACAAAAGACCAGAGACAGTCTTGCAAAGGAACATTTGCCCTCCACGTCGGATGTTGCGTTGCAGATCCCAGTAGTCGGCTGGCTACCCCAAGTTGGAGAACTGGTTCGTGAGAAGATCGATAACAAGAAAGAATTTGGTCCTTCCTATCGGGCTCCGGTTCCAGTGCTTGGAGTGAAGGGCACAAGAACAGTCGTATTACCACCGCTTCCTGGTCGTAAGGAAAACAGGTTTATTTCAATTGACAATGTCAAGATACACAGAGTGGCCGATTCTTCTTAGCATGACACCGGCTGTTTCCTGTCCTTCCATTGTGAGAAATTCAGTTTTGCCCACTGCTTCTAATCATGAAACTGAAGTAGCCATTGACTTACCTGCGATTTCCAGTCCTTTATTAAGTACTTTGCCCGGTACAGTCCATGATGAAATTGACTATACTTACCCCACTGACTTGTCCATGTCTGACCTGCAAGCACGTTTGGCCACAGAATCCAGATTTTCCTTTGACTCTGTTTCCAATGCCTCGAAGACTCCTTCACGTTTTGCAGTTTATGCTACCTTATTTAAAAAACATTTTTTAATTCCCCCTTGGACATATATTTTCTGGTGCTTTTTTCGATATATCTTTTTATGTCAATTGGTTTTGTATTTTATTTTTTCCGATTGGTAAATGGACACTATGTCGAGGAAAGAACATGCATTCGCCATCTCAATGGAACTTTGGCCCCCCTTTCCTCATCGCGTTCTGCACATAGACTGAGAAGAGACTTGACATTTGTTAACATCACTGCTTGGCCTGTCCTTGATGGGATCGTGTGGGATGCCGTTCGATTTCAAATTCATGGCCCTACGGAGGTTGTTAATGTCCCTAACGTCCTTAGAGTTAATATGGGGGATGTGGTGAAACAAAACATACGTTTTGATGATTGGGATGTTCAGGCCGTAGAGTCTTTGTTTTCTGATTTGAAATACTATGCTGCCTTTGATGCTGAAGATTTATATTTAGAATCTGCTAATTATGGTGATTTGTTTTGCTTTCAACATTTTGGCAATCACTTCTTGCATAAAACAACATCCAGAAGAAATACTGTAAATTATACACAATGGGAGCATTGCCCAGCTCCTAAACAAGGCAGTTCGAGTACATTTTTGAAAAAGTACACTTATTTTACTGACTTCAATCAGTCTAATCCCGAGTCCTTTTATTTTAAAATGACACAGAAGCCTATGTCCAAGGTTAGACTTACCGATACCAAATTATTGTATTCGAAGTCCTTTCTTGATCAGCTGGCTGTTGGCGGTTATGAATTATGGAAGGAAACAATTGACCTAAAATCAGTTTGGGGTTCTAAATACTGGCAGGTACAAGGCGCTGAGGCTTTGCACCGTGCATGTCTCATCCCGAATCAAATTTTGTTTTTGAATTCTACTATTTCACAAACGACATGCTTTGGATTGGCTACTGCTAAAAAACTAAATTTTCCTTCGATCCCCGAGTTAGAGGAATATTCAGGCTGGAGTAATTATACTCAATTTTCGATTAGGGACTTACAGACCCTATTGCTGAATTCTTCCTTTAACATATCCAGTATAGACCCTAAAGGTTGGCTAGTGTGGCACAAGAGTGCTGATTCTTGCCAGCGCCGTTTTCTGGGTTTGTCTGACGGCTTTGCTCAGGTTAAACCGGATTCACGTTTTGAAACTGAGCATTCTGTCACAACTTACTCTGTGGGTAAATTGTGTCAAACGTGGCTGAAACATTCTAAATTATCTGCAGTTAAATTACATCTTGCAAAACTAAATGATGATGTGGATTTAAATGATTTCATAAAAGGCCCGGCTAGTGGTAGGTCGAGAAGATGGATATATGCTGTCTACAATGAAATCTGGAAAACATCACAGATTGAGGCAGCAACACGACTTAGGGCTATTGATCAAGCAAATCTAGAGAAAGTGCTTGCAGTGGTAGACAATAGTATTACCATGCTTTCTTCCCGCATTTACACTTTAGATAACATTGTGTCTTCTGTAGTGGATATTGTGCATGATGAAGTATCTGTGTTGTACCATGGTCAGAATCAATTACGTTCTATCATGCAATTTGCATGGACCCTGCAAACGCTTAAATCTGGCAAGGTGCCATGGAGCTACATGAATGTTTCCTCTCTCTTTGCCCCCTTTAATTTGACTGACAAGCAGCGCTTGCTTTCCATGCGAGATGCTTCATTTTCTATGTTACATATTGAGAAATTGGAGTCCTTGCCTTTCTCTGTGGCAGAGGCCAACGATGCAACGTGGCTTATCCACGGTTTAATAACTTTGCCTTTTGCTCTGTATAAATTTACAAACTGTATGCGATATGTTGCCGTAGGTCGCTATGAGCCCTTAGGTAGTGCATTTCTCCATGAAGTCTGGTCCCTTCCTTTAACTTATAGATGTTTGAAAGACGGCCAGGAAGTTTGTCTGAATGGGGAGGAGTGTGCAGAGACACCGGATCATTCGCTGATGTGTAGGCATATACAATTGCACGGTTCCTGTAGCCAGGACCGGCCAAACTTGGCCTGTGTTTTAAAAGGGACTCCAGTTCCTGCAATCTCCCCGACTTTTACCTTGCTAGGGAACGGAAGTTATTTACTTTTAAATAATGAAGATTGTTGCGGGTTAATTAAAGGTGTAGCTTATGTGGTAACAGTAAGTGAACGTGTCGTTTGCTGCAGAAATGTCCTGTACCCACCCACACATGAAAATAGGGAGGTTTCCATTTGGCCACGCATACCAACCTTGAAGGCAGAGTTCAACGGCATGACTAGACTGAGGGCTCTATTGTCCCAGAAAGAAGTGGCCTTGAGTTCGGCTCGGGAAACTTTCGTGCTTCACATAGCTAACACCCGGACTGAGGTACAGGCCCTATTAAATACTGA
This sequence comes from Lissotriton helveticus, assembly GCF_964261635.1. NCBI lineage: Eukaryota > Metazoa > Chordata > Amphibia > Caudata > Salamandridae > Lissotriton > Lissotriton helveticus. The sequence goes on from NC_136068.1 coordinate 1,352,785,590, forward strand.
TTTACCGTTGCATTTTGGTGAAATGATACATTCTATCTTTAACGCGTCCTCGACATCTGGGCTAGCACATTTTGTTACAACAGTTAGCAGCGGCCTTGTGACTTCATTTGAAAAGATATTTGGAGTGATCCCTAGTTTCTTTCATTCCATTTTTTCGAATCTGTTTGGTGGATTCCCGGTTTTACTGGCACTAGCGGCAGGCGTCCTAATTGTACTTTGCTTCCTTAAATATGGATGCCCCACATGTGGAAGAAGCCGCCCAGCCCCTGCTGCCGCTGTTTCGCAACCGGATGCTTGAATATTTTGGCACACTGCCGCTTGCGATTTTGAGCACGGCATATGGATTATCGTTTCGATTTTCCTACTTCACCTGTGTCCAGCCTGTGTTTCACTGCCTGAGTTGTGATTTTGATTGGGCCATTGATTTGTGTCTCTGCGGACCGGTTTCTCCTGACGTCGATTTTAATCAGCTGATGAGTCCTATCACTGCTCACGAGTTGGTTTGTTCTGACGAAAGGATTATGGCCTTGGCAGCGGTGCATGGACTAATGGGTCCCTGGGACTTATTCGCAGCAGCGCAGGATTTCTTGGAACTGAGCTTTCTTGAGAACCCACCGAGTTGTCCTCTGATGGTAATAGAGGCTCCAATACTTGAGGAACACGTATGTTCTTTTCCACTTTTGAATTGGATGGCTGAACTGTTTTCGGATGAAGACGGTGATTTCATGCTGGAGGCTGTTGCTGCATATTTTGCTTATACGGTCTTGTCCTAATAACTTTTCATGGTTTAATTCCGGCCATTTGACTATCAGCTTACATATTTTTGCGATTTTTAGTACATTGATTAATTTCCCAGACCTATTGACTTGAGCAAAATATTAACATTTTTTAAAGTATTTTCATGGCTCGCAGTTCTTGAACTCTGCTTTCATGAAGTTGCCCTTATCTTATCTTATCCGTCCTCGGATCATGGGGGGGTGTCATATAGCTACTGTATATCTTTATAATGTGTTAAGTTAGCATAGGCTCATTGAATGTTTAAACGCCATTTTTCCTTTTGCTGCTTCTGCACACGACACTTAATTGTTGATTTAGCTTTCAACCTAGTAGTTCGTTGTGGTTTACATGAGAATGATATGTTATTACTCTGATATCAGCTTTGCTTAATAAACTATGTCTGTACAGAGAGTGCTGAAGCTTCAGGAACAACCGATACAGAATTGTTATGAGGTCTGATCTTCGCGCCTTCATAGACATAACATAAGTGCAGCTTCTGCCAACTTTGAGTTTGAGGTGGGTTTTATATATTGCTTTACTTGAGGCACAAAAACACACTTGATGCTGTTCGCATGCAGAGAGAGCTGGTGTATGCTGATGTGATCTCTTCAATCTAGGATCCTGAGGTATGGGCCCGCCCTAATTCAACCCAAAGAGACCTTCTTAGCTATTAATATAATATGCGAGTTAGGGAGGGTGAGAAATAAGTGTTGTTAACCCTTATTAATGTACAGCATGGTAACATGTTGTCACCGTTCGCTTTCTATGGACTAGTAACTATGCTTGTAACCTTGTTTCTGATAATATGTTTACTTGTATTATCTAAGATACTGCGCCTGAGAAGACGGCATTAGTAAATAAACATTTCAAATGCTCACGTGTTCTTCTTTACTCCATGTTCTGGTTTGAAATGATTGTATAACGAAAGAGTGCTCATGTGTTCCACGTAACCTGAGGTCTGTAAGTTCATGTTCTGGTTTGTCTAAACATTGGGAGTTGGTTATGACCAATGAGACACTGTAGCTAGCTCGGTAAGGGGTTTGTTGGGTACTAAGGTGAGTTTTGGGTCACCCTAATTCGCTGAGGTTCCAATCCTCTGTGCACAGTTCTGTGGGAGAACAGAAACCCTGCTACAGTCTCAGGATGCTTATTGCTCTTGGCTGAAAAGCAAGAACTGGCAGAAAGCCACAGTCGCCAAGTGGCCCTTTGCACGAGTGACACCTTCAGCATTTCCATGCTTTTGAGTCAACTTCATGTGGCACTCTGGGGTCGGAAGTTCTGTTTTTCAAATTCTACATCTGAGATCAAGATTCCCAGCATGCAGATTCACTATTAATAGGTTGCTACAGATCTTCAAGCTTTTTCAGGGTTACGAGGGGTATCAGATTAATTGGGATAAGTCACTCTTGTACATGTTATCGGATGGGCAGCCTCTACAGTTGAGTGCCGATTCTGACCTCCAGATTAAAACAAGTTTTAAATATCTGGGTATACAGATTGAGGAAACAGACATAGCCCGGCAAGGAACCTAGACCCACAGTGGGATCGGTTGAAAAATGATGTCATGCATTGGAGGAACCTGCCAATCTCCTTGATGGAAAGGGCGGTTCTCTACAAGATGATGTCCCTGCCCTAGATTCTGTATATCATACAGAACACCCCCTGTCACATACTAGAACATTTCTTCAGGGACATAGACAATGAGTTCAGGACATTGCGGTGGGACAGGGTGCGTGGATCGCACTAGCCAAATTACAGAAAGGGGTGTACAAGGGAGGGTTAGCTATCCCAGGTCTCCAAAAGTACTATTGGGCGTCACAACTCATGGTCATTAATGGCTGGGCCTTTGGGGACAGGAATGACCCGGCACACAGGGTCGTTCACTGGGCGATGGAGGCTGGAGATTACTTGCGGGTATTATATGACAGGGAGTGTCAGGATGGACCACTCACACAAATAGTACAGATCGCATGGACTCAGGCTAATTGATTCCAGGGATGGGCTGAAAGGCTGACGGAGCAGACTCCTCGATGGGCCAGTGACATGCTTCGGGAGGTAGGTCGACAGCAGGGTTTCGCAAAATGGAAAATGATAGACATCATTATAAGTTTAGGGGATGTGAGATGAAGACAGGCATTGCTGTCTTTTTCAGAGCTACAGACAGAATTTCAGTTGGCTCCCACGGAACACTATAAGTATTTGCAATTAAAACATGCGCTGGGCAGCCATCTTAAAGATGGGGATGAGGTCCCAGAATATGGTCCTCTAGAGGATAGATTATTATTGGATCCAATCCCGGAGAAGGCTATGTTCTGTACATATAAAAATATTATGAATAACTCACCAGATCTACTAATTAAGTCAGAGAAGCATGGAAATCCGAAGTGGGATTATTGGAGGATGATGACTGGGTCGAGGCTATACAGAGTCCCCGAGAGGTAGCAATCAGGGCACGATTCAGATGAGTCCAATTGCGACTATTGCATAGGTCCTACTACACCAGCACACTTATGTCTAAGTTAGGGCACATCCCAACGGAGGAGTGTCAGAGGGGGTGTACTCAGAGGGGGACTTTTTTTCACATCCTGTGGGATTGCCCGATCATACAGAAGTATTGGAGGAAAGTGATCAGAATCATGTCAGGGGTGTTGGAACAAGAAGTCCCCCTCGATGCAAGGTGGCATATATTGTGTGTGTTGGGTGAATTGACCTGGCCTAAATATCAGAGAATATGGCTACAGGGGGCAGCAATGGTGGCCAAAAGGAACATTGCCGGGGCATGCGGGGCGATCCAGCCACCTAGAGTCTCCTAGTGGGAAAAAGATATGGACTGGTGCTGCGCGGCCAAAAGGACAATTACGACAGCTCGGGATACCCAAGAAATGGGAGAAAATTTGGCAACGGTGTGAAGATTATAGAGGTTTGGGGGGTATAGACTAGTTAGGCAGGGAGAGGCAGAGAAAGGGGAAATCTGACAGCAGGTATCAAGAGGAACTACTAGTATTATGAAATGTTTTGTAAAGCGGAATTTGTATGCCATTGAAATTGTATGTAACCCAATTTAGGAACTATATCAGGATTATGTAAACTGACTATTGTTTAATATAAAGAAGTTAAAAAAAAGATTCCCAGCATGCAAAGTGCTGCAGGCTGAAAATGTCACACACACCTGGCGCAGGCTGAAATGTCACACACACCTGGTGCAGGCTGAAGGGTAAAACGCAACTTTAATTCCGCATACCTTCACTCCGCATACCATTACAACGAAAGTACCATTACTCCGCAATACTATTTTAACGCATGCCATTAAATCTTATACGCTTTTACCACACATGCTTTTACAACGAAATTCGTTGTAAAAGCATGAATGGTAAAAGCATATGTTTTTAGGAGGGCGTGGTTTGGACGCCGAGGAAGATGGCGGTGTAAAGCGTCTCTCCTCCCGCGACGAGATCCTACATCAAGATTTGGAACGCCTCTTTTCTACTAAACCCACGATGTAAAGGCGGATTTGTGGATCGGAACACCAGCGGAATGCAGTGAGCTGTTTTTCGGGACCGGGGCTGCTCCAAAGCCGGCGAAACGTCGAGCGTCAAACCGGACCGATCCTAGCCGTGTATCCGATGAGGAAGTGAGCGCGGGACGCCGCGCGATCGGCGATGCGGTGTAACTGCCCTGGGCCACATAGCTGAACTGAGACACGGTGGTGACCTGAAGGCTTGAGTATTCAGACCCTACCCTGGGACCTAGAGTAATATCGAGCGGCAGACGCGTGAGTACAGTCCGACCCACCATGTGGGGCTCAGTGCTTCCAGTGCCTTTACCAAGATGGTGGCTGCCATCTTCCCAACTATGCGACACGAGCAACCGTGGCTTCTAGTGCCGATTTTCCTGATAAGAGGCAGTACCAGTACTAATTAGCTATGTATTGACACGCAATTCTGACCTAACGACGAAGGTCTGGTGCACATACACCATATGAGTGACACGCATGTTTCTCTGCTGGCGGTGATTCTTCCCATGACGCCACGTGTCCGGTCAGTAATTAATGAACTTATGCGACATCCTACGGCAGACCCATGATCTGCGCTGAGAGTACCTCTTAATTGCTCTGTGTTTTATGAGCTGGCAAATCTTGCATGCAGAAACCGTGTGACTCCTCACATGTATCTGTTCTCTATGTATGGCGCTGAATTGATCAGGTTGTAATCCTCAGGGCAGGTTTTTCCGGATTCTGCCAGGCGTTAAGCCCCACGCAGCACTTCAATTTCTTTTGCTTGGGAGAGCTATTGTTTCTACGCTGATCTGCCTGTCTAACCTTCTACTTACATCAACGCGACCACGTCAGCTGCATAGAGCATTGATCAAGTCTATTCTATGCGCTTGTGGCGGCTAATCTCTCGAGGCAACACTCAAGGTCCCGAACAAGTCACAATGGATACCAAAGATCAGAGTACCCTGAAAAGACTCAAATCTGACCACTCGAACCCGGGATCGCCGAACAAGACAAAGAAAGTTACCACTGATGCAATAGACATGATCTTAAACAGGTTGGACGAAGTGAAAGATATGGCCAAGGCTACCAAGGAGGAGGTGGTGGCGATTCGTCAAGATATTAGGGACACTAATGCACGTCTGACAGAGACGGAATCCAGGATTAGCCGACTTGAAGACATTGAAGTCAAAACATGTGCGGCTCTGAAACACCTACACATCTCCTCCGACCAAACCGCTAGAAGACTGGCTGAGTTGGAAGATAGAAACAGGAGAGGGAACCTATGCATTTTTGGGGTCCCGGAAGGATCAGAGGATTCGCAGGGATCCTGTGTCCAGTTCTTGAAATCATGGTTTGCTCAGGCCACAAACTTGACCTTCGTCAATCCTCTGGAGTTTGACAGAGCACACAGAGTACCCGGAAGGATCACCAAGACGCAAAAAGGTCCCAGACCCATCGTCTGTAAGCCATTACGATATCAGCATGTGGAACAAATCCTAGCCTTTGTCCGGAAACACAACCATATCCTATGGAAAGACACGAAGATCTATATCTCACAGGATTATAGCAAAGAAACAGTGGAAGTAAGAAAAGCATTTCTGGCCCTGCGCCCACAATTAAAGTCGAGGGGATACCAATTTGGTTTTGTGGGCCTGACGAAATATAGAGTGATGGTTCGTGGGTCTCCTCACATTTTTACGGATCCTGTGAAACTCAAACTCATGCTCGAAGAGTTGGAGGAGCGCGACATGGACACTAATAATCCTGACAGTATGGCGGCCTCTGCTTCCGGATACAAATGAGCATTTTTGATATATCCTGTCTACGATTGAACCCTATTACTCATACTGATTCGCAGGTCTTGTGGTTCTGGTACCTATTACACTAGGATTTTATATTCGAGAACCTCTCCTGGTACTGTGAGTTATGCTCCAGCGTATTATTTTGGCTCAAAACTTTTAGCAAATTATTATGCTCTTGACTCTCTAATGTCACATCTGTTCGATATATTCGCTTTCATATATGCGCCTAATTGACCTCTTTCCAATGGTCCCACTTACTGTTCTAGTTTAGAAATGTGACCGGTTCTTAAGTTATATAAATTGTGTGGCATTGCCACCTTTTCACAGCTTTATTACGACTGTTGACGAAGGGGCCACCTATGATTAGTAAGCCATTCTTGTTTATGTACCACATCTCTTGGACCCTGGGGAACCCCGAAATAGAGACTCTGATGTCACATTCATCTACAATGGCTTCCTTTATACTTAAGTCAACTCCATTTGTTGTCCTACTACTAGAGATTGTCGGGTTCATCAGACCATAGTCCCATTGTTAAGTCACACTACTCATGGTTCTAAAGGTTTAGTGTGCGGTTTAAATGCTTCAGAATGTTGTTCCAATGTTTATGCAATACTAATACTGACGGGAGGGACTACTGCGGTTTTCCTCACGTCACCATGCTTACATATTGCAGTAGGGGTGGGTGGGGTGGGGGGATTGGGGGGTCAGGGGGGTGTGTGTTGTATGCTGTGGTTATTATGTTTGCTTCCATTTTCATTTTCCTTTTTGATCTTTGTTTGGACAAGATGGGTCATTTGCGTACTATCTCTATGTGATCTCACACCTGCTCGAGGTTCTAGTCAACTTAGTGTCATATACAACAAGCAAGGGGATGCTCTACCTGATGTGCCACATGGTGCGCAACTCCTTGAGGTTTATAATGCACTTATGGTGTATGCAATATCCTAAATGGTACATCCTACGCTTAACACACCGCTTGGGGCGGCTTCCTTAGACAAATTAAAGATTTTGTCCTTGAATGTGAAAGGTTTGAATCAGCCCATAAAAAACCAGAAGATATTAGACTATGTTCGCAGACAGAAAGGCGACATTGTCATGTTACAAGCTAGACACAAAACAATTTTACACGCTGTGTAATAAGTTCTATTCGGAGGTGGTGGGCTCAGATGCATTGGGCAAAAAGAACGGGGTATTGATACTGCTAGCGAGAAAATCCAAGATAGAGCTATTGTCCTCATCAACTGATGAAAAAGGACGCTGGGTCACAGCTAAACTTGCCAGGGACAACACAGAATTTTACGTCACCAATATCTATGCACCTAATACTAGTGACCTAAACTTTTGGGCGGGACTGGTCAAACAGATTGAGACTATCCCTGACACGGCAGTACACATACTAGGCGGGGATTTTAACCTCCCACTCGATCCTGCCCTAGACAGAGACTCGAAGTGTACTTTCAAACCAAACAAATCACATAACGCATTCCTTAAATTGTGCCGTCGTTTTAAACTAGTTGACACATGAAGAATACAGAATCCCACTGATAGGGACTACACATTTTACTCTTCCCCACATGATTCATACTCACGTATTGATTACATCTTCATCACGCAAAATGGGGTCCCGAGGATAGAGGATACATCCATTGAACCGAGAGTTCTATCAGACCACTCATGTATTTCCCTTTCCATCAGTAACATTACGCCCTCTCCACGACAAATGTCATGGAGACTAAACAAAGAAATCTTAAATAAAGAACAGCATAGGATTGCCATCCAAACCGCCATCCGGTCGTATCTGGAACTAAACATGAGAGGGGACACCTCTGACCTTGTGCGCTGGGAGGCCTTGAAAAGTACGCTTAGGGGTATATGTATAAAGATTCGCTCTGCAATGAACAAAGATTATAACGCAAAATTGAAAAAACTAGAAAGTGAGATAGCAGACTTAGAGAATAGACACCAGATGAATAGGGATGGGGAGACACTTAATACTATGACTAATAAGAAATACGAGTACAACAAATTGGTGAGTGAAAGGGCGGGAGTATGGCTAGACAGACGGCGAAAATTTAAACTCTGCGAATCTAACAAGGCAGGCAAAAGCCTGGCTGCCTATCTAAAATTCAAGGTCCAGAAGAACTCTATTAATGTTATAAGGGACTCTGCAGGAGTAAGCCACTCGGATCCCCAAGAAATAACAGAAGTCTTTAAAGAGTTTTATGAGAGCCTATATGCTAAAAACGAATTAGTTGATGAAGGTAAGATTCAGGATTACTTGCAAGAATGCGACTTACCGAAATTATCATCAGAGGAACAACGGAGTCTAAATGACCCGATCACAGCGAGTGAAGTAGAGAAGGCGATCAAAGGACTGAAGTGCGGAAAAGAGCCTGGCCCTGATGGCTTCACGGCTACATTTTACAAAAGCTTTGCATCAGACCTAATAGACCCTCTTCTTCACCTCTTCCAAGAAATTACGGACACAGGTGAGGTAAAGGGCACTTTAGCGGAGGCAATTATTGCGGTACTCCCCAAGGAAGGCAAAGATCTATCCCTGGCAAAAAATTACAGGCCAATTTCCTTCATTAATCTCGATTGTAAGTTGCTAGCTATGATTCTCTCAACCCGGCTACAGCGAGTCCTCCCTAACCTGATACACCCATCTCAAGCTGGATTTTTAAAACATAGACTGTCCAGCGATAACACCAGAGTATTAGCTCACGTACTAGAGAGAGCAAAGCTTCTCCATACCCCCACAGCGGCAATCACGTGGGACGCCGAGAAAGCCTTTGACAAGGTGGACTGGGCTTTTCTGGAGCCAGTTTTACACAAATTCAATTTAGGCACAACATTTACGAAACTCGTGATGTCCTTGTACGCCTGCCCCACTGCTAAGGTTAGAGCAGGTGGCTCCTTCTCCTCATCCTTCTGTCTAAAACAGGGAACGAGACAAGGATGTCCTCTCTCCCCGTCCTTGTTTTTGCTAGCAATTGAACCTTTCCTGTATCATATAAGGAACAATGAGGCCATTGCCGGTGTGCCGTTTAATGGGTGTACTGTAAAACTAACTGCGTACGTAGATGATGTGCTCATTATGTCGGAAAGGGCTGACGAGGCTATTCCGGCGCTAATGACTACAATTGACGAGTACTCTAGGGTTTCAGGCTATAAACTGAATAAGGACAAAACGGAGGTCAAACTCCTGAATAATGTCGGAAATAAAGATATACTTGGTACATCTGGCCTCACTTGGCAACCACAATCCTTTAAATACCTGGGCCTAGATTTCGGGAAAGATTTAATATCAACCTTAAACGTGAATGAGGATCTAACTTTAAAAAAGATATCCACATTATTGGACGGCTGGTCACCCAAGTTTCTATCCTGGTGGGGTAGAGCTGAGACTCTTAAAATGATGTGCACGCCACTGGTTAACTACCTAGCTAGCATGCTACCAATGACTTTTACGGATGAGTTTGTCAAGAAAGTGGATAAGCTGTTTGGGGAGTTCCTGTGGCGAGGGAAAAGAGCCAGGATATCATAAAAAAAGTTGCAACTAGCAAAAGAGAAAGGCGGCCTAGGCCTCCCCTTGCTCAGGAACTACCAGACGGCTTTCCTCTGCAAACAGGGTGCTCTTTGGCTAGTCGATTCTCCATCCTATGCTCCAGTATGGCTATCTATTGAAAAATCTATCATTGCACATGCACCTCTTCCAGCCCTCCTTAGCATGGATTTATCGCACTTACCTCATTCCAAATATATCCTACTAAACACCAGACGAGCCCTGCTAAGGCTTGACCAATCCCATAAAACTAATTCCGTGATCAAGAAATATACCTTGGTATCACTGTGGAGGAACCCTATGTTTCGGATAGATGGTGAAACCCTCTATTGGGATCTGTGGGCTAAAAGCGGTATCAACATGGTAAAAGACCTTTACGAAGGTACGCTACCCATCCCTTTCTCGACACTGCAAACGACTTTTAACTTGCCACCCATAGAATTTTATCAATTCCTGAAATTAAAATCCATCATTTCCAAACGTACCCTAACTACTGACTTACCTTGGCTTATGACGCGTTTGCCAATTCTGTCCCATGCTGGCCATTTCGTGTCTAGAGTCTATAAGTTACTCCTTCCCATGCCCAAGAAACCCCATAAGCTAGCGGAAGGTAAATGGGAATCGGAACCTAACTCGACGGGAATAGCGATAGATTGGGATGTCATACATAGTACCGCACTATCAAACAAGGTTTCCCCGATCCTCTGTCAGACAAAGTACATGCTGCTGAACAGAACATTCTGGACTCCTCAGAAGTTGTTTAAATGCCACCTGAAAGATACGCTCAATTGCTGGAATTGCCAGACAGCCCCTGGGGATCTAGCGCATATGCTTTTCGACTGTTCCCTGCTACAAACATTTTGGGGGAAAGTCTTTGCTTATATCCACCAGATATTTGGAATTAAACCTATACAGGAATTTATCTATATCATACTGGGTCCAATGGACACACGATTGCCAGACATACATGACCGGCAACTTTTAGATGTAATGTTAACGCTGGCATGCAAGGTCATCCTTTGTAAGTGGAAGAATTTTGCTGAGGTCTATTTTAACATCTGGTTAGAATGGCTCTCTTTCTTGAGAGGGGCTGACAACCCAGCGCTGCAATCAGCTACATGGAAACCCTCCAACAAAAAAATGTGGTCGTCTTTGGATGCTTCGTCATCCCACTTTGATCCCCCATGATGTAACACTATAACGGTTGATTATCTATGTATGCTTCATTGATTCTACATCCTATCACCGTATGCTCCAATGATTGTATATTCCATTCTTGTATGTACTGTGGTTAATGTTCCCACTGTCTGCTTAACCTTGATGCATTGATACACTTGTCCTTACTTTTCTTTCCTTCCTTTGGTTTTGTGTAGGTGTCATTTATTACCATGGTTGAATCGATCTATGTAATGGAAGACTTATTGTATTGTCTTTGCTTTCTGCTTTTTTCTCCAAAATTTTCAATTAAAAAAGATTTGAAATAAAAAAAAAGCATATGTTTTTAATATTTAAGTTTAAGGTAAGTATATGGTTTTAGCTTGGGGTGTTGGGGTATATGTTTTAGGGATTCAGGGGTATTTTAAGGGTGGGTTTGGGTTATGGGGTACAGGGGTATTTTAGGGTTCAGGGATAGGTTTGGGTTTTTGGGTACAGGGGTATTTTTAGGGTTCAGGGCTAAGTTTGGGTTTTGGGGTAAAGGGGTATTTTTAGGGTTCAGGGCTAAGTTTGGGTTTTGGGGTAAAGGGGTATTTTTAGGGTTAAGGGATAGATTTGGGTTTTGGGGAACCGGGGTATTTTTAGGGTTCAGGGCTAGGTTAGGGTTTTGGGGTACAGGGGTATTTTTAGGGTTCAAGGCTAGGATTGGGTTTTGGGGTACAGGGGTATTTTAGGGTTCAGCGCTAGGTTTGGGTTTTGGGGTACAGGAGCATTTTTAGGGTTCAGGGCTAGGAGTGGATTTTGGGGTACAGGGGGTACTTTTAGGGTTCAGGGCTAGGTTTGGGTTTTGGAGTACAGGGGTATTTTTAGGGTTCAGGGCTAGGTTTGGGTTTTGGGGTACAGGGGTATTTTTAGGGTTCAGGGCTAGGTTTGGGTTATGGGGTACAGGGGGATTTTTAGGGTTAAGGGCTAGGTTTGGGTTTTGGGGTACAGGGGGATTTTTAGGGTCAGGATGGGTTAGTGTTTAAGGGTGCTGGGGTATTTTAAGGAGTAAGGGTGAGTTATGATTATGGGTTGCAGGGGTATTTAAAGGGACTAGGGTGGGATTCGTTTTTAGGATGTAAAGGGAAATTAAAATTTAAAAAAAATGTAATATATATATACAAATATATATATGTAATATTAATATATATATATATACATATAAATAATACAATTTAAAAGAACTCGCGGGGGGTTAATCCTCCTTCGGATTCATTCAGCACAAAGTATATAAACACAAACGCGTTTCAGAGGTACGCCTTCATCAGTGTGAGGTGACTGCCATAACCAACCTCATTAAATAAACAAACAAACATCGTCATCAGGTCACATGGGTGGTGTCACAACATGGCGCCATCTTGAATTTGAATTTAAAATACTTGTAGAGCGCAGCATTCACCATGCGGTTTCTTGGCGCTATGGAGGCAAAATTAGCAGAGGAGAGGCAATAACTACTGGTGCAGTGAGAGGGAGCAATGAGGGCTATTTACAGAGGGAATGCCTGAGTAAATAAGAGGGTTTTGAGGTCTTTTCGGAAAAGAGAGTAGTGCTTGGCCGACCGTAAGTGGTCGGGGAGGGAGTTCCAAAAAGTGGGTGCCAAAACAGAGAAGTTGGCCCCTCCCCACTTTTTGCGCTTGTAGCGGGGTACCTGCAAAAGTGATTGGGATGATGAGCGGAGCTCTCTGGCAGGGATATACTCCCTTATCAGAGAGGTAATGAAAGCGGGAGCTGAGCCCTGGCGCGCCTGGAAGACCATGCAGCCAGTTTTAAAAAGGGATCATTCCCTTACAGGCAGCCAATGAAGCGCCTTCAATAGAGGAGTTGAGTGATGGGAACGGGAAAGGCCGTACACTAATCGGGCCGCCTGGTTTTGGACCAGTTGGAGCTTGCGAAGGCTATACGCCGGAATGCCGTTGTATAGGGCATTGGCGTAGTCCAGCCGGGAGATCACCAAGGCGGACATAATCAGATTTAGTGCCAGAGGAGAAAAGAAACGGGAGACAGTACGAATAGTGCGGAGAGTGAGAAAGCAGGAAGAGACAACAGAACTAATTTGTGAGTGTAGGGTGAGTTGATCATTCATTTTAATGCCTAAAGTCTTAACTATAGGAGAGGGAGTGGGAGGGGGACCAAAGGAAGAGGGCCAAAATAAAGCGTTCCAGGGACTGGAAGAACCACCCGTGAGAACCAACTCAGTTTTATCCGGGTTCAGCTTCAGATGGTTGTGGCTCATCCAGTCCCTGATAAAAATCATAGTAGTTTGAAAGTTAGAGATAGAATAGGGAGATGAAGAGAGGTTGAAGATGAGCTGGAGGTCATCCGCATAGTTATATACGGTGACCTCCAGCTGCTGAAGTGCAAAAATTAGGGGATAGATATAAAGATTGAACAAAAGAGGAGAAAGAGAAGAACCCTGGGGAACACCACACGTGACCTTTAGTGGGGTAGCCGAGAAATCCCCCAACCGGACCGCCTGGGTGCGGTCCCTCAGGAAGGACGATAGCCAAACCAGGGCTGAGCCCGCGATTCCCGCCGATCTGACACGTGTAAGCAAGATGGAGTGGTCTACTGTGTCAAAAGCGGCGGAGAGATCGAGGAGCACCAAGGCCTGGTGTTTGTTTTGGTCCATGCCCTCCCTGAGGTTGTCCAGGACCGACACCACGCCAGACTCAGTGGAGTGTCTAGGCCGAAAGCCCGCCTGACAAGGCGCCAGGCCCCCGTTTGCTTCAACATGGGCGCTGAGTACCGATGTGACATGGCGCTCAAGCACCTTGCCCAAATAGGGCAACAGTGAAATAGGGCGATTGTTGACTGGGGCAGATGAATCTGCACCTGGCTTCTTCAGAATGGGCACTATTGTAGCAGATTTGAGTGCTGGGATCACAACCCCCTGAGCAAGGGAACTGTTGAGAAAGGTGATCGGGGGTTGGGTGCAAACAGAGTAAATCTGTTGAAGAATACGGGCAAGGCAGATATCTGCCGGGGAGCCTGATTTTACCTTAGGAAGTATTGCCAAGAATATTTCTTCGGTGAGAGGGGGGATCGAGGAAAGGCAGCACTAGACAGTAGGAGGAAGGGGTTCAACAAAAGTCAAAGAGGGGGGTGGAATATTGGCCTTGATGTTAGTAATTTTTTCCAAAAAATAGGAATTCAACGAATCGCATAAGAGCTGGGTGGGCGGGGGATTGAGTGTAGCCCTGTCAGAGAAGGCTAGATCGTGGATAATTGTAAAAATCTCCCTAGATTTGTTCTCAGCCACCAGGATTTTTGCTGAAAAATAGGCAGTTTTGGCGTCTAGTATGGCTTTTTTGTAGTCGCTTAATAGTGTGGTATAATGTGTTTTCAGTAGGGGACAATAGTCCCTTCTCCATTGCCTCTCAGCCCGCCGAAGGGTCAGCTTTTTTTCTTTCAGATCTTCACTGAACCACCGATTAGTGTCAGGCATAGCGTTGTTCTTTGCCAGTAGTCAATAAAGCATTTTATAAATGGTGACATCAACAGTGAATCAATTTGGACATCATAATGATAGATATACAGTCTGTTCCTGCATGCATACATAATTAGACAGTTAAATTCATTACTACTTAAGTACCTGTTAGACCAATTTCCGATCTCAGTCAACAAAATCACTTATTAACCTATTTACACAGCTTAGATAGATCGTCATAATGCGTAATCAAGTCCCCTGGGCCAAAGCGTTATGCATGAACAGGAAAGCATGTACTGTCCCATCCATTAAAGTAAACATAATTGTGCAAAAACTCATATATAGTTCTTTGTCTCTAGCTACATATAGACTAGCAGTACAGAAATTTAGCCCTGAATGGGCTTGAGTTCATTACACAAACAAAAGAAGTATAGTAACCAAAAGGCCCACGTGTCAGTACTCCTAATAAACAGACATAGGTGTGCTGTAGTGTGCAGAAAAGCAAAGATGGCTCGCCCATAGACCTCCACTCCAAACCTTAAAGTGATACTATATACATATTTACAGGTGTACCCGAAGTTCCTCCCCCATATTCAGTCCCGTAGGGACTTTGGTGGCTAGATCTATTATATAACGAGACTCTAGTCTCCTGAGACGTCTTTCCCTGTCACCGCTTTGCGAGTCTCGAGCCACATAGTCTAAGCAAAAATATCTAAGCAGTTTGCGATTGCTATTGTGGTGCAACTGGAAATGTCATGTGACCGGGTAATTACTGTCATTATTCTGGATGGCCCTCTGATGTTCTAGTATTTGTATTTTGGCAACATGTATGGTGCAGCCCACGTAACTTAGGCCATGTGGGTAGCTCAGATAGTAAACCACGAAAGGTGTATTGCAGTTCATGAATATGGAGATCTTCACAGGATCTTTCCACCCAGGGATTGAGTATGATGTCATTTTATTGCTATTGGCACATGCCTTGCATTTACTGCAAGGGTAAAAACCCGATAGTCCCTGAATACCCCTTTGGCTAGGTGGCAGATGGCTTTTGACCAAATGATCCTTAAGGGATCTGGTCTTGCGGAAAGTCAAGGAGGGGTGAGTGGGGATATCTCAGCCAATAACTACATCAGACTTCAAGATACTCCAATTAGACTGGATTATTTTCTTAAGGCTCTTTGCTGCATTGGAGTAATTGGTAATTAGCCTAAAGATATTGACATTTTTGCTGTATCTTTGTTTAGGGGCGTCAGTAAGCAGTTCTGTTCTATTCTTGGATTCTGTTTTCTTCCACGCCTCCCTCAATACCTTTTCCTGGTAGCCTCCGCGGCTGCCTGCTGGAAATCTTCTGATCTGGTGCTACTGCGTTTTATATGCAATAGTTCCCCATACAGAATGCTGCTCTTCAAATTGACTGGGTGGCTACTCCGTGCGTGCGTGAAGCACTGAGTTACCAGCCGTGGGTTTCCTAAATAGTGCTGTTTGCATCTTGTCATCTACCACAAAGACCTTCACATCTAAATAGGTAACCTCTGTTGCACTTATATTGCTGGTAAACCTTAAGTTCAGACAATTGCTGTTAAGACGATCTATGTATTCCATGGCTGTTTCTTTGTTGCCTCGCCACACAAGAAAGAGATCGTCTTTGTACCGTCTCCAAATAATGGTTTTGTCAACCCAATGATCACATGAGTCCGCCCATGCTGCCTGCTTCTCCCACCAGCCAACGAAGAGGTTCGCGTACCTGGAGGGGAAGCAGGCTCCCATGGCCGTCCCCCGTTTCTGTCTGTAGATTTGCTCCTGAAAAATAAAGATGTTACTGAACAAGCAAAACTGCAAAAAATCAATAAGCATTTCGCTATGTTCTGCAAATCTTTGTGGACGTTGTTTAAGAAACTGTCGAATGGCATCAATCCCTTCCTCATGGGAGATGCTAGTGTATAGACTAGCTATGTCAAGCGGGATCATCAGGAAGTCTGATTCCCATGGACTTCCTTCTATGTACCTCAGGAAATCCTTTGTGACTTCATATTCTACAAAAACACCAAACCAATAAAAATGCCTATAAAAGAAAAACAGCGCTCGCGCTTTGTAAACATATATTGGTGACTTAGGATGAGCGAAAGTAAGTGGCCTGCAAGTGGGGTGAACTATCATGGTTCTTGAAAAATAAGGCTGAGCAATATTCCCATGAGGGAAAATATCCAAAAACCCCTGTTTCAAGGCATACCCTCCTAGTAAATTTGTCCAGGGCAAAAGATAAAATACAACGCAGGCTGCTGTCTTCCTCTGCCTGCTCAGGACCGATGAGGGGAGGTAATGACTTGCTCCCAAGAATGGAAATGGGGTCAAGAAAAAGAACCGAAGCAGTGATCCCCTTGCCCCCTTTGACAGCTCCTGGGCCTTACTCAATGGCAAAGGATCAGAACAAATGTGGTAGCCCACTATACCCTAAAACGTATCAGCTCAAGCATCAAAGGCTGGACAGCAATGTTGTCACATAACTTCTCCCCGCCCCTTCCCTCTCTTCCCTATTTCTAGGATCATGGCAGTTATCAGCTGCCCCTTTCTTTTCTGTGTGCTCTTGTACAGAAGAAGAAGCAGACCTGAGTTATATCTGTCTTCTGGTGACATAGTAAGGACGAGTGATCAATATCCTGCCCTCCAAATGGGCTTGCAACTCTCCAGGCCTTTGGTCACTTTAGGAGCCTGGAAGCCTCCTGGAGACATTGGGAGAGCCTGCTGACAGCTCTTGCCATCCATACATTATTGGGAGGCTCCTGGCAAGAAGCACAGTGATGCAAGCCAGGCAGCTGCATCAATAGTGTGCTGAATACATGATGAGCTTCACCCTAAAAATATAATTTCAATGAAATCCAGGCCACTTACATAATGGAAGATGATTCAGCCTTGAAACTTATTTCACTATTGAATAGTTATACGCTTGAGGCGGTTCTCTAAATCAAGATTTCATTTAGTGCTATTACATATCTTCAAGGATTTAAAAATAGGTAATATGTATGGACCTTGCTGATTGAAACCTAATACGTCTTAAATTGGGTATCCTTTTTTAATATAACATATGGCTTTATTTACAATTAGTTCTTCAGATACATTTATTTGAGCTGCCATCTTATTTAGGTGGCAGATGATTCAGCTTGTCACTTTAGAAAAAAATAAGACCTTAACATTACTAACTCATTAATATAGAAACAATCTGATTTTGGTAGTTTAAACAGTGCAAAATTGCTTGCTAAGAAATTGTGAAGGGAATTTTATGTTGGTGCATATTTGGTCTCACAGCTGTAACTGGAATTACGCTGTGATAGACTAAAACCGTTCACCCTAAATTGCTGATTAGTTTCACTTTTTTGACACCCCTCACTCCCAAACAGGCACAGTATGCATCAACTAGGGACACTTTAAGAAGGAAGGTTTTGATGGGTGACTACAAGCTGGAGACCATATGAAGCATCTTACATCTTTCGCATTCATGAGATAGTTTCATTGGTATGTACATATGTACTATGAGATTTGACGGTCATTTATTTTATTACAGTTGCTGCCACAATATTTATAGTTGATGTATTCCTTTATTCAGTGAAACTCTAAGACAAAATAAAAATAAGTATCATTATCTTGGTCTGTTCTTGGTTAATGCTATTTTAATTACCACTGAGGTGTGCAAATAGTAACACTACTTGTGATGGACCATGATACAAGTTCAAGAAAAACATCCTCATCTTTGTTCTTCCATCCTTTTGAAAATGGCTCTTATAATCTGTATGAATAAAAAAATCATAAATGTATAGAATACCTTACTAAGAAAAGCGGACTAAAATAATGCATTTTAAAAAAGAACATTTATCTAAAACTTACAGATCGATAAAGTACTGGTCCATTTGGAAGCCTGCGTTTATTGATAGGTACTGTTGGGTGTCACTTGCCAATTTTTATTAAAGGTCACAAGGGAGAATTTGAAATCCCGAGACAGCTGTCTGTATAATGTAAAATAAAGATGCTACTCGCCCAGGGATTCCCATTCCATTTTATATTTTAGAGCCAAACAACTGGTTCTTCTTAACTGTGCAGCACTATGTCCAATGTAATTAATTGTTTAGTTGGATAACATTTCATCCAACAATACAAAAATACAAAAGTTTGTATATGTATACCTTTAGTACATATTATATAAATACTTAAGAAAGGAAAAGTTTAAAAAGCAGATGTTCTTTGCTTCATTGTAATGAGCACTGTGTTATTTTAGCTAGAATGTGATACACGCTGTAGCCAAAAGTCAAAGTAAATAAATATTTCAGCAAAATATTGAGCAGGCTCGGTCAGAAGGAAAATGCCTCCATTACTTACAGGTAATATTCATTATCCTTAGTCCAAAACATCCTCAGCTCAGTCATCGTTTCTGAGGTGGACCCCACCTCATGAAATGGTAAAAAGGACCAACCTTATAGGCATCAATATTAGACTTGACTGCCACAATTCCTCCTTATTCTCTCAAGCCCTGATAGGCCAGCAATTCAACGTAATGACTGTGATGAGGATGTTTCAGACTAATATTAATAAAAATTACTGGTAAGTAATTGAGGCATTATCCCTACTTCCTCGTTCTAGTCATTACTATTGTGGTTTACTAATGGTCTGCTTGCCTCACCACTTATAAATAAACACATATCACCATCAAAAGCATGTATAATTTAACAGTGGAAGAGAAATGTGTGTGAAGAAACCAAATTAAATACATCTTTCAGTTTCTTGGATTAACTGCTTTCAAAATGTTCTATCCAAAATTATCGACATCCACCCCAAACCCTGAGTTATGTAGTGATTCAGAAATTGGGGAGGCGATTCCCCTTTGCCAGCTCAGGAACGTTCACACAAATATATACCACTGAATTGTGCCCCGGGTGCAGACACACCCCCAGAGGACATTCCAGTGATATTACTAAACAAAGGCATTTTTTCCAGATTAAAAGCAGAAGAAATATTTTCTAGAGTCCATCTACTGTTACAAATGTCTACAGACTCTATTGCCTTGATTAGTGTTTCCAACTGTAATGACATCTGGTCAGATTACCTACATGTATTAGTTATTTCCGAATATATCAAACAACTCTCTTGACATCTAGGGAAAGTAAAGATAAATGATCTTGAGAATCAGGATCTGGAAAAAAAGGTGATCGAATTTCTCCACATCTCTGTGAGCTAATGAGCAAATGTTAGGAGGAAATTCAGGATTTTGTCTTAATACTATCCCATCTTCTGTAGTTCCGAGATAAGGAGGTTTGCATAAAATAACTTCCAGCTCTCTAATCCTCCGAGCAGAAGTGATGGCCATTCGAAACATAAGCTTCAAGGAAAGGAATGTTACTGCAGTCAATTTCAAAGTTACAAAGAGAAACCATTGAAGAGCCAGCGGAACCAAGAGTAAGCACCAAGATGGGAACAAACAGGGACCTTGTTGGCCCAGACAAAGAAAAACGTCTGAACAACGTAAGTTCTAGATGTTTCTTTGTCAGAACATCCTCCCCAGGGTTCTCTGAAAGCTCAGCCACCTGTTGTGCTCTTTTTATTTAAACAGCTAAATCATTTTGAAACCTATCAAACAAAAATGGCTTGGTGGCCCCCCTGACATACGGGGTCATCCTGTCTCCACTGCTCCGACCCGATCGGCACAGGATATTTCTTCACGGTGGCCCTTCCTGGCATATAGGGGCCGCTATCCTCAGGCCTCACTGCAGACACAGAGGTAAAAAGGACCTGTACACTCCTACTGATCACTACATGGTATGCTGTCAGCATCACGTTCATGCAGCTTAACTGCTGTTAAAGGCAGTAGCCTTTTATCATTATAAGGGTAGCACTTTGAGCGCCGCACGTCCATTACCAACAGACATCCTTCCCAGATCAGAACACCTGAACAAGCTCCTAACCTGGAGAGGTTGGGTGTTCAGATCGAATAAACCGACAGAAAAGTACACACGCATTCTTGTGGCTCAATGCGGCTCTGTACTCCATCCACAAAGTCTAACCTTTGCAAATAAATAGACTTTAACAAGATAGGATTCTCGCCCATCACAACTAACAACCATTTGAGTGACTTCTGATCCATTTGCAACACAAACATACAGCCTTATTCATCAACGGCCCGTTTTGCGAGCCCCTAATAGCGATTCATAGCGAATCGCTATTAAGGACTTGCAAAACGGTATTCATGTAGGAATTGCTAAATAAATAGCGATTCCTACATATTCCTTATTTGCGAGTAGCAATTTGCTACTCGCAAATAAGGAATAACTCCCCATTCATTCCTATGGGCCAAAAGGCCCATA
Source organism: Lissotriton helveticus (assembly GCF_964261635.1). Classification (NCBI taxonomy): domain Eukaryota; kingdom Metazoa; phylum Chordata; class Amphibia; order Caudata; family Salamandridae; genus Lissotriton; species Lissotriton helveticus. The sequence goes on from NC_136068.1 coordinate 1,352,806,202, forward strand.
GGAATGAATGGGGAGTATCCCTTATTTGCGAGTAGCAATTTGCTACTCGCAAATAAGATAGCGATTTAAAGGGTGCCAGGGGTGTCCAAAGGACACCCTGTAGCACCCCTTAAATGCACATTTGAACAGGTGTTGCGCACACACATGTCCAAAGGACATGTGTGTGTGTAACATGCAAAAGAAAAAAATGCACTAAAGTGCTTTTTACACTATTTTCGCAATTTACCACCAAGTCAGACTTGGTGGTAAATTGCGACCAAATATTGCGATTTCGCAATTTCTAATTGGTTGATGAATTGCATTTAAGGAATCTCTATTAGAGATTCCTTAAATCCAATTCCTCGCAAATATGCGATTTCGGTAATAGTGATTTTTGCATTTGGGATGATGAATCCCAAATGCAAAAATCGCACTCACAAAGGGCCAGATTCTCAGAATCTGGCCCTTTGCGAGCGCAAATCAGCTTGATGAATCAGGCTAATAGTGCCTAACACATTAGGCTAGAACTTACACAAGGCCCACACTGTGACACAGCACTCCTTCTCAATAGGCACACATTTCTGCTCTCTGGGCAGTAACCTCCTACTAATAAAGGCTATTGGACACTGTCTACCTTTCTAATTGATTTGAGGTAACACGGCTCCACCTCCTTTGTCAGAGGCCTCAATCTGTACAATGTAAGACTTACTATAGTCAGATGCTTTCAGTACAGGTGCAGTTCAGAACTCCTTCAGTTCCTCAAAGGCTTTCTGACAATCCCAACCCATATCACTTTCCTGGACTGCTTCTTTGAGATTAAAGCAACCATTGGGGCAACTATGCTTCCACAGTTCACCACAAATTTCCTATAATACCCACTGAGGCCTACCAAGGCCCTCACGTCAGTCTGGGTAGAAGGCACTTCCCACGCCATAGCAGACTGAATCTTGACATCCAATGGACACATCTTCCTGTTCCCCACCTCATGCCCATTGTAGTCTACTGAGGACTGTCCCATCTGACACTTGTTTACTTTGATGGTCAGTTTCGCCTCTTGTATCCTAGCTAGTAACTGCTCTAAGTGTCTCAGGCGGTGCTGCCATGAATTTCTGAACACCGCAAAGTCATCCAGATAGGCCATAGAAAATATTTCCAGCAATACGAGAACATGGTTCACCAACGTGCTGTAAAGTGGCAGGAGCATTCTTCAACCCAAAGGGTATCACTGTGAACTGATATAGCCCCTCTGACATAAGAAATGCAGTCTTCTCCTTGAAATTGTGTGCCAAAGCAATCTGTGAATATCCACTGGTCAGATCCTAGATGCTCAAGTACTTTGCAGCACCTAACCGATCCACAAGCTTATCCACTCTGGCAAGTAGATGAGCATCAGTTTTGGTTACTTCCTTGAGGGCTCGGTAGTCCACACAGAGCCCCAAGCCAGTATACCCTTACGTCAACTCGAACCACAAGACTAAACAACAGACTAAGCAATCTCTCAGGGACCCCCAGGTCATACATTTTGGCAACTTTTGCTTTAATGCAACCCTGAACTTGTTCAGATATTCTGTGCATCCTACGGTTCACTGGCAGACTGTCTCTTGTGTCTATATCATGCACACCAACAGGTGTCAGCCCTTGAGTCAGCAAAATGAGGTTAGCAAACTGTCCCAATATCGCTTTACATTTCCCTCTGCTGCTCATGCATTAATTCAGGAGCTAACTGACCCCTTTCAGCAGTGCCATCCTTCATGTTACTAGGCAGCAAGTCAGGAAGAGACTCATTGCCTTCCCCAACTTTCTCTGCCAAAGCTATGGCATTCAGTGTGTAAACCCTTTGAATGTAAGTCTTCAGATGGAAAATCCTATTAGATGTCCTTGTGGCACCTTTATGCACCAAGTAATTAACTTCAGTAATCTTCTGACCTAACTTGTATGTCCCACACAATGTATTCTCCCAATCCCTGGGACAAATTGGCTTTTGCACCAACATCTCTTGACCTTCCTGATACCTAGTCAGTTTAGTTCTCTGGTCTTGCTATTCCTTCATCAGTGCTTGGCTGGCCGGAAGGTTTTCCTTCGCCTAACTCATGTAATGCACCATCAACTTCTTGAGGCCAACCACATAGTTCACCCCATCCTTTTGTGGAGTCTCTGAGGTCCCTTCCCACCTTTTTTCTGTCTAAGGCGAGTGGACCCTGCAGAAAGTGTCCATACAGAAGCTCAGAGGGACTGAACCCTACCCCATTCTGCGGACTCCCTCTGTAGGTAAATAAGAGACATGGCAGGAGAAGATCCCACTTCCTCCAGAGGTTCTCCAGGGGAGTTCTTATCATGCTCTATAGTGTCTTATTAAACCGGCTACAAACCATTGGTTTGTGGGTAGTAGGCCATTGAGAAATGGTATGTCACACCAGCTTCCTACCACATCTCTCTCACTTCAGAGGGGAATAAGTTGGTTCCCTGGTAAGAAATTATCGTCCTTATAAATCCAACTCTAGAAAAGATCCCCAAGAGAGCTCTTGCTACCACACGTACAGTCATGCTGCTCAGAGGTACAGCTTCCGGGTACCTAGTGGCATAATCTACCACAACCTGTGTGGGTTCACAGAGGTCAAATGTTTCAGAACAACTGGTCTAAAGATTTGTAACTTAAAATCCTCTTTAATGGTAAAGTCAGGGTTTAAGTCACAGTTCTGAAAATTACATTTTAGAAAGTTGGTATTTTCTTGTCCTAACTATTTGGTGCCTGAAGTCCATGTCTGGGTGTATTTGGCAGCTGGCCTTGGTGTATTCCTACCAGCTAGCCGCAGAGCCTAGGCCTGGCTGTTATCAGGATGGGCCATCCAAGTAGGTTGGGGAGCTGACCTGTACACAGCCCCACTTGCACTTCTAAGACACTCCAGCATGCACACAAAGAACTTCACACTAGCCTATTGCGCCCCCAGACATCCTTGAACCTGGGCAGGGAGGCAGAGAATTCCAAACAGTTTTGTGGTGGGAAAACTCCAGACGTCTCTTCCACTTCATTGCTGATGCCAGGCATAAAACTAGTACCCTCACATCCCCTCTTCAGTTAACTTTTGGACCAGTTGAAGGACTCTCCAATGACGGTGTATTCCTACCAGCTAGCCGCTCAATAGAGGGCCTGTCTGTTATCAGGATGGGCCATCCAAGTAGGTTGGGGAGCTGACCTGTACACAGCCCCACTTGCACTTCTAAGACACTCCTTCAGCATGCACACAAAGAACTTCACACTAGCCTATTGTGCCCCCAGACATCATTGAACCTGGGCAGGGAGTGTTATCCTCCAAGTCCTCGGAATCAGCAGGTTGATGTGACAAGGCCACCTCCTGATCTAACCGAACCCAGAAGGCTATTATAGCCTGGGTCCAGGAAGGATCAAGTGAGGGCAGAAGGAAAAAATCATAAACAGGAAGAAGGAAAGGAAGGGAACAGCAGGGAGGGAGAACTGTAACGACAAAAGAGAAAATAATGATTGTATCTTTTCTTGAAGGATCTAGACACAACAATACTCTAAGAACCAATGTACCCTATACCTGTAACGAAACTAAGAGTAGGCCCAGAAGATACTTCTCTTCCCCTACTATCTGGTCCGAGGCAAGGTTATGAAGCGTATATAAACTCCATCTGCAATACACAAGCATATGATTGCTTAGCGCGGATATGACCTTCCTGTCACTTATTTAGGAATAGTACTATGTACATACCAGGCATACACTGATGGTGGCTGAGAACGTTTCAACATCCCATTGCAAGGACTAAATGTTTCTACTGTACCATGATTCAAAAGTAAAGAAATAGAATGGGTTACGTCACCCTAAATTATAACAACTACAGTACCTGATATATGAACCTCAGGTCTGGCCCAACAGGAACCGGGCGCACCCTGCACGAGCCGGTGCAAGAAGGCTCAGCCAACAGGGGCGCCAAATGGTTAGGAAGTTTCTGACGTTCCCCGCACGAGCCGGTGCAAGAAGGCTCAGCCAACGGGGACGCCAAAAGAGGAAACAAACGTAGGAACGTGGCGCACCCTGCACGAGCCGGTGCAAGAAGGCTCAGCCAACAGGGCGCCGAATGATGGAACACGATATGGGCGTTCCCCGCACGAGCCGGTGCAAGAAGGCTCAGCCAACGGGGACGCCGAACAGTAATCAACGGAAAACAGAATACCAACTAGAGTTACCTCACAAGCCGTGAAGGTAAGGTTCCGTACACTGCAACACGCCCAATAAATACACGCCGAATACTTAAGCGTGCTAGAACAACGGAATCACCAGAACCGTACAGCACTCGTCGTCCCCCACACAAGCCGGGGAAAGAAAGGCTCCTCCGCGGAAAGCAACGATGCTGAGTGATAGAACAGGAAAATGGGCACAAGGAAAATAGCAAAACAGGAACTCCAACAACACGCACCTCTCCACACAGGGTCCGGAACCAGAATATCCGACGCACAGCATCTTCAGACTTCCCCTTTTATCCTCCTCCCACGGTGCCAAGGATTCTGGGACATGTAGTTTTTGCGAGCAAGGTTTGTCTTTGAAGGCGCCTTCTGGCACTTGACAGGGAGGCACAGAATTCCAAACAGTTTTGTGGTGGGAAAACTCCAGACGTCTCTTCCACTTCAATGCTGATGCCAGGCATAAAACTAGGACCCTCACATCCCCTCTTCAGTTAACTTTTGGACCAGTTGAAGGACTCTCCAATGACTGCCCTGATGCCTGTGGCCTGTTGTGCACTTCAGCTGACTGCCCTGATGCACCAAGAGGACTGCCCGGTTGCCTGAAGCCTTCCCTGTGCCCCCAGAGGACTTTCCTACTGCTTGAGACCTGCTTTTCTGCTGGAACTCATGACTTTCAGAGTCACTCCAAGGGCTAGTTGGCTAGCCTCCTGATCAGAGTGTCAGGGACAGGAAAGGTTCCAACCATCTTGAACCCACACCTGGACCCAGTGAGTGAGTGAGTCCTTGTCCTCCAAGTGGTGCCCCTCCAGTCCTGGACCCTTGGAAGTGGTTCTAAAGGTACCTAAATAGCCCAAATCCCAAATCTGGGAATTCGAAAATGTTCTGCCAAAATGTGGTGAGAGGAGACCAGGACCTATCTACTCTAAGATCCACCCAAGCTACTTTGCTGGCTTGTGACAGCTCCCTCTTCGTTGTTCTACACAGCAGCAAATCCTGTTCAGTGGCTCCTCGCAGAAAGGATATCCGGCCTCATGGAGCCTACGTCAACTACAGCCTGCAGCTTCGTCCCACTGGAGATCTTAGACTTCCATTAAAGTAGAAATTTTCACCACTGCTTTCCCCAGCGGCTCTCTGATGACGCCGCCACCTCCTAGGACACCTCCTGCTACCTTTCCCCATGGAAATTTTACTTAAAATTGTTTTCCTTAGGTAAGTGGAGACCGGGCCCAATCAACTTTGTGTATCTGATCCGCGCTCCATCGTTGTCAGCCACAGCTTTCAACTTTGCCTCGGTCTCGCATGACTAGATGTCTGCGGTTAGCGCTTTGATCTTATAGGTGCTATTTTTTACCTCAAACGTTAATTTTTTTTTACTCTAGTTGTTTCGGTATTTAATAATTTATTAAAACGTATTCCATGTTTCTAAATTGACGTGGGATTTTTCTTGTGCTTTGTTTTCCCTTTACCACAGTTTCAGTGCAGCATAAATAATATTCCACACTGCCTCTAAGTTAAACCTGACTTCTATTGTACCAAGCTACCACAGGCTGAAGCACAGATTATTTTAATGACGTTTGTGGTTCTCCCTCAGAAGGATTGTGGCTGCTGCTTAAGAATTGCTCACCTCACCTCACCCAGCAACCCATTTTTTCACAGCTATTTATTTCCTGCACTAATCCCAGTGTGGTAGGGTGAATGTGCTTCAGAGCATCTGTGCCCCACCAGCATGCTGCTGGGTCAGGGTCACTCGCCTGAAAATCTCTCTTAAAATGTCCCACCATCTGGCACTTGAAGCAAGTCACCACCTTGGACTTGGATGAACTTCCCTGTCCTCCCTTTCCCAGATGATTCATTTTTCCTGGGCCCCCCTCGAATCCCATGAGAATTACCCTGACCCTTACCCTCTGTTTTGTAACCAGTCTGTGGAGAGTTCTTCACCCCCTAGCATTAGAACCATGCTACTCTTGCTTCTTGTGAACCCTGTTTGCTAACCCCCTGCCAGCTAACACTGCAATTTTCTCTGCATCCCTCTCTGTCAAATTTCGCAGGTAATGTTTAAGTGGAGTAGTGCTTTGTTACCTGAGTTGCTCTGTTCCCTCAACTAGTTAAGGGACTGAAAGTCCCTGGCCTCTATCCCTTTTACCCACTCATACCAATCACACAATACTTTTTGGATCCAAGTTTCAAACTGGCTAGCATCCATTATCTTGTAGTCCTGGAATCTCTGAAGGTACTGACCTGGCTTCGGCCTAACCCACATAATCAGTGCTTCCTTCTATTGCTCATAGACCACCTGGTCAGACATCCTCCCAATGACAGCAGTCCCTTCCAATGGCATGTACCCCATTAAGGCAGCTGCCTTAGATACATAATTTAAGGCCTCTGCCTTACAAGCGACGTCAAAGCTCAAAAAACGTTCTAAAATTTCCCGATCTGACATATGCACAAGATCTTTTAGAACCTTGGTCACAAACTGGCCTGAACTGGATATTGAGTTACTTATCTCAGATGAAGTTGTCATTGTTGCCTTGCCACGATTCTCTCTCTAAAGGGCTATCCCTTCTCTTTCCATTTCCAGCTCTCCTTTCTTTTCCTTCTGTTTCTCTTCTCACTCTCACTGTTTTTTCTCCCTTTCTCTCTGTTTCTCCTCCCTCTCTGGCAATTTTTCTTCCCAGGTCCTCTCCTCGTATCTCTCACACCTGCTCTCCTCTTGCTCCTGGTAAGACGGTCTTAGCTACTCCTTCTCAAGTTCCCTGGCCTTCTCTTCTTCCTCAGCTTTAGATTTCTGAAGAGCCCATTTCAAGCTCAGGGTATCTGCTAGACTCAACCCATCAAGGGATTTACTCCTGGAATTGGTGACAGTGGTACCCTAGAAATTCGAGGTGGTGTTCAAACCTCAGGTATTCTACGAACTAAATGTGGTCTCAGTGAAATTGGAAAATATATTAGGGGACCCACTCTGCATGTGGCTGGGATAGATCTGTCCTAAAGGGAACCTAGAGTTTAAATCCACAACACTTTCTTCTTGGATTCCTACCATGGCTTCCTTCCCAGAGTCAACTACATCTTCATTCCTTTTGCCCAATGTCTCCAACTGGTCCCTAATGAAATTAGCAAGGACCTCTGTGTCCCTAATCCTGGGAATTCTCCACTATCGGTCCCTATTTAAACCCTTCATCTGATTGATGGACACGGTGCTGGTATCTATTTCCAACCCTGTGTTTTCCTTTGTCTATGCGTTTCGCTATTGTGTTTAAAAAGCAGACTTATTGTACTAAAGGAGCAAATTGGAAATAGCCAATGTTACACCTGTATCCAAGGCTCCTAAATGTTAGGCCCCCTACCGCTTGCCAACAATTGTCAGAACCCCGTGGCAAGTTTGGTGAAATTATAATGTGGTAATTGGTGTTTTATTGCACAACTGTATTTAATGCACAAATGTTTTTTGATTTATGTTTCATGGTCTATTGTTTTGTGAATTGTTGCATTATTTGTTTATAAATGTATGTTAAAAAGTAATGTTATCCTTATCTGGATACCTTGCTAAGGATTTAGACAAGGTAAAAAAATTCTGTGAAAGAAAAAGAAGTTAAATAAACAACTAAATCCGAGCAAAATATAGTGCTGGATTTTTGTTTTTTGCACCTGTGTAAATAAATTACAGATGCACAAAGTAGCAGCCAGGTAATCCCTCATTGGTATTATTATAACTTTCTATAAGTGTAATTTTCAAAACATATATATAAAATCCAACTTGACTATTACATTTTGCTTTTGCAGATGCGATAGCGTGTGCGAGTGAGAGTGAGTCAGAGGGTAGGTGTCTGGTTGGTTGATGAAAGTGTATTCAGCTGTTCAGATATTCTGGTCCTGTGCTGTCTAGGGCTTTGTATGTGTGTATTAGAAATTTGAATTGGCCACGCTGGTGAATGGGGAGCCAGTAAGATTCCTGAGGTGGGGGGTGATGTGGGTGGGTGAGAGGTCGAGTATGGATCTTGAAGCAGTCTTCTGGACGGTTGTAGATTCCGGCATAGAGAGTGTTGACATAGTCCAGCCTGCTGGTGAGGACTGCTTTTGTGATGGTCCATCTGGTGTTCTAAAGCAACCATTTGAATATCTTTTGCAGCATGTGGAGGATGTGGAAGCAGGAGGTGCACATTGCGTTGACTTGAGCCGTCATGTTGTCCTGGTTGTCTAGGAGGATCCTTAGATTTCATGCGTGGCCTCTGGGTGTTGGTCCTAGCTCCAACAGCCACCAGGTAGAGTCCTTATTATAAAATCAATTAACAATTGTGAATATGGACTACTACACAGCCTACAACCAGCCTTCATGCACAATATAATATATAAAAGGAAAAATAAGTAAAATATTAGAAGACACCTAAAGGGCAGTGACATTCAATGCTCCAACCAGAAGGCTTTACAAAATGGTAGAAATAGTTAATAATCAACCATCAGTCACACACACTGGTTTCACAAATGGTGGACAAGCATTTGGAGAACAAAGACAAAATGACCAACTATCCGACACACATTGGTTTCACAAAATGGTGAATAAGCACATGGCTATGCAAGGTAGAAGGCATAGAGAACCAAGACACAATGTAAGCCTATGAGACATACACTGGTTTCATAAAATTGTGGATGAGCAAATGGCTTGGCAAGAAAAAAGGCGTGGAGAACAAAGACAAAATGATTGAATATCAAATACAGACAGGCTTCACAAAATGGTCGGCAAGCACCCAGGTTTTTCAATAAAGAAGGCATAGGCATGGAAGAAATATTTAAATGTCTGTCTGCTCTTTAGCCCATTCCTCCCACACCACCCACAAACACATGCCACTTTGCATGGAAAGGATTCTCCTTCTCCTACATTCTAGCAAAAACCTGAAACAGCCTTCCCTACAGCTCCGGACAATCACCTCAGTACCTGAATTCTGAAAGGCCCTCAAGACCTGGCTGTTCGAATAAGCCTGTCAGGACCTGCGATTGCCTAGATACCCTTCCGGCTGATAAGCAGCACTATACAAATCTTGATTTATTGATTGATACCCAAGATATTCCAAGGTCCAAACACCACCAGTAAGGCAGCAGTGACAATATAAAAAAAAAGAAAAGCATAAAAACAAGGAAAAAGAAAAGATTTATGAAAATAAAAGTTCAAAATGCCCAGACACATATAGTCCTAAGCAACAATTACTGCAGCAAAATACTTTTTAAAATTGTCAAAAAGACGCATTAACAAACACACCCAAAATGATGGAAAAGCATTAGGGGAAATGGTGGCTGAAAACAAAACAAAACAGCTGGATGCCTGGGCCTAAGACTCCTGGAAGCCATTCTAGCTACCGAAAGACATATGCAGTCAATATAAAATGGCGCTAGCACCTCCAGTGGGAAGAATATGAAACGTCCATCTAAATAACTTAGAAAAACATACGTGCTCTAAAACAGACTGGGCGATAAACAGTAAAATGCCTCATTATATTGAGCCCTGCCCTTAGACTCTGATCCATTACTCCTCGCATGGGTCTTCCTTGCATCATTCTTTAATCCTCACCATTCAGCCTAAAACAAACAAAATGGAAAAAATCCAAAAAAAGAGAGAAAATCTAGTGCTGCTTGCCATCCATCAAATGCTTTACAAAGTACTGTGCTGAACTTCCTTGATCCCCCCACCCAAAATGCAAAAATTGGAAGGGTGGATACTGCAACAGAGATTGCATTCTGGAGGGGATGATGATTTCCCTCCAGAACTCAAATCCAAAATGACTAAGGACTCAACAAAGAACAGGAGAAGTGTTCAGGACAAGAAGAGGAAGTTGCTTCTGTGTTGATCCCAAAGGATTAGATGCTTGTTTGGACCAGTTGCCTTTCTGTACGAAGATGGCCTCCCATGTGTGCTAGTCTGCAGCAAACTGTGTCGTTTGATGAAAATGTGAAAGAATTCCATATTGAATAGGACAGCTTTCTTATAGACCCAAGGCTAGAAGAAATTTGTGATGGAGATAGATAGGGTTTGCTTTTGCTTAGGCAAATCTCACTCGAATGGTACTTCTATTGTATGACAAATATGAATTTTGGACTAAAAAAGTTTCCAGATTTGTGTTCAACTTGAAATGAATTTCCCAGGTTCAAACAATAGCAATTCATTTAGTGAAGCGGTCCTGTGTGTCGAGCCGCATAAACCTTTTTACCTGAACAAAATAGCATTTAGACGAGGCGCATAGTAGGATGATCTGAGCATTGCACATCACAAGCATAATGCGAATTATTAGAAATTATATTTCTGCTGCCATAAAGGAAAGTTCACCCAGGATCAACTGTCACTCATTAATGACAAGGGAATGCTCAGAATAATACCCACAGGCAATTGCTGTGACTGTGCTCTGAGTTATGAATCTCACAAATCTAAGGTTAAGACCATGCTTCAAGATGTGAGACTCACAACTAACCAAGGAGAAAGCTCTGGGATTTCACACTTTCACCCAGTGAGTAAGACGGGGGGGTGCAATGTTTTGCTTTTTATGTTTAGACCAGTCACCAAAATGTTCACACTTTTATGCCCCACTAGCCTTTAAAGCCAAGAGTAGTGGAAGTGACACCATTGGTACCCCCAACACTGTGTTAGACCCTTGTCTCCTCAAGAGCCTCGTATTTGTTGCTGAGTGGCTAAAGATAAAGGAAGGAGTTGAAACTATCAAAAGGTATTTCAACCCAATTTACCTTCACTTCCTCATTGTCTTCATGAATCCCAAGACCAGGGGTAACAAGGGAAAAGTCCTGGGTACCAAAGTACAAGCCAGAGATACACGCCTCAATCCTTAATTGATGTCCATGGCCACTCCATGAAGACTGGCTGACCTGTTTATCTGTTTGCTATTATATTGATAACTTTGCACTGAAAGGCGCTGTTTAGTGTTTTCTGTTTAACATGTTTGGACTCTCAATGAACATGACTCAGCATTTTAGTGAGTTGATACCTCTTCATTGTAAGTAGCTTGAATGAAACGCTTCTCTGTGAAACATGGCTCACTAGCACCACTACCCATATTTTCACAAGATCTCTTAGCAGGCATACCACCTGACACAGAGATGTAGGGTCTGGCTTAGAGTTGGGTCGTAATGAAATGTCATCTGATTTTCGAAGTCCTAAGTTCAGAACAGAATCCACTACACATATTCCCTTTACCATAGGCATAGCACTGTTCATTAAATTCCACTTGTGGATTCTCCCACAGAATCTGGGGGTTTTTGTTTAGTTAAATAATTTTTTTCTTTCCTCTATACTTTACCGTAAGTTGACTACACCATCAGGGTGGAGATCTCCCTTAGATAAAGTATATGAAAATTGAAAAAATATATTAAACTAGTAAAAATATTTTAATGTTAAATATAATGTCAATTATTTTCATATATTTATTGTAAATTTAGAACAGAATAAAAAATGCTACAGCACTATTAACTTTAATCTATTATAATGATTGAATGGGATGTACAGAATTAACTAAAACGGCTTTAATTATATATGTAATACAAAATAATGTTTCATTTATTCAAAAGACATTTTTACAAATGTTTCATTATAAAAAAAATAATGTTCTATTTTATATATTATTTAAAAGTTAAAATATATTGATGTATATTTTCGACTATTTTAAATAGTTTAAATTATCATTATTTCCGATGTGGTTTATTTTAAGTGCCTGTCTTCATTGTTTTCTATGGAAGAGTGTTGCAGTTTCAGTGCTTGGCCATGTGTAGTATTAGAAATACTATTGTTTCATTCTTGAATTGTAAGTTTGATTCCATACCCTTTTTCAGGGGATGGATACATGTAAGTCTGCACTTCTAAGTAACTTTACACTCGGATTTTGTGAACAGCCAAAAGTAGTAAAGTTACTCAAAAATGCAAAAGTAATATGCATGTGTAAATTACTAACAAGTGTAAGTTACCTTTGCTAATAGCCCAGTAAATGAGGCTTTCGCTTTCTGAAGTAGTTGTAATGACATATTCTGTGCACCTTAACGATGTCACTATTTTTTTCACTTCAGAACTTACCTGTTTTATTCAGTGTATGGCTTAGACCTAGAAGATTCTAAGTGCTGCAAAGGACCTGCTCAGTGTGACTCCTCTCAAGCACAAGTCACCCTTCTCTCAAAGCCAGCAAAGTCTCCTCATGAAGGGGTGTGAGGATTGGCTGGAAATGGATCTCATCTCCATATTGCATTCCACTGTACAATTGTTGAGAACCTCCACATCTTTGGATGTTAGAATATTAAATGTATTTTAGAGGTATAGCAGAACAAGCCTTTACAGTATGCATCTACAAACAATGTATGCACTCAGGCAATGCATAAACTCTATGCTCTGCAAATACCTAATGCCATTTTTGAGTAACATAATTGCCTTATTGAAGAAAACTCTTCCTGCGTACCCACCTCTCGCAGACATCCTAGCCAGGAAATTGAATGAAAACCAACAATATTGGTGGTTTTCCTAGATCGTCCAAAACAGTCAATATACTATCCTACTTCAAAATGCCTTACCCTTCTGAAAAGTAGTTAAATTCAGCCTTTCTATACTGGTCTTGATCATTAACAACCTTATCAGTGTCTTTCTCCCCATATGAGTGATCCCCTATAAGCATGCAACAGTCATACCCCTCCTTAAAAATTCTGAATGCTTATCTAGGCATCGTTTCCATCTATAAACCTATCTTTGTCCTTCTACATGCTGAACAACTACCTTTTGGATTTTATGAAAAGTTTTTGTCTATTCAGAAAAGAATCTCAGCATATACATTTTGTCTCACCCTTATGAAATTTTTTAGAATCCTTCCAAGATTGATTCTATAAATTTTGACTATTTCACATTTAATTTGTTTAACAAATCAGATTTTCATTCTAAATATAGAAAATTAACCAAGCCATATGACATCAGCCTAAATTATTTTTTGATTTAAAATGTTTCTATATACATTATAAAATGTACCATAATTATATAGCAAACATTTGTAAACAAAAAATATGTATTCAATAAACCATATTCACTTGATCACCAAACTATCTTACATTCAGGTATCCAGCTATATTTTCACTAATGTCTTTTGGAAGCACTATCTCCACTTATATTGGTATTTTTTGTTTTCAGGGGTATTCAGTGCCTTACAAACTAAAATTGCCATTTCTTTATCAGAATATTGACCTTGATATCAACATTTAGGATAATGGGTATCTTGTTAGCCTTCTTCAGGATAGTTCAGCATTTATAGTGCTCTTAAAATATTTGCATAGTTTTGTTACTAGTTTTTTTTCTTTTGGTGATATCTCTAGAAAATATGTGATTAGAAGCTATTGTTCATACAGTATCTCTTATTATAGTTCAATCAGCACAGAAACAAAAAGACACAAATGAAATAATTACTATGCTCTATATTTTTGGTGTCTACGTTTGCATGTTTTGTTTATTTTTCGGAGGGTATTTCTTAACTATGAAGTATTTCAGGTATGCACTACTCTAAAATGATTCTTGTTGAAATACAATTCGGACAGTGGACCACTTATACATAGAACACAGCACCAATCCAAATATCACCCAAAATTATTCAATTCTCAATGAATCAGCGTGCATATTCCACGTGCTCCCTGTCCCAAGAGCACCACCCGAAACTGGGAAAAAGTCTATTTTTGTCCTAAGTGGAAAAGCACCGCTACAAATGTATGTCTCCAACCATCATAGGGGGATGATAAGTCTTTGAAATATCCTTATTATTGAAACGCTGAGTCGTGATGTACAAAATTCATTGTTCTTTTAATGGTCCACTTATAGACAAGACACCAGCCAACGCGTTTCGTTCTGCCAAACAGAACTTCTTCAGGGCTGTGAGTTTAAAAGACATACAAAAATAATGCTATAAAAGTCACAAAAACAACATATAAACAAACAAATGTGAATAAATATAAAAAGATATACAACAATACAGTGCACTACTTAAAGACGGACATATTAGCATTCAATGCTTAAAAACATCATGTAGTACATTTCATTATTTTCTTCAAAAGCAAGAAAAAGACCTGAATATTCCATGCTATTCAATATATACAAGGCTTTTCTGTATGTGTCGTCTCATTAGAGAAGATTAGCTTGTGGTAACTTGAAATCCTACTGTTATTGCATAATAGATATAGTCATCACATTGCTCAGCGCCATTCTTTATATTCACCCCAACTGATTCCTGGTGTAACAAAACCCCTTCGCGCACAGCTTCCCTACATAGTGTAACATCGATCAAATAATTACCCCAATATAAATATCAACCAGTTCATCTAACAGTCCTTGTATCATTTCCAACAAACACAGTAACCCTGATGTATGCTTTGATATGTTTAGCCTAGTTCCTCAAAGATATGCCCATTCTCTCTATGGAGCATATATTACAGTTTTTTGAAATCATATATATCTTATATTGATTATATCTCTTAGGGTTTTAAGTATTCTCTAAGCATAAATATTAGTCATAAGAGGTTTATATAAAAAAAAATTGAATAAAGAAGACTTCCTACTGCAAATTATGTTTCAAAGTGTGGCGAGATTTCCAAAGAGTTCCTTTAATAATATCTTTCATATATTTGGTTTTTTTCCTCTGTATACGGTTATCCTACTGTTTATTTTCAGATAAGGTTTTGAACCTACATATTTAGGAAAGAAGAAGATAAAGCCACAAGGCAAAAAACTTCAGTCCCAATTGTTTGTAAACATATTCATGCAAATAGCAACTGTTCACGAGAGAGACAGCAAACAAATGACTTCCACCAAGGACATTCTTTGTATAAAGACCACCAATAACATTGTACTATCGCGCCTACCTTGTGTCATTCCAAGGCTATTTCAATGTAGTCAACAAAGGTCCCACCTCCTATTTTCTGTGGGCACCCATAAAATATCTCCTTGCTGTAATTGCCTGAAAAGATATATATTTTACATATTACACTAATCATCTAATCACCAAACTCGGGAAACACGTTAGAGTTGGTGAACTTGTATATGGAGTCTCATTAGACATATTAGAAATTATATACAAGCAAACCGATATGTGCAGCGAGCCTATATGGTTGCATATTATATTCGTCATCTGACGACCAAAGTCGAGAGCCACGTCGAGAGTAGGTAAACTCACATATAGAGTCACGTTGCACGTATTAGTAAATATACCTACTAACCGGTATATGCAATGAACCAACATGGTAATTAATCATATAGCGAATAAGCTGGTCCAACATGAACCAAGCATCTCTCGCTTGCGAAGATATTAGAACCAGCAGATTGTTAAACCGCACCGGGCGAAAATGAACTTTTGTGCTGGTTCATACTGAGCATGTAGATAAACGTGCTAGTAACACGATATGTGCCACGAACTCAAGTTATGTTTCAGTCATTATGGAAAACAGGCTGGTCCAACGTTAGCCAAACGATATTTCAAAAAAGCGAGACCTTAGACAGTTGCATTTCGCCATATCTCATTTCAAAGTAAAATGAAAACGGCGATGTTTAATCTTCCGAATATATATTTCGCTGTCTAATATTTGCCTGTTTGACATTTTATACTAAGTTTATTTATTTTTCTTTAGTTATCGAAAGTGTACACTATTTTGTAATCTATTTGGCCAACAATAAACCACTGTATAACCTCTTCATGTAGTTTGGCTTATCCCTCACACAGTGGGGTCCCTCTTGCGATACCATATACCAGGTCCCCCTTTCTGTTTTGTGTGCCCGATTTGTCTAAATATTTCAATTTTATCGTTGTTTAACGATCATGCTTGAAACTATGTTAATGGTTTCTTTAGATCAGATCAACACTTCGTTGCCGATAACAATTCACTTGGTTTGTCTGATCTATGTCACTTTTTAATAATATAACCAGTTGGTTCAATTACACACTATGTATATACATAGTCCTATTAGTTATACTCATTTTTTCAAATTCCTTTTCTTTTTGCTGCCTTAGAGTATCTCTAACGGACTATGGCTTCATAACAAGTGGTATATGGATGAGGGTAATGCACTCAGGTTCTGCAAATCTCTTTTACATTTAATCGGTATGTGTGCAGCACCAGATTAGTGCCTGCTAAACTCTTTATAAACTGTGAATGTGGCCTGGGATCGCTAGATCTCCAGGACTCCGGTGCGCACTACTTTTGTTCGTTATAACAAATGAAACCAATAGTCCATATTAAACTGTTGTTTTTACATCAAACAAGTTTTAGTCAATGTGAATTCATTCATATCATTTTTTCATCAAAATAATTGTATCAGAGTAATCCAAGATTCATGTACAATTATAAAACACAAATCAGTAAATTGTAAAACACAAATCAATACAACACAATTACACTTGTAACCCAATGCATTTCGGGGTTGGCACCCCTTCGTCAGGGGTCTAAAGAAAAAAGAAGGAAAAAGAAGAAGAAAAAAGAGAAAATAGGAAGCTCTTATTAGTATTGATGTTATTACAAAAAGGAATCTGTCAATTACGTTTAGAGTGATGTATAGATCACCTTACCCTGGTAATTGGTTGTCTTTGGTGTGTAAGTGTTGTGGATTGAAATTTTTAAATCTAGAGGATCAAAGAAACGAAAGAGTAAGAGTGTATGCTAAACCAATATATACCTATATGTTATGTTAAAATATAGGTCGCAGTAAATACCTGTATTTCCGGATAGAACCAGATAATCTGTAAATGAGTCGAAAGCATATAAGTAAGAGAAAATTCCTCTTCATGCTTATTTTTTGAGTATTTACATCGAGACACATGGCTCACCTGTTCGGTTTAAATCACGTAGTCAAAATGATGGAATCTATTGGGTTTAAACGGGTGAAAATAGTATCATGAACTATTTTACACATAGATTGTTTGCAATTGAATTGTGCTATGTAAAATAAGCATTTACCTGCGAGTTCAGGGTTTTGTGTCTAATGGCTCGCTAGCGTCTTTCTAATCCTTCTCACGCTAAAAGAGAAGTGAGATAATACATGTTTTAGCGGATTGTCATAGATTATTATTGTCAATCCCGTATAGCGCGGGTTAACATTTAGGGCTTACCGGACGGCGTTATGATCAACTCCATATACATTCTGTGACCGGCGAGTTGTGGTGATTGCGCGTTGGCGCCCATGGTCCTTTAGCTATGTCGAACTAGCTTAATCAATATAGAAGAGAGACTAAGGGCGAAGAAGGAATTTTGGCGGCCATAGTGGAATGGTGTAGCTCGCGATTATAATAGAGGGAGGTTGTTAATAGTGAGTTAGTGTTCATTGCTAATAATGTAACTTGTGAACTAAGTGAGCGAAAAAATTAGAATGAATGGCGATGGATTGGGGTTTAGTGATACCCCAATTATAATGTATTTAATTATCGAATTAATTCCTGGAATTATTAATTGCCAGTGTTGCGGTTATGTGTCTACATCGAGATTGCAAAACTGCATTTTGTGGACAGTCAGAAAAACAGATTATGAGGAAAGATAAAAAAACAGGAAGAATAGAAAAAAGTAAAGATGATCTTCATGTTTAGCACATATGGAATATTCATTTCGTATCAACTTTTGATGCCTATAGCAATTCATATACTCATTGTACATAATAATAAATTATAGTATCAAAAAAATGTTCATGGTGCACATTATCACGACCTGTGATTGTGTAACACTGTGTTAGTTTCTCCTTTGAAGATTGTAGCTATCCACGTTTATACATAGGATGAAGTATTGTTACTAGCTACTTGTAGTGGCTCTATATTAGAGTTCATGTCTGGAACTTTGATTGTTTAGAGTCTTATTAAGATCATAGGTCATAAAAAACATATCATATCCAATTTATCGTTGAGCCCATTCGGGGCCACAGTCTTAAGTTTGCGGATCCAGTAAATTTCCCTCCTAAGTAAAGCTTTAGCGTTGTCTAGTCCCAATCGTTGTGGAACATGCTCGATTATCTGAAAGCGTATTTGAGCTATAGTATGATTATTTTCGGCCCAATGCTTTGCAAGTGGTGATGTCATGTTTTTGTTGCGAATTCGGCTCTTATGCTCTGATAAACGGATTTTCAGTCTCCTGTCTGTTTTGCCAACGTATATTAGCCCACAGGGGCACTTAATTGAATATACAACATGTTCTGCATTGCAGTTTGCTGAATGCCTTAATTTGATTTTTTCTCCTGTCTGCGGATGTTGCAATGTGTTCCCTGTGATTGCGTTATTGCAGTTTTTGCAATTAAAGCATTTCGTTGTGCCTTTGAAAGTTTCATGACAAGATTCGATTTTTTCTGATTTGTTGAGAAGTTCTTTTAAGTTTTGGGATCTCTTATAGGCAAACAATGGCTTTTGCTCATATAGTATTCCGAAATCACTCTCCATTTGCAAAATATCCCATCTTTTATTTATAGTTCTTTTAATGTCTCTTGAAGCGGTAGAGTATTTGGATGTGAAGACCATTCTTTTGTTTTCAACTTTTATCTTTTTTTGCAATAGCTCTCCTCGTGGTATAACTTTTACTCTTTCCATTTGCTTGATGATGAGTTTTTCCGGATATCCTCTTTCGAGGTAGCATTGCTTTTGAAATTCAAATTTCTTTGTGCAGTCTGCTTGATCAGATGAAATTCTTTTTATTCTCATGAATTGAGATATTGGAAGATTATCCTTTAGAGTCATTGGATGGAAGCTTCCATATTGTAGTGATGTGTTTTTGTCAGTAGGTTTTCTATATAGTTCTGTGACGATGACCTTTCCCTTTATTCCCACTGTTACATCCAAAAATGGAATTGTCGTACTGCTTATTTGGCTGGTAAACTTAACTCTTGGATTCACTAGATTTAAGCTGTTGATGTTTCTCTGTAAATCTATTAGTGGTTTCTTCCAAATTAGGAAAATATCGTCTATGTACCTTTTGTAGTATAGGATACCTTCATTCCATGTGCTGTCCTCCAGTATGTATTCACATTCCAGTTTAGCCATAAATATATTGGCGTAGATACAGGCTCCAGGGAAACCCATAGCCGTGCCACTTAGCTGGGTATAGTATTCATTTTGCCAACTGAAATAACTGTTATACAAGCAAAACTCCAACAATTGCATGATCAAGTACTTAGTTTCTACTGGTTTGTCCATCTTCAGCAATGCCCATTCCATGGCTTCTAGGCCCAATTTATGCGGAATCGATGTATATAATGATACAACGTCAATTGTACAAAGAGTCAGATTTTGATGTTCATCAAGATTAATAGAGGTCAAGCTTCTTAGAAAGTGTGATGTGTCCTCCAAGTATGTGGGCCAATTTTGCATGAATGTTTGCATATGCGTATCTATAAAGATGCCCAAGGTTTCAAAAATGGACGAACAGCCGGATACAATAGGCCTGATGGGAGGATTGGATAAGTGTTTGTGCACTTTGGGTAAAAAGTAGATTTTTGGTCTCCTCGGGTAAATTTGTCTAAGGTACCTTTTCGTTGTCAATGTAATCCAGCCTAATTCCTCTGCTTTATCCAAAATCAAATCCAACATCTGGCATATCTTATTTGTCGGATCTTGGGAAAGTTTTTGGTAGATGTCAGTGTCTTGCACATGCTCGTTACCTTTTCTGATGTAGAATTCAGTGTCCATGATGACAAGGCCTCCCCCTTTGTCAGCCTTTTGAATAGTTATCTCCTTGTTGTTGCTTAGATTTCGTAAGGCACTTTGTTCTGCGCGTGTTAGATTTTTTAATTTGATCATGCAATTGTTGGAGTTTTGCTTGTATAACAGTTATTTCAGTTGGCAAAATGAATACTATACCCAGCTAAGTGGCACGGCTATGGGTTTCCCTGGAGCCTGTATCTACGCCAATATATTTATGGCTAAACTGGAATGTGAATACATACTGGAGGACAGCACATGGAATGAAGGTATCCTATACTACAAAAGGTACATAGACGATATTTTCCTAATTTGGAAGAAACCACTAATAGATTTACAGAGAAACATCAACAGCTTAAATCTAGTGAATCCAAGAGTTAAGTTTACCAGCCAAATAAGCAGTACGACAATTCCACTTTTGGATGTAACAGTGGGAATAAAGGGAAAGGTCATCGTCACAGAACTATATAGAAAACCTACTGACAAAAACACATCACTACAATATGGAAGCTTCCATCCAATGACTCTAAAGGATAATCTTCCAATATCTCAATTCATGAGAATAAAAAGAATTTCATCTGATCAAGCAGACTGCACAAAGAAATTTGAATTTCAAAAGCAATGCTACCTCGAAAGAGGATATCCGGAAAAACTCATCATCAAGCAAATGGAAAGAGTAAAAGTTATACCACGAGGAGAGCTATTGCAAAAAAAGATAAAAGTTGAAAACAAAAGAATGGTCTTCACATCCAAATACTCTACCGCTTCAAGAGACATTAAAAGAACTATAAATAAAAGATGGGATATTTTGCAAATGGAGAGTGATTTCGGAATACTATATGAGCAAAAGCCATTGTTTGCCTATAAGAGATCCCAAAACTTAAAAGAACTTCTCAACAAATCAGAAAAAATCGAATCTTGTCATGAAACTTTCAAAGGCACAACGAAATGCTTTAATTGCAAAAACTGCAATAACGCAATCACAGGGAACACATTGCAACATCCGCAGACAGGAGAAAAAATCAAATTAAGGCATTCAGCAAACTGCAATGCAGAACATGTTGTATATTCAATTAAGTGCCCCTGTGGGCTAATATACGTTGGCAAAACAGACAGGAGACTGAAAATCCGTTTATCAGAGCATAAGAGCCGAATTCGCAACAAAAACATGACATCACCACTTGCAAAGCATTGGGCCGAAAATAATCATACTATAGCTCAAATACGCTTTCAGATAATCGAGCATGTTCCACAACGATTGGGACTAGACAACGCTAAAGCTTTACTTAGGAGGGAAATTTACTGGATCCGCAAACTTAAGACTGTGGCCCCGAATGGGCTCAACGATAAATTGGATATGATATGTTTTTTATGACCTATGATCTTAATAAGACTCTAAACAATCAAAGTTCCAGACATGAACTCTAATATAGAGCCACTACAAGTAGCTAGTAACAATACTTCATCCTATGTATAAACGTGGATAGCTACAATCTTCAAAGGAGAAACTAACACAGTGTTACACAATCACAGGTCGTGATAATGTGCACCATGAACATTTTTTTGATACTATAATTTATTATTATGTACAATGAGTATATGAATTGCTATAGGCATCAAAAGTTGATACGAAATGAATATTCCATATGTGCTAAACATGAAGATCATCTTTACTTTTTTCTATTCTTCCTGTTTTTTTATCTTTCCTCATAATCTGTTTTTCTGACTGTCCACAAAATGCAGTTTTGCAATCTCGATGTAGACACATAACCGCAACACTGGCAATTAATAATTCCAGGAATTAATTCGATAATTAAATACATTATAATTGGGGTATCACTAAACCCCAATCCATCGCCATTCATTCTAATTTTTTCGCTCACTTAGTTCACAAGTTACATTATTAGCAATGAACACTAACTCACTATTAACAACCTCCCTCTATTATAATCGCGAGCTACACCATTCCACTATGGCC
Source organism: Lissotriton helveticus (assembly GCF_964261635.1). NCBI lineage: Eukaryota > Metazoa > Chordata > Amphibia > Caudata > Salamandridae > Lissotriton > Lissotriton helveticus. The sequence continues at coordinate 1,352,828,031 of NC_136068.1, forward strand.
GCCAAAATTCCTTCTTCGCCCTTAGTCTCTCTTCTATATTGATTAAGCTAGTTCGACATAGCTAAAGGACCATGGGCGCCAACGCGCAATCACCACAACTCGCCGGTCACAGAATGTATATGGAGTTGATCATAACGCCGTCCGGTAAGCCCTAAATGTTAACCCGCGCTATACGGGATTGACAATAATAATCTATGACAATCCGCTAAAACATGTATTATCTCACTTCTCTTTTAGCGTGAGAAGGATTAGAAAGACGCTAGCGAGCCATTAGACACAAAACCCTGAACTCGCAGGTAAATGCTTATTTTACATAGCACAATTCAATTGCAAACAATCTATGTGTAAAATAGTTCATGATACTATTTTCACCCGTTTAAACCCAATAGATTCCATCATTTTGACTACGTGATTTAAACCGAACAGGTGAGCCATGTGTCTCGATGTAAATACTCAAAAAATAAGCATGAAGAGGAATTTTCTCTTACTTATATGCTTTCGACTCATTTACAGATTATCTGGTTCTATCCGGAAATACAGGTATTTACTGCGACCTATATTTTAACATAACATATAGGTATATATTGGTTTAGCATACACTCTTACTCTTTCGTTTCTTTGATCCTCTAGATTTAAAAATTTCAATCCACAACACTTACACACCAAAGACAACCAATTACCAGGGTAAGGTGATCTATACATCACTCTAAACGTAATTGACAGATTCCTTTTTGTAATAACATCAATACTAATAAGAGCTTCCTATTTTCTCTTTTTTCTTCTTCTTTTTCCTTCTTTTTTCTTTAGACCCCTGACGAAGGGGTGCCAACCCCGAAATGCATTGGGTTACAAGTGTAATTGTGTTGTATTGATTTGTGTTTTACAATTTACTGATTTGTGTTTTATAATTGTACATGAATCTTGGATTACTCTGATACAATTATTTTGATGAAAAAATGATATGAATGAATTCACATTGACTAAAACTTGTTTGATGTAAAAACAACAGTTTAATATGGACTATTGGTTTCATTTGTTATAACGAACAAAAGTAGTGCGCACCGGAGTCCTGGAGATCTAGCGATCCCAGGCCACATTCACAGTTCATAACAAGTGGACCTTAAATCCTTAATCATATACAAATATTGTTCCTATGACACTTTCTGCACTCTAGTTGTCATATGGAGTATCATTCACTGAAATGAATACTCGTTTACAAACTTTTTTATATAAGGTAACAATCCATCTGGTTTCATCGATGGAGATAGGTTTCAATCGTTTACCAACATCATACACCTTTTAGTTTAGTCCGAAGATTGGACCCTGCCAGTCTTCATTGGCTAAATGAATTGCAATATAGTCCGTACCTTGGCAAGGTAGAAGAAACACGGACCCTGTTTCTCTTGGTTGGCCAAATAGATTACAAAATAGTGTACAATTTCGATAACTAAAGAAAAAGAAATAAACTTAGTATAAAATGTCAAACAGGCAAATATTAGACAGCGAAATATATATTCGGAAGATTAAACATCGCTGTTTTCATTTTACTTTGAAATGAGCTAAAATTGCAACATTGCATATGTCTAAGCAAATAACACGCGTTAATATCAAGTGGGTGTTGGCTTTATTATACATATACATATGTTCTTTGAAATAAACGAACCACGATAAGATGGCGGCGCGTTTGCATCGTGAGTAGTGGTAATGAGTTGACGGCGTTACGTTCGACACACGTGCAGTACGTGTCCATCCATTTAAACCTTTACTCGGGCGGGTGGCGTTTCACAAATTGGAGACGATTGCGTTTCGAGATACGGAGACGCCGTTTGGCGAACATTCGAACTGACTAAACAGGTAGATATGGCGAAATGCAACTGTCTAAGGTCTCGCTTTTTTGAAATATCGTTTGGCTAACGTTGGACCAGCCTGTTTTCCATAATGACTGAAACATAAATTGAGTTCGTGGCACATATCGTGTTACTAGCACGTTTATCTACATGCTCAGTATGAACCAGCACAAAAGTTCATTTTCGCCCGGTGCGGTTTAACAATCTGCTGGTTCTAATATCTTCGCAAGCGAGAGATGCTTGGTTCATGTTGGACCAGCTTATTCGCTATATGATTAATTACCATGTTGGTTCATTGCATATACCGGTTAGTAGGTATATTTACTAACACGTGCAACGTGACTCTATATGTGAGTTTACCTACTCTTGACGTGGCTCTCGACTTTGGTCGTCAGATGACGAATATAATATGCAACCATATGGGCTCGCTGCACATATTGGTTTGCTTGTATATAATTTCTAATATGTCTAATGAGACTCCATATACAAGTTCACCAACTCTAACGTGTTTCCCGAGTTTGGTGATTAGATGATGAGTGTAATATGTAAAATATATATCTTTTCAGGCAATTACAGCAAGGAGATATTTTATGGGTGCCCACAGAAAATAGGAGGTGGGACCTTTGTTGACTACATTGAAATAGCCTTGGAATGACACAAGGTAGGCGCGATAGTACAATGTTATTGGTGGTCTTTATACAAAGAATGTCCTTGGTGGAAGTCATTTGTTTGCTGTCTCTCTCGTGAACAGTTGCTATTTGCATGAATATGTTTACAAACAATTGGGACTGAAGTTTTTTGCCTTGTGGCTTTATCTTCTTCTTTCTTAAATATGTAGGTTCAAAACTTTATCTGAAAATAAACAGTAGGATAACCGTATACAGAGAAAAAAAAACAAATATATGAAAGATATTATTAAAGGAACTCTTTGGAAATCTCGCCACACTTTGAAACATAATTTGCGGTAGGAAGTATTCTTTATTCAATTTTTTTTTTTATATAAACCTCTTATGACTAATATTTATGCTTAGAGAATACTTAAAACCCTAAGAGATATAATCAATATAAGATATATATGATTTCAAAAAACTGTAATATATGCTCCATAGAGAGAATGGGCATATCTTTGAGGAACTAGGCTAAACATATCAAAGCATACATCAGGGTTACTGTGTTTGTTGGAAATGATACAAGGAATGTTAGATGAACTGGTTGATATTTATGTTGGGGTAATTATTTGATCGATGTTACACTATGTAGGGAAGCTGTGCGCGAAGGGGTTTTGTTACACCAGGAATCAGTTGGGGTGAATATAAAGAATGGCGCTGAGCAATGTGATGACTATATCTATTATGCAATAACAGTAGGATTTCAAGTTACCACAAGCTAATCTTCTCTAATGAGACGACACATACAGAAAAGCCTTGTATATATTGAATAGCATGGAATATTTAGGTCTTTTTCTTGCTTTTGAAGAAAATAATGAAATGTACTACTTGATGTTTTTAAGCATTGAATGCTAACATGTCCGTCTTTAAGTAGTGCACTGTATTGTTGTATATCTTTTTATATTTATTCACATTTGTTTGTTTATATGTTGTTTTTGTGACTTTTATAGCATTATTTTTGTATGTCTTTTAAACTCACAGCCCTGAAGAAGTTCTGTTTGGCAGAACGAAACGCGTTGGCTGGTGTCTTGTCTATAAGTGGACCATTAAAAGAACAATGAATTTTGTACATCACGACTCAGCGTTTCAATAATAAGGATATTTCAAAGACTTATCATCCCCCTATGATGGTTGGAGACATACATTTGTAGCGGTGCTTTTCCACTTAGGACAAAAACTACTGTAAAATGAGTAAGGGGCCAATTACGATACGGCCCGTAAAGTCTACGGCCTGCGGTTCGCATCATATTAGGCTGCTCAGAGAGCACGTCCGCCAGTCAGGAAGCCGGCAAGTAATCTCAAGGGCGGGTCTTTCTGCCCTTGAGATTACGATCACGGTTTCCAAAATGATTCCATGCCGGTCTGTCCGACATGAAACCGTGCCAGAAAGCATGTTTGGGGCCACCAGCAGGGCTCCCTTTGGTGCACAGCCTCTGGTTGGTGGCCGAGGAGGCACCTATCATGCCCCGCTGTTGATCCTTGCACCTTGTAGCAGGCACCTTGAGGTGCCTGCCACAGGGTGCAGGGATAAACTGTACCTTCCATTTCACTATGGCAGCATGCAGTAGGGCCGGTTTACGGTTGTAATGCATTCTCCCATAGAGAAATATCTAATGAGGCAGTCGGGACCGCAGACCGGATGTCGGTCGATCCCAGGACCGAGTAGGCGGAAGTGATTCCGCCCAACATCATAATAAGCCCCTCAAAGTACGCTCATTGATGAAAGAAATACGAAATGGCAGTGTGGATTAGTCTTTTGGTATCTTTTGTTGATACATTCTCTCAACTTCCTTCAGTGATCCTGTGGCATATTAAAACCTCCATGAATTTATGATGTGGGTAATATTATTATATTAATATTATTCGTTGTACATGAATTTCTATTGCAATTATAATTCCTGTTCAATAGTGCTTTGTACGTTATTACCTCTGTCAAATGGTATGTACATTCTTCATAAATCACATTTATTGTCACTATTTTAATTCTTGACTCCATTTTGTTCGACAAATTTGAGTTCTATGTTTTTAGTACCTCAATTGTCAACTATTTATTAACAGAGGATATATATATATATACAAGGATATTATAATTTAGTAAACCATTCAAAAGTTAAAGAGTTATGGATTAGTTTATTCTTATCTTCTCACCTTGCTTTCACACATTTGTCTTCATCTGTTGTGAATATGCCACATATTGCATAGACTGAGGAATACACTGTCTACTTAATTATCTCCGCATCACTGTCTGTGTCCACAAAGTCAATATATTTTACTGCATGTGTAATAATCTCCTTCGTTTTATTTCATGGAAGTATACCTGTTAGAAACGGGATCTCTGGCTGGCCACGGGAGGGCAGGCCAGCCATACTACACGCACGCACTTTACTCTGGGACACAGGGAAAAAGTGCGCAGAGACCCAAAAATCACTAACACAGGTTACAGAAACAGGCTAGGCAAAAGCAAAAAGTTGCGGGGTGAACCTGCCTAAAGGGCCAGGTCCAACAATACCCATGTGGCCACCAATTTCTATAAGTTGATCTGGCTGTTTTTCCTCTTACCGAGTAACCATGAACCATGAATCTCCATACATAGACTCACTTTATATAGTAAACATTCTAATTTCTTAATAGCGCAAGGGGACACTACACCCTCACAGGTTCAACTTTCAGCCCATTTTTTCCCAACACACTACAGTTTCTTTTCCCAAAATTATAGTTTCTTTATATTGTGTATGAATATGTGGAACTTTCTTCTTCCTAATGCACAAACTATCGTTCTTACCAATATTTAATACTGGTATATTATACGTGCAAAATGGTGCATTAGACTTTTGGAAACTTTCCCTCTCAATGTAATGAGATCTTTTGAATTGTATTATTAGACACGTCCATTTGGTTGTTACATTCCCCTATCCTTGATTTGTACCCAAGAACCTAGTTAATATGCAAGATTAGCATTGTAATATACCACTCCCTCTCTTAATCATGTCTGATGAATCACAGAGTAAGTTGCATAGTTGTATAAACATCACTCTAAAAAGGTAAATGTCATTGATTAATTACTTTCATATTTCTTTTTCCCGAAGAGTAGTTTACGTAATCTAGTTGAGTTGTTCACGTCTCCCTGTGACAACATCTTTTGTCCAGAAAATCAAGTTTTGCTCAGGATGGCTCTGATTACAAGTTGTGTGGAGTGGAATCACTGTGTTGAATCCAGCTGGGCCTGATTAAAAATTGCCTATTGCTCCTGCGCTCAGTTTTCCCAAGTGTGGGAATACAGGACCCGATTTTATCAGCTGGAGAAAAACGGCTGATAAAATTACTTGAGGTTTTGGATGCAACTGCAACCAAGGCTCTCTTCTAATCACTGCTGAGTTATTTCAGCAAATGGGGATGCTCCATGCTTTCCACTGCCAGAGCCCCTTATCACCTTCCGTCTACCCCCTCATCACTACTCCTTCCACCCCTGCCCCGCACGTGGCCTCTGGCTCACATTTTGTGAGCCTTAATTCCATCGGAAGAGGGAATTCCATTCGGTTTTAAGCCCGGTAAAACTGGGATTGCACAGTTATTCCTATTTCAGTATAGCATAACTTGTATTAATGTCTTAAAGTAAGACAATCAGCAATGCAATTCCTCGTAGGGTTGTTTGATATTATTTGCAGGACTAGCCATTGTATATCATCTTCTGTTTGCCTTTCTGTATCAACGTGTTTCACCAGCAGTGCAACATCTCTCTTATGGTGATTCATTGATTTGTGCTCCATATTTCCTTTTTTAAGCTAATTTGTGGCCTAACCTATATAGCTTTTGTTACATGGTCTAAAATTCCAAACACAATATTTTTTTATTCTATAGTTGGCAAATCATTTAACTTTATCTTTAAAGTGTGGAGAACAACTAACATGTTTTATTACAGAATTTGGACAGGCTACAATTTTCACTGCTTGCATGACCCTTAAGCGCCTAGGGGCATATTTACGTTGCCTGGCGCATCTCTGCAAATCAGCAGAGATGCGCCAGGAAAGATATGACACACAAGTTTATCCTTGCGCCACCCAGATGCGCCGCATTTACAATGCGGTGCACCATGGCACAGGAATAAACAGATGCTTGTCGCATCTTAGGCGTAAAGTTGGCGCAGTGCTGAAGTTGTGTTGCCAGCGTCACGCAACTCCAGCACTGTTCCAACTTGCCCTATTTCTAACGTGGTGCGTCAAGCCTTACGCCTGCTTCAAGCAGGCGCAGGGTTTTGACGCGTCAGCATTGGGAAAGTAACTCAGTGAAATCTTGTAGATTTCACTGAGTCACTTTTCACGGGCGTTCCTGCGACGGAACGCCCCCCCATGTGTGGACACGCCCACATGAAACCTGACGCAGGTTTCATGTGGCGCAGGGCCTTACCTCCATAGATGCGTCACGTTGTAAATGCCTCGCAGGGATGCGCTACGTTTACGCCGCCTTGCGTGACGCAACAGCGGCTTAAACGTGGCGCAAGGGGCTTGTAAATATGCCCCCATGAGTCCAAGAAGTTCATCCATGGTTGGTGAGGTCTTTTCTAATGGTGGGTAAGTGTCTATTTATTTGTACTTCAAAGAGGTTTCTTGTATTTGGGTGAGTAACCACTGTGATCGTCCCCTTACAGTTCCTTCCTCCAGTAATATATAATCAGTTTAAAGAATAGGGAGCTCGATTAACTGACAGAGTGGCTGCTCCAAAGATTACCAGGATATCTTTGTCTATTTGCCAATGTACAGAACAATACATTGCAACGTTCTTATTTGAGGATAGACTTCATATACAATTTACTAGTCTGAGGCATACAGTTGTTGTGTTGTATGCACAGTCACGATCTTTGTTCCAATCAGGAATTGTCCGCATCAGCTAACAATGTGTTTCACCCACTGTGGCTTGCCTCCTTTTGGCTTTTTCAGGGACAGATCTGTGATCCATTGGGAAGGTGGTTCCAGTGGGCTAGTGTTTATCGTTGTGTATCGTCCTCTACCCGCAGTAAGTTGTGGATGTTATAATTGTGCTAAAGTCAATTGAGGTCTCTTGCAGTGGTCCAAATTAAGGGCCTGATTTAGAGTCTAGATGATGGGTACTCTGTCATAAATGTGATGGATATCCTGTCCTCTTAATTACAAGTGCATTATATCTACCTAAGTCAGTAAGTTGGAAAAAGCGAGGACAAACCTGTGAGCGTCAGGGCAGGTCAAAGGCATAATACGGTCTGCATAGGTCAGATGTAGTCTGTTATCATTGGGCGATGAGGGGGCAAACACATGTTGGGTGCTAGTATACATTGTTGATTGGAACAAAGATCATGATTGTGAATGTAACTTACAATTATTGAAGAAGAGCCAATAACCATGCCCACCTAAAGATCATCTTATGGATTGTTGTTTCTATGATATAGATTAAAGTGATCTTTACTATTGAAACACTGGCTTCCGCATTTTATCATTATACTGTGACGATAACTGCCCTGTCCTGTGCACGACATCGAGAAGCAGTGGCGCAGGGAATAAAGAACTATGTTTAAACCATAGTTGTTGAAACTAAAAGGAAGAAATATTTTTCCCTCGTGTACTAGCCCGGGTCCTTGTTCGGAAAAACTTCAAATGTCTCCATAGTCATGAAATATAAGAATTGATAATGAGTACAACGTGTGTCAGTGATATGAAAATTGCAAAGCAAAAAGACTAATGAAAGGATGTATATGATATATATGCTGCAATAATATTAATATTTTTTCTCTCAGTTTCTACTGTTGGGTACCGGCATGTAACATTTACTGATCGGGGAAAAGGAGAGATTAAAGGGCATATGTAAATGCCAAGCCCTAAGTAAGGAGACTAAAAGCTAGGAAAAGACCACCGTAAAAATAGCAAGATGGGATTAGTAGGGTCACCTAATTTAAGTACCAGGGAAGTGTTAATTCTGGTTGGAAAACAACTCAAAATACAATGTAAATCAACTGAAAAAAGACAATTACTTAATACAAGTTCCTATTATGCCATCGACTACAGACAGTCCAGAATGCTGCAGTACGACTGGTTGGTGGCATTCCCCTACGTGAGCACATCTCGCCCCACCGCCGTAAACTTCATTAGCTGCCTATACATAAAAGGGCAGAATTTAAAGCACTGGTACTGGCTCACCGTGCAATGAGGGGCAAGGGCTCTGCTCACCTCTCCACCTGCCTTACCCCTTACAGCAATACCAGGTCCCTTCGTTCTACTTCAAAAAATCTCCTCACCATTCCCAGATTCAAAAAATCCCGCTCAGGCGGAAAAACCTTTCAAGTATGCACCTCTGCCCTCTGGAACAAGTTACCAAATTCTCTCCGGATGACCCAGGAAGAACCCCCATTCCGGAAAGCCTTAAAAACTTACCTGTTCTGTTGAACATTCCCCCCTTAATATAACATCTAATTCAGCTTAAAATCGCACAGGAGCGCCGGGACACCCCGTTGGGGTAACTGTGCGCTATAACAAAATACACTAAATAATAAATAAATAAATAAATTGTGTCAGGTTTTCGAAACATTCATTGCAGTACATAAGTAGCATTTCTATGATGTGGTAATTATATATATGTAGCTGCATTGAGCTTGATGTGGGACAGTGTTATGTCATAAACACATCTAATTAAGCCTACAAGTATAAGGCGTAAGGCAGCACTCATTTGCAACATATATTCCAACGGTATCTGAACTCACTTGGCACTGTCCCTAATGGTACCGCTGCATGGCACACCTCTACGATATATCCGTAACTGCATAGAGAAGTGTTTGATGGTTGTGTGTCCTTACCATGCCATGAGACATGGTTAAAGTTAACCTTACAATAGCTGAAACCAGTCTGTTTTTGTAAAGTTTCCTATAGCATTCAATGTGTCATTCACTTTTATATCTAATCCTTAGTATGATTGAATATACTCTGGAAGCTGTCCCTTGCTTTTGGGTGGCTGTACTCTCGCGACAAAAATGTGTTTGCCATTAAATAGTTTCCTTTTAGATGCTTTCTCTCATCTCTTCTGACACTCTCACCTGCAGCTAACACAAATTAAATGAACTCCGCGCCTCCTGTCCCTGGGTATTGCTAGAGCATCAGAACGACGCTGTCCCAGATTTACGAACCTGTCACGCAAAGCAGCACAGCACCCAAAGTTGCTGCGTTACGTGATAAGGAGAGAGCAGGACAGTGCCATATCTACAGAGAAATTGCACTTTCCTGGCCTTTGCCCTGCGCTGGCACAGAAACAGGCTGCTTAGCTACACACACACACACACTTGCACTATAGTGCAAAAGTGTCTGTGTGAGTCTAGCATAGGTTTCGAACTGGAATGGCACCCTTCCAGTACGAACTACTATGCTTATACTAACTTACAAACTTTTCCCTTTTTGGATGTGTGCATGACAGTGCATCACACATACAAAGTTGGACAAAGTTTGGAGAAATAAAAGCATTTCTCCTTTTTAAGGCCTGTTTTCAAGTGGTGTTCATTTTAGGCTCAAAACCCTGTCTACTGTTGTTAGTGGATAGGGTTTGCGTCAAAAACCATGATTAGTTACACAGGAACGTCCATGTACCACTTATGGAATGCCTCCTTGACGCAGAGTAATGCAAATCACAGCTTTGCGCTGGTTTGCATTACTTTTCCTTACAAACCAGTAAAAATACCAATTTGCGTTGGTTTTTAAAGCCTAAAAACTATTTTGCTTCGGGTCTGTGTTGTAAAAGCATTGTAAACCTGACGCGAAACCTCTGTAAATCTGGCCCGTTGATTCTTCTTTCCTACTTTACAGCATGCGGTGCCTGCTGGGGATGCTCAGGTTTGCTTATGTGTTATCTCAGTGCATTAATGTAGCCCACAAGCCCCATTTTATGAAGAGCTGCCATCCGCTGATCGGCACTACTTGCCTCTAGCACTAGGCTGTAAGAGCAAGCTGCAGCCTTCTGTTTTGGTTGGTCCTTGGTCTTAGAGCTATGTTGGCTCAACTGTTCCTCGACAACATCCTTGCAGAAATAAATGATCATAAAGAAGTAGTGGAAAATAGAATCAGTAGTCAAAAGTCAAAGAAGTTTATTGTTTCCAATTATTAACATTTATTACAATATTACATTTACATTACAAAATTACTCGTTAAAAATGTGCTTGTTTTGTACATTATAGTTTCAGCTGGTACAGAAACTTATTTAATTATTTGTTTATTTATTTTCTGTTATGTTCTTCTTACTTAGCTGATCAACTCAAATCTGTCAATTTTCCTGCAATTTAATGGGTTGTTATGACCATGCCAAGCTTTATCTATCAAGTGTTGGATATGCCGTTTTCAATGTCTCTTATCTCCCCGAGGTCCGCTTGTCGAATGAGGGATTGTACTTTTCTCATATATTTAACCCCCCTACAAGCCAACACGGAAGAAGATCCCTCCAACCATCTAATTACAGCTTGCCTGCATGTACGAATGTTCAATTTGTTAAAAATATTTTTAAAAGTCGTCTCCTTAAGTCCGTGAGAGCTGGGCAAACACATAGCGGGTGGGGTAGTGTTTCATTTTGGTAGCCGCATAGGCGACAATGAGGGTCCATGTAACTACCTTTCCAGGATGGTAGCAAGTCCTTCGAATGCAGTAAGCCCAGCCGATGTTCTATATATCTCTGTTTTAGTTTCTCGTTAAAGTGACTTTTTAAATAAGGCTGCAGCTTTATCCCAGAGTATGAATTTATCACTGTCCACCCGTGTCGTCGTTTCGAGATTATCGATTTATCTTCCAGAAAGGATTCCCAATTGACAGCATTATTTGTTGTTTTGTCAAAGCTGGTTCTATCTGGGATAGAGTTCCATGTCGATTGGATTCCTAAGCCCCTCAAGGATTGAGTCAAGAAATCTCCCCAACTACCTAATGTGACCTGTTTCTACTGGTTTTCAATTTCTTTCCAACACAGGCTATCCAGTGAGCCTTCCTCTGACAGACGTATTTTATGGCAAAGTTTCGCGAAGGTACCCATACTGCGAAACTTCTGATTCAGTAGGCCAAATTCTAGACGAACCTGTGCTGGTGAGGCTGATTTTGGTAGGTTTAAAGCCGCTTTATATACCTTCGTTTGCAGGTTATTTAACAACCCTGTCTCTTTACCACACCAGATGACCAGTTCTTATGACAAGGTGGGTAAGGTCTGTGCTTTCATCACATTTAACAGATGTGAATAATTTGGGCAACTCAATTTTTTCTGCAATACCCGGTGTGCGTAGATCATGGAGTAGGTTTTTGCCTTTAGGTCTATTTTATGTTCTTTATTGGTTGGGCCTTGCCTCAGTTTTAGACGTAAGTATTTATAGGATGCTTCCTCCTTTATTTGGGTACTGTTTGCGTACCATTTAAACGATGATTTTTTCGGGTCTACTAAGCGGACCACTTTGGTCTTTTCTTTGTTTAATTCCAAGCCTTTGTGCTCCAAATAAGTTAGAATGTTGTTAATCATTCTTTGCACCCCTATTGGGGTTTGGCTCAACACAACTATGTCGTCAGCATATTGTAGGAAGGGAATTGGGGTTTTTGCCAAATTCGGTGGATGTCCTTCTCCCACCTGCATATGATTGATGATATCCGCCATGTAAAGATTGAATAAACTTGGGGCCAGGATGCAGCCTTGTTTTAGGCTAATTTCGGCAGTAGTGCTGCTGCCGTCTCCCAGTGTAACTCTTACCCAGGTGTCACTGTACAGGCTTATCATTGCCTCCAATAGGTTCTTCGGTAGCTCCCATAGTCGGTTTCGATTCACCCTGTCGAAGGCGGCTCGTAGATCTATAAAACAAGCGAACAATCTGGTCTTCTTTGTTTCCGCTTTTTCCTTTAGGAGGGCTAAGGTTGTCAAATTTGTTAATGTGCCCGTCCTTGGCCTAAAACCCGTTTGGAACATGGGTATTTTTTTTTGTCTTCCATCCAATCTTGGAGATGCAGTAACAAGCATGATCCGTATAGTTTCGCCTCCACATCGATCAGCGATATCATCCTATAATTCCCTGGGTCGTTGTGATCACCCTGCTTGAAGATAGGGTGTATTATGTTCCCATTCCAGGACTTGGGCATTTTGTTCTGGGTATAAATCAAATTAAAGAGTGGTGTTAAGTATTCTCCCCAGAACTCAGGGGAATGTTTGAAGAGAACATTCGGGAGCCCATTAGGGCCTGCTGCACCCTCTGTTTTTAGGCGTTTTATTATACCTTTTAGCTGTTTAGTTGTTACGAGGGTGTCTGAGACTGGTATTTGTTCTTCAGATGTTTTTGAAGGTGTGGTAATCTTGTTACCAATGTTATCTATGGGCCGAATCTCCATGGCCTGTGATGGCACCCTGATTTCTTTCAGCTGGACTTTTTGTGTTCTTAAAAGAGTTTTAGCGTGCTCCAAATTTTTGGCGCATATTCTGCATTTTTTTTTTGCAATGCCGCTTTTGTCCATTCTCCCTGCCTGTAAACATGTTTTTAACGTGCTGAATCCATTTGCTTTCTCCAATTCCTGCCTCTTGTCTTAGTTGGTTGCAGTTTGTCAATTTGTTAATGATGCCCCAAAATGACCGACCATTATTGTTTTTACCAGCTATTAGTAATTTTGTCCAGATTTCTTCTTGGTATGATTTTTTACTTTACTCAGCAGTATCTTGTATTTTTTTTGCATGGCCTTTAATTTTGCCTTATCCAGTTTCTTTCCGTTTTTCATCATTATTACCTGCTTCCGGACTTCACGTGAGATTTTCCTTTTTTCCTTCCGGAGTGTGAGGTTGAACCAAGGCTTCTTCCTGGTATCGATTCTTCCATTGCTCCATTTTGTGGTAGGCGGGTCTCTGGTTAAAGTGTTACATAAATATTCCCATGTTTTTATTGGGTTTTCTTTTTCTTTAAATGTCATTTCCAAAAATTGTTTTTTCAATTTATCCATTATTGGTTTTATGCCTTTTCCTCCCCATTTCAATTTCCGTAGGTTGAATTTTTCAGTATATTGAATGACCGTATTGATTTTTTGGTTTTTATTGGCCAAAATTTTGATTTTAGTAATTTATGGGAGGTGGTCACTTTCTGTGCGCTGCCCAACCGAAAATGTGCTTACCTTCGACACCAGGTTATTGCTCATTATTGTGAAGTCTATTGTTGATTTCCGATTGCCGCTTAAGAAAGTTATTGATGCAGGTCTATCCCCGTTTACCTTCCCATTCAAGATTGATAGGCCCAGCTCCCCGAGCTCTTGAGTTATATAATTGTCCTTTACTAGGTTGCTATTAAAATCTCCTGAGATAATCAGGGAATACGATTCGTGTGAGGTTTGTAATGCTTGGATCAAAGCCATTAAGGTTGTAAGTCTTTCCTTCTTCTGTTTCTTTTCTGGGTGTACATATACATTGAGCACTAATAGGTTATAATTGTGCAAGTTTAGGTTGGTCCTCTCTGTGATTTTTATTGCTTGCAGCCAATTTGCCCCAGTGTCTATTTCTTCCACTTGCCATCCATACAGCTGTGTGATGTATGTTGTTAGGCCTCCTCTAGGGTGCCCACATTTTGAGAATGTTTCGGCTAGGACATGAAACTCTATGTAACCGGGAATGGATACTTGACTTAAATTCCAAGTTTCTTGGAGTAATATTAGGTCATGTTGCTCCAAGAATTTTGTGGTTTCATGGTCTTGCCCCATACTGTTGAAGCCGTGGACGTTTCAAGAGCAAATGCTGATCGTATGTGGTTTCAACGCAATGGAGTCCTCCCCGGCTTTTTGATTTTTTCCCGGTTCCTTTTGATCATAAAGTATTATCTGTAGCTGTGATTTTTTGTTCTCATTCGGCCTTTTCAGCTGGCTAGGAACTCTTGTTGCTCAACACCTTTGCGACCCAAGACCAGTCTGTGCTCTTTTCCAGCATGCTTCCTTGTTCCTCTGTAGTTGCCTTGCTCCTCCGCTCTTTGTGATATTTTTTGTGGGTTTACTGAACATGCACTCTTTAGGCATGATTTCTGGGTATTTCCGGCTTCCTTTTCCGGCCTTTCCATTTTGATGTTTTTCAAAAGGGGGAATGGGTATTTTTCCCGTTGATGCCGCCTTAGTCCAATGCCCCATGCTTCAAAGGTTTGGCTCGTAGCGAGTATCCTATCTACTACGGCTTTTGAAGACCAAGTAGTTAAGGACTCTTCTGCATTCCGATTGTTTACGTTGGTTATGAATTCTACAGACAGAAGATCATGCGATGATATTTCCTCTAAATCTGGAATTTCTTTGAAAAGCCGCATTATACATCCCTCTATTCAATTTGTCTTGTCCACTAGTTATCTGATATTCCGGTATGAATGAGAGTTTTTCAGGGGTTTCTCCTTGTGTTTTGGCTACTAGTTGTTCTTCCTTGTCTTCTTGCCGTTGTGTGTTTTTTGTTATTCCTCCCTTTTCATTTATTATTCTGCCTGGCCTTATAATGTTTTTTGTTATTTCTCCAGTTGGATTAGATTTTCTATTTGGCTGAAAAATGAGTGCAGTAGGCCTACCTGTACTCGACTTATTCCCTTTGGTTTTAAAATCTTCAAGTTTGTCATTCTTTGTATATTTGTATGTCTGTCTGTACGATAAGTACTCATCTTTTTGTTGGAAGTTGAAGGATCGCCCATGTCCATTTGTCTTTATTTTTATCGGCGTTCTTGTACTTCCATCTTCGCTGTCTATTTTTATAATTTGCCTTTGGGTGATTTTATCGCCTTCAATCGGATGTTTTTCCTCATTCTTCAGCGAACTTTGGGTCTGCTTGTCTTGTTTAGCTCTTCTTACTTCAAGAGTTGGGGTTTCGTCTATCCGCTGTATCATTACTACCTGATCTCCGTAGTCCTCTTGGCATGATCGCTTTTCATCACCTTTGGCTTGGGTCCAATCTTTGTCTTGTTGATGAATAATTTTGTGATTTTGTGTGATCAAATTTTTTCTACCTTGTGTATGATTTGGCTTTATGAGCATGGGGGAGATCACTGATTCGTTAAGCGAGTTGCATCTGTACTCTCCTCTTGACTGGTTCGATTGATCCGGGGTCTTAGCTGTAAAATTTGAAGCATTTTTTCCGTTGTTACTTTCTCTTTCTTTGAAGTTGTTCGGTTGAAAATAGGGTAAGTATGATCATTAGTCGGAGGTGGTTCCTTATGCTGGGTCCTTCCCTTCCTGGCGCGTTTCCTTTGTCTTTTTGTTAACTTTGTTTTTAAATTGTCAGTTGCGCTTTGTGTGTCATCAATTTGACGAGCTTTCCGGTCTGAGTGTTCCTTGTTTGTCTTTTTTTTCTCATGGTCCTGGGCATAGTTTTTAATTTGTTCTTTATTTTCGTATGGACTCCCATTTTTCTCTTCGACCTCCTCTACCCTTCTGCGGCTACTGTTTTTTTTGTTCCCTATTGATGACTGAACTGCCCCTAGAATATCTTTTAGGATGTCGGGTAGGTTTGACAATTTATCTACCAATTTACTGCATACACAGCTTGGCTGGGAGGTGTCGGTGTGATGTGCCATGTCTGCCCTCCTCGTAGAAGGGTTGCCATATGGTCCAGCCTAGTATTTATACCTGAAATGTGCCCAGCGATTAGATTTATTAGATCAATTTTTACGTCCATTTTATCAGACTGGAAATTCAGGGCCCTAATTGCCTGCTCCAAGGTGTTAAGTAGTGTTTCGCTCCATGGGGCCTTATAAGCCTCTACAGCCGGTTTTTCCAAGACCTCTGACACTTCTTCTGACCCTCTCACAGAGGAGATCGTGATTGGGGACGTCAGGTTTAGTTTTTTAGGCCATCTTGTTTTTTGTCCGGGCTTCTCTTCCTTTTTATCGGGATTTTTGTCTGGACATAGTGGTGTTGATTCTAGCATTTCTTTTCCACCCAGTCCCTTTCCCTGATCTTGTGATGATTTATGTCCACCTTGCAGACTTAGTTTGTTCTTGGAGTCTTCTTGTCTTTGGGTTTGAGTGTACTTTCCTACTTGATTGTTGGATTCCATAAGTCTGTCTAAGCTTGTCTCGTTGGGTAAGGAAAAGGAGGTTGACCATATGTCATCTTGTGCGGTGGTGCGCTCGATCCCAGTTTTGTTTTCCTTTAGAGTAGGACTATTGACCTTGTCCTTATTCCTATTCTCTATTATCTTGTCTTTTTCCAGAGCTGGGGAACTGTGATTGTGTATTTGGGCTAATACCACGATTGACTGGCGATCTTCTGTATTGCCATTTGACTTGGCAAGAACTTGTGAAGTTTGTAACTGCAAGGTTTGCAACTGATTTATTGGTTTAATTGGGGAATTGTTCTCAATAATAGTTTTTTGTGCTTTTTTTCCCTCCTTCTTATTATTTGTTTGCGGCTGTTCACTGTTGTTTGTCCTTGATGCGGGTATGATTGGCTTGGCAGGTGGGCTTGTTCCTGCGTTTGACCATAGATGGCCACCATAGGGTCCTTCAAGAATTTTTTTTTTTGAATCCCAATGATTTTTTTCAGACTAGTTGTCGACAGTTCTGGGGCAGATACTAGTCTCTCTCTTTGCTGTGTGGTCGTCTTCTTGTTTTTCCCTGTCTTTAGAGGGGCCTGGTCTTTATCTTCATCATTTCCTTTTGTCTCGTCACTTATCTCCTGCCGCAATTTCCCCGATCTCATGGTTTCCTGCTTACTTGCTAACGGACTCCCGGCTCTCCGGCTTTTACTCTCTGGTTTCGTTTTTAGAAGGTTGCTCCACCACCCTGTTTTTAATCACGTGGCCTTCCCACGCATAGCCGCAACACTAATACGGCCGTAATCCTTGGGCTGCCGCTCCGTTCGGCGGTGGTCTGTGCGTCCCCCGCTCCTCACCGCTCACTCGCTGCTCGTGCCTGAAAGCACGGGACTCCCAAACCTCCCAAGCCTGTCTGCTCCCTCTGTGTCCTGCCTTGCGCCCACTACCCGCCAAGCCGTCACCTCCACCTCCACCGCCTGCGACCTCAAGCTATGATGCGGTACAGGGTGGTGTGGGGCGGGCAGAGACGCGTCACACAAAGTTGGAGTAGCTGCCGTCAGGGAGGGGCAGCGGTACAGCAGAGCGGCAGTGTGGCAGCCCAACTCTGCCCAGAGTTCAGCGTTCAACAATGTTTAACGGCCGGCTCGGCCATGCTCGGTTCAGTAGTCAAAAGTCAGAAGTCAGGGATGCTGAAGCCACCAAAACTGCCAAGATCTACAAGTCCCAACTGGTTGGCAGAGTGTAATATAATTACTATATTTTCAACAGAGCGCCCCACAGCGGGGCATCTAGTGAGGCTTCCAATGAGTCCCTCAAACTGCACCCAGGCTGCAACCAGGCTGTTCACGGCGCCGGAGCAGCGTTGGTGGTCTGAACTGTTGCTTCTTCCCTGCTTCAGTCCAGACACTTCAGAGTTTAACAAGGGGCCCTTCAAAACTTTAAAGGTTTAAGGTTTAAGGTTTGAGGTTTAAGGTTTGAGGTTTAAGGTTTTATCCGCACAGCACAGCGGTCTACTCACGAAGCTGCCGCAGCGTCGGTTGACAGAGCCGCTGCTGCTTCCCTGCTTCAGTCCACTCACATTCACATTCAATGTAATCCTGCAGGCGCCCCTTTTTTAAAAAAAATTTACGGTTTACCAGGGGCTTTTCAAAGCTATTCAAGGTGTAAGCAGTGCAGCTCAGCACAGCTCAGCGCAGGGTTTTGCGGGGGGCTCACCGTACAGATCTGCTGCCCTGCTGCCCGGTCACTCTCACTTCCGAGCTGCTCAGCGTTCAGCGCTCCACTGCCACTGGCGCTGGCGCTTTTTCTCTGTTGTTCCGTTGTGCCGTTTTTTTCCGCCCCAGCGCTGCCGCCGCTCTGTGCGCGGCCCGCCTGCTCAGACCCCCCCCGTAGGTCTCCGCGGAACCACGGAACCTTAGGTTGTTTGGAGGTGCCCCCGCCACCGCCTCACTACTCGCGGTTCCCGGCTCCTGCAAGATCTCGGTCACCACTTCTGACGTGCACTGCTGCTCTCTGCTGCCTCTACCGTACGATCTCAAGCCAGGTAGCGTCTGTTATCCAAACTGTTGCCTCACGTCAGTCTATAGAATCAGTAATAATGGACGTGGGCTTCCTGAGAGCTGACCAAAAGAAAATCTCTGTGAGTTGAGGAAACCAAAGATGCTATTCCGCAAAACCAACCTACCAATGTGACATATCAGATAGGTGACTTACCATCAATAGTACATTTTTGGAAATTCAGGCTGGGAATGCAGGGGAAAGATTGAGAAGAAATAACATTTGTGAAGTTAACCCACCATAAAAGATAGAAGGGCCAAACATGGAGCTCTTTCTGAAGATAAGACTTACCTCAAATGTCTTCTGAAAAAACTGAGCGAACCAGAGCTCCACACCTAGTTTCACCACTTAGAACCATGGTGGCGAGGCGGCGGACCTACTGGGAAAGAGACCTCATACTACAAAGAACAAGTCGAACTCCCTAATCACAGCGAAAAACAGCAAGGTGTGTATAGTCCTGTGACTTTGAGCACCCAAAAAGGAGACTCCAGAGACACGCGAGACGCAAGGGATCATCTGAGAAACAGATGAAAAGAGAGAAGCTCTCTCTGCAGAGGTCCTCTACAATCACTATTCCGAGGAGA
The DNA here is from genome assembly GCF_964261635.1 of Lissotriton helveticus. Classification (NCBI taxonomy): domain Eukaryota; kingdom Metazoa; phylum Chordata; class Amphibia; order Caudata; family Salamandridae; genus Lissotriton; species Lissotriton helveticus. The sequence continues at coordinate 1,352,847,180 of NC_136068.1, forward strand.
GAGAAGCAGGGTTACTCTCAGAATCCCAAGTGGACATCAGACTCAGACTTCTTGCAGTCTACAAAAGAAGGTAGAAGGATCCTGGTTGCGACCCCCGTGTCAGTGGATGGTATGATCTGACCATTGCTGTGACAAGGTATAAAGACATCATGTAACTCCGAAGTGGTGCCAGAGTAGACACAACTGTTACATTTTCACGGTGCAGAACAGTGCTGCAGCTGAGGTTGATGAAGGGCAAGAGGCACATCTTAGGCTCAATTTAGACAAGAAAGAGATCATAACTTTTGGTGGAAATTCCTGGTATAAAGGCTAATGCCTAATTGACCTCAGAATCTCCTCCCGTTAGTCCGGTTTACCCATGATCATGGCATCATTTTTGATGATTCACTCTGCATCGAAAACCAAATATGAAAAATATGGGCCAGATGCATCAAAGGGTTTTGCCCATTCTGTGTCTATGGGAAAATGTGTTCATGCTTATGGCCCAAAGCCACCATTGTGTCTTACTGCTAAAAATACACTGGAAAGTTCCACTTTTTCTACCCAATGAGACACATTTCTCAGTCACTGCTCAAAACTGTGCCGCAAGAATGCTGTTAAACTTGCCCCATTGAACACAGATCTCACCCTACCTAAAACAGGTGAACTGGAAATCTATTGACAAAAGAGTAGCATTTCAATGCTTCTGAATATGTCACAAAACACTACACTTTTGTTGATAGACCACTACCCAAAGGTTTTCGGTTCTATCAACCATCTCTGATGCTTCAATCTGCTACCTCTTGCATCTGCTTTTGCTAAAGATGAAAAGAACTACGGAATATGCACAAAATTAGATACCACATTTCATTCAGTTTGAAAAGCTCTTAAAATCAGGTTATTCACCAAGCAACTCTCTCTGAAATATGTATCTATTGCATTGTCATTGTCAGGAAACCTTGTTGGCATTTGCACACTTTATAAATAGTAAAATAATAAACAAAATATATAACTAAGGGCTCCAAACTATACGTTAAGTAATCCAACTAATCCTACTGCTAACCAATTACTTTAGTTTATGATACAACGTGCTAGTGCTATATATAAAAAAAAGAAAAATCCCTACACGATGGGAAGTCAAAGCAGGTATCCCGAAAAAATTGTATACTTAAAGATTTGAGCTTATTATCAAGGGTATCAAAATTATATATATACATATATATATATATATATATATATATATATATATATATATATATATATATATATATATATATATATATATATATAAATATAAAACATGTAGATTTTAGAAAACTATATATATGTTAATTTCAAGGTTAATTGAAGGATGAATGCTCTTCGAGTGTAGAGATTCTTTCAAACAGTGGGCCCTGTCCACCAATGTAAATTCTGTTGTAAATGTAAGTTTACAACCAAAGACCCGTTGCGCCGATGGAGCGTCACTTTTTGTGACATTCCATGGAGCAGGAGCCTGCTCCATATTTACGAGGCAGCACTAAGCCACTTTTTTTTGTCTTAATGTTGCCTCGTAAAGATCGTTGCCTTTAACAATTTTTTGGGCGTTTTTGGGGCGTGCAATGGGTGTTGCTGGGGGCGTTCCCAGCAACATCCAGGGCTTTTTGACACTGCCACAGATTGACGAGAAATTGTAAACCTGAGGCAGCGCTAAAAACGTACGAGGCACAACGAGGAGAAATATCTTTAATTCTCGTTTTTCCATTTTCTATATGTGCTGTAGAATGCAGCACACATAGAATATTGTGATTGTTTCTGTTTAGGAACGCTTCCCTTCCTGCACAGAAATTATCATCCCTGCAATGAAGGCACCCTTGCACAATGGTGCAAAGGTGCCTGCGTTGGTGCATGGCAGACCATTGTGTGCCGGGGAAAAGGACAGGAATGCACTGTATCTGATAGATAAGGCGCATTCCTTCCGTTTTCTTTTGCCATAGGGCAGCACAGCAGCAAGGCCTCCGGTGCTTCCTTATGGCAAAACCTCATAAATGAGGCCCTTCCTTTTTTTCACTCCTACCAGGAATTCACAAAGGGATTCCTGAAAAGTGTAAACTTATTTAGATGTGTGGTGATCTCCACAAGCCTTGTATAGTACTCCGCTCCTGTAAATCCCACTCAGAGGTTGAGACAATGGGTCTTCCATTGTGTTGTGTTCGCTTTTAGATTCCGTATGCATTTCCTGATACATGGCCTTATATCGGTATATTTCACATTACCCTTATATAGGCATAGATATCCAGTCCTTATTTAGGCATAGTCCATGCTACCCAAATACAGGCAAGGCTACTTCCATCTGTTTATCTACGTCACAACGAGTTCTAGGAAAACCAGGCTCTTAAGCTGTTAGGGACTTCCCCTTGGTTGGATATTGATTTCTCTAAGAGCTCAGTTATTATGCTTGAACATCTATTCCTTAGGGGTTCATTCATGATGTTCATTTGCCTGTCAATACTGGCATTCCTAAAACACCTTCAAGGTATAAATATACCTTCACTTGCTATGGCAAAGCACAGTGTGGCTCGGTGTAGTTCGACTACCTACTTGCACGAAGCAGCTTGCTACAGCAAGTGCCGAAGGAAGCCAACTCTCCAGCTGACGCATTGATCAGAAGCTGTCATCCTCCTGCCGAGAAATCCAGCTCCAGTATTTCTGACTCCCCTTGCGGGGTGCTGGTAAATCGAGTCCTGAGACAGAGGTATCAACCTCTCATTCTAAGGTATGGAGCTGATTAGAATCTAGTGAAACCTTTGGCAATTCTCGGCAGAACTAAACCAATGCTAAAGACAAACACCTACTTCTTCCCTCGTACTAGACCTAGGTTAGGTACACTGGGGTAGGCATATTTTAGAAGCACCAGTTGAGTATTTTAGCCTGTGTTACCTATGTATGTATTTGTATATGTCATAGCAACAGACAATGCTATTACAGTATTATTTTATATTACTGTTTAAGCTGTACGCATTTAACTTCGCATTCTGTCTAACGATTGTAGCAGTTCACCTCTTTTGCATGAGAAAGAAGACTGTTCAATAAATCCTTTTATTGAAATGCCCGTCTCTCTATTTCTGTTCAACTCCGTATAAACAAAGCATGCACAATTGACTGAGTGAACTAGTTATCTATAATTTTCACAACTCTGAAGATATTGTTCCGTTCTAGGGAAAACAAAGTTGTCATGTTTATGCGGTTGTCAGAAACGAATCCCTTCCTGTTTATTCGAGAAAGTTTCTAGTGACCTTTGAGTTAGCTGGCACACACACAATTACGTTTAATATACTCGATAGAGACATACTGACCTCAGTCCTATGTCAAATCTATAGTGTATATTATTCCAATGCGCAGAGCCTATTGGGAATATAGGAACTACACTACAATTGGATAGTTAGCCTTTGACATTTGTTAACTCACACACACATGAACGTGTGTGAACATTCACAAACTTATCTCATCCCCTGTCCACCCTGAAAAGGGTTGGATTTTTATTACAGAAAGCGGCTGGCAAAAATTCCCTGCCAGGGTGCCATGGGAATTGTGTCACCCGTACATTTGGGGGGTGTAGGGAAAGAGAGTTCCCTACAGAGGATCCTAGTCTTTCTTTGCATTGTTCTCAACACGGGAGTAGATTCCCAATGGAATTGTGTTAGACGGGGACCCAGAGGGTCGGCCGAATACTGAGGGAGAGGTCTCCGATGAGGACCGTCTCCGGCGATCGTACAGACAGGGCACTTCCCTCCCCACAGATAGACACCACACAAGGATGAGTTCAACACTTTATATAGGGTTCGTGCGGCAAGGTTATCAATGATACAGGAGATATCGGACTCGAGGGTCCTCTCAGTTTTAGTCTCTGTAGGGCAAGGGGGTAGCGGGACAGTCTTGGTGCCGGGTCGGCACAGGAGGTGGTAGGAGGGGAGCTCACAATCCTCGAGCTGAAGGGTCGGCAAGGTGGGGCCGCGGCAGCGCCAGCAGGCCACGACGAGGGTTTCCCGAGGCAGAGGGCCGCGGCAGCGCCAGCAGGCCAAGACGATGGTTTCACGAGGCAGAGGGCCGCGGCAGTGCCAGCAGGCCAAGACGATGGTTTCACGAGGCAGAGGGCCGCGGCAGCGCCAGCAGGCCAAGACGATGGTTTCACGAGGCAGAGGGCCGCGGCAGCGCCAGCAGGCCAAGACGATGGTTTCACGAGGCAGAGGGCCGCGGCAGCGCCAGCAGGCCAAGACGATGGTTTCACGAGGCAGAGCTGCGGCAGCGCCAGCAGTCTGTCAAGGATGAGTTCTCTCGGGGCCTCTCGACTCCAGGATACAACTGCCTTCCTGGTCAGGCACTGCCCCAGTTATAGGTCTGGTCCCCTTTGATGTCCGCACCCTCGCGCCTGGGTGCCGGGAGGTCCGGGATGCGGGAGTCCAGACACCCAGCAGGGGGGTGGAGCCAGCGCCCAGGGCGGCCGGGGGTGATCGACACCTGGCGGAGGAGAGCCGTTGACGATTCCTTCTCCCATTGACCCGCCAAGTGGTTGTTCTACCTCCTGGGGGGAGGTTGGTGCCTCGATGTCGGGGCCGGCCCAGGCCCAGGGTTAGGGTCGAGTTGAGGCCATGCGGCCTCGTGCTGTAGTACCCAAAGATGGCGGCTGGGCCGGGGTCATGGTGTGGATGGTGACCAGGGCCAGCCAGTTCCGGAGCTGGAGTCTTGTTGTGGAGGGATTGCGGATTACTTCGAGGGTCGCCGGGGGCCCTGGCTGGGGATTCCGGGAGAGCCAGGGTCCGGGCCCCGTTGTGGGGAGGGGGGACAGCCCGACCACGCGGCCTGTCCAACATGCGTCCCCCCCAGCTGAAGGCGGGGAGAGTCAGCCATCCTCCTGGGGACTCTCCTCGCTGAGGCGGAAAAAGCGTGACAGGCCGTCTGCGTTGGCGTGGTCCTGGCCTGGACGATGTTCCACCGTGAAGTCCATCCCCTGCAGGGAGATGGACCAGCGCAACAGCTTCGGGTTCTCCCCCCGCATTTGCATCAGCCATTGCAGGGGTCGGTGGTCTGTTTGCACCCGGAAGTGGGTGCCGAAGAGGTAGGGTCGGAGCTTTTTGAGGGCCCAGACTACGGCGAAGGCCTCCCTCTCGATGGTGCTCCATCGCTGTTCTCTGGCCAGTAGCCGCCGGCTGATGAAGGCCACTGGTTGATCGACTCCCTCTGTGTTGAGTTGGGAGAGGACGGCCCCCACGCCATGATCGGAGGCATCCGTCTGTACGATGAATTCCCGGCTGTAGTCGGGAGCCTGGAGCACGGGGGCCGTGCACATTGCGGTCTTCAATCTCTCGAAGGCTGATTGGCAGTCCGGGGTCCAGTTGACTGTTTTGGGGCTCTTGCTGCCATAGTCCTTCACGAACCGCCGGTAGTATCCGGTGAGCCCCAGGAAGGCCCGGACCTCCGTTTGGGTCATAGGGGGTTGCCAGGCCTGGATGGCAGCAATCTTGAGCTGGAGGGGGGCCACCAGCCCGCTTCCCACTTGGTGTCCCAGGTATGTCACGGACCCTTGGCCAACCTGGCATTTGCTGGCTTTGATGGTCAGCCCGGCCTGCTGGAGGGCGTGTAGAACTTCCCGCAGGTGACGGAGGTGGTCGGTCCAATGGTGGCTGTACACAGCAATGTCGTCCAGGTAGGCGGCGCTGAATTCTTCGAGGCCCGCCAGCACCTGGTTCACAAGCCGTTGAAACGTTGCCGGAGCGTTTTTCATGCCGAAGGGCATCACTTTAAAGTGGTAGTGACCGTCCGGGGTAGAGAAGGCGGATCGTTCTTGGGCCCTAGGGGTGAGGCCAATCTGCCAGAAGCCCGCTGTTAGGTCGAAGATGCTCAGGTAGCGGGCGGCCCCCATCCGGTCAATTAGCTCATCTGCCCGGGGGATGGGGTGAGCGTCGGTCCTGGTAACGGCATTCAGCCCCCGATAGTCCACGCAAAACCGGAGCTCAGGGGCAACGCCCGGGGCGGCCGCCTTGGGGACCAGGACGACGGGGCTGGCCCAGGGGCTGTCAGAAGGTTCGATCACTCCTAGGGCCAGCATCTTGGATACCTCGGTCTGGATGCAGGCGTGCACCCGGTCTGGTACGCGGTACGCCCGGTGTCGAATAGGAGGGCTGCCCCCGGTGTCCACATCGTGAAGGCACCAGGGGGTGACCCCGGGTGTGAGGGAGAATAGGGAGGCGAACCGCCTCAGGAGGGCTTGACAGTCTTGGCGTTGCTCCGGGGACAAGGCCTCGGAGAGTTGGACCCCTTCCACTGAGCCATCTCGCTCGAGGGTCCTCGGTAGGTCCGGAAGGGGCTCGGAGTCTTCTTCCGTCCCATTATCTGTAGCCATCAGGAGGCTGAGTTCCGATCGCACAAAATGGGGTTTGAGTCTGTTGGCGTGGAGGACCCGTAGAGGGTTCCGGGCGGTTTCCATGTCGATTAAATAGGTGACGGGCCCCTTGCGTTCGATCACCTTGAAGGGCCCGGACCATTTGTCTTGTAGCGCACAGGGTTCGACCGGGGACATCACCCAGACCTGTTGTCCCGGCTCGAACTCAATGGAGGAAGCGTGCTGATCGTACCATCTCTTCATGTCCTCCTGACTGGCTTCTAGGTTGGCTTTTGCGGTCTCTCGGAATCGCCGGGTCTGGTTGCGAAGGGCCAGGAGGTACTTGTAGACGTCCGGGTGAGTTTTCTGTGGGGGCTGCTCCCAACCTTCCTTGACTAGGCTGAGGGGGCCTCGGACGGGGTGTCCGTACAGGAGTTCAAATGGGCTGAAGCCGAGGGATTTCTGAGGGACTTCCCGATAGGCAAACAGGAGGCACGGGAGTAGCACGTCCCACTGGCGACGGAGGGGTTCTTCTAGGCCCATGATCATCCCTTTGAGGGTGCGGTTGAACCTCTCGACCAGTCCATTTCCTTGCGGTTGATAGGGGGTCGTGAATTTGTAGGTGACCCCGCATTGTTGCCAGAGAGACTTCATATATTTGGAGATAAAGTTCGTGCCCCTGTCGCTGACGACCTCTCGGGGAAACCCCACCCGGGAGAAGATCCCCATCAGGGCTCGGCCTACCACGGGGGCCGTCACAGTTCGAAGAGGGATGGCCTCGGGATAGCGGGTGGCGTGGTCCACTAGGACCAGGATGAACCGGTGTCCTTGGGCGGTTCGGGGGTCCAGGGGCCCCACAATGTCTATTCCCACTCGTTCGAACGGGGTGGTGACGACAGGAAAGGGTTGTAGGGGTGCTTTGATCTTTTGGCCACTTTTTCCGCTGGCCTGGCAGGTGGGGCAGGCCCTGCAGTGGTTGTTGACGTCCTTTCGCATTTGGGGCCAGTAAAAGTGGGTCACCAGGCGGTCGTAGGTTTTGTCTTGCCCCAGGTGTCCGGCAAGGGGGACATCGTGGGCTAAGTTCAGGAGAAAATCTCGGAAGCGAAGGGGCACCACCAGCACCCGACTGGCTCCTAGTTCTGCAATTCTCTGCTCGCTGTAGAGCAGGTCCTGGTCCCAGTAAACCCAGTGGGCCCCCGAGGTATCCCCTGTGCTCTGGGCAAGGGCTTGCTGCCGGAGTCCCTCGAGGGACGGACATGTTCTCTGCTCATCCCGGAATTGTTCCTGGGTGGGACCCCCCTCCTGACGCCATTGTGCCAGGTCAGGGACGTCCCGAAGCTGGTCGGATCCTTCTTCTGTTTGGGTCGAGGGACTGGCTTCTGGGGCGGCCCCCTCTTGGGTGAGCGCGGGAGGAGGTTCCGGCCACTCGGGCTCCTCTGGACTGGGGACCGCGCGGGCGGTCATGGACCGGGTCGTGACGCAGACCCATTCGGGAAGGCCCAGCATCCCCAGGTGTTCTCTCCGTTCGACGGCTGCCCAGGGAGAACTTTCGAGGTCGTTTCCTAGAAGGCAATCCACGGGGGCATCATCGCGGACAGTCACTTTTAGCATCCCGGATACTCCTCCCCATTCGAAGGGGACACAGGCCATGCGACACAGACTTTCTGAGTTGTCTGCTGATCGGACAGGGCAAAGAATGTTCGGTAAGATTTGGTCTGGAGTAACCAGGTGGCATCGGACCGCGGTTACACTGGCCCCGGTGTCGCGGAGGGCTTCTGCCCGGCGGCCATTAATGTTGACCCACTGGCTGTACTTCTGCGTGTTGGCGGGAAGGGGGGTCCGCGGAATCATATCTCTCTCCCCCAAGCAGACCAGGGACATGGCGGCCGGTGCCCACTCAGGTTGGTCGGTCTCGTACTCTTCCTGGTCTTCCGGGATTGGTTCTTCCCCTAGGGCGGCCGCTGCGACCTGGCGGGGGGTAGCGTTCTGGTTCTTTGGGCAGTTGGGATCATTGGCGTAGTGGCCGGATCGTTGGCATCGGTGGCACATAATGTTGGCCCGGAAGCCGGGCCGGATGGGCGGGCTCCCCCTGCCGGCCGGGGCTGAGGGGTTGCTGGCGGAAGTCATGGGGCCGGGGTCTCTCCCCCGACCCTGGCCTCCTCCTCCTCCCCGGGGGCGATGGGGCCCTTGGTAAGGTCTGTGCGATTCGCTGGGCCTGTTCCGGCCAACTCGTGTGCTTTCCCATCGGTCGGCTTCGGCGGCGAGTTGTCGAGGTTCCGTTAGTTTACTGTCCAAGAGGTGTTGCCGGAGTTCAACGAAGCAGTTGTTAGAAAGGTGTTCCCATACGATGAGGTCGAAAAGTTGTTCGTAGGTGGTCACTTTGCTGCCCTTGATCCACCCCTCGAAGGCTCGGCTAAAGAAGTTCACGTACTCCACCCAAGTCGTACCCGGGATCCGTTTGCAGTCGCGGAACCGCTGGCGGTACATCTCGGGTGTGAGTCCGTATCGAGTGAGGAGGGCGGCCTTCATGTGGTCGTAGGATGTCATCAGATGGTCCGGGAGTTGCAGTAGGGCGTCTCGCCCTTCGTTGACAAACCTCCCCCATAACCCGGCTCCCCAGTCGCTCCGGGGAATCCGGTGGGAGGTCATGGCTACCTCATAGGCTTTAAACCACTGCTGAATATCATCGTTCTTGTAGTACTCCCTGATGACATCTTTGGGGATGTGAACTTTGGGCTCGGTAGAGGCAGGCAGGGTCGGGCGTTCGGGGACCCCGAGCTCTTTATTCTGTTTCTGAATTTCCAGTTCCTTGAGGTTGCGCTCATGTTCGTAGGCTAGCTTCTTTTCCTCTAGCTCTCTCTGTTTTTGCTTCTCTTCTCGCTCCTCTCGGAGCCGTAAGTGTTCTAGCGTTATTTTTTGTTCCGCCAGTTTGAGTTCTCCATCCAAGCGAAGTCGTGCCAGTTCCAATTCATGGAGTCTGCTTTTTTCTCGTTCTTGGATCTCTACTGGGGAGAGACCCGCTCTTCTTTCTTCTATTGGCGCGGGGCTCGTTTCGGTGTTTCGTGTTCGGGGTACGGCTGTACCCGTCTCTGCCCAAGACTCTAGGGCTTGTTTGAAGTCCTCTTTCGTGCTCAGACCTGTGGTTGGAAGGCCAAGTTCTATGCAATATTGCTTCAGTTCCCTGTGGTTGTAGTCTTCCAATTTTTCCATCTGGAATTTTTCCGTTGTTCCGCTCTCTGTTGTCATGGTGGTCGTGTGTTGTGGAGCGAGTGACCCTCTGTACGATTATGCGTCGGTTCGGATCGCACCGCTGGCCACCAATGTTAGACGGGGACCCAGAGGGTCGGCCGAATACTGAGGGAGAGGTCTCCGATGAGGACCGTCTCCGGCGATCGTACAGACAGGGCACTTCCCTCCCCACAGATAGACACCACACAAGGATGAGTTCAACACTTTATATAGGGTTCGTGCGGCAAGGTTATCAATGATACAGGAGATATCGGACTCGAGGGTCCTCTCAGTTTTAGTCTCTGTAGGGCAAGGGGGTAGCGGGACAGTCTTGGTGCCGGGTCGGCACAGGAGGTGGTAGGAGGGGAGCTCACAATCCTCGAGCTGAAGGGTCGGCAAGGTGGGGCCGCGGCAGCGCCAGCAGGCCACGACGAGGGTTTCCCGAGGCAGAGGGCCGCGGCAGCGCCAGCAGGCCAAGACGATGGTTTCACGAGGCAGAGGGCCGCAGCAGCGCCAGCAGGCCAAGACGATGGTTTCACGAGGCAGAGGGCCGCGGCAGCGCCAGCAGGCCAAGACGATGGTTTCACGAGGCAGAGGGCCGCGGCAGCGCCAGCAGGCCAAAACGATGGTTTCACGAGGCAGAGGGCCGCGGCAGCGCCAGCAGGCCAAGACGATGGTTTCACGAGGCAGAGCTGCGGCAGCGCCAGCAGTCTGTCAAGGATGAGTTCTCTCGGGGCCTCTCGACTCCAGGATACAACTGCCTTCCTGGTCTGGCACTGCCCCAGTTATAGGTCTGGTCCCCTTTGATGTCCGGACCCTCGCGCCTGGGGGCCGGGAGGTCCGGGATGCGGGAGTCCAGACACCCAGCAGGGGGGTGGAGCCAGCGCCCAGGGCGGCCGGGGGTGATCGACACCTGGCGGAGGAGAGCCGTTGACGATTCCTTCTCCCATTGACCCGCCAAGTGGTTGTTCTACCTCCTGGGGGGAGGTTGGTGCCTCAATGTCGGGGCCGGCCCAGGCCCAGGGTTAGGGTCGAGTTGAGGCCATGCGGCCTCGTGCTGTAGTACCCAAAGATGGTGGCTGGGCCGGGGTCATGGTGTGGATGGTGACCAGGGCCAGCCGGTTCCGGAGCTGGAGTCTTGTTGTGGAGGGATTGCGGATTACTTCGAGGGTCGCCGGGGGCCCTGGCTGGGGATTCCGGGAGAGCCAGGGTCCGGGCCCCGTTGTGGGGAGGGGGGACAGCCCGACCACGCGGCCTGTCCAAAAAATTGTCACATGACTTTCAAAGGAATGCTTATGACCTCACAATATTTAAATCTATAAATAACACCTAAAAGTGGAATGTAAATAAGCAAGAACTCATCATCAAACCAATTAATGATACAGCAATCATAGTTGTCTTCATCAATCAATCAATCAATCATGCCATCTGTATAGCGCACTACTCACCCGGGAGGGTCTCAAGGCGCTTGGGGAGGAGGGGTATGCTACTGCTCGAACAGCCAGGTCTTGAGTTGTTTCCTGAAGGCGAGATGGTCCTGGGTAAGCCGAAGGTGGATGGGGAGGGAGTTCCAAGTCTTGGCAGCCAGGTAAGAGAAGGATCTTCCTCCGGCGGTGGCTCTTCGGATGCGTGGTACGGCTGCGAGGGCGAGGCTGGTGGACCGTAGCTGGCGGGTGGGCGTGTAGAAGGTCAGGCGGTCGTTGAGGTACTTGGGGCCCAGGTCGTGGAGAGACTTGTGTGCGTGGGTGAGGAGCCGGAACGTGATCCTCTTGTCGACGGGGAGCCAGTGCAGGTTCCTCAGGTGGCTGGAGATGTGGCTGCGTCGGGGGACATCCAGGATGAGTCGGGCGGAGGCGTTCTGGATGCGCTGGAGTCTTTTCTGTAGCTTGGCTGTGGTTCCGGCGTAGAGGGCATTTCCGTAGTCCAGTCGGCTGGTGACGAGTGCCTGGGTGACAGTCTTCCTGGTCTCGGTCGGGATCCAGCGGAAGATCTTGCGAAGCATACGCAGGGTGTTGAAGCACGATGAGGAGACGGCGTTGACTTGTCTGGTCATCGAGAGGGAGGGGTCCAGGATGAAGCCCAGGTTGCGTGCGTGGTCGGTTGGCTTGGGTGCGGTGCCCAGGGCTGGGGGCCACCAGGAGTCGTCCCAGGCGGAGGGCGAAGATCCCAGGATGAGGACTTCCGTCTTGTCCGAGTTCAGTTTCAGGCGGCTGTCCTTCATCCACTCGGCGACGTCTTTCATCCCTTCGTGTAGGCAGGTTCTGGCGGTGTCGGGGTCTCTGGTGAGGGAGAGGATCAGCTGGGTGTCGTCGGCGTAAGAGATGATGTTGAGGTTGTGCTGGCGTGCGATGGCTGCGAGAGGTTTCATGTAGATGTTGAAGAGGGTGGGGCTGAGTGAAGATCCTTGCGGGACGCCACAGATGACTTCGGTGGCCTCGGTGCGAAACGGGGGGAGGCGGACTCTTTGTGTTCTTCCGGCGAGTAACGAGATGATCCACTCCAGTGCCTTCTCTTGGATACCGATGTTGCTGAGGCGCTGGACTAGGGTGCGGTGGCAGACCGTGTCGAACGCAGCGGAGAGGTCCAGGAGGATGAGGGCCACTGTTTCCCCCTTGTCGAGCAGGGTCCGGATGTCGTCGGTGGCTGCGATGAGGGCAGTCTCGGTGCTGTGGTTGGCTCTGAAGCCGGACTGCGAGGGGTCGAGAGATCCGTTCGTCTCGAGGAAGGCGGTCAGCTGTCTGTTGACGATCTTCTCGATGACTTTAGCAGGAAAAGGGAGGAGCGAGATGGAGCAGAAGTTTTTGAGATCGGTGGGGTCCGCTGTAGGTTTCTTCAGGAGGGCGCTGATCTCGGCGTGCTTCCAGCTCTCCGGGAAGGTGGCGGTGTTGAAGGAGGCGTTGATGATGTTCCGGAGTTGGGGTGCGATGGTGGAGTCGGCCTTGTTGAAGACGTGGTGTGGGCAGGGGTCGGTCGGTGATTTGGAGTGGATGGTGTTCATCGTGCGGGCTGTGTCTTCGGTGGTCACCGTGGTCCAGGTGCGAAGGGTGGCGGTGGGGGGCGTTGGTTCGACGGTTGGGTGCGTGGGTGGGGCGCCGAAGCTGTTGTGGATGTCGGCGATTTTGCGGTGGAAGAACGAGGCGAGGGAGTCGCAGAGGTCTTGTGACGGAGTGATGTCGTTGGTGCCGGTGCTGGGGTTGGAGAACTCCTTGACGATAGTGAAGAGCTCTTTGCTGTCGTGGGCGTTGTTGTCCAGTCATTCCTTCAGGGATTTCTTCTTGGTGGTGCGGATGAGCTGGTGGTGCTTGCGGGTAGCGTGTTTGAGGGCGGTCATGTTGTCGGTGGTCCGGTCGAGGAGCCAGGCTTTCTCGAGGGTGCGGCAGGTCTTCTTGAAGTCCTTGAGGTCGTCGTTGAACCAGGATGCCTTCTTGCTTCTGGGTCTGCTGGGAGGGTTATTTAGTGGCGCGAGGTCGTCGGCGCAGGCGGTCAGCCACTGTGTGAAGTTGCGGTCTGCTTCGTTGGGGTCCTTTGTGTTGGCGGGTGGGCTTTGGCTGAGGGAGGTGGTGAGCTGGTCTGCGGTGATCTTGCTCCAATTCCTGTGAGGTACCTGTTGCGGGTGGTGGTGGGTCGTGGATCTTTTGAAGCTGAAGTGGACGCAGCTGTGGTCGGTCCAGTGGAGTCCGGTGGCGTGGCTGAAGGGGATGTACTTGCTGGAAGAGAAGACGGGATCAAGCGTGTGGCCGGCGTAGTGGGTGGGGGTGTTGACCAGTTGCTTGAGTCCGAGGTTGGCGAGGTTTTCCAGCAGGGCGGTGGTGTTGCGGTCCTTGTTGTTCTCCAGGTGGAAGTTGAGGTCCCCGAGGAGGATGTAGTCAGTGGAGGGGAGGGCGTGCGGGCTGATGAAGTCTGTGATGTCTTCGCTTGGGTGGTATTGTGATATGTAACATCATCTGTAAGAGGATTTACAACATTTGTAATTGCATCGGTTTCATTAAGTGTGGGGTTGTGAGCACTGCAATTGATTGGTGAGTTATAATTTGCATGGCTATTGTGCTAGTTATGGGCAGTGCTCCTAATTCTAACTTAAGTTAAATGTTATAGGAAACTTATAGAGCACACATACACCATAAGTTATTTTGGTGCTGAATCACCTGAAATGCTTTTTTGTTGATGTTCTGAACTGTTGTTTAGCGTTTTAGGACCTTAGTGTCATTTTACCGATTCATGCCCTTATATAGGTATAATTCACATTACCCTTATATAGGCATAAAAATCATACCCATATTTAGACATAACACATCCAGTCCAAATACGGCATGGCTACTTCCACTAGTTCCAAAAAGCCACAACAATTTCTTGGAAAACTCGGCTTCAGCAGGCAGGGATATCCCCTTTCTTGTTATGTTATGTTATGTTATGTTAATAAAATGTTATAAAGCGCACACACGCCCATAGGCTTCATGGCGCTAACTACACAGAGAACTCAGACACAGATGGTTGAGCCTAGGCCGAGGGGAAAAGCCAAGTTTTTAGATTTTTCCTAAATACTAGGAGATCCTTACAGGCACGAATCTCCAAAGGGAGGGAGTTCCACAGCTTGGGGGTGAGCACAGCGAACCTACGGCCGCCCTGGCGGTGTAGCTTGAAAGCTGGGATAGACAGGAGGTGAGAGCTGGCAGAGCGAAGGATCCGGGAAGGGGTATATCTAAACAGAAGGCTATTGATGAATTGGGGGCTACAGGTGTAGAGTGACTTAAAGACCATGCAAGCAACTTTAAATTGTACTCGCTGGGAGAAAGGCAGCCAGTGAAGTTGTCTCAAGATGGGTCTGACAGGCTGCCAGCAAGCTTGATGATGGATCAGTCTGGCAGCTTGATTTTGGACCAGTTGGAGGCGTCTGCAAAGATACAGGGGGAGGCCCAAATAGATGGAATTAGCGTAGTCCAATCGAGACAGGACTAATGCAATCACCACCTGAATCAAAGCAGGCAGCGTCAGCATCCTGCTGATTTTCTTTATCCTGCGCAGCTGATAGAAGCAGGAGGATACCACCGCGCCTACCTGGGATTTCAATGAAAGGTGGCTGTCGATGACTACTCCCAGACTTTTGACTGATGCCGAGGGGGAAGGTGCAGGACCCAGTTCTAGAGGCCAGTATTGGGGGCCCCAGAGTGATTGACTCTTGCCATTGAGGATTATTTCCGTTTTACCTGGATTCAGCTTTAGGTGATTAGTATCCATCCAACGGCAAATGTGTAACATGGTATCCTGGAAGTCCCTGATAGAGTTAGGGGAGCCGTCAATTGAGAAGATGAGTTGTAAGTCATCCGCATAATTAAATGTGGTGACCTGAAACTCTCCTAGGGACTGTATCAGGGGGACGAGGTATAGGTAAAATAGGAGGGGGGACAATGATGACCCCTGAGGCACACCACAAGTAGTGTTAATTGTGGGGGCCGTGAAAGGAGCTTGAGTCCGGTCCGTAAGGAAGGACCTGACCCAATTGAGAGCAGTGCTCCGGATACCTGCCCGCTCGACACGGTCTAGAAGGATGGCATGGTCGACCGTGTCGAATGCAGCAGAGAGATCCAGTAGGACCAGGGCCTGAGGGATACCTTTATCATCGTTGTTACGGAGGGAGTCCATGACAGCAGTGATGACTGTCTCAGTGAAATGGACTGGTTGAAAACCGGCCTGATGGGGATCTAAGTAGTTAGAATCTTCGATAAAGGTCGAAAGATGGGTACTGACGTAGGCTTCAAGGATCTTAGCCAAGTAAGGGAGGAGGGAGATTGGCCTATAGTTGGCCGAGACTGAGGGGTCTGCACCAGGTTTTTTTTAACAGGGGTACAACTACAGCTTCTTTAAAAGCTTTGGGGACCACACCCTGGTGGAGGGAAGCATTAAGAAGGGACAAAATGGGAGCGGGATGAGCCAATAATATTTCCTTTAAGATATATGGCGGGCAGTAATCCCCAGGGGAGCCAGATTTCACCCTAGTGGCAAGGGCACGCAAGGAATCCTTGTTAAGAGGAGGGGACTGCTCAAAGGAAAAGACGGTAGGGGTCGGGGGAATAGAATACTCAATCGGGGCACCAGCTGGAATGCTGGCTTTGATTGTAGAAATTTTATCTCGAAAGTAGAGGTTGAGAGAATTACACAGGTCCTGTGTCGCCGTAGGTTGAGAGGAGACTCTCTCCATGTTAGATAGTTTATTTACGATTGCAAAGATATCCTTAGATTTATTTTCCGAGTTAGTAATTATATTCGAAAAATAGAGGGACTTAGCTGTGACAATAGCTTGTTTGTAAACAATACGGGCAGCTAAGTAGATAGATTTGGCCTGAGGGCCGTAGTTACTCCTCCACTTGCGTTCTTTTTGACGAATGTCTAATTTTTTCTCCTTCAGATCTTCAGTGAACCATTTCTGCGAGTCCGGGCGGCGACCTATTCTGAACTTCTTAAGAGGTGCATATGAATCACTTGCGGCAAGCAGCCAGCAGGAGACATTCGCTCCGGCCTTTTCAGGGTCCAAATTTATGGCAGGGGCGGCACTAGCTAGGTTGTAGAGGAAAGCTTGTTTGTTAAGAGTACTCCATTTCCTAACATGCCCTCCAGCCGTAGGCGGGGATTTAACGTCGCTTGCTATGGAGATGGAGAATCCTATCAAAAAATGGTCTGACCAGATACAGGGGGAAACGGTAGGGGTGGATATAGTGAGGTTATTACTTGAATATTGATTTGTCCTAGAAATCATAGCGTTTTCAAAGAACTACCGTTCTTTGGTGATGTTATTATGTCCGACCTTACGTCAATACAGGCATCTTCAAGGTATAAATATGCCTACACTTGCCCTAGCAAACACACAGTGGTTTGGAGCAGTCTAACTATCTACTTGCTCGACGCATCTCGCTACAGCAAGTACCAAAGGAAGCCGACCCTCCAGCTGACACACTGACAGAGAGGCTACCTTTCTCTCGCTGAGAATCCAGCTCCAGTGTTTCCAAGGAAATCGAGTCCGGAGACAGAGATACCAGCCTCCTTCATTCTAAACCAAGGTACGGAGCTGATTAGACCCTAAGAGAAATCTTGGATAGATTCTTGGCAAAGAAACTAAACACATACTTTCGTCTTCCCTCGTACTAGACTAAGGGTAGATACATCGGGGTAGTCGTATTCTAGAAACACCAGTCGAGTACTTTTAGTCTTTGTTATTTATGTATGTATTTTATGGCTTAGAAACCATACCATGCTTTTACAGTAGTATTTCATTATACTCTTCTTGCTGTACGCATTATACTTTACAGCCAGTATTACGATTGTAGCAGTTCATTTCTTCTGCATGAGAAAGAAGACTGTTCAATAAATACTTTTATTGAAAACGCCCGTCTCTCTATTTCTCTGCACCTCTGGTGAAACAAAGCATGCACGATTGACTGAGTAAAATATCTATCTATTGTTTCCACGACTCTGAAGATCAGTTTTTATCCTTAGGGAAACAAAGTTGTCATGTTTATGCGGTTGTCAGAAACTAATCCCTTATTGTGTATTCGAGAAAGTTTCTAGTGACCTCTGAGCTAGCTGGCACTCACAATTAAGTCTAATATATTCGATAAAGACCTAGTCGACCTAAATCCTACATCAAATCTATAGGATATATTATTCCAATGCGCAGAGCCTATTGGGAATATAGGAACTACACTACATGGCACCCAACGTTTGGTAAGGCACTAATTTAACGCTAGATACTAGAGTAACTCAGTCGTGCTTTTCACAGAGACCCCTTTTTACCGTAAAATACTCCAATAGACGCCTGTAGTTGAGCTTATGAGCTTATATAGCGCACAGCTACCCGCAGTGGGTGTCCCGGCGCTTGCTTAGGGAACCCTTCCTGGTATTCCCCTGTGAGATAGCAGGGTATCCACAAGGTGAAAGTCAGGCATCCCGCCGCAAGGGGCCGTTGTGGAGATTAAGCAAGCTATTTCCCAGAGTCGCAGAGTGTGAACCCGTGAGTCGAGGAGGCACCGGGGCGAGAATTATCGAGTCCGTGAAATTTGTTTTAGCCCAAGACCCCGCCGAGGCGGGGAATTGAACCCTGGTCCAGGACCGATCTCAGCTTCCGGGTCTGCTGCCTCTAACCCCTGAGCCACAGTGGGTAAAAGGATAAAATATCCGCCATAACTGAGTAGGACGAAAATCCTCTGTATTCGTTTTTGGTTTGGTTCAACGTTGAAGGATACAGTGTTCCAAAGTATTATGCACCTTATCTTTGTTTCCTTGAAACTTGCTCTGCTCAACAAAATGACTGAAAACGAGACCGGTGGAGCTGCAGGTGCAGCCAGACCGAGTTTAGAAGTTACAGGTTACCAACAAAATGACCTGGATGCTATAATGATCCCGGAAAACTTAAGGAAAATCGTCACTATAAAGCTAATAACAAATGGCCTATCATCAAGAGGTGGTAGGGTAATTTTCGTCATAGAGGCACATGAATATCGGCAGACAGAGGTATTCTATTCATGGATTGTCTTCCCTGAAGCAAATCCAGTAACACATGTGTTCCACTTCTACAAAATAGAGGAACCTCCAACGGAATACGTTCCTTTTGAGGACATTGAAATTCCACTAACTTACCAAGAGCATCAGCTCTGGTTTAAAGGTGACCTACAACATCAAAATCACATTACCAGGCTCGGTCCTCTAGGTAGACCAGGAGCAACATGGCCGGTACTAGCCAGCTATACACCACATCCTGACACTGAAGAAATGTCAAGTGAAGAACTATTAGTTCAACTAAAACAATTAATCAAAATACATAGACAATTGGTTCAATATGTCATGCGGACTCTAACAGTCCAACCTGCTATCAGGATTTCACAGCAAACCCCTCATCAGAGGAACACAAATAAAATTACACCACAGACCATACAATCAGTCATTGGTAAATTACCCGCAAAACGGGTACAAATTCCATTCTGGTTAGCTAAAAAAATCACTCAAATCGAGACAGTATTTCCTGACAGTACACCTCATGAGAAACCCAGAATTTTAACAATCTGTTTACCAATGGGGATCGCACCACATCCGAAGGACTGCGACACTTGGGGTACAGTCTTTGCTGCAATCTACACAAAAACTCATGGTGTTCCGTCTATGGCGGTAATACCAGACGTCCTGAAACAGATTCAAAATTAATACGGGCCAGAGCCTGCTTTGAATCCAGGTATGAAATTACTTAAAGATTTCAAACAGGTCTCAGCTATAATATTAGCAAATATTAAAGGTGAAGCAGCATCCGTGGCGATCCGCCAAAAATTAAAAGAACTTTATGTAACTGAGCAACCATATGAACTGGCCAGAATAATTGAAAAATCCTATGAAGAACTGGGTAGAGATAGTTTGGATGGAAAACCAGTAAAGCCCCAACTAACAGAAAATCCTGAAAAGGTTTTTATTAAAAACACTCTCACTACTCCTAAAAAGTAGTGGGAAAATACTAGACAGACACTTCCTAAAGAGAAGCGTTCTCAATCGAGAGGTAGGTCTCCTTAAAGGGAGCCCTCTGAAAAGGGTATAACCTCAGGAATAGGGATAATTTGAGAATACCTGACAGGTATCAAGATACTGATACACGTTCCTCTCGTACCTTTCAGACTTCCTCACAGAAATCGGAAAGAAGAGGACGGCCAGAACACAAGGAAGAACGCGTGAAGTCCAAATACGATCAACACGTTCCAAAAAATAAGAAAACCCAATTCACCAAAAAGAAGGTAGCAGGTCTAAAAATTAGACATGCCGAGGATCTTGAGGACACAACTCAAGCACGGGGAGTGGGCCCGGACAATGCTGGACAGCGCAGCAGAAGTCACCATAGCAGGCAAGATCCTGAAGGATCATCTGGAGACAGTGGACTTGAATGAGTATATTCAAGTTGAAACTGCTGACACCAGGGTTAGTGTACCCCATAGGTTATATGAAGTAACACTCCAGATGGAGGGGGAGATAACTAGAAAAATAAGAGCACTCTTTTGGGAGAAGCTCTCTAAGGGTTATGACATTCTTCTAGCTGAAAAAGACTGGCCACCAAAATTTGTCAGGGAGTGCCCACATGGCGAAGAGATCATTATGTCAGCCATCTCCAATCATATTCCGATTCATAAAAAATATACTTATGCCAGAAAATGGTCTGTAGCCCAGGCTTCAGCATTATATAAAAATCATGTAGGATGGGATGAGGATTCTCCTCACCATAAAATCCAGTTAACAAATCAACCAACTGCTCAGAGGTGGTATCCAGTTAAGCAAGAAGCTAAAAAGCAGGTCAGGGAGATCTTAGATCAACTTGAATACCAAGGGGTGATTGAAACATGCACCTCGTCCATGGACAATCCTTTATTTCCTGTCTCCTAAACAGACAATACATATCGTCTAGTTTTGGACTACAGACATTTAAACTCTTGTTGCAAAACATTTGCAGTACAAAATGCCCACAGTGCAGCACTGATAAATAACATTGTGCGCAAAAAGTATAAAACTACATTAGATATTTCAAACGGTTTCTTCTGTCAAAATATCGCACCTGAAAGCAGGTACTTGACCGCTTTCTCAATTATGAGGACACAGCGTCACTTCTTTCATCTCCCCCAGGTATTCAAGAATAGTCCAGGGTTATTTTCAGCGAGAGCAACATAGTTACTACAAACGAATGATGATGAGGCATTATCTTATGTCGATGACATCCATCTTACAGACGATGACTTGAACAGGCACTTAAACAGGGTGAACACCATAATACTTGGTTTCGCATCTGAAGGGTACAAATTCAACTTTAAAAAATCAAGAATTGCCCACCTCAACGTCCTATTCTTAGGATACGAACTTTCAAGTGAAGGCAAAATCCTGGCAGCAAACTTTTTAGAGAAATGTGCGCTGCTCCAACCTCCAAAAACGCTGAAAAACTTACAGTCAATTCTAGGTTACCTGAATTTCTGAAGAACTTACATTCTAAACTACGCAGAAAGCGTTCAACCTCTCTACGAATTAATCAAACCTGATTTTAAAACAACAAATTGGACTCAAAAACACACGGAAATTTTGCGTTCAGTGCAAACAGACATGTTAGCAACAACACATTTACAGACACGCGGAAACGTACTCAACCTTGTAATTCGAATCATCCCAGGAAGATGCGGATTCACATACTTAACCTTTAATGAAGGGGAAAAAGTACCAATTGCTTATAAATCACACTTGTACACACAAGCTGAAACGAAATTCACTTCAACAGAAAAAATTCTGACAGTGGTTCAAACTGCAGTAGCAAAAGAGAGAGCTCTCGCACAGGGAAAACGCATAAAAGTCGTTACACCTGCCTAAGAGGTAGTGACAAAAGCAAGCATTCCAAATGCAAAGGATTTACATCCAAGATGGATACAATGGGTTAACTCTCTTGCTGGAACAGATGTTGAATACATTTTTGACCCCTACTCGAAAACTCAAGAATTTTTACAATACAAACAAGAATGTCCTCTGCCGACTGAAATTCTCTCTCTAGAACAGAATGAATGTATTATACATACAGACGGATCAGCACAGCCCGTAATTAGGGGTAAACAAGCTTATAATGCTGCATGCGCGATTGTTAAAGGTCGCTGGCGCGATGGTAAATTCCGACCTATGGTCTCAAAAACTCAATCTCTCGGAGACTGTACAGCTCAGCGAGCTGAAATACAGGCTTTAAAGATGGCGCTTGAAAATACCGATCGTGAATTCCCCAGACTTATAGTGTGCGATTCGTATTACTGCGTCCAATCTTACAATAAATACGTGCATAACTGGGTTCAAAACGGTTTCAAAGATGCAAAAGGTGGCACAATCAAGCATAAGTTGCTCTGGGATCAAGTAGTTCAGTTACAGAAAGAACTACAAAACACTCATGTGATCCAAACACTGAGTCTTCAGCGTGATGGCGTTCACATTGAAGGGAATTCATTGGCTGATGAAGCCGCGAAGGCAGCTGTGCAAATGGCTTTCGTAGCTGCAATCACTTGTTCAAAAACAAAAATAGACAGCAAAATGATGCGGGCTGTCGCCGCTTCCAATAAAGACAGCGGTAAAACGCTACCAAAAGGCTTTCCACTCAAGTACTCCTATATAACTGATGCAAATAATGTTCCTTTTGCTCGAATCCCTGGAGTGGGGGATAGAGTAATTCCAAACATGGAACACAGATTAGGACTTATGTTAGCAGCACATGAAGGGCTTGCCTCTGCACACGCAGGTGTTTCTGCCACAGTGTCGTTATTAAAACAAAGATACTGGTGGCCGCGCATGAGGAAACAGACCAGAAACTATGTTTTGGAATGTGAAATCTGCCAAAAAATGAAGGTTTCGACTGTGAAACACCCGGCGCAGACACCCCTTCTAATTTCAGATAAATCATTAGCATGTGTTTATCTGGACCACTGTGGTCCCTTACAGAGGGAAGGCAACTATAAATATATCATGGTCGCAGTGGATTCATGCTCAAGATTCATTTGGATGTGGCCTCAGCGCTAGGCTGACACCCGAACTGTTATAAAAGATTTGCGAGTGTTTATTGGTACATACACAATCGGCACGCTACATTCAGACCAGGGTCCTGCTTTTAGCTCTCGAGCTTACAAGGAGGCCATGGCCAGCTTGGGCATTGCATTGCGGTACTCAAGTCCATTCCATCCTGAGGGAAATTCGGTTGTGGAAAGAAAAAAACGTGACATAAAGCAATCTATAACAGCTAGGGTACTAGGCTCGGGTGACGGGTGGGCCAAACATCTAATAAGTGTCCAACGTAGTCTTAACAATCTGCCAAGAAATTCTCTGGGTGGAATCACTCCATATGAAATCCTTTTTGGTACTAGAATGATTGTCGAAGACCTCGATCGTCACACTTCAGTGGTAGAACAAAAACCCTTTAATATCAAAGACCGTTTGGCTGTTTTGCAGGCCTTAAATGAAACAAGAAGAAGTCTAAGCAACACATTACAAAAGCCAATGACCACTGAAGAAAAAACACCTGACCCATCAAGGCTGTCTGGATTCCAAAGATTGGGGATCTAGTCAGAAAAAAGATCGCGGAAAAGAAGGAATTTGGGCCTTCATACAGAAAACCAGTACCTGTGCTAGCAATCCACGAATCAAGACAGTGTTACTGGCGCCCCTTGCTGGAAGAAAGGAGAACCTGTTCGTATCAATTGACCTGGTAAAACCACACCATGTGGCCGATAATAATTAGTAGGCCCAGTAGACTACAAAGATGTAGCAGAAGACCGAATCTGGCTACTATCCAAGAGGTTCAAACTGAGAGACTCATCACCTTTGAAGTATCTGCAGTAAGAAAAGAAGGACTATGCAACAAAGCAATGGAACTTGTGCCTCTTGAAACCCAAATAACAGTTCATCAAGACACTCCTGTTTCCAATGATGTAGCCTCGGACAGTACTAATATGGCAAGAGATCTAGTAGCTCCAGCGATTTCAAGTAATCTGGATGCAATACCAACAATTGACAGAACTGCCTCTGGCTATTTCATCAACTTTGATACTTTTTCTGAGGATCCCAGTGAGCCCGAAACAATGCCAGCAAACAAAACTTTTAAAGACAAAATAACAGCACTTTTTCAGCAACTAGATTAGACTTATCTGTTTTCACCATGGTTTGAATTTTGGATTGTATTAGGTGTACTTTTTCTCCTACTTTGGCTCAGTCTCGTTTTAAGTTTGTGAAAGCTGATAGATGGAAAATATAGTAAAATGGACACAGCAAGTAAGAATATCAACTTGCTCCTGAAACCACACAAATCATCTCATCGTGAACAAAGAGACATGTCATCAGTGAACATCACAGCCGTTCCTATACCAGGTGGTTTAGCATGGTACAGAACTGATTATGACATTTATGGTCCGTCCGAGCTGCTGAAGATTCCACATCAATTTAAGGTTTTCCTGAGTGACTTTGTTTCACCCAGCACATTTTCTGATGATTGGTGATTGGGACTTTGAGACTGTTAATAACATGATGTCAGATTTAGAAATGTCTGCAAAATTTACAGAACATGAATACTTAGAAGGTTAATCAGATTATGCACAAATGTATTGGTATAATCATTTTGGTCATCATTACTTGCCCAAATCTGCAAGCCCTAGAAATGTTTTTACTATCAATCAATGAGAACATTGTCCAATGCCACCAAAAGGTAGATCAAAAACATTCTATAACAAATTTCCATACTTCTCACGTTTTAATACCACAAATCCGGAAACATTTTACTTTAAAAATGCTAATAAGACAGGAATGAAAAATATGTTGACAAATAGAAAGCAAATTTATTCTGCAGCCTTTTATGCCCAGTTGTCCTCATTAGGTTTCGACTTTTGGAGTGACAACATAGAAACAAAAACTGTCTGGGGGTCAAAAGAGGGCAAGTGCAGGGAATAGAAGCTTTATTCCGAGCCTGCATTATTCCTGAGCAAATAATGTTTTGAATGACACTGTTCAACAAACATCCTGTCTTGGACTAGCCAAGATAAAAGATTTAAACAAACCGTCCATACCTGTACCTACAACTGATAGTAAAAACACTTCAGAGGGAGGGGCCAATGTAAAAACTATTTTACTAAAAAACAGATATGATCCTGATTGGAAATGGTTAATCTGGCCCACAGACACGAACAACTGTCAAGATAGATTCCTGAACAAGGCACAAGGGTTTACAGTAACTAGGCCAGATCCAAGATATGTCCAGAGACAACATACAGGGATAGTAACAACTTACAGTGTAGGAAATCTATGCCTCGTATGGCTACAACAATCTACACTTCTTACGGAGGTTAAACAACACTTAACTTTACTTAAAGATGGCGTTGATTTGAGGGACTTCTTATTAGGGCCTCAAAAACCGCGTCATAAACGCTTCATATACGCCGGTATTTATGCTGCTTATAATGAAGCATGGAAAGTCACGCAAATGGAAACTGCAGAACAAATACGAGAAATTGATCATATTAATTTAGAGAAAGCTCTCTCTGTAGTTGATAATGGGTTAACAACTCTGTCATCAAGAATGTATTCTTTGGACAGCATTGTATCCTCTGCCATAGACATAATGGAACAGGACTTGCTCATGTTACAATATGGACAGTCTCAATTGCATTCTATAATGCTGCTAAGTCGGACATTACAAAATCTTCGTGCTGGCTATGTGCCTTGGCATCTAATCAACACCACGTCATTGTTTACTGGATTTAACCTTACAGATAAACAAATCTCTTTGGCACAAAGGGGAGCAGACTATACGGTGCTGAGCATAGAAAAACTGGAAAGATTACCATTAACTGTTTCTGAGAATCCAGACATAGAAAGGATAATACACGGCACCATTACGTTGCCAGTGATGATTTTCCAGTTTCAGTATTGCTTGAAACACATACCAGCAGGCCCGTATGAAAGGTTGGGTAAAGAATATATTAAGTCAACCTGGGATTTACCATACACACACAAATGTTGGAGTGGGGAAAAGAAGTATTTCTTAGTGGCACACAATGTAACAGCACACTAAGCGGTACACTTTTATGTCAGGGTATTAATTTACATGGAGCCTGTGATGGTTCTTCGACCAACTTATCCTGCGACCTGCAAGGTTCTCCGGCAGCAGTGATAGATCCAATTTTTAGGCAGCTTTCCAATGGGAGCTACATAATGTTGAATGATCACAGCTATTGTGGAATGATGCCAGGAATTGCCTATATCGTAAGTGTGTCAGCCAGGGTCACTTGTTGTATGCAAGTATTGATTCCTAAAAGCAAGACAGACAGGGAATCGCCGTTATGGCCTTCACTGAACATCTCTTCTATTCAAATTGATACTTTAAGCAGAATTAAAGCCATTCTTTTACAAAAAACGGTGCCACTGACCTCGTCTAAAGAGATGCATGATCTGCAAGTTGCAAGGTCCTCTGCGGAGATACATGCCTTATTATCAACAAACTGCCCCATACATTTCGCAAAAATGTTAGGTCATATCTTAAACATGTCTGATACCAGTGGCTCAGTTCCAATCAAAGTGTTCCAATCAGTGTTAGCTGAGGTGGAGAATCACATGCCGGAGGTGGAGCCAGAGAGCAGTCGGTGGAGAAGGCGAAGGCAAAGGAAAGGCGGCGGCCGACAGCGTTCCCGGTGTCTTCAGCTTCCAGCGTCTCTTGCCGAGGGGGAGAGGTTGCGCCCCCTCGTGCGCTGCACAGCCATCCGCTCGGCCAAAAGAGGTGAGGCCGCAAAAATTAGCACAAGGTGCAGGAGCCAGGAGCCAGGACGCGAGCGCGGCTGCCGGTAGAGGCAGCCGCTAAGTAAGAGCCCGGGGAGTTGACCGGGAAGGAAATCTGACTAGGTCTGACTAGCCTGCGGTCTCCCTCGTGTGCGCCGCTCGCTGGTTAGGATCCTTGTAAGTTGCTCCGCCCTGCTGCTGCTGCTGCTGCCGCGGCTCCGGCTGTTCCTGCCTCATCTGGCCCATAATTCAGTCTCAGCTCAAGAGAGACAGAGAGACAGAGACGCCTACGTGCATGATTCATCCCACCCCATTTGATACTTACATTTGCAATTCACAGAATTTACAGCATACACTGAGAACTATAGAATACTCTCAGGAAAAAACATTGCAGTCTCATAAACTGGACAAACTGGACAAAACCGGTAAAAATCTCCCGCATTAGGTTATAGGTTAGATTATAGGTTACAGGAGCCAGTAACCAGGACTCAAGTTGCTCCAGGAGCCTTACTGCAGAGCTCAACAAGCATCCCAGTCATAATCTACCCTCTACGAGTTCGCCAGTCACTCACACTCCTTAAACTGCCAGCGCAAAATAGCAAATAGCTGGCGGTGCAGCAATGAGAACAAGAAATTCGACGCTCCTACAGCGCCAAGAGGTTCCCCGCCCTCATAAGACAGCAAAGCGCCTTAAAGAAAAAATGCTGGACCCTATTAGTGGAGGGGCCTCTAACATGGGGTTGGATTATAGAGAAGAAGCAGAAGCAGAGGCAGTGGCAACAGTAATCTACAACGGAGACATTTCACCAACAACTTCACAGGCAAACAAGCTCCAACAGTGTCAGCTTGCGCCCCCAGGCGGGTCAATGCCAGGACTAGTCAAGGGCTCACCACCAAGTAGTCATAGAAAAATAACCGTCAATACTGCTAATAACAACAGAGACATACGGGTCTTTTTTCATCACAAAACTTCTAAAAGTGCATATCTGCACAGAGACCAAGACAATGATACAATAAATCCGGGCACAGCCGCTCATTCACCAGGAAACAACATTATTTTGTGCCCAGCAATCCCGCTATCTCCACAAATAATCATAGCACCGGGCGGTCTACCGGCACAAACAAAACCTGCACCGACCTTGCCTAATAACAACACCGGTTTAGCTAGTCCCCACATAATAGCAGCTCAACAGACCCGGGACAACCAAAGGGCCTCTCCAGCTGACGGCGCAACCAATGTACAGCTGGCAGCAGGTCTGTCCCATAATAAGGGGGCGGGCGAAATTCGTACCTCAGCACTCAGTGCACATGCAGAGCCTTTCCAAAATTCCACAACAATCCTAGTTAGTCCTGGACCTGATCATAATGACATTGGTCATAGTCAGCAAGCCCAGGGGGACCACATATTGGACCATATATCAGAGAAGCAGCCGGCTAAATTGGACCACCATCTAGTACTGATCAATGACGTCTTGGGCTCGATGGTAAATGCAGCCATAATGCATGCCGACAAGTTAGACGTCCAGATAAGCCTACTGCATACAGTCGCCGGCCTGATATCAGGCATAGATTCAAAACTAGAAGCCTTGAACTCTTTAATACAACGCGCCCAGGCAACTACCACAACCACATTTAAACCACAGGATTGTGGATGTAGCCCGGTGTTGCTCTGCTTGGAAAAATTGCCGGCAATAATGAATACACTGGTTGAAGATCTAAAAGCAGAAACGAGCAGGTACAGGAGCAATGAAAATACGAAGTCGGCAAATATAGACAACAGTCCACCTAGGACACAGACGACTATCGACTCTAACGGCAAAGAGCCCCAGCAGGACATCCCAAAGACGTCGGCAGCTGAACTGAGTAGGGCTACAAGTAGATCACTTCAAACCACCTTAGACGAATATAACACAGTTGTTAAAGAACAAGCAAACTTAAGCAGTTTGAAGGTGACAAGCCCTGAAACCGGCCACCTATCCCGGAAAAATAAGAAAAAATTAAAAAAGTTAAACAAACAAAGAAGAAGCAATCAGACTCAAAATGGTTCAATTAGGTTGTGGTTGCAGCAGGAAACTAATGAAAACACTGTGGTCAGTATAATCAATGCCGAGCCTACCACACAGCAAAATCCCCCAACTCCAGACGGGAAAGATATTTGGCCGGACAACTCAACTAAAATGAGTCCAGCGGGCGGGCATCTCGAATACCATGAGGAACAACCTACTCGTGTAGGCAGCCAGGGACCGCCTGCATTCCTGGCACCTTATCGAGACAGCCCAATGCCGATTAACGCAACGGACAAAGCTTTACACAGCAAAACCAGATGTGCAACAAAGGTAGACAACCAGAGAACATACGGGAAGGTCTTTAATGACTCCAGTAAGATAGCATCAAACAAATCAAGTGAAGCTTTGCCGCCGATAACAAAAATGGGTCCCACAAATCATGCGAGCGATGACGTAAATGCTGGGTCACGGCAAACCCATCAGGATTTAATTTGCTAAGACCCTCCCATAAAAGGGACACCTAAGCGACAAATCCCATATACACAGGATGATCTGAAACTATGCCTCCAGCCAGAGTATGCCTCACAGGGCAAGTGGGACATACTCAACCGTAGCAATCTATTAAAACTCTTTGCGAACATCCCAGGCCTGGAAAAGGAAACGAGAAAACGAGAGAGGATGTACCCGTGGGAAGTGCCGTATCCAGAGTGAAAAGATACATGCGAATGCCCACAGATCGTTATTAAGCGACATGTGACGAGGCTGAAACATAAGGCGAGCCACGGGGAAAGTGACCCCTCTTTAAACAAAAGGGGGCACCGCACAAAATAAAGGAAGGAAATAACCTATAACGAGGGAATTCATATCTCAAGAAAAAACGGACAGAGAAAAAAAGAACATAAACCTGTGTCATTTAACATAACGATTGGACCTGTCCGAAAATAAAATCGTTCACATCCTATCATTGGAGATGTGCGGACACTAACCAACACTGAGATATTTGTCAAGTGTTTAAATAAAGCACTGATCTCTACCAATTGAATCGGATGACCCAATTGATATCGTCCTGATGAAGGTGTAGCTATATTTATGGGCTGATACACCGAAACGCGTCGACGCCTTTTGTATTTCTTCATGAATTCAAGCCTCTAGAACTCTGGATATTCTGCATACTGCAATACCGGGGTTTCTAGTATATCATTGAATAGGCTGTTGAATCATTTTATTTGTGACAATATTTGATATTTTTTCCTTTAATGGGGTTTCCTTCTGTCCTTTGTCTATCCTTTTCTCTACAGTGAAAGTATGTTGATGAGTTAGAAAATTGTGTATTCTTTTATGTATCATGTCGTTCAGTTGAATCTGAACAGGTTCAATTGTCCTTTTAATTTTTGAAATTTTGATATTTAGAGTGTTATTTTATTGTATGTTTTCAGTACAATTGTATTTCTACTGAAATTTTAACTATGATGCATTTTTAATAAAAAAACTGTGAACATCACAAACTAGTCCGTGACCAGATTGTTTAAGACTAAATTCAGGTACTTATATTGTTTATTAGGATTAAGGTATCCCTATACATTAATCTCTCCAGGGATTTTACTCTGACTTTACATTGTCTTTAAGTACCCTGTTCCCTGGAACGCGTGGGGTCTTCTCTCAATTTATTAACTGGAAAATATAACGTCAACTGACATCGACACAGTTTCCTTTTTCATGCACGATTCAGGTGACATTAACGAAACTACAGAATTGCTTTTCTCAAATCCAGATATAATTCATACATTAAAAAAAATCACCAAATACTAGAAGATTGGGGCATAAAGATCACGAGTCGGCAGACAATAAAATACCCTATGCCTTTGAAACACGCCCACCTGCAACGCCAAATTGACCCCAGAACACTGGACAAATAAAGAGAGAACCCGAAGGTAGAGTTGTCACTCCCTCCCATAAAAACACTCTCTATACTCCATGGGAGTGAAAGTGGAACAAATATAAAATTGACAAGCGATGGGTTGCTTAAGGTCACTACAAACATTAGTAAAGGCACCCGGAGCTGCTCAATTCAGAACAACTCACATGAAGACTGGTCTTGGGTGCCTCGTGCCCTAACTTGCAATTCCTAAACTCTGTACAGTTGTAACTAAGACTACACTACCACACTGGCAGGCAGACTTACCAGTTATAGAACAGAAAAGGGAGACAACTGGGGAACAACATTTATCCATCATGTCCTGGAATGTAGCTGGGATACTAAAACTAACACAAAATCCCACTACATCCCAACTCTTCACTGACATAGACATAATCTGTATGCAAGAAACGTGGGCTATTAAACCAGTCTCAATCAGGAGATTTGCGGACTATCATAAATCGGCAGTTAAAGAGAATATCTTTGGAAGACCGTCTGGAGGCATTTCCATTTATATTAGGCTTTCACGGAAGTTACTATTTAGGGAAATCCCAACAACGTCAAACTTGTACATGGCCGGCATTTTGAAATGCCTCTCATCAAGTAAGGGCACATTGTCTATACTATTGATTAATGTTTATTATAATCCAAATGGACAGGAGAAAAAAGACAAACTCTCTGAGTTACTAGAAGACATCGAAAATCTTCTCGCCCAATTTGCCCAGATGGACTCAATAATACTCGGGGATTTCAACACACACAACATTGGGGACAAATTAGTAAAAAGCCACACATCCCCCGCGACGGAAGCATTCAACGCCCTCTTGCATGCCTACCAGCTGGCATCAGCCCACTCTCTATTCTTAAAGGCTTCCCCAGGAATCCTCTGCCCGCCAACGTGCAACAATCTTACCACAATTGACTATATACTTTTAAGTTCTCGCTTACAGAGCCTGATGACAGGGTACAAAGTTGCGCAACGGAAGGAAAGTGATCACGCGGCTCTAATAACAACTTTAAATCTGACAGCGGACAACCACTATATACCTAAATTACTGGGATCGACAACCGAGATTGAACAGCACACATTGGTAAGAAGGAGTAAATGGGACGCAGGCCCTATACATAAGTTTCAGGAATGGAAAAAAACTCGGGTGGATGGTACTTTAAAGGAAACAAACAGGGGCATAATTAAAGACTGGGACCAGCTTGCCCACAATCTGGTTACACACCTACAAGAAAGGAAAATAAGAACGACCAACCATCACCCGAGGCAAAATCTCGGTGATACATCTGCAATCCGAAAAAGCGCGAAATTAGTGCGCAACATCTGAAAGACTTATCTGAAAACCGGTTCAATTAAAGATAAACAACTCGTGCAGGAAACAGCGAAACTACATTCAAAGCTAGTTTGGGCGGAAAAACGGAAACAAACTGAAGCAAAATGGCTAAAAATCTTCGGACTGTTGAGTCCCAGCAAAACGCAAGAGTTCTGGCAATATCTCAATACTCTAAATCAAGGGAATACGCAGAGAGAAAACTCAATTGACTCCAACACCTGGATAGCCCACGTGACATCATTATATAAGGAGGAAGGCATCCAAAACCAATCAAAAACAGATTTAGACAACGTAACACATCTGTCTAACCCAAATAATTCATACATAGTGGAAAAAAAGTTAGTTAACACAATACTAAAAAAAATCAGACCCAATGGAGCGCCAGGACTCAACGGTTTGCCGGGCTCCCTTTTTAGGCAAGACACAGACTTTTGGTCCGAAAAACTGTCCGTGTTATATGCGGAATGTCGATTAGCAGGCAATGTACTGGATTCTTGGCGCGGGTCGCTCCTACATCCCATCTATAAGAAAGGGTCGAAATCAAATCCACAAAATTACCGGATGATTGCACTCCTTGACATCGAGGGAAAAGCCTACGCCAATACCCTTTTAATTGAACTCTCAACTTGGGTCAGTGAGGAAGGCCTCCTACCATTCTATCAAACAGGGTTCAGACCAGGTGCTTCAACAGTGGATAACATTATAGCCCTCTCATACCTAACACACAAGGCAGTGGTACGAAAATCTCTCCCCATCTTTGCATGCTTCATCGACTATACTGCAGCCTTTGATGGTGTCGACCGCTCTATTCTTTGGCAAAAACTGGCTACCTGGAATATCGACTCACAATTACTTAAAGCAATTATATCTTTATATTCAAATACATGGGTCAGAATCAAACTATCAACCATGTCAGCCTCAGAGAAAATTGACACCAATCGTGGCTTGAAGCAAGGATGCGTACTTGCCCCAATGTTATTCAATTTATACACCGCAGACATGGGCAAAGCCTTGATGGGAGCATCACTAGCAACTCCCCGCCTTGGGCATACCAAAATTCAATTACTACAGTACGCTGATGACCTGGTATTACTAGACCACACTAAAATTGGGCTACAAAAAGCGTTAACGGCACTGGGCACCTATAATGCAAAAAACAAACTGATCGTGAATGCAACCAAATCAAAAATAATAATATTTGGTCCTTTTCCGAAAAAAAATACCTTAAAATGGAAGATAGGACAATTGATGTTGGATTGCACACGACAATACAACTATTTGGGAGTTTGGCTTTGTGAAACAGGGCGACCAGGAACACACCTCGAGAAAATACGGGCAAAAGGGAAAAGTATCTCGTACGCCCTGGGGAAGCTGCATGCAACTCTACACAGCCCTACGACAACAGCAATTCAAAGAGTATTAAGGGCGAAACTAATACCATCATTAAATTATGCGCAGCAGGCCTTTCCAAGCAAACTATCAAGCACCCTGGAAAAAATCCACTGCTCGACCTATAAAAAATTATTCCACCTACCATCAAGCACCAGAAACACTCTGATACGGCTCGAATTCGTCTTGACACAACAAAAGCTTGAGGAACTGGCAGCAATTAGTAAATATTTCTACCTCACAACTGCAGCCCCAGAAAACACTCTGAAATTCAGCATAAAGAGTATTTTTCTGGAAAAAGAGAACCCATGGTCAAATATACTTGCCTCCGCAAAAGAAACTCTGAACCTTGCTGTGAACAACTGGGACCCTAAGTTACTTAATTATGCCACCATTAAAAGCGCAACGAAACGACAAGTCCGGCTCTGCTCGCGCATTACTGACCTGGAGGCTTTGGAATTAAGAGGCTTACACGAATCGCTAACACTCCGGCAGCGGGCACAGTCCTCGAAACAGAACCTTATCCAAGCTGTGGGCAAGGTGGCAGTCAATAGGATTTTAGCGTTTCGATTAAACCCGCTGCCCCTTAAAGAGCTTTACGCCACGAATAGACTTGAGACGACGCATTCTGAATGTGCTTATGCAAGTATAAACAAGAGAGCTTCACTCACATCCTGCTTTGCTGCCCGGGGCTGTCTGTCGAGCGTAACCGCTATTTAAAGCCAACTCTACTCAGACAAGGATATGAACGACAAAGGAGGCGGTGAACTACCTATTCACAATGGATATAGTGAAAGATATGGCTGTGTTCAGTAAATTTATACAACAGACACGTGGCAAGCTGATGGCCCAGCCTAATTAGGCCAGCGGCCGTTAACTGTTATGAGACATTTCAGCCTACGATGAAATGGACTAATGAACTCAGCTTTTTTAATGATGTATTTACTCATTTTTAAGTCTTATTATTATTTTTTTTTCTCTTTCCCTCTTTCTCTTTCACTATTTTATTTCTGACATGAAAATAATGCTCACCAAAGTTTGTCTTCTTTAATGG
Source organism: Lissotriton helveticus (assembly GCF_964261635.1). Taxonomy (NCBI): domain Eukaryota; kingdom Metazoa; phylum Chordata; class Amphibia; order Caudata; family Salamandridae; genus Lissotriton; species Lissotriton helveticus. Next base: position 1,352,880,739 of record NC_136068.1, read on the forward strand.
TTTTGAGTAACCAAATAAAGTTTTTTTTTATTCATTCATTCATTCAGTGGTATTGTACATGTATTTAAGACAATTTTTTTTCGGGACTGTTAGCACCTGTGGAAGCAGTCCTCTGCATATTTCCAAACTTCGTGCACTCAGTGTTTGGCGGACTGCCTCTTGTTTTGGGACTCGCAGCAGCAATTTTATTTTTTGCTACTTCTGCTTCGATATGGCAAGCCAATCCACCAACGATGCCCAGATTACCATCGAGAACACTCTCCTGGCAATGAAGTGTTGTAAGCACTTAATCCAAATTTTGGGCTTGGCTCGTTTAAGAGATCTGAATACCACATGGTTTCTTTCATTCAGACCAATCTGGCAAGATTGCATCTTACCTGTTCTACGATGCCTGCTATGTGGAGAAGAATGCGTGCTAGACATCTGTCTAACACTTCCATCAGCACAGCCAACGGAGGTTGACGCTTTGCTTGGTTCGGTAACGGCTCATGCATTGTGTTGTACCCAGTGGCTACCAATACTGATGACAGCATTCATGGAGGTTTCACCAGCACAACCAGCTGATGGTGAGATACGTGGACCGACAGGCACACAGGTACCATCTACTGCGAACATTGCTAATGCGACTGACGTTGATGGCGATACTTCTCATCTGTGTACAATTGATCTGCTTAACGAGGTAGTCCAACTTTCACCTACAGTAGTAGACAAATTCTTTTCAAACTTAGAAGAGTTGATGTTTTCTCCCAACAGCGAGAATTACTTTTGAAGTTAGCACACAGCGTTCTGATGAACTCTGAATTCGACCTTCACTTTTCGAAACAAAACTTCTAACTTCAGAACTCTATTTTTCTTCGAATTAACTTTTTCAAAATTAAATTTTTTTTGCCACAAAGTAATCTGCTTAAAGTAGAACTATTCTTAGAGAACAAGAATTCTTTGAACACTTCCAAAAGGCAATATTTGACCTCGTTCACAACCTAAACAGTTTATATATCCTGTCATGGAATGGTCTTGACCTTTCATCAGAGCCATTTCATAAATGTTATTTCATGACTCATTCTGATAAGCATTTTTTTCAATGTCACACTACATGCTTTGAATGAAAATAATGTTTTTTAAAATACGTGTAGCACCAATGCTCATTTTCATGTACAACCATTTTTAATGCATTTTATGTATTTTGGATGGGACTGTAAACATATGCTTTAGATATGTCTTTGCTCAGTATTTAGTAATGTCAAACATAATAAAGTGGAGTGGGTGTTGTATAGCGTTTTAGGACCCTAGTGTAATTTTACCGATTCATGCCCTTATGTAGGTATAATTCACATTATACTTATATAGGCATAAAAATTATACCCATATTTAGACATAACCCATCTGGTCCAAATACGGCATGGCTACTTCCACTAGTTCCAAAAAGCCACAACAATTTCTTGGAAAACTCGGCTTCAGCAGTCAGGGACATCCTCTTTCTTGAATATTGATTTGTCCTATAAATCAAGGCGTTTTCAAAGAACTACCGTTCTTTGGTGACGTTATTGTGTCCGACCTTCCGTCAATCCAGGCACCTTCAAGGTATATATATGCAAACACTCGCCCTAGCAAACACACAGTGGTTTGGAGCAGTCCGACTATCTACTTGCTCAACGCATCTGGCTACAGCAAGTACCAAAGGAAGCCGACCCTCCAGCTGACGCACTGACAGAGAGGCTGCCTTTCTCTCGCTGAGAATCCAGTTCCAGTGTTTCCAAGCTCCCCTTGTGGGGTGTTGGGAAATCGAGTCCAGAGACAGAGATATCAAACCTCATTCATTCTAAACCAAGGTACGGAGCTGATTAGACCCTAAGAGAAATCTTGGATAGATTCTTGGCAAAGAAACTAAACACATACTTACCTCTTCCCGCGTACTAGACTAAGGTTAGGTACATCGGTGTAGGCGTATTCTAGAAACACCAGTTGAGTACTTTTAGTCTTTGTTATTTATGTATGTATTTTATGGCTTAAAAACCATACCATGTCCTTCTCAGACGCCCATATCTGCCTCATACCCAAGGAGGGGAAGGATCCTCAATACTGCAAAAACTACAGGCCGATTTCCCTGGTCAATATCGATTACAAAATTTTTGCAAAATCCCTTGCAGTACGACTTGACCCTCTCCTCCCAGATTTATTGGGTGAAGAACAGTCCGGCTTTGTCAAAGGCCGATTTATCACTGATAACACCAGACTCCTATTTGACACTCTCTCCAAATCCCGCCTTTTACCTCATCCTCTTGCGGCCATTGCCTTGGACGCTGAAAAAGCGTTCGATAGGGTTGAGTGGACTTACTTGTTTCATACCCTCCAATGGTTCGGTTTTGGTCCTCTTTTCACCTCCTTAATTTCACTACTTTACTCTCACCCACGCGCAGCGGTTTGCGCCAATGGTCAAATTTCTTCATTTTTTGATTTAAAAAGAGGCGTTCGTCAAGGATGTCCCCTGTCCCCCTTTCTCTTTAACTTGGCTTTGGAACCCTTCCTCTCCAAGCTTCGTCAAAGTCCCTCCATTCAGGGTTACCAATTCTCGGATTCCCACATCAAATTAGCGGCCTATGCGGATGACATTCTGTTATTTGTCTCCAACCCCTCTCTCTCCATTCCTGCTTTTCTTACTGAAGTCCATGCTTATTCCCAAATCTCTGGTTATAAGCTTAATAATGACAAATGCGAGATCCTCCCTTTAACCAAATTTACATTTAAACCAGATTTTGTCGCCTCCAACTTCACATGGAAACCTTCCCACATCAAGTACCTCGGAATGCATATTGCCCCCACCATCCCGGATACCGTTTCCCTGTGTCTGTCCAAATGTATTCAAAAGTTGACAGATCTCACGTCCAAGTGGCATCCTCTTTACCTCTCTTGGTGGGGCCGCCTAGACACTATCAAAATGATGCTATCTCCTATTGTTTTATACACGCTCTCTAATATTCCGGTTCACATCCCATCCAAATTTTTTAAACAAATTAACTCCATTCTAGTCTCCTTTCTCTGGAACAAAAAGAAACCGCGAATGTCCTTGGCACGCTTAATTCGCCCTAAATCAGAGGGTGGGGTTAACTTTCCTGACTTCCCAGCCTATCACAAGGCGTTCCAATTGAGACAAGCCTCTTTTTGGCTCCAAGATCCTGATACCCCATGTCCATTATGGGCCAAGCTCGAACGCCTGCTTTTGTCTCCCTTCTCTTTTTCCGAATACCAATCCTTCTCTCGCAAACCCACATCTGTTTCTACTCCGATTCATAAGTTTACCACAAAAATACTCCTCTCTTCCTCTCCTCCATCCCCCACCACTATTGCTGATTTCATATCCTCCCCCATATGGCATAACACTTCCCTACTCATCCGGGACAGACCCTTTTTCTGGAAGTCTTGGCATACTCGAGGTCTGCAATGGATTTCCCAACTTTTTTCTAACTCCTCTTTCTTGTCTTTTCATGAACTTCGCATCCTTTATGACTTGCCCGCCTCATCTGCACGTCAATATCAATCCCTTAAAGACACGGTTTTACTGAAATATGATCTCCTCACTCAACCCAACTCTTCTTCTCCCCCTTCCACTCTCACCTCCTCACTCCACTTCTTCTTACGCACTGCACCAAGAGCTACCGCTATTTATAAATACCTTCATGCCAGCAAGACCCCGAGACCTAAATCCAAAATCGAGGAGTCCTGGGAGCATGATTTGTCTGTCTCTTGGTCAGTTCCCTTCTGGGACAAAATCTGGACCAAACTCCGCAAATCTTCAAGGGCTGCTACACTCACTCAGACTTTATTTTTTATTTATAACAGACTCCTCTTCACACCTTCTGACCTGCACAAACGCTTTCCTAATACTCCTCACGCATGCTGGTCTTGCTCATCTCCACAAGCTGATTTACTCCACATGTTATTTTTATGTACTTACGTTCGTAGTTTTTGGTTGCAGGTTTGGGCTCAAATTAATGTGATATTCCACACTTCTATCCCGTTTTCCCACACACATATTTTTATGGGTAGCCTTTCCCCCTGTTGGGATGATGTTGACTTGAAACCCCAGATTGTTGACCTTTTACTTGCTGCTGCTTTCCAACAATTAACAGTTAACTGGAAAGATTTTTCCAAGATTTCTTTCAAAGCATGGTGGTTTAATGTGTGTCATAACCACAGACTCGATACCACTCCTGTTTTCCCGGCATGTTTGGCTGTCAAGCGCATGGACTTATGGACTCCAGTAACGCTTTATCTGGACTCTTGCAGTAAGCGTTTGTTTCATCCTCTACCTCCACAACAAGAGGTTCCTAAGCCCCCTTAATCGCCCGATGCATTCCATTTCTCCTTTAATGTATTATTTTCTCAAATTTTCTCACCGTTTTTATGATTACCATATTTTATGTCCATGCATTTTTCCTGTATCTCTTCTTCATTTGTCAATTTGCACCCAGATTTCTTTTTCATTGCTTAAAAGTCTTTAAATTTGTATCCCATTGTATTCTGTTTTGACACCTGATTTTCTCATTTTATTACTATCAAATAAAATTCTTTTGAACTTAAAAAAAACCATACCATGCTTTTACAGTATTATTTCATAATACTCTTCTTGCTGTACTCATTATACTTTACAGCCAGTATTACAATTGTCACAGTTAATTTCTTCTGCATGAGAAAGAAGACTGTTCAATACATACTTTTATTGAAAACGCCTGTCTCTCTATTTCTCTGCACCTCTGGTGAAACGAAGCATGCACGATTGACTGAGAAAAATATCTATCTATTGTTTCCACGACTCTGAAGATCAGTTTTTATCCTTGGGGAAACAAAGTTGTCATGTTTATGCGGTTGTCAGAAACGAATCCCTTCTTGTGTATTCGAGAAAGTTTCTAGTGACCTCTGAGCTAGCTGGCACTCACAATTAAGTCTAATATATTCGATAGAGACCTAGTCGACCTAAGTCCTACGTCAAATCTATAGTATATAGTATTCCAATGCGCAGAGCCTATTGGGAATATAGGAACTACACTACAGAACCCCAGCATCGGGGTGCCCCTTGCTCCTGGAAAGTACCAATTCATGATTTTCTCACAGCACTAGACTCTAAGGGTTATGTCCTGTTACATACTACCTTGTTTAAGAACCACAAAGGGCAGCTGTTTTCACAAACTAGCAAGGATAAAACTGGACACCACGTTAGGCCTGTGTCAAGAGCTGCTAGAGAAACACAAAGGCTTCAGTTGGTACGGGTAAATGGAGGGCAAGGCTAAAGACCACGTAAGGTCTGTATTGAGCTGGAAAGTAATGAAAGTAATGAAGCTAGTACAGACAGAGGACTTGCACTGCGAGAGCAAAGGAACCCCTGCAGGCCATGCATGGCCTGTGTGTAAAAAAGGCAGTCAAGGATGGTGGTGACATTGCAGCCCTACAAAAAAGCTCTAATAAGTAGAGGAGCTTGGATTTCATACTTGAGGGAAAGAAGAGAAACTTTAAATGAAATGCAAAGTAAGTGAAAAGTTATGCTTTTTATCACATGGACCAAACAATGCTTCCTCAGGCTTCTTCCTCAACCTCCTCCTCAAAATCCTCTTCCTCCTCAGCCATAACGTCTTGGTACTTGGTACTGCTGGTACTCAGACGCCAGGTAGTTCACGTTGCTTTCTGCCTCTGAGAACTCCATCTCGTCCACTTGCACATTTAACTGTTTTTTAAAAATTTAAATTTACAACCTCAACTGCACTCTAGTGCCCGATTATAATAGCGTGCGGTCAGACCACAGCCTGCTTTCACAGTGGTCAGGAGATCGCCCTACAAGCAGTCGACGGACCGCCAAGTGCTGGATGTGACTGCTGTGATGGCGGTTGAAAAAGTGCTCTCCAGCACAGCAGCTTGTGCTGATGACCAGGAAAAGGGTCGCAGCACAAGCCACAGTGTAAAAGAGCATTTTGTGCTCATCCTTGGATTGTGTGGCATTCAAAATGTGGTGCTTGGTACATAGTGAATGGAGGTGCATTGGGTACTACATGTGCCCCCAAAGTCACCTTGCAGTGGCCCACGGGGGCGCTGTTTGGGATCCCCAAAGTCCCTTGCTGACAGCCTTTTCATGGCAGTCGGACTGGCATGAAAAGGCTGTTGAAAAGGGACATTGTGATCCCGACGGCAGGGCCTGCTTCCGAACTGCCATCAGTCAAGAGATGTGATTCCGACCGCTGCCCCAACAGGATCATAGAGGTGGTGGCCTCCCCTCCCCTCCCCCCCAATGATTTCGGTACAACCGCCTGCATCATAATGCACTGGCTGGACCAATGGGCTGTGTCTGTTGGCGGGACCCCGCCGGCATCAAAATCAGCCCCTGTATTTTTAGGTGAGTGTGTTCATATGTTTGTATGAATATAGCTTTGTTAGTTTTGAATTCGAGCCGTGCTTGCTAAGGCACAATGTGTAAGGCGCAGGAATGTAACGTGATTTTACTATGATAAGAGTTCCCAGTGCTGGCAAATGTTCAAACAAGTATCTGACCTCACTTTTTCTGGCACCACACAAAACGAAAACTCTGCAGGTTCCACCTCTCAGATTCATCCTCGTAAACTTCATGAGGATTCATTTGTTGGTTGATGTGGCCAGCCTAAACTGGTCGAAGTTACCTCACGAAGGCTAAAACTTGTTTTGTTTCATGAGTATTATGACATTCAGTTTAGAATGCCCTCTTGCATCTAACCTTTATTATAATTAAAGAGTGCAATATTTTGCCAAAATATGCACTGGAAGATGTCCCTTGTTTTGGATGACTGCGTAATTGTGAAAACATTATTTTATTTGTTAACAGAAATGGATATCTATTAAATAGAGATTCCCTTTAGATATTAATCAACATGCGGCCTTATGTGCACTGCATTTACCATAACCACTGAATTCCCAAGTGCTGCTCTACTTATAGGTGACAACAATGTTATGTATTACTCTACAATGGCTTGTCAATACAACGGGTGGTCTATGGAACGCTGAAATTGGAGCTCCACGAGCAAGCCTGTTCATGACAATTCCTCCTCGTCTAAGATAGGTATTCTCAGTCCCCCCCCAGACAGGAGTTTATGCAGAAAGTGCCTGCAGGTCAAATCAATCGGCGAAGCAACCGTCTCTGAGCAACATGGAGGACAAGATGGCAGCCGCCATTCTTTGCTAATGGTGGAGATCAGTCAGCGTTGGTGAGTGGGTGCTGTCTCTGGAGCAAAAAGAGCTTGTAGGGGGGATAAATAGATACATAGAGTACGCACCACTGAAAAAGAGGTGAAAGTGCGTTCTAACCCGAGCAGAGGTTGAGCTCAAAGGAATACAATCAACATTGTAGGGCTGCCATCTTTGGGGTGAACCATATGCCCCGCATTCAAATAGAAAGTGTTAACTCGGTGTCCCCAGGGACCGCTTTTGATGGTGAGCTGTGAGGGAGATCTTGTGGTCTGAAAGATGCAATCACTTGCCTCGTTCAAGAAGCTTTTCTTTGATAAAAATGTCAAGTAGTAAAAAAGTGAGTCACCATTTGTCAAATGTGCTGCAACGATGATAGGAAAGAAATGAAGGAGTTGCAGTTGGGAATGTGAGTCTTATACTGAAGCAATCTTAAAGTACACACTCACCTCCAGAACAGTTTAAAAAAAAAAATGTCTCAGCCCCTGATCAGAGAGGAATGGATGGCATGTTAAGAAAAAAGGGATTCCTTCTGCCATCAATACAAAAATGCATAAGAAATTGCTGAAGTTGGAGAAAAGAACCGCGGTCTTTTAAGCCAGAACTGTGCATTTAGAAAGACGAGTGAAAAAGTCACCACTGCCACAGTTAGTAGAGGTCACAGAAAAAAGTGCAAACTTTAAGAAGTGTGCAGCAGCATTAATTATGATGGGTGAAGAAAAAGTAAAACGCCTTGAGTATTCGATGGGCTCGTGTGAGCCGAGGACCCTTAGTTGGCCAATGATTGAGAGGTCCTCACACCTCAATCACCAGGGACAAGAATTGAATACAGACACAGATGAGAAATCACTGAGTCTTGGGAAATTAGTGAGATTATTCACATGAAAATTGAGACTTGGATGCAGGAGATAGAGTACCATCTTGGCAATGCTCCAGGAGGAGAGTGCATGCTAAGTTAATTAAGATAGTAAATAATCAAATAGGAGGGTTTTCTGTCAGAGCCACAGGCTTCTGATGTTCCACTGAATGCCCCCTGACAGGTTATGGAAAAGAAACACATGATATGTAGAATGGAGTGATATTGCTGGGAGCCAAGTCACTATATTTTGCTGGACCCATAAGAGTGACCACTGATAATATTACTTTTGTCTTCAACCGCGTAGAAGCAGCCAGGCGTTTTAAATAGGGATTGGAAGGTAAGAAAGACTAATAAGGGAGCAAAGGCTAGAATAGAACCAAGAGGTAAAAAGTCTATTCTCAGTGCTGTGTTCCCATTTCTCCTCTTGCTCCGCACACACTCTGGCTACCCAGTGCTGAATTCTTGTTCTAGATCCCCTAAAAATATAAATATGCTTTTACTGTGAATCCCTGTTGAGCATTGCTCAGTGTGGTTCTTTAATATAAACTATAGAATTTCAAATCCTTTGAGAGCAGACTGCCAGTCATTCACATCGTCTCCCTGGATCCTACACCGAAAATTCTCCTTCAATGTGTCTGGGCCGGATTTCAAGGCAGGTAAACAAATCATCTGATGAAGCAATCCTCCATTGAAAGATTTGGTGTGGATTGATTACTCTCCAGGGAATTACTTCTGCCAAGTGATCCTTCATTGTAGGTTTCGTTGCTGGAGGATATAGCCCTGGAGTGGATTAACCTCTGTCAAGTGATTATCCATTGGAAGAGTTCCTGCTGGTGGATAAACCTCCAGGGGATTTACCTCTGTCAAATGATCATCGACTGGAAGATTTGATGCTAGTGGAAAAACCTCCAGTGGAATTATCTCTGCAAGTGATCCCCCACTGGAAGATTTGATGCCGGTGAAAAACTCTCTATAGAAATAAACCTCTGCCAAGTGATCCCACTTTGGAAGACTCAATGCCAGTAGATAAACCTCCAGCGGAATTACCTCTGCTAAGCAATCTTCCCTTAAAATATACCGTGCTGGTGGATAACCGTCCAGCTGTATTACCTTCCTAAGTGATTCTCCATTGGAAGATTCAATGCTGATGGATAATGCCTTCAGTGGAATTACCTCTGCCATAGGGATAGATTAGCAGGGGTAATTCCAAGGGAGAATACCCCACCATCATAGATTCCTTCAACAGAGCATCCAGCCCACAACCGTCACTGCACGTCTTCATTGAAATATAAACTAAGGTACATTTTTAAACATTAAGGGCCTCATCTACAAGAAAATGATGTAGCGCTGCACTGCAAGCCCTTTAGCTGCGCTGTGCTGTGTAATTTTCAAATGAGTCGTATTAACAACAATACAATGCATTCCTGTGCTGTCTCCTGTGCTGGCGCACAATTGGCTCCTATGCGCCAGCGCAGGTACCCTTATGTCATTTCGCAAGGGTGACTGCTCATGCGGGGATGATTGTTTTTGAACAGGACGGTAAACCATCCTGCACAAAAACAATCATTAATTACATTGCAGCACGCATTGAAAGAGGAATAACTAGGAGAAATAACAGTATTTCTCCTTGTTGCACCGTTCCGACGCCTCCCCTGGGGAGGAGCAGTGTTGAAAATGGCAATGTATATGCACATAAGCGGCGTTCATTTGTGTTCACTGTACCCCTTGTTGTAAGCAGAACGGATATCGCGAAACACTGACTGTGTTATCCCGCCAGCATAGACCCATGCACACACGTACACGACAGCCATTTTAGGCACCATGGCCTCTCTGCCTGTTTGTTAAACCCCCGGCACCCCTCCCCGCGCGCACTGCTCATGCATCGGCCATAAAACCCTCTCCCTCTGCGTGACCCTGCTCTAGAAGTAACACTCCTGCTTGACCCACCCCCCCCCATTTCCTCCCAAGAACACCCTTCCCCTCTGCTGACGAGCCCCCCCCCCAGCTGCACTTGGCCTTTCGACCCGGTCCCAAGTCCTAAGACCAAGCCTCGTGGATGTACACCCCCCCTTTTTCTGCCCAGCATAACAAAACCGTGATACACCAACCGAAGTGCCCGATCTTATCGCCTGCCCAACCTTTAATCTGATCATCCCCTCCTGCCCTCGTGTCCTGTAGGAATGTCCGGCTGAGAGATCACAATCTCTTGTTACATTCAGGAGGGGAGGATGACATCTGAGCGACTGGTATGGGAATAGGCCTGAAGCTGGGATTCCAAGCATGCTTTTTTCCTACTTCAAAGCGTCTTTATTGCAATAAGGAATGTTTGTGTATCATAAACATGTGTATAAAAGACGAAGCCTCAGAGAAACTTGTTAGAGCACCTCCTGAAGACACTATGCGAGTGTCCGACATGACAGGCTCTCCTCATGAGAAATAAAACTCTGTTCTTGTTTTCCTGTTGCCAGCGCCCGTCTCTTTATTTGGTAATTGTTTAAGATGGGAACTAAGAGGCGTCTTGCGCCAGCAGCCTGGGCATCAGGTGCGTTATGGGCTGACTTTTCCACAGCAGGATTCTGATTCATTCCCAGGTTTAAAAAATGTTGTAAATCTGGGAATGCGTCAAGTTCAATGGATGTGGCTTGGGAACACCCACAGCAGCACTCACAGAATGCCCCTTTCACACAGAGTATTGCGTGAAAGGAGCTCATATTTACAAGGCCATGAAAAGCCATGCAGGGTGGCTTTACATGGCCTTGTAAATATGGGCAAGCCCATGGCACCGGCGCTGCATCAAAAAAGTGATGCATCACCGGTGCAATAGGCTTGAAAATAAGCCCCTATGCTTCTAGATCAGTTTAGAAAATACTGCAATATTTGAATAAATGTCAGTCCGGTGTAGTCAAATATCTAAAGTCACAGGGGCTATGTGTAAAATGTAGCTGGCAGCATAAAGTATCTCCTGTCTCATCTGCATACTAGAAATATTGTCATCAGCAGCCAATTCATCTCAGGTATTTCCTGTGAAAATAAATCGACAACAAATTGCCACTGTTCAGAGCTAGGTTGGAGCTAGTTTAAAGAAGCACCCTTGACGTTTTAACTGTTAGGGATCTTTCTAATGTAGGTTTATTTTTTGTGTAATTTGCGAAATTCATAGTGCAAAAGAGACAAACCAGTTACAATGTACATTCTAAATGGATCCAGGCCACTTGTAATAAGTCGGTTGGATTACTGTAATGGCCTCCTTATCTCGGCGAATGAACATGTGCTCAACCGACTCCAAGAGGCCCAAAACAACGCGGCCAGACTGGTTCTTAATGTCCCTTCGAGAACCCCATCTAGGCCCCTCTTGGAAGAGCTTCACTGGCTGCCTGTATGCCAGCGCATCAAGTTTAAAATTTGCTGTATTATACATAAGAGTCTTTTCGGATCAGGCCCTCACTATTTGACTCAGAAATTTCAAATTCACACATCGGAACGCCTTCTGCGCTCCAACAGTCAACCTCTATTAAAAATTCCATTCATTAAGAAGGCTAGGCAGGGTGGCCGAGCACTCTCTTATGTAGGGCCTTCTCTCTGGAACAAACTCCCTGTTGACATGGGACATAACACCAATCTTCTCTCCTTCAGGAAGGCACTTAAAACACACCTTTTTCGGGAGGTTTAGACTCCTATCTGCATGTACCTAAGGCACTGCTTTCTGACATCTACAGCGAGCTAAACGCGGACATACCCCTTCGGGGGTCGAGTCCGGCGCTATAGAAGCAAATAAATAAATAAATAAATATATATAAAAAATAGACCCACCTTGAAAGCATGACGAAACTAGTGTCTTGGCAAAATAATCGTACACTCACTCGGAGAAGTGTGGCTCAATGGTTAGAGCGGCAGACCCTGATGCAGCGGTCTAGCCCGGGACCAGGGTTCAATTCCCCACCTCGGCGGGTCTTGACCTCAAAAATTCCACGGACCTGATAATTCTTGCCTCGGTGCCCCTTCCAATCATGGAGTCCCACTCTGCAACTCTGGGCAATAGCTTGCTTAATCTCCACAACGGCCCCCACCATGCTAAGGATGCCTGGCCTCCACCTTGGGGGTGCCCAGGAGTGGACACCTCACAGGGAAAGCCAGGATGGGTTCCACAGCGGTATTCGTACAAGCGCCTTGAGACCCTTGCGGGTGAGTAGTGCGCTATACAAGTATCAATTTACATTTACTCGTGTAAGTATTGTAACTTGTTAGTGCTATTATTTTTTACAGTGTAATGATATTACAAAATATACACAATATGTTGATAGAAGAGAAAGTTCATTGAAGGGTCACTGTTCTTATAATCTCCAATATAGACCTTCTTGCAAACAATACATTTTTGTTTTTCAAAAAGGAAAATGATTGTTGATGACTTCCAAAGGCGTAGGTTTAATTTCCGGCTCCTGAGTCATAAAATGATGTTCGTTTGCTGGTTCTTTTCGTGTTAGGGCAAATTATTGAAAGTGATGTAAGTAGTGCATATAGTGGTGAGCCAGGGGTTGCTTAAGTTGGTCAGTAAACATGTCTCCCGGGATGGTATCTTGTATGGTTGTATGTTGTAACAACGAGTTCCACAACAACGACTACCCTAACAACGAGCTTGCTACCACAACCTCGTCTAAACCATGATTTGTTTTACCACGCATGCCTTTACCACGATTTTTGTGGTAAAGGCATGCATATCAACTACTACCCCGAAACAAACACGATCACCCACACCCCCTCAAAATTAACACAACCCCTTGTAAACTAATCCCAACCCCTTCCACCCCTGAAAGCGAACCCCAACCCCCACACCCCTGAATACTAACCCCAAATTCCCCACCCCCTAAAAACGAATCCCAAACCCTGCACCCCCTTAAAACTAACCCCAAAGCCTCCACCCCCTGAAAACTTTCCCTAACCCCTTCGACCCCTGAAAACTAACCCCAAACCCCACACCCCCTAAAAATGAACCCCACCCCTCCACCCCCTGAAAACTCACCCCAACCCCACACCCCACACCCCCTAATACCTAACCACTAACCCCTCTTACCTGTTCCTGTGCAATGCAAGCTGAACGCCGCCCTGCCCGAACGTCTTTGTTCGGCTGGCATGAATCTGGAACTCGTTGTTCTGGAGTCGTGGCAAAGGTTGTTTCTTATCTTGTAGACCACAGCAAAGGGACTCCTAGATCCCCACTGTCTGTTAAAGCACTCAGGGGCAGATTTACAAGAAACGGACGCATCTCTGCGTTAGAGCAGAGATGCATCTGTTTCCTTGCGCCATGCAAAAAAAGCCTTGTGCCACCATGGATGTGTCGCATTTACAATGCTGGGCGCCATGGCGCATGGATTGACAGATGCATCACGCGTCTGTTGATGCAAAGGTCACGCATTGCTAGAGTCGTGTCGCAAGCACAACGCAACTCCAGAAATGCTCATGAAGGCAGATACCTATTGTGCTGCGTCACTCCTTATGCCTTCTTGCAGGTGTAAAGTTTTGACGCAGTGGCGCCATAGAAGTGGTGCAGTGAAATATTGTAGATTTCACTGGGTCACTTCTACCAGGCTTTCTTGCGTCGGAAACGCCCACCCTGCATACATTACACCTGACGCAGCTATAATGTGGCGCAGGGCTTTACAACGTGACGCATCTCCCTAGATGAATCACGTTGTAAATGTGTCACAATGTGGTACATTGTTTACGCTGCACCACAAAAGTGATGCAACTGCAGCGCAATAGTATTGCAAGCGGCGTGTAAATTTGCCCCTCAGTAACTTGGATTTGAATTACTTGGTGTTCACAGACTCTCAACCTCCGTTAACACATTGTTCCTATTGTGGCAGGAACACTTGCCGCAAGCCCCCCTTTCTGACAAAGTCCCTAGAGCTCTGTAAGGCACACTGGTGCAGGCCCAGGAAAAAGTAGGGAGGAACATATGAGAAGTGGGGTGGACTTCATTAATATCTGGTATCATGGGATCTAAAAATTCTGCTTTACCCATTACTTGACTGCGTTACCGGGGTGATCGGTGAATCATGAGATGGAAGGTATTATGGCTTAATGGTGGATACGAAACCACTTACCAGCATGCGTTAGAATAAAGCTAAAACAAACCTTAGCAAGTACTGAGCAGACTCCTGGAATCTGAGTGCCTCTCAGGAACACCTACAAGTAGGGTTGCCACACTGTCAGTTTTCTACTGGCACCACCGGTATTTTAATGTCCCGGTCGGGGCAAACATAAGCAAATCACCTAAAGCCGGGTTTTTTAACCCTTATCTCACACATGTCCACCTTTTAGAGGAGGAAAATTGTATATTTTTTTTTATGGTAGGGAGAATGTGTGCCGCCCATTGACATCTACTAAAGAAGAGGATATTTCAGGCGGGAGACAGCTAAAATAAAGCCATTTTTGGCTTCAAAATCGGGAATTTCCTGGCTGTATCTGGTGTATTGGCATATATGCTCTAGTGCTGTAGAGGTCAAGTCAAGCTGCTATTTTGGTAAGTGTTAGATCTTCCACTCAATGATGTTTCATCCGTCTTGTGTCCCAGGTTTGTGGAGAAGGCTTTCATTTTCTAAAGAGGCGAGTGCCAATTCCTGTGTGTGCTTCGTGCCTGTTTCCTGATTCTAGAGCGTGGAGGTCCACCGTGGGTTTAGGAGGGCAAGATCCATGTCAGATATTTAGCATAGCTGCTTAATATACCTTTACATTCACTAACTAAATATAATTTAGTAAGACAAAATATGAAGTTGTATTTATTTCACACCAGCAGGTTTTCCTTTCTGAGCTTTTCAAGTGAAGCCCGAGCAGACCTTGCACCGACCGACAAAAGCAAGTCAGTTTTAAAACTAAAATCTTTAAAACGCTATGCAGGAGTTCAGGAGTTGGCTTCCCTTCCTGAAGAATCCTGCCCTCCAGTTGACCTCAAAGCATGACTTCTTAAAGCCATCAGGCCCAAAAACCGGTTGATTCCAGGGCAGTTTCACAACCAGCATGACAACAAATATAATCTAGGTACATAATCAAACGTGATGTTGACATGAATTCTGAAGTTCAAAAAGTCGCAGAGTAGTGCCAAGAACTCTGCTATAATTAGTTATGTTTTTTTCCAAGTCAAAAATTAGAATGTTGAATGGGACGTGGCCTTTTTCCTGGAAAAAGAGACATTGTGTGGAAGATGGCAATTCTGATAGTGAGCACCTGTTCAAACTGCTGACCTGAAGTATATATGGCCTGTTCTGCGGCAAGACAATGTAAGGCAGTCATCATCAGTGTCAAATTTCTCCCAGGAGCATTAAATATGGCACACTGTAATTGTGGTAGGTGGCAAATGTCAAGGACATACAATGAAGGTGTATGAAATCCTTACACCAGCCCCGCTGGATTTCTTTGTGACTCCACCTTTCCACCCCTTTTCAGCAAACATCGGTTGCATTGAAACTGATTAATCAATTACTGCAGCCCTGTGCTCTGATTATGCAAACCCCACCATCCAGCACTGGAGCCCTCTTCTAATCCAGGCTGCAAAGGGTTGGTCTCTCTTGAGGCCTGTTAATAGTAGGGCTGCAGCTGTTGTGGGAGGTGTGACCAGAGAATACGGTAGATTACCTACAAGCAGAGGCCAACTGGGGATTAATACCCGACTAATCCGGCACTCACTTTAATAGTTTCTATGATCACATTCATTTAAATTAGCAGGACTAAAAATACATATGTTACTAAAAGTGCATGGTATGGGGCATCTTCTCTGCTGGATCACCAACCAGGGTTCATCATCAGGGGAGTGTAGCTGGGTTCAATATATTCGTGTACTAGTCTAGGTGGGGCCCAACACTCCAGCTCACAGAAGATGCACAGGTAATTATTGGATAATGATAAATAGAAAATAATCAGGCATTGCTGTCATCCTGTGGTTTCCGCATCAAGGAAGAGAACTTTGAAGTTCTCTGTAGGGATGCTGTCCCGGAAGCGATCTCCACAGCATGATCTGCATTCTATGATAAATTACATAGCAGAGCGGGTTTATTCTATCTTTCATATACAAACAGTACAGCTTGCTGCCCATTAAAGAAAAGTGTTCAGGGGTGTATTACTGAGCAGTGAAGAACGTGGATTTACTATTCCAAATTATAAAATGCAAATAAAAGCTATACAAATATAAGTATAACATAAATACTCAAATGGTTCTCCTCATTCCTATCATCAAGATCTCAATTTGTTCCAATGGAATCATTCAAATCGCCTACCTTATCACAAACATGTGGGTAACACATCAATCAACTTTATCGCTTTATTTATTCAATCTATATATGAAACCACTGAGTGCTCTAGTCAAGAAGATAGGCTCACAGCAAAACACATAAGGTGATGGACGGAATGTTGCACATTGGCAAAACATTCACCCCAGTCACAGATCTGGGTTTAAAATCCATCGTTATTTTGCTCACCGCGCCACCCCAGTTCAGACATGGCCATATGCAAATCAGTCTTGACCCTGTGCCTCATGGGAACAGTCCAGCCCGAACTGCCAAGCCATGTCTTCCCTGGACCGGAATCAAGCATCCTAGGACTGGTTTCTGGCTATCAGCCGTCATCAGCCAGGATGACGTATGTGGGAATAAGGGGCACCTGGAGATGGCAGGAGTATACGATTGTTTCGGCTTATGCCCCTCCTAAATTGCAGGCAGCTACACTGAAAGGGGTACAGATATCCTCCTTAATTCATCAGATACCCTACAGGTTCTGGGGGGGGGATTTCAATGACGTGCTGGTCCCGACGCAAGACAGAACAGGAGACAGGACCAGAGACCAGACCCCGACCTTACTCTCTAAGATGATTAATACCCTGGGACTGACGGATGTATGGAGATGGTTGCACCCAGACGTCAGGGCCTATTCATTTTTTTCGAGCGCCCACAGGGTCCACTCTAGACTGGACTATATTTTCCTTGCCCGACATGTCCTGGCGAGAGACGACTTAGCTGAGTACAAAGCCAGAGAGATCTCAGATCACTCCCCGCTCCTGGTGGGGGTAGGGAGGAGGAAGGACAGGAGAAGTGGGTCCTGGAGGCTGACAGTCTGGGACCTGCAGAACCCGGCCATATTGAAGGGCCTCAGGGCCGATGTCAAAGTTTACGTAGCCGAAAATGAGGGTTCGGTTTCGTCCAAAGTGGTCTTCTGGGAGGCCTTTTAGGCGGTCTTGAGAGATAGGGCACAGAATAGGCTGGCGGAGGAGACCCGGAAAGTCCAGAGGGACATTGAGGCACTGGAAACCCAGATACTGGAACTGGAAAGGGGACACCAACTTATTACAGACACAGGGACCCTTCGTAAGCTGATGGATGTTCAATGTCAATATAGGGACATGGTAACGGGAGAGGTCAAAACACAGGCGCTGGCGACGCTACATCGTTTATACGATGTGGGGGACAAATCGGGAAAGTTGCTTGCATGGCTGAGCAGGAAGGAAAGAGATGCCAGATGGGTAGAGCAGGTTCGAGACACCCAAGGGAACCTGATGAGGTCGGACGCTCACATTAGAGAGGCTTTTGCTATGCACTACAAATTATTCTTTGAAGCAAGGGACTTAGGGACACAGGAAGATGCCCTGAAATACATAACGCACTTGGACCTCCCAGTGCTGGCTGCCGAAGACCTCGGCAACCTAGAGGCTGACATCATGCTAGACAAAGTTAAGAAGGCCCTAGCTAAACTGCGGGCGGGAAAATCCCCTGGCCCAAACGGGTTCAAGGCAGAGTTTTTTAAGCGAACAGCAGACTTACTGGCCCGTCATCTGCTGGGACTCTTTGAAGGGGCGGTACAGGAGGGGAAACTGCCTCCAAACCTCCGCATGGCCACGATAATCCCGATATATAAGGAAGGTAAACCAGCGGATGAATGTTCGTCCTATCGCCCTATCTCCCTCTTGAATATCTCCCTCTTGAATATTGAAGTGAAGCTATTGGCGACCATTTCAGATTGAGGAGGTTGATACCAGAACTAGTCCATCTGGATCAAACTGGGTTCCTTCCGGGTAGGGCCACTAGATCTAACCTCCGACGGACCCACAACTGGTTACAGGAGGTGGGCAAGAGACGGGACCCTCATTGGTTTCTATCTCTAGACGCCAAAAAGGCGTTCGATGCAGTCCACTGGCCTTTTTTGGAGGGAGTCCTGGTGTGGCTTGGTTTTGGTCCCAAATTCGGGAAGTGGGTCCAATTGCTGTACACGGATCCTAGAGCTAAGGTTAAGGTAAATGGGATTTTATCCTGGGACTTCCCGGTGAGACGGGGGACCAGACAGGGGTGCCCCTTGTCTCCCCTGCTTTTTACGCTAACGATTGAGGTGCTCGCGGGTGCAATTTGGCAAAACGCGGACATTAAAGGTTTTCAACTAGGATCGGCGGATATCGCGGAGAAAAAATATCTCTCTATGCGGATGATGTCCTCCTATACATAACGCACCCAGAAACTACGATACCGGCACTGTTCTCAGAGCTGCAGAGGTACGGAGCTCACGCAGAGTACAGGATAAACTGGCATAAGTCAGTCCTATACGATCCTCGGGGACAGGAGCAATGGACGAGCCTCCCAGAGAGGCTACAGACGACTAGTGAGGGCTTTACCTATCTTGGTGTGTTTATGACGCTCGAAAGCAGCCGCTCTTATGACAAGAATATAAGACAGATAGTGCATAATTTTATAGAAGATGCGAATAGATGGCGGCTGCTTCCCCTTACAATCCTAGGCCGTGCGGCCATGTTTAAAATGATGACGCTGCCCAAGCTCCTATATGCATTTCAAAACGAGTACTACCCCCTCCCCCGTAGGGTGTTCGTGGAAATGAACGCAGAATTGCGAACCTTTCTGTGTTTGGGTAAGCAACCGCGGGTGGCACTGACGACCCTGCAAAGACACCAGTACAGTGGAGGGATCTCACTCCCTAACATCGAGGCCTACTATTGGGCAGAACACTTGGTGCCCATCAACGATTGGTTCCACGCCCCGGCTCTACACCCCACATACGCACTTGAGAGACACACAATGGCTACCCGTCCGTATAAATATTATTTATATGGGGGCAAAGGGAGGGGGAGACTGCTGCCGGCTACCAGGCTTACCTTGCCGGTCTGGAACTGAGCGACCAAGACCGTAGGCTGGGAGAAGAGGCCCACTAGACAAACACCGTTGTGGCACTGTACCTGGCTGCAGGAACTGACTAAATTGAAGGGGTTTAAGAGGTTGGACGACATAGGGATCTCGATGCTAGGCGATGTGACTGCAAAGGGGGAATTGAAGTCTTTCCAAACACTGAGGGCGGACTTCGGCCTGCATCGCACGCAATACTTTAAATATGCGCAACTGAGGCATGCCTGGCGGGCGGAAGGGATCCCAGTGGACACACTCCCTGAATATGCACCTTTAGAGGGCCGCCTCCTACAGGAACAAATTCTGGAAAGGGCGGTATGGCTCACATATAAGACTCTTATGAATAACATGTCCGATGACCTGGGTACCCTTAGAAGCAAGTGGGAGGGTGATGTGGGAGAAATGGACACGGTGGACTGGGATACAGTTCTAATGCATCCAAGAGGGGTAGCTATTAAATCCCGGTTGAGGCTCATTCAATTTAACGTCCTTCATAGGACCTATTTTGACAGGGTACGCTTACACAAAATGGGAAGAGCTGGAGACACGAACTACCTGAGATGTGGGCGAGATGAGGGGGATTTTTACCACATAATATGGTCCTGCCCGATAATTCAGGTCTACTGGACAGAGGTCCTGAGAGAATTGGGGGAGGTACTGGAGACTTCCCTGCCACTAGACCCTAAACTGGTCCTGTTGGGTATGACCAACGATGTGGATCTCGCACGCCCGCTACTGATTTTCCTGGTCCTGGCTTTGGTGGTAGCCAAGAGGGATGTGGCAAAGAAGTGGAGGGTAGCCGCGCCACCGCAGCTGGAAGAGTGGCGGAGAGGTCTGGATCTATATATGGCAGCTGAAAGGGTCACATATAAGGCAAGGGGATGCCCTAAGAAATTTGGGAGAGTCTGGAGCAAATGGCGGAAATATCATGGACTTGATGGGGGACTATGAAAGTGGTCATTGGGAGAAGGTGCGTCCATGGGCACAGGTACACCGGAAGGAAGCCCGCTATGGCAATACAGACTTGGGCCCGGGAAAGCTCTGGTGAAGATATTTGCTCTGAATAAGACTATACTGATTTTAATGGTGATGCTTGGTAGGTGGGGGGCTGGGGGGAAGGGTGTGATGACCGATGATGACATGATTGTATTGTTGTTACATAATAAAATGCAAATAAAAATAATTTTAAAAAAAAAGACTGATTTGCATATGACTGGGTTCAAGCTGGAATGGCATGGTGAGCAAAAAATCGATGGATTTAGGCCCAGATCTCTGTACTGGGGTGAATGTATGACATTGTTCTGCATTCTGTCCATCAACTATTGTTTTTGTATTTGTCACCCCGAGTGGGACGGGTATGCTCAGACGTGAGTCCCGTGCTCTCCATGCCACTGGAATCAAGCTATCCTGGCTGATGAGGGCTGAAAGCCCGAAACTGGTCCTAGGATGCTTGTTTCCAGTCCAGGGAGGACCTGGCTTGGCAGTTCGGTCTGGACTGTTCCCATGGGGCACAGGGTCCAGACTGATTTGCATATGGCTGGGTTCAAACTGGAATGGCATGGTGATCAAAAAAACGATGGATTTAGGCCCAGATCTCTGTACTGGGGTGAATTTATGAGATTGTTCTGCATTCTGTCCATCAACTGTTGTCTTTGCATTTCTCACCCCGAGTGGGACGGGTATGCTCAGATGTGAGTCCCGTGCTCTCCATGCACTGGCATCAAGCTATCCTGGCTGATGAGGGCTGAAAGCCCGAAACCGGTCCTAGGATGCTTGCTTCCAGTCCAGGGAGGACCTGGCTTGGCAGTTCGGGCTGGACTGTTCCGATGGGGCACAGAGTCAAGACTGATTTGCATATGGCTGGGTTCAAACTGGTATGGCATGGTGAGCAAAAAATACAATGGATTTAGGCCCAGATCTCTGTACTGGGGTGAATGTACGACATTGTTCTGCATTCTGTCCATCAACTGTTATTTTTGCAAGAAGATAGGCTTAAACATTCACCAGTATATAGTATAGATGTGACCCACCTTTATTTGAACATCTCCAACCCAGGAGTATTGCACCCATTTTAAGAGACCATTATTGCTAACACTTAAGAACAGAATTGATTTAAAAAGAGCCTGCTTCCTGCACATGATGATTCACCTCACCCTGCCATCCCACCTAAGAAGTAAACTTCATATCACCGGTGGTGAAAGGAACACCAGAGGCACACTGACACCGCTTCATCAAATTCCAGTGACAAAAAAATCTAATACTCTCAATCAAGCTTTCTCCAATCACACCAATGAACTTGGAGGAGACTCTCAAAGTAACTCAGATGCAATTCAGACTTAGTAGCCTTGCAGGAGGCTCTAAAATCCACCTATTTTAACTCTACCTGAAACCAGATAATGTTACAGCCACATCAGTTTACTTGTTTTAATTCTTGTAGCTGTTATTTAATCAACTTTCCATGGATGATGCATAATGGTGTAGTTGTAATCATGCAATCACAGACCCCAACGTTCAATGTGAGGAGCCAGTTTTGCCTCTGGATTGCCAAAGATAGTCAACAATGCTTGATGATCTGTTGCAAGCATGAAGGGCTTCCCATTCAAGAACACATGGAAATGTTCACAAGCCCACACCACTGCTAAGCTTTCTTTCCCAGGTTGTGAATAAGCACGTTCAGTTTGGGACAAACTTCTGCTTGTATATACCACAATACGCCTACGAGCATTTGGGTGTCCCCTGTGCAAGGATGATGCCTAACCTGACAGAGCTACCATCAACAGCAACCTCAGTATGAAACTTTGGATCACAGTATGCTATTTCAAAAGCAGTCTCAATAACATGCTTGATTTTTTGGAAGCTTTGCTTGCATTCATGTGACCACAGAAAAGAAACATTCTTTTTCGTCAAGTCTCTAGATGGCACACTGACAGTGGCAAAGTCTTGTTTGTTTCTAGAGAAGTAGCTGGCCATGCCTAGGAAAGGAATGAACGTAACTTGGAAATATCTTGCCAGGGACTGGCAGTTGACAGCGCTTGCACTTTAGCTGGATCGGGTGTCATGCACCCATCAGAAAATATATGGCCAAACTTTGTCCTATGGAACTCACATTTATCAGCAGTCAAAGTTAAACAGCCATCAGTGAGCAACTTACACACTTGCATTAGAGCTTTGTTATGCTCCGAAAACCAATATGTCATCACTATAATTGAAAGCATTCATGACAGGCTATCTACACATCGAATTACATCTTATAATAGCTCTGCACTTGATGACATACCAAAACTTAGTCTTTTGTAGCTAAACAAACCAACCTGTGTAGAAAAGGTTGTAATGTACCTGTAATTCTCCTCCAGTTCCAACTGATGATATCCTTTGTTAGGTCAAGGCGTGAGAATACCTTTGCACCATTCAATTGTGTTATTATGTCGGCAATGTGCTGACCTGGGTTTCGTTCTCTTTCAATTGCCTTGTTCGCTTGATGAATATCAATGCAGACGCGTACAGTTCCTTCACTGTCCTTTTTGGGTAGTACCACTATGGAAGACACCCATGGAGTTGGACCAGTGGAACTCTCAATGGTATCAAGTTTGAGTAAGTATTCAAGTTTATTTTCAGTAGCTTCCTGTAAGTGAAAGGAAATTCATCTGTGTCTTTGAGTAACAGGACGGATGTCCTCATTAATGTCTAATTGGACTTTCATAGTCTTGAGTTTTCCCAACCCAAGATACAATGAAGAGAATTAGCTTACTATTTTGTAATGAACATTTATGTTATAGTTCGTGGATTTCAGTCCCATTTCAGTAGCCTTGCTGAATAAACAGGCGCTTGATGCCCTAATTTGAAGTACATGAATGGGTGCTTGTACTTTTTTTTTCTTATGCTTCATTGTTGCTACAAATGAACCTTGTCTGTTTAGTGGCGTTAATGCAGCCCACGATTACACTTTAGTTTTCAATGACGGAATTCGGTATAATGGAGACAGTTAATTATTTTTCTCCTCAGGCATAATTTTGACACACCACTATCGATAATGAAAGGTATTGAACAACCATTGACGTTTTGCGTGATTTTCAGACAATGTTTGAATGGCTTTGTTGCTTTGTCATGTCGACTTCTCTTGGACAGATATTTTTCCTCACATGTGGCCAGTCCAGCCTGCGCACGTTTCTCTGAGGTTGACATCTACATGGCACAACCATCTTCTTCACTTTCACTTGACAATGATACAGAAGAACTGTTTGCAGAAGATTTAGATGTCCATCGACTTCGTTTGATGATGATTTGCTCCTGCTGATGTGGGTATTTGGGTTTATGGGCATGCGCCGAATGTCGCTTCTGGAAAGTTAGGATTACCATTTTGTTTTTGCGCCGTGATGCACTTATTTTTTCCAGACCAATAAAAAATAGTTCTCCTTTCCACAGCCTTTGCAGATGTGCCCAATTGTGGGATATTTACATTTGTGTGGAAACAAATATCCACACCTGAAGCCCAGCTTCTTTTTCTGTGGAGAATTCCCTCTGCGTCCCTCTGCGTCCCTCGGCCTTGCGCTTTGGCTTACTTTGCACATTCATGACTGCCTCACTCTGGGCACCTCTGGTCTCTATATCAGCAGCTTGTTGATCAGCACACTTTTCAGATCTCGCAGCCATACGAACTTGCTCCATACTAAGAGTTTCTCTCAGCATCGTCGTCTGAACAAATTTGACAAACATCTGTCAATCACTCTGAGGTATACAGCTTCCTCATCATTAAATTCATTGAACTTATAGTGTTTGATGAACATATACAGTCTCTCAACAAGCTTGTCAAAGGTCTCACTGGCTTTCTGTCATTCATGGCTGAAGATGTACCTTTCGTAATTTACATTTGGCATTGGATTGAACTTGAGATTCAAGGCTGCTATGATTTGACTGTATGTAATTTCGTCAGATTTCAGCATTTTCTTTATGACTTCTTTTACACCTTCAAACACAAGGAGATGATGGACGGAGTACTGAAACTTTTCAGATCCTCACCCCTAGTCACAGATCTGGGTCGAATCCATCATTGTTCTGTAGCTCACTTCACCACACTAGTTCAGACCCAGCCATGTGCAAATCAGTCTTCACACTGTTCCTCATGGGAACAGTCCAGCCCAAACTGCCAAGCCAGATCTTCCCAGGACCATAAACAAGCATCTTGGGGCCGGTTTCAGGGTAACAACCTCTCATCAGCCAGGCTAGCTTGAATCCAGTGGCAAAGTGAGCAAGGGACCCACATTTGGGCATTCCCTGCCAACTTAGGGACAACAAAGCAAATACAAGGAAAAAATGGACAGAGTGACGAAACCTTTCACACACTCACTCCTAGTCACAGATCTGGGTTGAATCCATCATTGTTCTTTACCTCACATCGCCATCCCAGTTCAGACCCAGCCATTTGCAAATCAGTCTGGACCCTGTTCCTCATGGGAACAGTCCAGCCCAAACTGCCAAGCCACATTTCCCTGGACCAGAAACAAGCATAATGGGACCGGTTTCCGGTGTTGTCCCAAAACCGGTCCCAGGATGCTTATTTCCGGTCCAGAGAGGCCCAGGCTTGGCAGTTCAGACTGGACTGTTCCCATGAGGAACAGGGTCAAGACTGATTTCCATATGGCTGGGTCCAAACTGGGGTGTCGTGATGAGCAAAAGAATGATGGATTAAACCCAGATCTTTTTGACTGGGGGTGAATGTTTGGATTGTGCATCATTCCATCCATCAATTTTTTCCTTTTTCTTTTACACCTTCACCAGTAAGATTAACAAGGTACTTGATAATCATTTTGTTATCTGCTTCTTCAATCGCATCAATGAAATCATCAAATGACTTTATCCAGGCAATCCATTTGTCGCCAATATTCAGCTTTTTGTCGGTATCAAATGGTGGTTGTGGTTTCTTGAAAACGGAGGCATTGTAACCATTGTGGAACTTACTGATGTGGAGAGTAGAGTTCTCTCCAATGCTATTTGGTGATCTTGTGAATGCAAACAAGCTCTGAGTGTTTGTGATATACTGACCTCTGGATCATCTTTGATAATTAAAGTAACACAAGAAGGGAGTGAAGAGGTAATGCTCAAAAGAGCAGAAGAGGCGGCTACGTCCGCCTCAAGTTATATTGTCAAAAAACAAAGGGATTCCCCCTATGGGAAAGTATAGACGTGTTCCTCCAGAATACGGGTGTCTCCTACAATGGTGAGAAGCACACAGCTTTGTTTAAATACCCCTCATCCACCAAAAGGACCCTTGGTGGCATGCTTCATCATTAGGGTCTTCACGCCCGCTGCGGGGCGGGGCGTGCTGCGACCTACGACTACATGGGAACACTAGTTATGAAAAACAATACTATGAGTGGTGTAGGAGTGCGAGTTGAAGGGTCAGATGTAAGTGAATGGTGAATGGTGACCTTTTTTAAAATACCTGGCTCCGTAGAAAAAATAAATTTTAATGTTCCTTTGGGCTGGTATCGTTAAAAGTGGGGAATGAGATGGAGATACTATACTTTAATGAGCAGTGTCTCCTCTGTCAACATATTTTGAAGCCCTCCCCTGGCTTCTCATCAGGACTTAGAAGAGATCCCTTCTACACTCAAATAACATTTTTGCATTATTTAAAAGCAGTCACGGGCATGACGGTCTGCTGACCCCAGAAGGCCACCATCCCTGTGATGAAAGTGAATAGTAGTGGGTCGCAAGTTGCAACCTAACTCATTAGTATTAAAGAGATGGGGCAAATTGCAACCCACTACGTTTCGGGATTTTGTGAATGAACTTATTAGTACATAGATCAGTTCACAAAATACCAATGTATTCGGTTAATGTCAGTGCCCATATTGACACAACTTGTACAGAATGCATTCTTGGTACATAAGTAAGAGAATGGAAGAAAAAAGGGAAACAAAGATTCATAAAATTGCATCTGTAAAAGAAGCATTTACTTTTGAATTTCTGATTGTGCTGTACAAGTGGAATGGTCCTGCTAGAGGTCTGCACCAGCAGTAGATATAAACTGATATTGAATCGTGTTTCTACCCGGCCTTATATTAAAGTCCTTTACTTTAGAAATTAAATCTCTGATTTGCTTATCAACCATGAGTGTAATCCAAGTGAGCAATGCACTGCCTATTTACGTTTCACTCATTTCAGCTCATGTTGAATGGTATATGTGTCTGTGGCCTTTAAGGGTTGTGATGATGTAATCCTATAGGTTTGCTTTTAGAATAGTCTTGCATAGTAACTATTGTGAATGAGTTGCCTCTGTGTGTCTGGGTGAGAGCAGAGTATAGATAGGTGAGACCTCATGCACATCCAAATCTTTACCTCTCTGCAGAGTAGAGAGAGCAATGGCATTGCTCACATACCGGCCTGTGTCTGCCCCACTCGCCCCATTTCCCTGCTTGTTGACTCCTCAAACTGCATTCCGTCATCTATTTCATCTCCACTTTGCTCCCAGTTAGGCTGACTCCGTTGGAGGAAGAGCCTCCCTTTTGTGTGACACTGGAGATTTTTCAAGCTCCACCATGTTAATCTCAGGAAGCGCATAGTGCCGGTTTCTGTTTCCATATGGCACGCTATTCTTGTAACTGATAAGCCCAGGACGCGCTTAGTGCCGGCTTCTGCATGATATTTGACATTCCATTATCTACTTATTCCGTTGTCCTTTGAATCATCTACCACCTCAACTTTGGCCGTTTAAGCACTTTTTTAACTACAGTGTGAAGCCCCCCTTGTGGTGTTTTCCTCACCTATTAGCATTATATATTCAGGGATTGCGAAGCCCCCTACCAAGAGAACACCTCTACTGATTTATGGTCTCATGAATTCGAGATTCCTTTGATTGTCAAGTTTTTTCAGTGTTGCATTTATACAATTCTATATACTTGAATGTTATGATACAATGACACCATGCCACCGCCTTAAATAAATTGTTCTTGATCCACTGACGGAATATTTATTGTAAAGCAAAATTGTATCAGCTGCGCCCTGACGAAGGATTTGTTGGAAAAGTATCCACTCCGAAACGCACGTCGGCGCTGTTCTTAGTCTTGAAATTATTTTTGTATTTTTTACATGGCAATTATTTACTTGTAATGTATATGGTAATTGTTTTTCTGTTTTTGTTAGTTAGTGTGTTATGATCAAACTACGTCTTGCTCAGTTGGGATGTGTATGGTATGAATGATGATTGTGTGATGTGTGGTGCTAAATTATTTTTGTATATTTTTTTATTGTTCTTACTTTGGGGTCTTTCTGCTTTTGAATCAAGCATGTTGTTCTTTCTACATAAATGAATTTACATATATTTAATTTTTTTAAATATCTTTTGATACAGTAATAGTAATAAAAATAACTTCATAAATAGCCTTTCTGTGGGACAATGATACTGTTTTCTCATTTAGGATATATGACCTATTGATTAATTAATGTTTAGAGCGAGGTTTCTGTTTTTGTTTCTCGTTATTCCCTGCTCCACTCACCCTATACTCAGAACCTCAGTGACTCTCTTTAGTTTTTTGAATTATCCCAGTTAGGGAGACCACCTGGAGCACTTCCTGACACATGACAGAGTTCTGGAGACAGAATGATTGTCACATATGTGCTAATTGAAATTATGATTGTGTGAAAAATTAAGCAGGTGCTCAGCCGTGGCAGTATGGACAGAATCAAGTGAATAAAATGCATCATTTGATGTGTGGGGTGGGGAGGTAGTGACCTAGAGACTGCTCAAAGATCTCTGCAGTGGTTGCTTCATGCACACTGTTTTCTGACCAGCTTTTGCCAGCCACGGCACCCCTTGACTGACTCTGCAGTCAGATTTCGTAAACATAAATAACTACTTTTTTATGATCTATCCTCCGTGCCAGTTTTTGATTACTAAATATTTACCATAAACCTTTCTTTTGAGATGCTCAGCCAGAATTCGTCCCATGTTCTAACGCTGGATGACTTTGAGACATGCGTAAGGGAAAAAAATCACCTTTTTAATGGGTTGTTTGCATGGATCACAAACAGTCCTGCCTACTAAAAAATATTCACAGTATGAGGAGGTGGCGGTGCCTCATGCAGGTATGTACCTAAGGAGTCCCTCCCCCACACAATAAAAACCCCTTCTTAAAACAAGCATTGGCATAGCCAATAGGTGTCGCCTTTGGGACCTTATAAGTGTTTAGCCAGAGATATTGACTTTGCCAATGTCTTTAATCTATGCTGTAGAGAAGAGTGACTGCTGTATAGCATGCTTAAAGGTTATAATAAAAAAATGTCAGAAGCCTTTTTGTTAACTTACATATGACCAAGAAGGCATTATGTACAATTATACAACCATATTTAAAAAAGTATTTACAATAAAAAATGTCTTCAGTTTTCTTTTGTCTTTGAAATCCTGGCAACTTCTTTCTGCCTGTTCCAATGGTTGTTTGTTATAGATTTTTGTTGTTAGGGGGGGCATAAACAACGGGAGGGTGAAGGTTAAGAAATAGTATTTGTATTACAACACCAGCAGCAGACGGATGTCATGCGGAGGTGGTGGTGCTGCACCGGTGCTCATGGGGTGCAGAGCTGGGTCTCAGGTGGCACTGAGTGATGCTGAGTTGGTGCTGTGGTGATGTGGTGCTGCACTGATACTTAGGTGGTGCTGTGCTGATGCTGAATTGGTGCTGCGTTGGTGCTGAATTGTTGCTGAGGTGGCGCTATGTGCTGCTGAGGTGGCACTGAGTGATGCTGTTGTGGCGCTGAGTGATTCTGAGGTGGTGCTCAGTGATGCTGTGGTGGCACTCAGTTATGCCTAGGTGGTGCTCAGTGATGCTGTGGTGGTGCTCAGTGATGCTTAGGTAGTGCTGAGTGATGCTGAAGTGACGCTGAGTGATGCTGTGGTGGCGCTCACTGATGCTGTAGAAGCACTGACTGATTCTGTTGTTGTGCTGAGTGATGCAGTGGTGGCCCTGAGTGATGCGGTGGTGCCGCTGAGTGATGCTGTGCTGGCGCTGAGTGATGCTGTGGTGGCGCTGAGTGATTCTCAGGTGGGGCTGAGTAATGCTGTGGTGGCACTGAGGTTGCTCTGAGTGATGCTGTGGTGGTGCTGAGTGATGCTGTGGTGGCGCTGAGTGATGCTGTGGTGGCGCTGAGAGAGATGGTGTGGTAGCGCTGTGTGATGCTGAGGAGGTGCTGAGTGATGCTGTGGTGGCGCAGAGTGATTCTGTGGTGGCGCTGAGTGATGCTGAGTTGGTGCTGAGTTATGTTAAGGTGGTACAAAAGGGGGTGGTGATGGACGGAGCATCTGAACCAATCAAACACTCACACCCAGTCAAAACATCTGGGTTTGATACATCACCGTTCTTTAGCCCACTCTGCCACCCCAGTTCAGACATGGCTATATGCAAATCAGTCTGACCCAGTGCCTCCTGGGAACAGTCCAGCCCGAACTGCCAAGCAATGCCTTCCCTGGACCGGAAACAAGCTTCCAAGGACCGGTTTCTGGCATTACAGCCGTCTTCAGCCCGGCTTGCTTGAATCCAGTGGCAAAGTGAGCAAGGGACTCACGTCTGAGCATACCCTGCCACACTTATGGCGGCCAAAGCGGTACAAAAGGGGGTGGTCATGGACGGAGCACCTGAACCAATCAAACACTCACACCCAGTCAAAAGATCTGGGTTTGATCCATCACCGTTCTTTAGCCCACTCTGACACCCCAGTTCAGACATGGCTATATGCAAATCAGTCTGACCCTGTGCCTCATGGGAACAGTCCAGCCCGAACTGCCAAGCCATGCCTTCCCTGGACCGGAAACAAGCTTCCGAGGACCGGTTTCTGGCATTCCAGCCATCTTCAGCCCGGCTTGCTTGAATCCAGTGGCAAAGTGAGCAAGGGACTCACGTCTGAGCATACCCTGCCACACTTATGGCGGCCAAAGCGGTACAAAAGGGGGTGGTGATGGACGGAGCATCTGAACCAATCAAACACTCACACCCAGTCAAAAGATCTGGGTTTGATCCATCACCGTTCTTTAGCCCACTCTGCCACCCCAGTTCAGACATGGCTATATGCAAATCAGTCTGACCCTGTGCCTCATGGGAACAGTCCAGCCCGAACTGCCAAGCCATGCCTTCCCTGGACCGGAAACAAGCTTCCGAGGACCGGTTTCTGGCATTCCAGCCGTCTTCAGCCCGGCTTGCTTGAATCCAGTGGCAAAGTGAGCAAGGGACTCACGTCTGAGCATACCCTGCCACACTTATGGCGGCCAAAGCGGTACAAAAGGGGGTGGTGATGGACGGAGCATCTGAACCAATCAAACACTCACAACCAGTCAAAAGATCTGGGTTTGATCCATCACCGTTCTTTAGCCCACTCTGCCACCCCAGTTCAGACATGGCTTTATGCAAATCAGTCTGACCCTGTGCCTCATGGGAACAGTCCAGCCCGAACTGCCAAGCCATGCCTTCCCTGAACCGCAAAAAAGCTTCCGAGGACCGGTTTCTGGCATTCCAGCCTTCTTCAGCTTGAATCCAGCTGTCTTGCTTGAATCCAGTGGCAAAGTGAGCAAGGGACTCACGTCTGAGCATACCCTGCCACACTTATGGTGGCAAAAGCGGTACAAAAGAGGGTGGTGATGGACGGAGCATCTGAACCAATCAAACACTCACACCCAGTCAAAAGATCTGGGTTTGATCCATCACCGTTCTTTAGCCCACTCTGCCACCCCAGTTCAGATATTGCTATATGCAAATCAGTCTGACCCTGTGCCTCATGGGAATAATCCAGCCCGAACTGCCAAGCCATGCCTTCCCTGGACCGGAAACAAGCTTCCGAGGACTGGTTTCTGGCATTCCAGCCGTCTTCAGCCCGGCTTTCTTGAATCCAGTGGCAAAGTGAGCAAGGGACTCACGTAAAAAAGGGGGTGGTGATGGACGGAGCATCTGAACCAATCAAACACTCACACCCAGTCAAAAGATCTGGGTTTGATCCATCACCGTTCTTTAGCCCACTCTGGCACCCCAGTTCAGACATGGCGATATGCAAATCAGTGTAACCCTGTGCCTCATGGGAACAGTCCAGCTCGAACTGCCAAGCCACCACCCCCTTTTGTACCGCTTTGGCCGCCATAAGTGTGGCAGGGTATACTCAGACGTGAGTCCCTTGCTCACTTTGCCACTGGATTCAAGCAAGCCAGGCTGAAGACGGCTGTAATGCCAAAAACCGGTCCTCGGAAGCTTGTTTCCGGTCCAGGGAAGGCATGGCTTGGCAGTTCGGGCTGGACTGTTCCCATGAGGCACAGGGTCAGACTGATTTGCATATAGCCATGTCTGAACTGGGGTGGCAGAGTGGGCTAAAGAATGGTGATGGATCAAACCCAGATCTTTTGACTGGGTGTGAGTGTTTGATTGGTTCAGATGCTACGTCCATCACCACCCCCTTTTGTACCGCTTTGGCCGCCATAAGTGTGGCAGGGTATGCTCAGACGTGAGTCCCTTGCTCACTTTGCCACTGGATTCAAGCAAGCCAGGCTGAAGACGGCTGTAATGCCAGAAACCGGTCCTCGGAAGCTTGTTTCCGGTCCAGGGAAGGCATGGCTTGGCAGTTCGGGCTGGACTGTTCCCATGAGGCAGAGGGTCAGACTGATTTGCATATAGCCATGTCTGAACTGGGGTGGCAGAGTGGGCTAAAGAACGGTGATGGATCAAACCCAGATCTTTTGACTGGGTGTGAGTGTTTGATTGGTTCAGATGCTCCGTCCATCACCACCCCCTTTTGTACCGAGTTATGTTAAGGTGGCAGTAAGGAGGCGCTGAGTGATTCTGAGGTGGCGCTGAGTGATGCTGTGGTGGTGCTGAGTGATGCTGTGGTAACACTGAGTGATGCTGTGGTAGCGCTGAGGTATGATGTGGCGGAGCTGAGTGATGCTGTGTTGGCGCTGAGTGATGCTGTGTTGGCGCTGAGTCATGCTGAGGTGGCGCTGAGTGATGCTGTGGTAGTGCTGAGTGATACTGAGGTGGCACTGAGTGATGCTGAGGTG
The DNA here is from genome assembly GCF_964261635.1 of Lissotriton helveticus. Classification (NCBI taxonomy): domain Eukaryota; kingdom Metazoa; phylum Chordata; class Amphibia; order Caudata; family Salamandridae; genus Lissotriton; species Lissotriton helveticus. Next base: position 1,352,912,993 of record NC_136068.1, read on the forward strand.
GCGCTGAGGTGGCACTTAGTGATGCTGTGGTGGTGCTGAGTGATGTTGAAGAGGTGCTGAGGTAGCGCTGAGTGATGCTGTGGTGGCGCTGAGAGATGATGTGGTGGTGATGTGTGATGCTGATGTGGCACTGAGTGATGCTGTGGTAGCGCTGAGTTATTCTGTGGTAGCGCTGAGTTATGCTGTGATGACGCTGAGTGATGCTGTGTTGGAGCTGATTGATGCTGTGTTGGCGCTGAGTGATGCTGAGGTGGCGCTGAGTGATGCTGCGGTGGCACTGAGTGATGTTGAAGTGGCGCTGAGTGAAGCTGAGGTGGCACTTAGTGATGCTGTGGTGGTGCTGAGTGATGTTGAAGAGGTGCTGAGGTGGCGCTGAGTCATGCTGAGGTGGAGTTGAGTGATGCTGTGGTGGCGCTGAGAGATGCTGTGGTGGCGCTGTGTGATGCTGAGTTGGCGCTGAGTGATGCTGAGTGATGCTGTGCTGGTGCTGAGAGATACTGTGGTGGCGCTGTGTGATGCTGAGGTGGCGCTGTGTGATGCTGAGGTGGCGCAGAGTGATGCTGCGGTGGCCCTGAGTGATTCTGTGGTGGCGCTGATGGATGCTCAGGTGGCGCCGAGTGATGTTGTGGTGGCACTGAGTGATGCTGTAGTGGCGCAGAGTGATGCTGTGGTGCTGCTGAGAGATGCTGAGGTGGCACAGAGAGATGTTACAGTGGCGCTGAGTGATGGTGTGGTGGTGCTCAGCTATGCTGGAGTGACGCTGAGTGATGGTGCGGTGGCGCAGAGTGATGCTGTGTTGGTGCTGAGGTGACGGTGAGTGATGCTGTGGTGGAGCTGAATGATGCTGTGGTAGCCCTGGGTGATGCTGTGGTGGTGCTGAGTGATGTGAGGTGGCGTTGAGTGATGCTGAGGTGGTGTTGGGTGATGTGGAGGTGGCGCTGAGTGATGCTGACGTGCCGCTGAGTGATGCTGTGGTAAGGCTGAGTGATGCTGTGGTGGTGCTGAATGATGCTGTGGTAGCCCTGGGTGATGTTGTGGTGGTGCTGAGTGATGTGAGGTGGCGTTGAGTGATGCTGAGGGGGTGTTGGGTGATGTGGAGATGGCGCTGAGTGATGCTGTGGTGGTGATGTGTGATGCTGATGTGGCTGTGGCACTGAGTGATGCTGTGGTAGCGCTGAGTGATTATGTGGTAGCGCTGAGTTATGCTGTGATGACGCTGAGTGATGCTGTGTTTTTTTTTTTTCTGTGTTGGAGCTGAGTGATGCTGTGTTGGCGCTGAGTGATGCTGAGGTGGCGCTGAGTGATGCTGAGGTGGCACTGAGTGATGTTGAAGTGGCGCTGAGTGAAGCTGAGGTGGCACTTAGTGATGCTGTGGTGGTTCTGAGTGATGTTGAAGAGGTGCTGAGGTGACGCTGAGTCATGCTGAGGTGGAGTTGAGTGATGCTGTGGTGGAGCTGAGAGATGCTGTGGTGGCGCTGTGTGATGCTGAGTTGGCGCTGAGTGATGCTGAGTGATGCTGTGCTGGTGCTGAGAGATACTGTGGTGGCGCTGTGTGATGCTGAGGTGGCGCAGAGTGATGCTGTGGTGGCCCTGAGTGATTCTGTGGTGGCGCTGATGGATGCTCAGGTGGCACCGAGTGATGTTGTGGTGGCACTGAGTGATGCTGTAGTGGCGCAGAGTGATGCTGTGGTGCTGCTGAGAGATGCTGAGGTGGCACAGAGAGATGTTATGGTGGCGCTGAGTGATGGTGTGGTGGTGCTCAGCTATGCTGGAGTGACGCTGAGTGATGGTGCGGTGGCGCAGAGTTATGCTGTGTTGGTGCTGAGGTGACGGTGAGTGATGCTGTGGTGGAGCTAAATGATGCTGTGGTAGCCCTGGGTGATGCTGTGGTGGTGCTGAGTGATGTGAGGTGGCGTTGAGTGATGCTGAGGTGGTGTTGGGTGATGTGGAGGTGGCGCTGAGTGATGCTGACGTGCCGCTGAGTGATGCTGTGGTAAGGCTGAGTGATGCTGTGGTGGTGCTGAATGATGCTGTGGTAGCCCTGGGTGATGTTGTGGTGGTGCTGAGTGATGTGAGGTGGCGTTGAGTGATGCTGAGGTGGTGTTGGGTGATGTGGAGGTGGCGCTGAGTGATGCTGAGGTGGCGCTGAGTGATGCTGTGGTAAGGCTGAGTGATGCTGTGGTGGCACTGAGTGATGCTGTGGTGTCACTGGGTGATGCTGAGGTGGCACTGGGTGATGCTGAGGTAGTGCTCTGTGATGCTATGGTGGCGCTGAGTGTGCAAGTAGGTTTAATACTGATACCCTTATTAAAGCACTCTAATGCTGTTGGGACAACACAGGCAAACGAAGACAAAACGCACAACTCTTCCCAATACTTTCACTTATTGCTGTCACTCCGCTGATAACCTTACTAAATATTTGAAATAGTTTCACCTCATAGAGCCAGCTCAGTATGACGCTGCAAAATAAAGCCCATTTGTAACTTACCCTGGACACAATGTGTTACCAAGTCATTGAAATAACATTAGCGACCTCAGCCTGCATCCTAGTGTGTGTCCTCCCCCAGCTCTGTCTCTGTAAAGTTTTCACCTCATGCATTCATGGACAGGGAGGAATCCTCTGGGACTCCCACCCCCTTGACAACGTGTTAATGATCCCTCAGGATTTGTGAGGTAGCACGGACCAGGAAACAGTGCTTGAGGGAAACTAAACGAGGTGCTAGTTCATGTTCATACCACTGAAAAGTGAAGCAGAGAAGGTGACAACGTCAGTCGCTGTGCATCGCTGCCTATTCCAAATAAATATAGCAAGATTTATAGGCCCGTTCCAACACATGCTTCTAACGGAAAGGTAGAAGTAACCACCAGACTGCAGGTAGGAATTGCTTCTGCGTGCGTGCGTGTGTGCTGCTGCTCATTCCTGTAGCAATACTCCATGGCAGAAAAGTTAGGAGAAAAGTTAGGGCACGCGCCTGTAGGAGAGTAGGATCTGTTTCTTATAGTTATCCACCGCCCCCACATTTTGCTGATGTATCACTGTTTTCGACTTGGACTGATTGGGATCCTGCTATTCAGGACCCCAAACTATCTGCTTTCTCCTCTACATTGATTGCATGTACTGTAGGTACACTCCAGATTGGATACTGGTGTAGCCCTATTAGTCCCTAGTATATGGGCCACCATGTACCCTGGGCATAGGTACCCCAGAGGCCTCCCAGGGGCTGAAGCATGTATTGTGCCACCCCTGCGAGGCGATTCAAAATGACACCACAGGTCTGCTACTGCAGCCTGTGTAAGGTGGTGCATGCACCCCTTACTTAGATATAGGTTACCTATATCTATTCTAAATCACTGCACATATAAACCTATCAGTCACCCCTATGGCAGGCCTTATCAATCCTGAATGCAGGGTGCTCGGTTTTATGTGAGAGGGTGTCCCTGCATGAGCAGAGCCCCTCTGCAGGCTTTGGTCCCTATTTTCCGGGGTTGTCTGTGATGCAGCCAACCATATATATTTAAGTGCATTATAACATTGCGGTAAAAGCTAACTTTAAAACGGCTGCTTAGAAACATGTTGTGTTTGGTGTCAAAAACCTTGGAATCATACCTCCCCCGCCAGTAACTGGCGGGGAAGGTATGATTCCACCCTTCTAGAGAGACTTGTGTGAAACACCGGTTTAGCCGGTACCTGCTATCTCAACCTGGGCATCACAAGATGGATGCTGCCAGCCACAGACACGAGTCTGCCCTCCTGCTGCTGAGCCAAGCTCGAGCAGAGGAAGGCCTGACAAAAGGTTTCATGTCACAGGGAGGTGTGACCATCTCCCAGACAGGCTTTAGTGTATTGGGGCTGGGTGGGTGCACTCTGAGAGTGCTAAAAGGTGGGGGGGGCACATTTGGTGTACCTGTGCATAGTCCAGCTCAAACTGGTTGCAGGAGAAAAGGACTAAACTCTGCAAGCTGAAACCAAGTACTTCAATGGTATACACTTTGCTCAACGACAGAAGAATCTCCCTTGGAGTAAAGGAGTTACTCCCCTGCAGCAGGAGGCACCTTAATGCATTTGACCTGTTTGCATCTCCCAAGCTCCTGAGGACGCCGAAGATTTCTGCAACACCGGAGGTGGGTTCCCAAGCATTCCTGAGGTTGATATGTTCTCTCAGCAATCCTGAGACCAGTATCCCTTGTGGGGACAGTGCAACCAGAACCCCTGTGCACCGTGTACTTTTGCAGCTGCATATGCTTTACAGCAATCCCTGAGGCTGTGTATTGGACTCCTTGTAGTCCTGACCCCGAGGAGTATTTCCACCGAAGTTTTCCAGCCTCCACTCCACAAGTGCTCCGTGAGCTGGTACTTCGTGATTCAGCTTGAGGTCCCTTCGCAATCCCTGGTCCGTTGGCCTGTGGGTCCTAGCGAGGGTCATTTTGACATTATTTGGGCTTCCCTGGTTACTCCAGATGGGCCCTGCCTCCCCATAGCTTGTCTTCTGCCTGCATGGGTTGCCATTGCCAAGACTTGTTGGTGTTCAATCCGGACACTGACCCCCCAGCACTCAACATCCTTTGTGGGACAGCTCACCTCTGGGCTTTGGTTGTCGTCGACGTCTCCTGGTCCCCATGGCTGCAGAGTCAATCATCCTATCTTCTCACCTGAAGCACCTGACATTGGTGGGCATTCATCTACCAAGCCCCTGGTCACTCTGAAGTGACCCAGACTCTGTCCCCTCTGCTTTCAGGTTCTTCTCACCTCAGATCCAGGCTTGCATTCCACCGGACACTTTTCATCTTCCCGGCAGCAGCACTTCTTCACATCACGCCATTGAAAACGCCGAGGGTTTCCAACACAACATGACCCCTATGCACCCGGCTCCTCTGGGATAGGTAACATGGGTCTCGGTACTCACAAGGGTGCTGGCATTAGAACCTTCTATGTTCCCAAGGGTTTTCTTGAAGTCCTCTCTGAAGTGTCCTTAAACTGTAATTTTCCAACCCTGACTTTCCCATAGAGTTGTACGGAGCCCGCGTCTGTGTTCCCACACTGCACCCGTCCTCCGTGGGCTCCCTGTGTCACTCCTTTGGGTGATTCATTGGGGTCCAAGCGATTCTACATGTTCTAGGCCCTGTGTCGAGTGAAGTCGTTGTTGTTATACAATTTCTTTAGTATGTGGTTCGGTCTCCCCTGGAGCCCGCTGTGTATTGTGCTATTTACTGTCGGTCTATGGATTCAGTATTGTGTGCCTTGTGCTCTATTCTCATGAAGAGGTTAGTAGAGAGTGTTTAGTAATAAATACATATATTTTATACAACACTTGTGTAGTTCTCCTTTCATTTGGTCATTCAGGAGGTTCTGATCTGGTAAAACAAGCTGCTTTACATTCCTTCAAGACTTAGCGTGAGGGCTGCTCTCCAAGCTACCACTAGGATAGCTTTCATAAAGGTTATCTTCTTTAACCTAATCACCATAAGGGTTGTTTGGACTGGTGCAAGGTGCCCACTTTAATTAGTGTACAGCATATACCAGGTCAACTTCTCACATTGGTGTGCAGCGGTTGGGATTCAAGCTTGTTATTGTTTTACCAGATACACCTCATTGAGTGATTAACTGAAAACCACTAAAGGTATTAGGTACATATAACACATCAAGACTAGAATAAGTAAGTTCTATTGAACCTGGAGTTGGGTAAGGAAAGGGTCTAGCTCACCTTTTCTCCAACTCAAGAGAGTTTAGTTCCTACTAGGTTAGGTAGGTGCCTACACCACATAACACTAGTATGTTTTCTAAAGGAGAAGCCAGTGGCTCTCTGCCAACTAAGTATGACCATCTCTCATTCCAGGAATTGAGAAATATATGTACATCTGTAGTGTAGTTCCTATATCCCTGATAGGCTCGGCACATTGGAATAATATACACTATAGTTTTGACATACGACTGTCTCTATCGAGTATATTACACTTAATTACTTGTGTGTGCCAGCTAACTTAGAGGTCACTAGAAACTTCTCGAATAAACAAGAAGGGATTAGTTTCTGACAACCGCATAAACATGACAACTTTGTTTCCCTTAGAATCGGAACAGTCTCAGAATCGTGGAAACAATAGATAACAGTTTCACTCAGTCAATCATGCATGCTTAGTTTCTACATAGTTTACACAGAAATAGATAGACGGGCGTTTCAATAAAAAGGGTTTATTGAACAATCTTATTTCTCGTGCAAGAGATATGAACTGCTACAATCGTAACACAGAATGCGAAGTAATATACGTACAGCTTTAGCAGTAAGATAAAATAATACTGCAATAGCATGGCTTATAGCTATGACATATATTCATAAAAATACATACATAACACAGGCTAAAATATGAATACTCATCTGGTGCTTCTAGCTAGTTTTACCCCAGTGTACCTAACCTAAGTGTTGTACGAGGTAAGAAGTAGGTGCTGTTTTTCTATAGTCTAGTTTAGCTCTAGTTTGGATTGTTGATGTCAAGATTTGCTAAAAGTCCCTCTAGGTTCTAGTCTGCTCCATACCTTAGAATGAGATAGGTTGGAATCTCTTTCCGGGTCTCGATCTCTAACACCCTGCAAGGGTAGTCAGAAACACTGGAGCTGAATTCTCTGCGAGGAGTATGACAGCGTCTGGTCACTGCGTCAGGCGGGGACTTGACTTCCTTCCGAACTTGCCGTGGCGAGCCGTGTCGTGCAAGTATTCAGCCGAACCGTGGTTTGCCATGGCAAGTGAAGGTTTATTTATACCTTGACGGTCTTTAGGAATGCCAGTATTGACGTAAAAGTCAAGCAGAGGAATGTCATGAATGAATCCCTAAGGAATACATGTTCAAGCATAATAAATGAGTTCTTGGAGAAATCAATAATCCAAGCAAGGGGAAGTCCTAAAGGCTAAAGAGTCTGGTTTGCCAAAAACTCTTTGTGACGTGGATGGACGGATGTAGGTGGCCATGCCTGTATTTGGTTAGCATGGAAATGCCTAAATAAGGGTAGGATTTCTATGCCTAAATATGGGCAATGCGAATTGTGCCTATATAAGGACCTAAATCGGGAAACCTATATACGGTATCTAAATCGACACACAACACCCATTCCACTTTTGTATGAACGACGTTACTAAATTCTAAACATGCTAAACATATCTAAAATATAGCTACACACGAAGTGCCAAAAACATGTCTAAAATACATTGTGAAAATGCATTAAAACTGTTGCTAAGCATACAAATGCAATGGTGCTGTTCATATTAAAACAATGTATCATTCCAAGCATGTATTTACAGTGAATGCTAAATGAATGAACATACATGTATATACACATGATGAAATGGCTCGTAAATACAGAAGAAAAAAGGTCGAAACCATTTCATGTCAAGTTACATAAATCAATTGTTGTTGATAAGGTGACATATTGTCTCTGAAAGTGTTTCAAAGAATTCTGTTCTCTATGAATAGTTCTACTGTAAACAGATTACTTTGCCAAAAGAGAAAAATACAAATTTGGAGAAAAAAAATTAATCATAGGGAAAAGTTCCAAGTTTAGTCTTTGTTATGAAAAATGAAGGCCAAATTCAGAGTCTTTCCATTACACTGTGTGCTGAATCAAAAGTCAGTCTGTGTATGGGGTCGGAGAAAACATGAAATCTTCTAATCCTGTAGACAAAAAGTAATCTACCGTTGTAGGTGAAAGTTGGATTACCTCGTTTAGAAGACTAACCGCACATAGATGTGAAGCATCGCCATCAGCAGTGGTCGCATTAGCAATGTTTGTAATGGATGGTACCTGCGCGCCTGTTTCCTCTCGTACCTAAGTAGTTGCAATTTGCGTCTGTGAGATCTCAATGAACGTCGTCATCATAATTGGTAGCCGCTGGGGACAACACTGAGCATGGGCCGTTACCGGTTCAAGCTAAGTATCAACATCCGTTGGCATGACTGATGAGAGTGTGAGACATGTGTCTAACACGCATTCTTCTCCGCATAGCAGGCAGCGTAGAACAGGTAAGATGCAATCTTGCCAAATTGGTCTCAATGACAGAAACCATGTGGTATTTAATCCTCGTAGACGAGGTAGTCCCAAAATTTGGACGATGCGCTCACAACACTTCATCGCCAGTGTGAGAAGTTGGCCTGATATATGATGTTCACTAGTTCTAGTGGCCACCTTGTATCAGTCCAAACAACCCTTATGGTGATTGGTTGTAAGTCAACCTTATAGACCAGCTATCCTAATGGTAGCATGGACAAAGCAGTCTTAGGCTAAACTCTTTTGGCATGTGAAGCCAGCTGTTTTACCACAATATAACCCCTTGAATACCAGATGAAAGGACACCACACAGGTTGTTATGAAAATAAACAGTATATTTATTAATAACAACACCTCTGAACTCTTTATGAGGTCAGAGGGCTAAGCACATGACAATCTCTTACGAAAAATACGACAAGTTGCACGAAATTACAATGGTGCCTTAGAGGCACGACAAACCATATACTAAGTAAGTGGAATGTGAGAGTCGATAAAAGAAATGGAGCTGTCCAGAGGCTGTAGGATCGGTGGGACCACGCTACACTAACTTCAGGTAAGTAATAGGAGGCCCACGTAACGCATGTGCAGAGTGTGAACTCACACGCGAGATGCGTAACAATGTCTATGGACAGTACAGTTCAAGTTTTAGGTAAGTACGGACAATCCTGACTAGTTAGGACAACAACGACTGTGGAACTGGACACTAGGACAGTTAAACTACCCTTGAGCACCGAGATGCTCTCGTTACCTCACCCACGGACTGCGGGTGCACAGGTGTCAAAGTGCGTCGGGTTCTCGCGTTGAAGTCTATGGAGCCTGAAAGAAAAGATGCTGCAGGCGACCAGGAGGAAGATGTCCGGTGCAATCCAAGGGTGGATTGATGAAGAAGGAGACCTGAAAGCAGAGGGCACAATGTTCACAGTCACTAGCCAGTGACTGGAGTGGAACCAGGAAGGAACCAGATGTCGACGTCGTGATCAGGTGAAGAGTGGACGCTTGACTCTGCAGCCACGTGGACCAGGAGGCGTCTTCGATGACCAGGATGGAGGCACGAGCTGTCCCACGCAGGCTCTCGCTGTTGGCGGTGTTGGATCCGGAATCGGCATCAACAGGCCTTGGCAAAGGCAACCCACGCGGTGAGTGGAGAAAGCGTCTGGTGCGGACTAGGAGAGTCTGGGGTGCCCCTCTTTTGGAAGGGAGCAAGGGCCAGTCTGGAGCAACCAGACCAGCAGCAAAGATTCAAAGGTTCGTTGTCTAGGAGGCCACTAGCCAGCCGGCAAGTGACCAGACAACGCGTCGAGCAGCAAACAAGCAGAAGGGCCCCACGCAGATCTCGTGGATGCTGGAGGGCTGATCTTCGGTGCAGGGGCTGCTCGGGGCTGGGGCTTCTCAGTCCCCAAAGCACTTGGTCAAGTTTACCTAGGGAGTCGTGCTGGAAGCGAAGTGCAGGTTCGTTCAAGATGGCTGGTCCCACGTGTCTCGTCGCACCCACGGGTCTCAGCTTTGCTGCAGATGTGAGTTGAGGTCGGAGAGGTCTGGGAATCCGGGTCTCGTCGGGCTCTGAAGTCTGGATCCTCGAGGGAAGACGATAAAGTGAAGCTGCTGGACGCTTGATGGTGCCTGCAGTTGCAGGGTGGACACTCCTTGCCCACAAGGGAGATTCTTCAGTCTTCTGTGGAGCAGAACGTCGAAGGCCAGAGTTTCTTCTTGTTGAATAGTTCAGGATAATCTAATTTGGAATGGGACCAGCTCCTACCTTTATTCTCCTAAAGGGGGCTGCACTACTGACTAGGTCCCTCCCCTGGGTGGGACCAGGAAGGGGGGTGGTTACACCCCCTACCCTTTGTCCGGTTTCCTGCCAGAGCTGGGGCAGGGATGCCCCAGCAACTGGTTTGAACCGGTGTATGCACAGGACACCTTGTGTGCCCCGGGCATGTCTCATTCCTTTCAAGCCTACCCTACCCAATACACAAAGTCCTGTCTGGGGTGGTGCTAGCACCTCCCAAGGCAGGAAACCCTTTGTCCAAGCTGTCCTTGCTGGAAGGACTCCCAGCAGCAGGAGGTCAGACTTGTGTCTGTGGTGGCAGCTCCCATTTTGTGATGCCAAGGATGGAGTTAACTTTAACCGGGGTTCTCAGTTACATACATGTCGTGTCCCTCTAGAAGGGTGGAATGCTACCCCCTTCGCCAGAATTGGCGAGGGGGTAGTATTCCAAATCGTATGACACCTTACTCGACATGTTTTGATAATGTTATACCAGAGTTAGCATTTAACCGCGAGGATTATAATGCACTTAAGAGTATATGGTATAGCGTTATCATGGAACAGCTATAAGGACTTGGTTCCGCAAGCTGCAAACAGGCTCAGCTCATGCCAGAGCACCATCTCACATAATTCCAAGCACTCTGCCTTCAAGATTGATAAGGCCTGCCATAGGAGTGACTGATAGGAATATATGTGTCCATTTTAGGGTTAGATATAGGTATACTAGGGGGGGGCGTGGCCAGCAGCATGGCCGGCTAGGACGTGTAACTGCGGAGCTCCTGCACGGCTGCCTCATGATCCGGCGAAATACAGACCACAACATTCCCTAATTCGGCGAGGAGACGTCTGAACCGTGCTCTGCACTGGAGGGAGGCAAAAGAATCGAAACGGTGGTGTTTTGCGGCAGAAATCGGCTCCGGACCTGCCTGCTCGGTAACCCCGACTACACTAAGATGGCGGCCGCCTGAGTCCGGGGGTGAGAGACTCAGGACACACGAGATCCCTGCCTCGCCGCCAGCAGTCGCCGCGAGTGGGTCCTGGAGGAGAGGGGCCTGACCATCCAGAGCGGCTCCCGGAATAGCCCCACCTGCTCCCACGCCTGAAGGACACGAAAATAGAGGGCCGCACTTTACCAAGATGGCGCCCGGGTTCTGACTTTACCGCCGGCGAAGCTGGGAGGCCCGATCTCGGCTCCCGCTCGGCTGGCGCGGTGTGACCGGGGGTGACTGAGAGACCTGATGTAGAGCGGAGCCCCCGTGAAGCGATCTGCGACGCGCTCACCCGCACGGCGAGGTGCTTGAGGTACGTTCCCTTCTCGCCATGCTTCATAATTGAGAGGGCGCACAGGGCCCTCCTCGCAAAACCTCCAGCAGGAGCAAGACCGCGTCCGATAATTGCCCGATTCCTAAATTTTGCTGACAGGGATTTAATATTGAAGGAAGCGAGGAAGATGGGAGAAATCCGGTTTGAAAACTCACACATCATGATATTCCCGGATTATAGCCAGGAGGTGCAGAAGCAGAGAAGATCCTTTGATGCGGTGAAGGCCAAACTAAGAGACTTGAAAATCACATACATGCTACTGTTTCCAGCTAAACTTAAGGTGATCTACAATGAGCAGGCACTCTTCTTCGCCCACCCAGAGGACGCCTGGCACTGGCTGGAGGAGCGGCCGATTCTTAACAGTAGAGAACTCGCCAGACAAGATCACCTGGATAGGTCCGCGAGGAACGCGACCCGTTGGGAGATTCCAAAGGCGCAGAGGCTAAAATCCAGGAGATCCAGGAGGCAAAACCCAGCGACGCCTTACAGAGGTCAAGGTGCGGTGTCTTTGCGAAGAGCACGCTCCGCATCTCCGAAGGGTGCAGCCGCATCAGGATCGAGATTTGCCGCACTGCACGCCACGGCACGCTCGGAGGGCGAGGAGGAAGAGGCCCTGGACAGTCGCACGTCAGATGGGGAGGAGGAAGAATACGGGGAGCAAGCTGATCACCCACTGGTTCAGGAGATACATGTGCTGGAACAGGACCTGTCTGGACAGCATAGTGCGCCTGAATCGGAGACTCAAGGCTCCAAATCCTAAGGGGCAATCGACTCAAGACACGATGCGCACTACCTATCCCGATGCACGGGGTGATGGATGGATGCGCGATATGTTGGTGAGATAGATGAACTGGTGAAGCAGCACGTCGCAGGGAAGCACGCAAGTGGACACTCCCCCTTTTGTTTTGTTTCACCCGTTGGTAGGGAGTTTGGGTGTGTGTTAGGGTGGGTGTGGTGGGAGGGCGACAGGCCTACTCCTACGGAAAGTCATGTCCTGCTATGGGGCACATCTGGAAGGGGAGGGAGGTGGGGAGGGGGAGGGGGGAAAGGGTTTCAAAGTTTGTTGGGGTAGGGACTCGGGTTGGGACAGGGAGGGAACACAGAGGACACAGGTACGGGGAAAGTCAAGCACGTCATCCCTCTACATCACAGTCACGTACGGGGATTGGGTCCTGCATGGTCATAACGTGTACCTATGGCAGACAACACAGACACTTCGGGAGGGACAGGCAGACGGTTGAGTTTCCTAACGTGGAATGTTAATGGACTGGGCTCCAAGGTAAAGAGAGGTCTAGTGAATGCTTATATAAAAAGGAGTGAGTCGGATGTTATCTTCCTGCAGGAGTCGAAGAACATAGATGTCCCAATTAGGTGGACAATTCGGCCTATTTACGTGTTAATCGTAGGGGTGTAATACTAAGAACAGCATGCCGTACAATCGGCGGGAAAGGCAAAGGTACAATGGAATGTATTTTAGTTATATACACACGTTGATTATACAGTATCGCAACGAGGACAATCGTAGATTATGACAGATTCTATACAATTCTTTAGGCAAGGAATTTAATCATTGAAACTTGTCACGATGCATGTTTGGTAAAACTATGTTTAGAATTTATTAACACAATCAATTTACAGATCATAATTCATATCAAAACATTGTTAAAAAAATATCACAATAGACATTTTAATAATTTTTTTTCTCCATGAAATACATAATAAAAATCAAGAAGAATCAAAAGGGTCGACGCGGCGTTTCGGCTTTCTTTTAGTACACCTTCCTCAGGACTGATTCTTATTCCAGATGGAGTATGTTGCCCAACTGGAAAATGCTGGGTTGATCAAAAAGTCTTATGAGCTTTTTGGACGGTTAAGGTGTACTAAAAGAAAGCCGAAACGCCGCGTCAACCCTTTTGATTCTTCTTGATTTTTATTATGTATTTCATGGATTTTTTTTTTTATTAAAATGTCTATTGTGATATGTTTTTAACAATGTTTTGATATGAATTATGATCTGTAAATTGATTGTGTGAATAAATTCTAAACATAGTTTTACCAAACATGCATCGTGACAAGTTTCAATGATTAAATTCCTTGCCTAAAGAATTGTATAGAATCTGTCATAATCTACGATTGTCCTCATTGCGATACTGTATAATCAACGTGTGTATATAACTAAAATACATTACATTGTACCTTTGCCTTTCCCGCCGATTGTACGGCATGCTGTTCTTAGTATTACACCCCTACGATTAACACGTAAATAGGACGAATTGTCCACCTAATTGGGACATCTTTGTTCTTCGACTACTGTCTCCCCCCCAGTCCCTTATAACTCTGTGTGGGGTCCTCCTTCCTTTTTTCTTCAATCTTCCTGCAGGAAACACACCTCAAAGGTACCCAGTGCGCCTTCATAGCCAGGGGCCGATACAGAGTGCTAGTACATGCGGGATACACGTCCGACTCTAGGGGAGTGGCAGTTCTAGTTACAAAATCCCCACCCTTCAACATCACTCGCACGTGGATTGATCCACAAGGTATGTACGCGGGTGTGCAAGGCACCTGGAACAGACGCACATACACCCTGATATCAATCTATGCACCACCCAAACTGCAGGCACGCACGAATACAGCGCTGGCTAACATCCTCCTAGATACGGCAGACACGATACAAGTAGTGGGTGGAGACTTTAACGACGTCATGGACATCAACCTAGACAGATCGGGGGGCACAGGTGAAGGGAGGCGTGGGACTGCACTGTGTGACCAGATGACTACTGTAGGGTTAATTGACGTCTAGCGATGGCTTCACCCAACACAATGCACATATTCATATTTTTCTGGGGCCCACAAGACACTTTTGCGCCTGGATTATATTTTTATGTCCCGACACTATTTGAGGGTAGAGGATATTGCAGAATACAGGGCCAGGGGAGTATCTGACCACTCCCCTTTGTACGTGCAAGTGGGCCAAGACCGGAGTAGGGACCTGAAATCCTGGCGCCTCGCGGCCTGGGATCTTCAAAATCCGGTAATCCTCAAAGGCGTGAGAATTGATATTAGACTATACATCGCCGAGAACGAAGGCTCGGTGGACTCGAAAGTCACTCTATGGGAGGCTTTCAAGCCGGTCCTACGTGACAGACTCCGTTCTAGACTAGGTGAGGAACGACGTAGACAACAAGCGGAGGGAGCGGCCCTGGAACAGGACATTTTGAGCCGGGAAGGAGAGTACAGTACTCATAAGACTGCCGTCACCTTGCGACGATTACTAGATGCCCAGAAACAATATAGGGAACTGGTGACCAATGAGGCCAGGACCCAAGCCTTAGCCACCCTCCATAGACTATATGATGTGGGGGACAAGTCTGGAAAGCTATTAGCATGGCTTAGCAAAAAAGAGCGGGCGGTAAGATGGATAGATACTATCGCTACGGCTGACGGAAAGGTGGTCAACTCCGACTTAGAGATAGCAGAAGCTTTTGCGACCCATTATGAGACATTTTACGCTGCTCGAGATCTGGCTACCCCTGAGGTGGCCCTCCAATACTTGGAGGAGACGGCTCTGCCGACCCTCCCTCCTGAGGCCATCGAGGCACTGGAAGCGGACATAACGTCTGATGATATTACCAATGATATTGCCAAGCTCCGACCTGGTAAAACCCCTGGCCCGAATGGCTTCCCAGCAGAGTTGTTTAAACGCACGGCGGACCTTCTGACCCGGCATCTTCGGGGCCTCTTCATGGGTGCCTACGAGGATGGAGGGCTCCCTCCGGATCTTGCAATGGCCACTATAATACCGATATATAAGGAGGGCAAACCGAGAGATAACTGTGCCTCCTACAGGCCGATCTGTCGGCTCAATATAGAAGTGAAACTACTGGCAACCATCTTGGCTACCCGTCTGAGGACGGTCATTACAGACCTCGTGCACCTAGACCAGTCGGGCTTCTTACCTGATAGGGCTACGAAACTGAATCTGAGGAGAACCCATAATTGGCTCCAGGAGGTGAGGGGAAGAGGTGACCCCCATTGGTTCCTCTCCCTGGATGCCGAAAAGGCGTTTGACGCGATCCATTGGCCCTTCCTGTTTGCAGTGCTCCAGAGGTTTGGATTTGGGCCAAAGTTTATTGCTTGGGTCCGGTTGCTATATACTGGCCCGGTGGCCAGAGTGAGGGATAACGGGAGGCTCTCGAGGGAATTCCAAATCCAGAGGGGGACTAGGCAGGGCTGCCCTCTGTCCCCTCTCCTTTTTACGTTGGCCATTGAGGTGCTCGCGGCCAGAATCCGACATAACGAGGACATCCATGGCTTCACTAGTGGAGACGCGGCACTGAACTCTGAAAAGGTCTCGCTATATGCAGACGATGTTTTGCTCTACATCACTAAACCGGAGGTCACAATTCCGGAGCTATTTCGAGAGCTAGCATGCTACGGACAGATGGCAGGCCACCAAATTAATTGGCACAAGTCTATACTCTACGACCCGGGGGGGCGAAATCAATGGGGGAGGCTCCCGGAGGACCTGATGACAACAACGGAGGGCTTCCAATACCTGGGCGTGTATATAACTGCGGATGAGACCCTCTCACGACAGAGAAATCTGGACCGGATTATGTCTAATGCAGTTGCAGATATGGACCGCTGGAGGCAGCTCCCGCTGACACTTTTGGGCAGGGCTGCTATGTATAAAATGATCATTCTACCGAAATTTTTATATGCCCTACAAAATGAGTACTACCCACTACCAGCGGCAGTCTTCGCCAGGATCCATGCGGATCTGAGATCCTTCCTGTGGCTGGGTAAGCAGGCCAGGGTGGCCCTGTCCACACTTCAGAGACATCAATATAGCGGAGGGATCTCACTCCCGAACTTGGAGGCCTACTACTGGGCGGAGCATCTGACCCCGATCAACGACTAGCTCCATACACCAGCAGACCACCCAACGTATGCCCTAGAGAGGACTAAACTGGCGCCCAATACCATACTAAAATATCTGTACGGCAGTGGCAGAAGGGCCTCCCTCCTTCCAGCCACATCTATAACGCTTAGGGCATGGAATAGAGCTACGCGTCGCATGGGGTGGGAGAGGAAGCCCACACGACAGACACCACTGTGGCACTGCCAATGGTTAACTGAGCTGCATAAGCTCAGAGGGTTCAAGAGATGGGATGATATCGGCATCTCCACCATAGGAGATGTGATAGCCAGGGGGGAGCTGAAATCGTTTCAAGTCCTTCAGTCAGAGTTCGGACTGCACAACACACAATATCTCAAATATGCTCAATTGAGGCACGCCTGGATAGCCCAACATATTAAGCTCACGGACCTTCCTGAATATGCGCCATTGGAAGGGAGGCTCCTGCAAGAACGGATAGCGGGAAAGGCGGTATCCCTGACATACAAAACACTGACTAACCATATGCTGGGCGACTTGAACAAACTTAGGCACACTTGGGAGGCGGAGGTGGGGGAGATGGAGGACTTAGACTGGGAGATAGTCCTGATGCATCCCTGGGAGGTAGCAATTAAATCTAGATTACGACTTATCCAATTCAACTTTCTCCATAGGACATACTTTGACAGAGTGCGCCTATGTAAGATGGGGAAGATAGACGAGCCACGCTGCCTTCGGTGCCTCCAGGAGGAGGGGGATTTTTTTCACACAGTGTGGTCCTGCAGTGTAATACAGAATTACTGGACCCAGATATTTGGGGAACTAGAGGATGTCCTTGAGGCTTCACTCCCACGGGACCCCAAGTTAGCGTTACTTGGAATGACAAATGAGGTGGACCTGACTCGCCCACTACTCACTTTCCTAGTCCTTGCTTTGGTGGTTGCCAAAAAAGACATCGCAAAACGCTGGGGCGCGCCGGACCCACCGGATCTGGAGGAGTGGAGACGAGGGTTAGACCTATATATGGCGGCAGAGAGGGTCACCTATAATGCAAGAGGCTGTCCAAAGAAATTCCGTAGGGTTTGGTCAAAATGGAGGCACTACCATGGGCTGGATGGGGGGATATAGGAGGCTTTCAAATGGTGGGGAAACGGGAAGCAACTGGGGGACACACTACATTGACCTTTAGGTTCACGACTGACAATGCTGATCCTGTCGAGAGCCGTAATCCACCGTTCTGAGGGATGCGACCATTTGGGCACACGAGAGAGAAGTGAGGGAGGGGGAGGGATGAGGGTGCGTAACCAATGTATCTCTAGATTTAAATATCTGAACACTGTTAAGGCTCCCGGCCTGAATGTCTTCTACTGTCCTTCTGGGGGGAGGTTTGGGGAGGGGGGAGGGGGGTTTTGTTACTGTGTTATCAATAAAACAAAAAAGCGGACACAGGAATTGCCAGGAAAAGCCTACAGCTAGCTCAGCTCTGGAATACATATCGCACTAATTCTGTTCGCCGCCCAACCCCAGGGATGTGGGCTACACGGCTGTGTATCTCTTTTAGATAAGTGAACCGCACTGAATGCAAGGCATTACTGTACCTTCAGACTGCTCCATTTATTGGCTCCTTGTGTATCTGCAATAAAAATTTAAAAATAGAAAAAAAAAAAAGATATAGGTATACTATATCTATAGCAAAGGGTGATTACACCACCTTGCCCAGCTGTCGTGCAGCCAGTTGTGTCAGTTTTGGATGGCCAGCCAGGGGTGGCATAATACATGCTTCAGCCCCTGGTAGGCCCTGGGTACACCTATGCCCTGGATACCTAAGGTATACTGTACAGGGACTGATAAGGTGACTCAGTATCCAATTAGATATGTACCTAGGGTACATGGAGTCCATTTTAACAGAGAGAGCAGAGAGCCTGGGGTCCTGAATAGCAGGATCCTAGGCCAACTAAGTCAAAAACCAGCAAAACACCAGGCAAAAAGTTGGGGGTAACCATAGTCAGATATCCACCTTCCTACAGCCAGTAGAGTTGTCTCCATGGAAAACTGGGTGTTGCTGGTGAATTGGCTTGCCATATCGCAGCAGTTGGAGCAAAAATAGTATCCCTGCAACGAGTACCAAAAGGAGGGGCAATCCGCCAAACACAGAGTGCACAAAGTTTTGAAATATTACTAGGACTGCTTGAAAAGGTTCTAACAGTCCGGAAAATACGGTCTTAATTCTGAGAAATGTATAGGGCAGTTTGTAGCCAAAAGGGCATGTATCTCGGCAGAAGTCCTTGCGACTTGTAGATCATAGGTCTCTTTGGCCGAGGTCAGTGGCACAGTTTTTTGCAAAAGAATGGCTTTCATTCTGCTTAGAGTATCAATTCGTATAGAAGAGATGTGAAGAGAAGTGAAGGCCAAAGTGACTACTCCCTGACTAACTTGGTTTTTGGAAGCAATACTTGCATACAGCAAATGACCCTGGATGACACGGTTACTAGATATGATATTCCTGGCAACATGCCACAGCAGCTGTGATCGTTCAACATGAGGTAACTTCCATTTGAAAGTTGTCCAAAAATTGGATCAATCACCACAGCTGGTGTACCTTGCAGGTAGCAGGATACATTTGTATAGGATGTTACCTGCGTGCCTGTTGTTTCCTCTCGTACCACAGCAGTAGCCATTTGCGTCTGTGAGACCTCAATGAATGCCGTAATCAGGATTGGTAGCCGCTGGGGACAACACAGAGCATGGGCCATTACCGGGTCCAGCAGAGTATCGATATCCATAGACATGACTGATAGGAGTGTTAGACAGATGTCAAGCAGACATTCTTCACCGTAAAGCAGGCAGTGTAGAACAGGTAAGATGCAATCTTGCCAGATTTGTCTGAATGACAGAAACCATGTGGTATTTAATTCTCGTAGACGAGGTAAAGCTACAATTTGGACGATGCGCTCACGACACTTCATCTCCAGTAGAGCTCTCTCTATGGTGCTTGGAGTGACGCTGGTGATTTTGCTTGCCATATCACAGCAGTAGGAATAAAAATAGGATCCCTGCAACGAGTGCTAAAAGTAGTGGCAGTCCGCCAAACACAGAGTGCACGAAGTTTGGAATTATTCAGAGTACTGCTTGAATCAATCAGTCAATCAATCAATCATATCATTTGTAAAGCGCACTACTCACCCGAGAGGGTCTCAAGGCGCTGGGGTGGGGGATGCTGCTACTGCTCGAAAAGCCAGGCTTGAGGAGTTTTCTGAAGGTCAGCAGGTCTTGGGTCTGCCGTAGGTGGATGGGGAGGGTATTCCAGGTCTTCGCGGCGAGGTGGGAGAACGATCTGCCGCCTGAGATCGCTCTTCGGAAGCGGGGGACTATAGCGAGGCTGAGGTCGGTGGAGCGGAGCTGGTGAGTGGGGGTGTAGAAGCTGAGTCGTCTGTTGAGGTACGTTGGTCCAGTGTTGTGGAGTGCCTTGTGTGCATGGGTGAGGAGCTTGAAGGTTATCCTCTTGTTGACCGGGAGCCAGTGCAGGTCTCTCAGGTTGAAGTACTGGGTTTTTCAGAACCGGTACTGAACCGGTAACCCAGCGGTGCCAGGGACAACACCCTAAGACTTCGGGTCCTTCCTGTTTCAGACTACAGAAACACAGAGTCTTCTAGGTGAAGTCAAAGATCGAATTTATTGGCTGCAACCAAGTAACAGGCGTCCTAGAAGTACAACACGGTGTATATTCTCAGGAGACTGCTCAATCTTACAAAGCCAGCCTTCTCTTTTTATACAAAATATTACGCTTTAAGCAAACATTCTTTACATTTCGGTTGATCATTCACATGTTTTCACTACAAAGGAAAAGCAGAGTCATGATGACAAGGCCATATTTCAGTTTGTCCTGCCCACAATAAATTATCCGGCAAGGCCTAATTTTCTCATCAGATATCGACGGACCCCCAATAAAATCAGGCACCTCCTCCTTGTAAAGCAAGTCATAAAGTAGGAAACAGGGACAGGTGTGTGCAAGATTTGGAGTGGTTTGTGTGCGATGAAAGGTTTATGGCATGTTGTGCCTTGATACTATCTTGTTCGGCCACTGGGAGGGGAAGTGACCGAACAGGTTTGGCCTTGGGCAGGGGAGTCAGCTTGCCCAGGTCACAGGGAAGTCAGCAAAGGTGTACGTGTCCTTCAGAAGCGTGTTTGTCCTTAGTCATTGGCCTATGTGAGGGCAACTCACAAAATGGCTGCCGTACACAAAATGGAAGCTGAGGGTTCAGGACGAAAACTACGGTTTCTGAGTGAAATCGTCACTCGAGCATGACGAAAATGCTTGTACATAGACTACTAGCCATTCTCGGTCTTCTGATATCAAATTCGTCATGCTACGATGATGTTTATAACACGGGTCCAGAATTTTCAGTACTACAGACCCTCCTTTTGCCCTTACATAGGCAATAACCTACACTCATGCTAATCTGAGTCCAGGTCTATATTCCTAAAGTCATTGAGATGTTGCTGTAGCATCATCCTATTACTTAGCTCGTCCCTCGATACAGGTTTCCTTGCACACGATGTAGCACAGATGCCACATAGTGCAGGAGCACTCTGTACACACAGACAGAACAGGAAAAGAATGGCTAAGATCATCCCAACGACCATCAGAATTTTCCATCCCCAGTCGGATACCAGTTCCCAGAACCATCCCATCAACGACCAATCTCCTTTATCCACATGAATAGATTCGGAAATCTTATGCAGTTTGGAGATGGCCTGGTACACTGTTGGAGCGTTATCTGGAATGAAAACACAGCAACTCGATTGGATCAATTTACATACCCCACCCCGGTCTGCAAGGATGACGTCTAACGCGACCCTGTTTTGAAGGGTCATAAGACGATCCGACTGGAGCTCAGCAGTCAAGTTACTAAGGGCACCGGCAGTTTCAATTACAGTGGATTCACCCACCCTTGTCAATTGCCTTATGTTCCTGCTGTTAACCATTGGTCCCCAGAACGGCAGAAAACCCTTTACGAAGTCCCCAAATTCTTGTCCTGCAGTGTCTTCTTTACTGAAGACACCTCTAACTATCCTTGTCTTATGGTAATCTGCTGCAGCTGTGTAGGTGGGAGGCAACAGGAACGAAACAAAACATGTGCCCGAGAAGTCAGGGGGCAACCATGTATAGGCTCTATCATGGCAGATGAAATAGGTACCCTTGGCTGCTAAGAATGAAGGAGAAGTTTGAGACGCAAACACATATGTTTCAGTACAGATACTCTTCCCTAGCTGAGCTCTGGGATTCTTGCCATTACCTTGCAGACATAGGTGACCCTGATGGGGTACAATCCAAATCGGGGAAGATCTCTTAGCTTGCTGTTTCTCACTCAAAGTAGCTCCATATCCAGTTACGTTCCATCCTATATATACTAGTGTCTCATCTCTCGGGATAGTCTCGTAGGAAATATCTTCCTTAATCATGTCTACTAAACCCTTAACTAGAGCACTATTCTTAGGATTGTCTGTTGCAGAACGTAGGGGGTAGACTTCATGTGCGTAGATGAACATCGTTCTGTATGCCCACACAGAACCATTATGGCTGAATGGCAGGACCAGATAAGGAATACCTTTATCCGTGGTGTGAGGCATAAGACCACACACCCAACAGTTAGTCGTGTTCATTACTAGTTGGTGTTGGTGCAAAAGCTGAACGAAGGAGTTATTAATAAACTCTAATCTCCTAGCGGATTCGTGTTCAGGAAGAGGTTGAAAAGAATGCGAGGAAACAGTGGAAGGAGGAGGTATGGGCGATGTAGTGGGTGTGAATGTCACTTGAAACGAGAATAAAACATATCCAATTAAAAACATCATTATACTGAACAACATAAAAATACATAGTATCAAAAAGCGTTTTGTGGTCATCATTTTACATATTCTGGTTTTAAAGTTCATTTCTTTGGCAGGTCTCTCCATCTTGAAAAACTCCATCCTCTCTAAAATGCTGCTCGCGATGGTAGGGTGTTCTAGGCTAAGGAATGCTTCTGTCAGTCCAGGGCAACTCCCTTAGACCAACCAGAACTGTCGACCTAACGTCTTCAGCTGCACCCCAAAGACTTTGGGCAACTGCGACCCTACAGCGGAACCCGGACGGTGGTTCGAAAAACAAAAATAAAAAAGTTTTTCAGATGGGAGAGCTGCACTTCCGAAAATAGCAAAGAAAAGTAATAGTTTTATTAGTTCATAATTCTCGGCCTCAGATTATATCTTTTCTTTCCAGGTACTGTCTGATCTTGGAAAAGGAGTTTAGGCTCTGTAGTGTCCAATCGAATTGACGGCGGCACAGCTGCTTGCAAGAGATTGTCACTTTCTTTCTCGGTAATTGTTCCTTTTATACGTGCATCACTGAAAGGCAGAAATCGAGGCACAGTTTCAGTCTCTGAGTCAGCGACGCCCTCCTGGACCCACTGGTCGTACGGCAGAGGCAAAGGTACCCTCTTGCAGTGTACCCCGTGGATCCAGTGCTTCTTTCCTTCCACTCGAACAGCTGATCTTGTTGACAGAAGGACGAGGTGAGGGCCGGTCCACCGGGGCTGGTCGTTCTTCGTTCGCTGACATTTTTTTACCAGCACCCAGGATCCAGGATTGATTGGGTGTCCTGGAGCTTCAGAGACCTGAGGCAGAGTATCGTGAACCTGTTGGTGTAAAACACGCAATTTAGCCGTCAATTCATACAAATAGTCAAGCAGTACAGGGTGTTCGATTTCACTGAATTTCGTCGGCCTTGGCAC
The DNA here is from genome assembly GCF_964261635.1 of Lissotriton helveticus. Taxonomy (NCBI): domain Eukaryota; kingdom Metazoa; phylum Chordata; class Amphibia; order Caudata; family Salamandridae; genus Lissotriton; species Lissotriton helveticus. Next base: position 1,352,935,780 of record NC_136068.1, read on the forward strand.
TCCCCATATGTTGGCCGGTCGGCCGAACACAATCTCATACGGACTGAGTCCCACTCACGAATGCACAGTCATTCTGGTTGATAGGAGTGCCAAAGGCAGAGCGTCAGGCCATTTAAGACCAGAGCTCGCTTGAATTTTGGCCAGTTTAAGTTTTAACGTGCCATTGTAGCATTCTACTAGTCCAGCTGATTGGGGGTGATTTGCAGCGTGAAATTTCTGTTGGATGCCTAGCCCTTCGCATACTTTCTTCATCACTTGACCCACAAATTCACTCCCATTGTCACTCCAGACCATTCTCGGCATTCCAAATCTAGGGAAGAATTCTTTCACAAGGGCTTTAGCTGTGGATAAGGCAATGTTGTCTTTCAGGGGATATGCTTCTATCCATCTTGAAAAGGCACAAACAACAACGATTACGTATTTCAAATTGTTGCACCTTTCCATGTGGATGAAATCTAGCTGCAAAATTTCGAACGGATACGTAGGAGGCGCAAAATGACCAGCTGGAGTTGGGGTTCCCCTACCAGGATTGTACTTCAGACACACCATGCAATTCTTGACAACATTCTCTGCACACTTAGGAATTCCAGCATTTTGCCATACCGGGGCCAACAACTTACAAATCCCTTTCACACTGATATGAGCCATTCCATGGGCCATTGTAACCACTGCAAGCACATACGCATCGGGTAACAACCATCTCTGATGCTCTGACAATTCAACCCAACAACCATTGGCATCCAATTTACCCGTACTTTCTCTCCACACACTCAATTCTTTCTCTGTGGCTTCAGCTTGGGTCGACTTCACACTCTCTATCGTGTCTTCACACATTCCAACGTCACCAATCCATCTTGCAGGGCCCGCAAAATACATTTGGCTCATCACATCCCTTGCTGTTTCTTTGGCGACTTCATCAGCAAATGCATTTCCACGACCAACATCATCCGTCACCTTCTTGTGTGCACTGCATTTCACAATCGCAACTTGCAAAGGCAAAGTAAGGGATTCAAGAAGCTCATTCTCCAACTGACCATGCTGAATCTTAGCTCCATGCGAAGTCAGAAACCCACGTTCTTTCCACAATCGTCCAAAACTGTGAGCCACACCAAATGCATACTGGCTGTCGGTATAAATGGTCACTTTCATTCCTTTCGACAACACACCCGCTCTCGTAAGTGCAATCAACTCTGCTGCTTGAGCTGAATTATGTGGGATACGTGCAGCTTCAACAATCGTATGCAAAGTCGTGACAGCATATGCTGCATTCGTATCACCATTCGGAAGCTTGAAGCCTGACCCATCCACCCATAATGTACCATCACACTTCACAAGCGGAGTGTCCTGAAGGTCTATTCTCCCTTTCGTCTCTTCTTCTGTCCTGAGAAAACAATCATGCTGTTCAGAAGCATCTAACTCTGCTACAATCGGCAACAACGTAGCTGGATTAAGCGTGTTGCATCTTTTTATGTGAACATGACTCGCTAACAGTGTCAACTCGTAACCTGACAACCGAGCACTAGTTAAGTGCTGTGTCTTGGTCCTGTTTAACAACGTGTCCACTGCATGTGGAACCATCACAATCAATGTATTGTTCATCACTAAACCAGCAGACTGTCGAATAGAAACAGCTGCTGCCGCTGTGGCTCGCAAACAACTCGGCAATGCTTTAGCTACCGGATCCAAGGTCGACGAAAAATATGCACATGGACGCTGCTTGTCTCCGAACAACTGTGTCAACACTGACAATGCACAACCCTCTTTCTCATGAACATACAATGTAAAGGGCTTACTGTAGTCGAGGGTACCCAACACAGGAGCCGAACATAATGCATTGCGCAATTCGGAAAAACTTTTCTGACACTCTTCAGACCATGGAATGGGATTCGGTGTATCTTTACAAGTCAATGGCACCAGAGGTTTGGCCAACAGAGAAAAATTCGGTATCCATTGTCTGCAATATGATGTAATGCCCAAGAAAGCACGCACTTCTCTCTGTGTCCTTGGCACACTCAATTTCGCTATTGCCTGAATTCTTTCTGGGGTCAGTTTCCTTCCCTCCTTCGATAAGAGATGACCTAGGTAGGTCACTTCTTGTCGACAATATTGCAATTTAGAAAGAGACACTTTGTGGTGCAAATCACACAAATGACGCAATAATGACAACGTGGCCTCTTTACAGATTTCTTCAGTATCTGCAGCAACAAGCAAATCATCAACGTACTGAATAAGGGTAGCGCCATCAGGTAAAACAATTGTATCAAGCTGTGTTTTTAAAGCCTGACTGTATATCGATGGGCTTTCACAGTAGCCCTGGGGAGCGCGTTTAAAGCGGAAGCTTCGTCCTCCTAAACTGAAGCCAAAAATATCCCTGCTCTCCTCGGCAATCGGGATGCTGAAGAAAGCATTCTTCAAGTCAATCACCGAAAACCAAGTAGCAGAAGCTGGAATCATAGTCAATAGTGCAGTGATATCAGGAACAACTGGAAATTGTGGCACAACTATTTTATTCACCTCTCTAAGATCAATCACGAATCTGTAAACAGGTGGCTGAGAAGGATCGGTACGCTTCAAAACGGGCAGAACAGGACTATTGCAAACGTTGCCTCTTGTCTCTTCAATTACATCTTTTTCAATTAAATCGTAAATGATCGCTAGCAAAGCTTTTTCACCTTCACTAGATATTTTATATTGGGGAATTCGTGGCATTTTAACATTGGCTTTCAATGTCACAACGTATGGTGGTATTTCCAAAAGACCCACATCATTAGGACCAGTAGCCCAAAGAATATCGGGAAGAGAAGTTAATTCTGTCGGAAGTTTATCCTTTGACAAATACATTGGAGAAATCACTTTCCTACCCAGTGTAAGTTGTACTCCCGAAGGAGAACAGTACAAAGTCGCATACAATCTTTTCAGTAGATCCAATCCTAACAAGTTTTCACCACAACCTGTCGTCAGAATAAGGGGTGCTTCAAATTCACAAGGTCCAACAGAAAGGGTCATAGGACTAGAAACTGGGTTCCTAACCGGGGCGCCAGAAAAACCTACAGAAACATTAGTTTCGCCAGAGAAAGGTGCGCCAGGGAGTTTTGAGTGCATAATAGAACTCTTTGTAGCACCAGTATCCAACAGAAAAGGCTCTGACACACCTGATGTAATCACCTCAACATAAGGTCCATTCTGATCTACTGGAACTGAAACAACTCCCTCTCTTTGTCTATGGCTGTCCTAGCAATCATTACCTTCCAAATTCTCATCTTCTGCATAGTAGTCATCAGCATAGTACCGAGCTGTCCTACCAGATGCATTATCCTGCTGATCAAACCTATTCATTGAATTTTGCGGCGGAAGAGAACGTGCGTTCTGGGGGAAATTTCCACGTCCTCTACCTCTAGGCGCTTGTTGAACACCTCAACCTCTTACACCAGAAGTACCATTTGTACGCTGTAACAAGATAGGACAACTATACTTGAAATGACCCTCTTCCTTACAATATGAACACTGATTGGGACCTACAGGAACACGTGGTTGAGTATACTCGACTCTTTGCGAGTTCCTCTGATACTGTTGAGGTTACTGATAATTATTTTGACCACCACGTGGCGGATACGCTTGCTGTAACAGAACCTTCGTCTTTAACTCTTTAGTTTTCTTCTCTGCTCTATCTTTCTCATCTTTATCTCTATTTTCATAATACTGTGCAGTAGCCAATATCTGTGCTGAAGAGGAAACGGCCCAAGAACTTTCTGAATCTTTTAATTTCTTACACAGCTCGGGAAGCAAATCATGCACAAATTTGTCAACGAACAACCGTTGACCACCTTCTGTACTCATGTCTTGACCACTGTGGTCGACAAACGTTTCTTCAAACCTGGTGAAGAAATCCGACACCGTTTCATCTTTCTTCTGCTTACACGCAGACAGTTTATCCCAATTCACATGCATCGCAGGCATTAGAGTTTTCATGTAATTAATGATCCTACCAGGGAGGTCTGCTACTAAAGGCTCGGGTTTAGCACCACCAACTTGTCGGCCATCTGCAGCAGTAATATTAGCCCATGAGTCACCTAACTCTTGATCATGATCTGCATGGCGAATCTTTCCCCATAAAGGCTGTGGAACAACATTCCCAAACAACATATCGATGTCCGCTAAATTCATATAGCATGAACCTGCAGTCTGTGACAACTCTTTGTAATACCCTGCAGGATTCTTACGGGGATCAGGCAATGTCTGTTTAAGGGCCAAAACTTCAGCTCGCTTCCATGGGACATGTACCCAAACACGCTGAAAATGTGCTGGAACAGCATCAACCTGATTAGCTAGATCAGCCGCAACGACGTCCTTCCATACCGGAGGAACTTCTCTCATGGGATATTGTCTCACCTTCTTCTTAACAGAGGAATCAAACAACGAGCGAGAAACGCCTTCACTTCTGAAGGATAACAACGTTGCAACCGCTTTCTCAGCATCTGAACCCACAATTGTCCCCTTTGAAAACTCGAACCGTACACGGCTCAACTCGGGTGGATTAGGCTCCAAATCATTTTCCTCTAAATCCTCACACAGAAAAACACACATTTTCTCAAAAACGTATCTCTGTTTCGGTGCTTCCCACTGATGGAAGACATCCATAACAGACTCTAGGTCATAACCCGTTGAGTCAGTAACCCATTTACGTGCCAAATAATTCAACGTTTCCTTCTCTCTATAATCAGGCAGTTGACTATGCAACTGTGTACGCTCTGAGGTAGGGGTCATACTTGTTGCCCCGAAGAACGGATATAGAAGACTTGTGACAGTGCTAGTCACTCTTTGTCGGACAGAGGGAGAAGTCGATGAAAAGACAAGCGGCAAAGCAGGGTGAGGCAAGGCAGATGCAGAGGCAGTGTCAGAAGGAATACCAGGAGTGGGAGTCGATATAGTAGTTAAAGTTGTAGGAAGTGAAGGCAAAGCAGACGTCAAAGGCGGTGGCCCTTGAGGAGGCTGCACCGGAGGAATAGGAACCAACTGGAGAGCAGCTGGTGGCTGTGGAGGAGCAGGAGGCACAACAACCAGAGGTTGCGCAGCTAAAGGTTGCGGAGGTGCCGTAGCATTTTGCGCATAGGGGGGTGGCAAACTCAATAAATGCGACATTAGGGGATCTTTTTCAAGTTCTTTTGCTGCATCTTGCTGAAGAGGCGGCAAAACTGGGTAGCATTTATCGATTACCATTTTACGTTGCCTGTGCAACTGCTCACTCATCTGTTCTTCTTCGTTATCTTTAAACTGCATAGCAGCTTGCATTATCGAGATACCCTTTTCTCTCTTATTTTTCTTCTCTAATTTAATTTCCTTCTGTTTGGCTTCCTTACGCCATAGGCGGAAAGAGTCAAACATCGCCGGCCGGGCTTTCTTCTTGAAAAGTTTGACCTCGAGGTTATCTAGTATTTCCGTGTCTAAGCTACCATATTGGGGCCATTTTAAAACACCATCCTTTCTGGTGTATCGGATCCACACTTCATTGTATGTGATGGGGCCTACTCCATGTTTCACATATAATTCATAGGACGGAGTTCCAATCGGAGGAACCGGACACGAGTCCTCCAATCGGGAATCCCTATTATTACAACCAAGACAAAACAAATTTCCAAGTTTGCTAAGACCAGGCATCTTCGCTCTCTAGTCTAGCTTCAAACTTCAAAGGATTATCGAATACGATATTCTCGTGAATACACGTGTCCTTCGGCTTTGGTACTTGCAAGTTCCAAATCAATGATCCCGAAGGGATACCCAAACTAAGAACCAAACTAAGGAATGGGAGACGCTCCACTTATACTTAACTGAGGTATCGATGACGTCACCAGAAGACTCGTCTATCGTTTCGCTCTACCAAACGTCAAGGGTCCAAAACAGGGCGATAGTCAGGGCAGCAGTCCTTCGTAGCCGTCGGGAAGCGGGGAACCTCGCAGCAAAGACTTTCGGACCACGTCGACATGCAGGGGTCGATGAAGTGGCGGCCTTCCTCCAGAATTTTCACACGAAGCTCCTCACGAACCTCTGGCTTGGACCGGTACCGCTGATATCGCCCCATGTTGGGCGCCAACTGAAGTACTGGGTTTTTCAGAACCGGTACTGAACCGGTAACCCAGCGGTGCCAGGGACAACACCCTAAGACTTCGGGTCCTTCCTGTTTCAGACTACAGAAACACAGAGTCTTCTAGGTAAAGTCAAAGATCGAATTTATTGGCTGCAACCAAGTAACAGGCGTCCTAGAAGTACAACACGGTGTATATTCTCAGGAGACTGCTCAATCTTACAAAGCCAGCCTTCTCTTTTTATACAAAATATTACGCTTTAAGCAAACATTCTTTACATTTCGGTTGATCATTCACATGTTTTCACTACAAAGGAAAAGCAGAGTCATGATGACAAGCCCATATTTCAGTTTGTCCAGCCCACAATAAATTATCCGGCAATGCCCAATTTTCTCATCAGATATCGACGGACCCCCAATAAAATCGGGCACCTCCTCCTTGTAAAGCAAGTCATAAAGTAGGAAACAGGGACAGGTGTGCGCCAGATTTGGCGTGGTTTGTGTGCGATGAAAGGTTTATGGCATGTTGTGCCTTGATACTATCTTGTTCGGCCACTGGGAGGGGAAGTGACCGAACAGGTTTGGCCTTGGGCAGTGGAGTCAGCTTGCCCAGGTCACAGGGAAGTCAGCAAAGGTGTACGTGTCCTTCAGAAGCGTGTTTGTCCTTAGTCATTGGCCTATGTGAGGGCAACTCACAAAATGGCTGCCGTACACAAAATTGAAGCCGAGGGTTCAGGACGAAAACTATGGTTTCAGAGTGAAATCGTCACTCGAGCATGACGAAAATGCTTGTACATAGACTACTAGCCATTCTCGGTCTTCTGATATCAAATTCGTCAAGCTACGATGATGTTTATAACACAGGTCCAGAATTTTCAGTACTACAAGGTGGGGTGTGATGTGGCTGCGGCAAGGGATGTCGAGGATCAGGCGTGCAGAGGCGTTCTGGATGCGTTGGAGCCGTCTCAGGAGTTTGGCCGAGGCTACTGCGTAGAGGGCGTTTCCATAGTCCAACATGCTGCTGACAAGGGCCTTTGGTGACTGTTCTCGTTTCAGTGGGGATACACTTGTAGTTCCTACGGAGCATGCAGAGGGTGTTGAAGCAGGAGGAGGAGACGGTGTTGACCTGTTTAGTCATGGAGAAGGTGGAGTCGAGGATGACCCCTAGGTTGCGTGCGTGGTCGGTGGGTGTTGGAGCGGCTCCCAGTGCGGTCGGCCACCAGGAGTCGTCCCAGGCCAAAGCGTTGGATCCGAGGATGAGGACCTCCGTCTTGTCCGAGTTCAGCTTCAGTCGGCTGTTCCTCATCCATTCAGCAACGGCCTTCATTCCTTCGTGAAGGTTGGTTTTGGCGGTGTGGGGGTCCTTGGTGAGGGAGAGTATCAGCTGGGTATCATCGGCATAGGAGAGGATGTTGAGGTCGTGCCGATGGGTGACGTGGGCGGGAAGGCGGACGCTCTGTGTTCTGCCGGAGAGGAAGGAGGTGGGCCAGTCCAGGGCCTTCTCTTGGATCCCAGCGTTGTGGAGGCGTGTTCGTAGTGTGTGGTGACAGACCGTGTCGAAGGCGGCTGACAGGTCCAGGAGGATGAGGGCCGCCATTTCTCCGTTGGCCAGCTGGGACTTGATGTCATCGGTGGCGGCGATGAGGGCAGTCTCGGTGCTGGGGTTGCTGTGGAACCCGGACTGGGAAGGGTCCAGGATGTTGTTCTCCTCGAGGTAGCGGGTCAGTTGTTCGTTGACGGTCTTCTCGATGACCTTTGCCGGGAACAGGAGTAGGGAGATGGGCCGGAAGTTCTTGAGGTCCTTGGGGTCCGCCTTGGGTTTCTTCAGTAAGGCGTTGATCTCGGCGTGATTCCAGCTCTCCGGGAAGGTTGCTGTCTCAAAGGAGGTGTTGATGACTTTGCGGAGATGGGGTGAGATGGATGTGCTGGCTTTGTTGAAGATGTGGTGTGGGCATGGATCTGACGGAGATCCGGAGTGGATGGTATTCATGACCTTGATGATGTCATCGTCGTTGATGTTGGTCCAGTAGAGCAGGCGGTTGGTGCGGATGGTGGTCGTGGGGGCGGAGGTCTCAGTGGTTGTCGGGGCGGTCGTGGCGTTGAAACTGCCGAGGATGTCTGTGATCTTGCGGTGGAAGAAGGTGGCCAGCGAGTTGCACAGGTCTTGCGAGGGTGGGACGTCGTTGGTGTTGGAGCTGGGGTTGGAGAGTTCCTTCACGATGTTGAAGAGCTCTTTGCTGTTGTGCGCGTTGTTGTCTAGGCGGTCTTTGAAGGAGGCCCTTTTGGCGGATCTGATGAGGTGATGGTGTCTGCGGGTGGCATTCTTGTGGGCGGCGTGGCTGTCCGGTGTTCGTTCACGGAGCCAGATCTTCTCCAGCTTTCGGCAGGTTTGCTTGGAGGCCCGGAGGTCTTCAGTGAACTAGCTGGCTTTCTTGTTGGTATGATTGTTGGAGGGTTTCTTGATCGGGGCGAGGGTGTTGGCGCAGTCCTTGATCCATTGTCTGAGGTTGCGGGCGGCGGTGTTGGGGTCGGTATGGTCGGCGGGTGGGCTCTGGGCGAGGGTGGTGGTTAGCTGGTCTTCGGTGACTTTGCTCCAGCAGCGGTGAGGCATCTGTTGGGTGCGGTAGTGCGTGGTGGGTTTCTTGAAGGTGAAGTGGATGCAGCGGTGGTCGTCCACTGGAGTTCGGTGGAATGGTTGAAGGAGACGTGGGGGCTTGTGGAGAAGATGGTGTCAAGCGTGTGACCGGCGGAGTGGGTGGGTGTTGTGACGAGTTGTCTGAGTCCGAGGTTGGCTAGATTGTCCATCAGGGTGGTGGAGTTGGTGTCGTCATTGTTCTCGAGGTGGAAGTTCAGGTCCCCGAGGAGGATGTAGTCCATGGAGTTCTGGTGTGGGCTGGCAATGTTTGGATGGGGAGGCGTTGAGGGATTATTGCTATGGAGACGTTACCTGAATTAAAATGTATCACATGTGATGTACGCAGATTGCATACTATGTCCAGACGCCATAGGGTACATGCATATTTGGTACGACGTGGAATCCAGATAGCGTTGCTTCAGGAGACCCATCTTACCAAACAGGAATGTGCTGCTTTGCAGAAACGTTGGCGTGGCCAGGTGTTTGGCACAACCTATTCTGCTTATGCCAGGGGAGCCCTGATATGGGTGAGGGCGGGGATCCCTTTTCAGGCCACAAATAGCGTTATTGACCCGGAGGGCAGGTATGTGGCGGTTGAAGGGAGATTGTATGGAAGGGATGTGGTACTCTGCTGTATTTATGCCCCGAACACAGACCAGCCCCAATTCTTGGATAAATTATCAGGGGCTTTAGCGAATTGTTTGATGGGTCAGGTGATCTTGGGGGGGACTTTAATTCAATCACAGACACGACACTAGACAGGTCGCATCCGCCACTGGCTGACTCCAAAGTCCGCAGGGTGGCGAAACAGAGGGCAAACTGGCAGGATAGGTGGGGCTTGATAGATGTCTGGAGAGGACACCACCCAGAGGACAGGGATTATTCTTTCTTTTCGGCGCTTCATGAGCTGCATGTTCGGATTGACACTATTCTGTGTAGTACCCCGTTGGCACCTCTGGCGACACACTCTGAATACCTGGCTAGAACAGTGTCCGACCATAATCCCCAGCTGGTATCCTTTCGGTGGCAGCGTGGAAGGGCTGCGGTCCCCACCTGGCGATTACGCCCGGACACCCTGGAAGATCAGGTTTTTAGCTCTGACATTCGAGAAGGTGTAGAACATTATTTCAGGGTGAATAAGGATACGGCGTCCACTAGAGCCATAGAATGGGATGCATTTAAAGTGTTGATAAGAGGGTTGTGCATTAGTAAGCACTCCGGGGAGAGAACAGTGGTGTTAACCGATGTTAAGAAGGCGGAAGAGGCATTACGGATTATAGAGAAGAAGAGACCGGAACAAGAGGCACTGCAGGAGCAGCTTTTGGCAGCTAAGGAATTAGTGGCGGCGGAAACTGAGAGGCTACGGAGTTATGATTACAAACAGTATATAACAAAGATCCATGATGAAGGGGACAAGGTGGGCGCGCTCTTGGCACGACTGGCGAATCCGATGATGAGAGGGAACCCGGTTATGAGCATGCGTGCGGAGTCAGGCGAAATGGTCTACTCCCAAGCCGCGATTATCATGCGCTTCTTAGACTATTAAGCTACACTCTACCAAAGTCGCCTAGAGACGGAAACGCTGGACATAGAAGGTTACTTGGCAGGGATTCAACTCCCGCAGTTAGATGAAGAGGTAGCTGAGACCATGGGCCAAGCCATATCCCTGACTGAGAATAGAGGAGCGATTAAGCAGATGGCTAGGAACAAGACGCCAGGAATAGATGGCCTCCCAATAGAATTTTATGTAAAATACATTGATGTCCTAGGGCCACACCTGATGGAGGTGTATAATGAGGCGTTGGAACGGGGCCACCTCCCAAAGTCCATGAGGGAGGCGCTGGTTGTCCCACTTTTGAAGTCTGGGAGGGAAAGTGGCGACGTGACCTCTTATAGGCCCCTGTCCATGTTGACGGTGGACTATAAGATTTTGAGCAGCATACTGGCCGCAAGACTGCTACCCCATATGACTACGCTAATCCATGAGGATCAAGCAGGGTTTATTCCGACTAGGAACACCTCGCATAATATCAGACGCCTTATATGAGTGTTGGGAAGTGCCTTCGAGGCGGATTTGATGCCTGCCGTGTTATCAATGGACATAGAGAAGGCGTTTGATAGCCTGGAGTGGGAATATCTTGATAAGGTGTTGAAGAAGTTTGGCTTGGGTGAGCAATATTGCCGTTGGACGAAAGTCCTGTATTCCTTGGCCACTGCCAGAGTGCGACTGGGCTCTACGATATCTGCAGAGTATCCGGTGAGGAGGGGGACAAGGCAGGGGTGTTCACTTTCACCCCTGCTGTTTGCATTGGCAATTGAGCCATTGGCGGCACATGCAAGGCTGGGAGTAGCATATAGAGGCCTCATATATAGCGGTACCCTGCACTACATCTCACTATATGCAGATGATCTGTTGTTGTTTTTGGAGGACACAACAGTAGCACTACAGAGAGCAGTTCACTTGCTTTCGGAGTTTGGTCAGCGGTCGGGCCTTAGGGTAAATTGGACTAAGACATGCCTGTTTCCTCTGAGAGCAGATATGCCCCAGCCACACTTGGCGGCGGATTTGATATGGGAGCGATCATGCTTTACCTACTTAGGCGTCCGGGTCTATCATAGTTCTGAAGACATGCTGGAGGGGAACGTAGGATGCTGCATTCGAGCTCTGAGGGGCTGTATGGCGTTCTGGGTGACTCTTCTCCTCTCAGTAGTAGGGAGAGTGGCGTTGATCAAGATGGTGGCCTTGCCCCGTTTGCTTTACTATTTTCGGACACTACCAATATGGATACCACCCCGGTTTTTCAAGGAACTACGTACGCTCACCATTGATTTCCTGTGGGGGCACGGACGGCGGTGGGTAGCTCTGGATACGCTGTTGAGGCCAAAATCGGAGGGGGGACTGGCGGTTCCTAACTTCGAACTTTAATTTTTGGGGCGGCGCAGCTGCAGATCCTGACGCAGAATGTAGCACGGGAATTTAGGGGTCCTGAGCAGAATCGAGGAGCTGGTATACAGAGATATGTTCTCTCCTATATTGTCATGCAGCAACGGCTGGACCTCCGGGAATTGACACTAGAGGAAAGGACCCTGAGGCTGTGTTGGAATAAAAGCCAAAAGAGGGCGCGAGTGGCGCATCCATACGCACCCGAACTTCCGCTGGGGATGTTGACAGCACTGCCGCATGGTGGGGACTGGTCCCCACTCATAGAGTGGGAAGAGATGGGGCAGCAGATGGTTGGCGACCTCTATGCTGACGGTGAGTTGTTACCCTTTCCGGACGATACAGGGCCAATTCGGTCTTCCTGACGGGAGTTTTTTATTGCACATGGCTGTTACCACAGCTATGCGCAAACACTGGAAGGCTGGGCAATCGGAGCCACGGACCACAATGGCTTGCCAATATGTGGTAATGGCAGCGGGCACAGTCAAGGCGGTCACGTGCTTGCATTCTCGAATGCTGCACGAGGGTTTGGAACTGTTAACGATCCTAAAACAAAAATGGGAGGAGAGCGTGGGGAAACCCATACCGAACACTACGTGGGGCCACATCCTGAGAAGGACGTGGAAAGGATGTAGGAATGCCCGATTTCAGCAGGTACATTTTTACATAGTGCATAGAGCTTACCTTACACCAGGGAGGATAAAGAAATATTTCATGGTGCAGGATGCAGCGTGTCCTAGATGCTCGAGGCCGGCTGTGGAACTGGATCATATGCTGTGGGATTGTCCGCAGCTGGGGCTTTATTGGTTTGAGGTGGGGACACTCCTTAACGAAGTCACTGATCGGCAGGTGGAGTATGACAAGGCGACTTGTCTGCTGCTTTGGTTTTCTCATACGAAAAAAACAAAAATGACTAGTAAATTCATTGATCTGGGTCTCATCTTAGCACAGAGGGAAATAACCTGGCATTGGAAGTCGAAGACGGGCCCTTCTAGTAGAAGGTGGGCGAGTGAATTGCATAAATGGGCCTGTAGTGAGGGTACCGTCAGGCTCAGACAGGCAGCACGTACAGCGAAGGAGAAGAGTCGGCAGAAGCGTGGGGAGAAATAGTGTGTACGCTGCGCAACTGTTTAGATGCCAGAGAGGACCTCGGAGACCCAGTTGCGAACGGAACTCCAGGTGATACATTGAGGGATGAGCAGTGATCCTCCGGGTGTCTTTAGTTTAAGAGTAGTTGGAGCTGCACTGGGCCCACACCGGAAGTAGTCTGGGGGAGGGTGTGGGTGGGGTAGTAGGGGGTTTATAGTTGGCACATGAGGGATGGGTAGGTTCAAGGATGCAGATGTGGACGTGTGTGCTGGGTGACTGGCTGCGGTGCCCCTCTGCTTAGGGGATGGTACACTGCGATCGACGCTTATGAGATTGTTCTATACGAGGGCAGGCTGACGGGAATTGACCACTGACTTATGTTACAATGTTTATATGTAGGTATCACACCCACTATAGGGCCGGGTTTTTTTTGTTGGGATTGGGGGATGGGGAGAAACAGAAAAGCAGATGCTAGATCACCCTGCCGAGTAGATGTCATTGTTTCCTTTTGTATTTTCATGTTTGGCGCTTGCTAGATACTGCCGCCCGACGTCCGGGATGTGGGCTAAATGGCTGTGTGAGGCTTATTTTAAGGCTAGCACAGGACGTGTATTGGAAATGTGACATACGGAACAACTGATTGTATGCATTTTCTTTATAACTCTGCAATAAAAATACAGTTTAAAAAAAAGAAAAAGAGGATGTAGTCCATGGAGGTGAGGGCGTGTGTGCTGACGAAGTCGGCGATGGAGTCGCTGAACTGTGGTCGGGGTCCGGGCGGTCTGTAGATGAGGGTTCCTCTGAGGGTGATGTTGGGGTCGGAGTGGATCTGGAAGTGCAGGTGTTCGGCGGTGCTGAGGGTGTCGTAGGTGTTGGTCGAGACTCTGAGAGTGTTCCTGTGGACGATGGCGATTCTTCCTCCCGCTCTGTTAGTGCGGTCCTTGCGGGTGATCTGTAGCCTTCCGGGATGGCTATGGCTATGTTGGGTGCCGAGGCGGGGTTCAGCCAGGTGTCCGTCAGGAAGGCGACGTCTGGGGAGGTTGACTCGAGTAGGTCCCAGATTTCAACGGCATCAAAGTTACAAAAGATTTTATTTGATTTGGTACTCGACTGAGGACCACAAATATTATATAAAAACAAGTTTCTTTACAAATCAGTATAATGTCAAAAAAAGTTTTAAAAATTTGTAGAAATTATAGCAAACAAATTCGTTGGGAGGTTGTTTACATACAAGTAGCAATTCTTTAGCAGTTACAATTCTACATTTCCGATATATAGGATCCAGATATCTTAACCGTGCTGAGACTACGTTAGCGTTTGGGCATATGAATAAAAGGTGCTCAATGTTCTGAATTCCCCCTTGACAAAGAGTACATGACGGGGATCCGCCTGAAGTCCATCTTGATGTAAAGGTTGACACGGGTAATATACCCAAACGCAACATTGTAATAGCTCTCCTTGCGCCATGAGTGAGGGAAAACTCTAGGTATGGCTGTTCTTGCTTATACTCCAATGACTCAGTAAAAAGTTTGTACATAGATAGGTTACTACAATGTGAATGATCGAGGTCAAAACTCAATTTAGGGGTAAAACATTTTAAGAAAAGTTTGAGTTGTGAGGGTGACCAGGTTAACAAGATTTCAGTATTGATTCTAGCTAATTGAAATGCCACAGTCATATTTCTAAAAAATATTAAATGTGATGCATCTTGATCAAAAGTCTCTATCTTTAGCATGAATCGTAGTGAACCTTCTTTAGCGTGAAGGAGGTTATAAGCCCACCTAATAACGTTAGCTACCGCCGTAGCATAAGAACTAGTGATCAAAAATTCAAGTCTTAGCGCTTGCACCGGTATGGAATCGGAGACCTTCAAAAATTTCTTTAATATTTTCCCTTCTTTTTGATCCATGTAGGACCACTGTTTTATTGGAATATGTTCGGTGGCGTACGATAAAACAGGGGGTATCTTTGCTCTATATACTTTTAGTAATGTGGAAAAATGCCTATTCCCAGTGGCCGAGTACAATCTCGAGAGGGCCCCAGCATGTAATTCGGATTTCCTTTTTAGATGGTTGATTTGTTTAGTATTTTTCAAATTCTTTGTGAAAATCCTACCAAGATAGGTATATTCCTCGACCTCTTCTACAGTTTCTCCACCGAGCCTCCAGCTGAACTTAACATCTTTTTTCCTACCAGAGAATGAAACCACTTTTGTCTTATTTAGGTTGGGAATTAAAAAGTGATCTTTCGAGTATTTATGTAGAATGTCGATAAGTCTTTGTAAACCAAAAGGCGTAAGGTCCAACATTACTATATCGTCAGCATATAACAAGGCGTGTATGCTTTGTGCAGCAATCTTTGGGGGCAAACTAGAGCCTTGTTGCAAGTGAAGGGGTAGGTCACTAAGATACAGTGAGAATAAAATCGGTGCTAAGAGGCACCCTTGTTTGAGCCCATTGGACGTGCAAAATATTTTAGTCAAACCTTTTTCGCACCCCATTTGAACTTGGCACCATGTCTTAGTGTGGAGATTAACGATAACCTGAAGTAGTTGTTCGGGGATTCCCAATCTCCTCAACTTGTTCCACAGAGTCGGTCTATCCACTCGATCGAAAGCAGTTGAATAATCAATGAATGCTGCGTAAATTGACTGTGACCTCCTTACTGTATATTTATCGAGAATGGTCTGAAGGGTTGCTATATTATCGATGACAGATGGTTGGGTCGAAAACCTGCCTGAAACATTGGTATTAGACCCTGCGAGAATGCCCAGATTTTTAATCGATCCAATACTTCCGCGGCAAAGATTTTCCCGGTAGCGTCCATCAGCGCTATTTGCCGATAATTGCCGGCTATATTTTTGTTCCCCTTTTTGTAGATGGGAATGATGGTACTTCCCTGCCATGACTTCGGTATTTTACCGGTTTTAAAGATGTAATTGAAGAGGGGAGAAAGTATCTGGCTCCACTCCTTAGGGTCTGTTTGGAGGACATTGATGGGAATTTGGTCAGGGCCTGAAGCACCGGTGCTTCTTGGATGTGTGTTGCGATGGAAATTGCCGAGGTCTTAATGATTTTAATGTCATTCCTTTCCATAGTAGTATCGGAATCTTTTCCTTCTAAGTAAGTTAGATTTGGTTTGTATAAATCACGCAGGTAGATTTCCCAGTCCTGAGGCGAGACTGGGATAGCTTGGAGTTTCTTTTTCGATCCAGTCATTTTATCAATTAGAGACCAATATTTTCGCTGATTGTGTTGTTTAGCTGCTATTTGGATATCTACCCAATTGCAGTCCTGCAGCATTTTTTTGTGCTTATTTTTCTCTCTTCGTATTTGATTTTTTAGTTTATTAATTTCTGCTTTAGTTGATATTGAGAAATTCAGATGCTGTACTCGAATGAGTCTATTAAGCTTTTTTACAGTAGGCGAATTCCGGTTTTTGTTTTTGTTGTTATTCTTGCTTTTTCCGGAAGTGACGGGTTGCAATTTATTTATGAGCGCATTCTTAAGATTATTAACTATATATTCGAAATTCATTATGGGGTCATCTGAATAAATGTTAGTTAGAAGTTGAGTGTGAGCAACCAGTGCGGTTATGTTATCCAGGATTGAAGGATTCCAGAAGATCCGCCTTTGGTTGATATTAACTTCAGTTGTAGAGTTATGAAATATTATCTTGCTTGTGAAGGAGGGGTTGGCCATCCAGAGGGTAGTTAGATGTAAATGTGCGTGGTCGCTCTCTTCTGTGAAATAGATATACAGCTGCGTTACTGACTCCTTTATGTCCATCCCGCAAATTATATAGTCAAGATTAGAAGAAGTTCCATTTCCCCGTCTAGTGTATGATGCCGGTATGTCACCATCCATATTACCGTTAAGTATTATCCCATTTAAACTTGGTAGTAACGATAGTAGCGACTTACCTCTCTTATCCGATTTATTTCCCTTTGGAAACTTTGGAAAGGACATTTCCAATGATTCTTCTTTATATAAATTAGCCCATTTTCCAATTTCGCTGTTTGAAATTTTTCCGTTCAGGTCGCCCATGATTAGGTATGGCATGTGAGAGTGATAGTCTATTATATGACTGATTATTTCCATTATGTCGTCGAATAGGGCATCATAATTATTACCGGGTGGGGCATAAATGTTAAAGAGCAATATTGCATTATGGGAAGCTGTAATTTGTGTTTTCAGTGCCACCTTAATACACTGCAAGCATTCGGAATTAGTCTCGATGTTTTATTGAGACCATAGGTATTCCTCTCTTAACAAGATTGCCAATCCACCCTTAGCATGGCCCCTATTAGATTTTCTTGCAGGGATGTCGTAAACATAATATCCTTTCTGGCAAAAAGTATTTGTTGCCCAAGTTTCCTGTAGGGCCAGAATATCAGGGTGATTTTTTGTGGCTTCAGTCATTTTATTGGTAGTTTTCCCGGCCATGTTCCATGTAATGATCTTCAAGCCATTACTAAACAGTATATTGTTGATGGTTAATGATTTTTTTACTGTTTAGTGTTTCTGATATCCAAGCCCAAGATTTTGTTGTTTTTTCGACCTCGCTTCCTTCTAAATCTTGACTCCATACTACCCTTTCACCATTGTTCACTTGAATTTTTAGGGTGTCATTTCCCAAAACGCTTGGTACAGGCTCTTCCCAATTGGTAGTGTTTTTATACTGATTATTGCTTTGTATAACAGTATTAAAAAGGCCATTAAATCCTTTATTAGATATGTTTTTTCTGGGTTCTGTTCTTGCAATTACGTCGTAGCCATTTTTATGTAATGTTTCTTTCTCTCTGAGAATTATCCCAGGAAGTACTGGTGACCAGAATGATACCAGCGCTAGTTTGTTATTTTCTTTTTTCGGAAAGATCACCAGGTCTATTTCATTACTTGTGAGAGATTGTAAAGATGATATATGTTGGAGAAGATTAATTATTCTTCCTCGATTTAGTGGGACAGTATCTGTGGGGAAGAGTTCTTCAATTATTAGATGCTTTGACGATGTTCCTTCCCCACACAGAAATTTCCTATCGTCATTTTCTCCTACTCCATTGGTTCTCAGCCCTGATTTTGGAAGTGATGAGGCCGGGAGATAGACATCAGCTTTTGGATTCAAAGAATTCACATTCGATGTGGTTTTGCTAACTCTAGCTACCTCGAATGTAGGAGAATTAGGAATTATTGTAGCGTTTTTGCCCTTTTCAGTTATTATGGGAGTAGTTGGTTTTTGAAATTTAAGTTTTCAGACTTTTTTTTTGTGAATCCTTCTTAGTGGCTTTCTTCTCCTTTTTTTCTCCCCTACATCTTGGGTTCCTTTTGTTTTAGAAGTCTCCTCCTCAGGTACATTTTGGATGGTAGTTACCTGAACATCATTATCACACCCAGTTTGATGTAGGTCTGTATTTTTAGTAGATTTCGAAAAGATGGAGTACTGTTTGAGTATATTTTTTGGTTCTTCTCTGAATAACTTCTTCAGAGAATATGTAACAGGAGCTTTGTTATTTTTTCTTGGTTCCTTAAGTTTTTATTTCTAGTATTACTACTTCAGATGTTTGTGTACTTATATCACATTTGTTTATGAACTGTGTGTTTTTAGTCCTGTTTGTTGAGTGACCATTCTGATGTAGCATCGTGTCTGATACTTGTTGTTTTTCCGTTGCATTAATTTGGCCTTTTTTTCTTTTTTCCTCCACTAAAAATTTGAGTATACCTATTTGAACGTCTAGGGTTCATCCGAGTTTGCTAAGATGTGACCTAAATGAGTGAGG
The DNA here is from genome assembly GCF_964261635.1 of Lissotriton helveticus. Lineage (NCBI taxonomy): Eukaryota > Metazoa > Chordata > Amphibia > Caudata > Salamandridae > Lissotriton > Lissotriton helveticus. The sequence goes on from NC_136068.1 coordinate 1,352,954,300, forward strand.
ACCGATTCCAAGATTTCCTGCAATGAAAAAAGTGCTTTTGACATAGGTGTTGCAAGGTTTACAGAATTAGAGTTAGGATAAAAGGGGTCGGGAAAAGACTCATGTACTGGGCGATGATGCAGTGATTTTTCCGGAGAGCTAGTAAATATCTTTTCAGGACTTGACTGTAGTTCCGATTTATTATTTGCTGACTTCGTGTTATTGCCAATAGAATCCTCGATACAGGCTTGGCTATCTAAGGGTTTTATCGGAGTTAGGGGTGTTGAGTGAGACACCTCATGATCCAATATCTGTAGATCCTCGGATAATGAGTTTATCTTTTAGTTGTCCTCGAGAACTAGATCACTTAGGTTGTGTGAACAGTGTTGGTTCGGAGAAGGAAGCTGTTTTTCCTCCTTGATTTCCATGAGGTCGAGGTTGTTTCCTTCTTCCGAGATGACAGTAGATGATTGTTTTTTCGGTGATAAAGCCGAAAAATATTTGCTAATTGCCGGAGTGCAAGTTATTCGGCCGTGCTTTAGTACTTTTTCAGAGGATTTCCTAACTGCTTCCTCAGTGCCCATTCGTCTCATGAATATTGTACGTGATCTTAATTTTTTTAGTGCCATTAAACTTGTCTCGAGATCCACTGTTAGATGTAAGATTAACTCCTTCTCCAATAGATTATTTTTGAGGTTATCTTTAGAGACTATTTGAAGTCTACTGGGAATGTGAGTTTGGATTTCTCATAAATCGGTGACTACTCCGAGCTCCTGTACTTGTACCTTGGACACGGTAATTCGATTGATGCACTCCATGACCTACCTTGTAGGTTCACTGCCTGACGCCGTGTTGCCCAGGGTCCAACACAGGAGTGAAAATAAGGTGGCCCGTCCCGTCCTTGTACGTCCCCGGACGGCCACAGACGGTCCCGCCCTTGTCCCGGGCTTCTCCCGGCGCGCTCCCGCGTACGCGGAGACTACTTCCAGGTTATAGCGGGAGGGGGCGGGAAGAGGACCAGCTGCGGCGAGTCAGGAGAACAGCGCCCGCTGGTCCTCGCAGTCCCACAAGGGTTGGTGACTCTCCTTCAGCTCCTCACGGTGGGGGTGTGTCCAGATGGTGATTGCCTCGAGCGGCGCCCGCGGAACGGGGGCCGCGATGAGTGGGGTGGTTAAAGCAGGTGAACATTTGAGCCCACGAAGCTCACAGCAATGAGCGCAGCAGCCACGAAGCACCGAGACCCTCTCTCGACAGGTTTGCGCCGAGGTCCCTGCCCGCAGCACTTTTCTATCCAGGCGGGAGGGGGCGGGAAGAGGACCAGCTGCGGGGAGTCAGGAGAGCAGCGCCCGCTGGTCCTCGCAGTCCCGCAAGGGTTGGTGACTCTCCTTCAGCTCCTCACGGTGGGGGTGTGTCCAGATGGTGATTGCCTCGAGCGGCGCCCGCGAGCGGGGGCCGCGAGGAGTGGGGTGGTTAAAGCAGGTGAAAATTTGAGCCCACGAAGCTCACAGCAATGAGCGCAGCAGCCACGAAGCACCGAGACCCTCTCTCGACAGGTTTCAACTGCATGTTTTCAGGCAGAGAGGGTGTTGAGAAGGATGCATCTGAGGTGGTTGGGTTCTTTCCTGGTCGGCAGCATGGTGGGGCGGATGCTTGTGAAGCTGTAGTTCCGGCAGGTGAAAGCTCCATGGGTGCGCTTCGGGGCGGCCAGGAAGCAGGTGTGTGATCGTCCAGTGTTGAGTGCGTGGAGGGTTCTGGCATCGCAGCGGTGTCGGGTGTCGTGGCGTTCGTGGTGTCCAGGGGTCTTGGCGCTGGGCGCGGTCCAGGCACGGACGGGCACAGACGGACTTGCCTTAGGTGTGCCAGCGGTGAGCCCGCTGAGCACGGACGCATAGCGGCTTCCATATGAGGGGATGTGGGAGGGAGGAGCAGCTGGGAGGCGGGAGCGGGGCGGCGAATGGGATTGCAGGTAGGGGGGGCCGCAGGGACGCAGCGGCGGGAAAAACAGGTGGGCCGCAAGAGAAATGGGCACAGGAAGGAAAAACAAGTTTAGGCAAGAAAACAAGTACAGGCACAGAGGAATAAAAACAAGTCTGGGCTAGAAAGCAAGTTAGGCACAGGGGAATAAAAACAAGTCTGGGTAAGAAAGCAAGTACACGCACAGGGGAATAAAAACAAGTCTGTGCAAGAAAGCAAGTACAGGCACAGGGGAATAAAAGCAAGTCTGGGCAAGAAAGCAAGTTAGGCACAGGGGAAAAATACAAGATTAGGCAAAAACAATGCAGGCAGAGCCGTGCAGCAGCGTGGGGAGCGACCTGCCTGCGAGCAGGGTCATAGGTCGCTAACAGTCCTGAGCACGCGTTCTTAAATACGTGTACTATACCGCTCGTATCAGACATGTTTAAGATACGTCCCAACATTTCTGAGAAATGTATGGGGCAGTTTGTATTCAAAAGGGCTTGTATCTCGGCAGAAGTCTTTGCGACTTGTAGATCATAGGTTTCTTTGGCCGAGGTCAGTGGCACTGTTTGTTGTAAAAGAATGGCTTTCATTCTGCTTAGAGTATCAATTTGTATAGAAGAGATGTTCAGTGAAGGCCATAGAGGCAATTCCCTGACTGTCTCTATTTGGGGGAACAAGACTTGCATACAGCAAGTGACCCTGGATGTAACCGTTACTAGATATGGATACCTGGCAACATGCCAGAGCAGCTGTGATCATTCAACATAATGTAACTTCCATTTGAAAGTTGTCCAAAAATGTTATTAATCACTGCAGCTGGTGAACATTGCAGGTGACAGGATAAGTTTGTAGTGGAACCATTACAGGCCCGTGTAAATTAATACCCTGGCATAGGAGAGAACCGCTTAGTGCATTTTCACAGTTTGTACTGCTAAGAAACACTTTACGCCCCCAACTCCAACATCTGTGTGTGTAAGGTAAATCCCAGGATGTCTTGATGTATTCTTTACCCAACCTTTCATATCTGCCTGCTGGTATATGTTTTAGGCAATACTGAAAATGGAAAGTTGTAACAGGCAGATTAATTTTACCATGTATGATCCACTCAGTAGCTCATTTTTCGGCCACTGTGAATGGTAATTTTTCCAGTTTTTCAATGCTCAGCACCGTATAGTCTGCTCCCCACCGTATAGTCTGCTCCCCTTTGTGCCAGTTTGATCTGTTTATCAGTGAGATTAAATTCTGAAAACACTAAAGTAGTGTTGATTAAACGACAAGGCACATAGCCTGTAAACAGGTTTTGTAGCATCTAGCCTAATAGCATGATAGACCGTAGTTGAGACTGACCATGTTGCAACCAGACCAACAGCCACATGCATCATTCTCGGCATTTGCGAGTCCTTAATTGCGATTTTTAAGGAATCGCAATTAAGGAATCACAAATGCCTATGCATTAAAAAATCGCTTAATTATTTGCGAATAGGTATTTTTCCTTAATTGCGATTCGCAATTTGCGAATCGCAATTAAGGAAAACCTTTCCATTGATTCCTATGGGCCCAAAGGCCCATAGGAATCAATGGGAAAGCATTTACAAATTGCGATTTTCTTTTTGCGAATCGCAATTCGTTAATGCATTTCAAGGGTGCAGGGGGGGGATCCAAATTACCCCCCCTGCACCCCTGAAATGTATTTGTAAGTACAAGTTTCACACACACATGTCCCAAGGACATGTGTGTGTGTAACATGAAAGTTTCAAAAATGCATTTTTGTGCATTTTTGCAATTTTTCGCAAATTAACACGAGGTCCAACCTCGTGTTAATTTGCTCCCTCTAATTAAAAAAGTGCAATTCTTTAAAAATTCATGAATTGCATTTAAGGAATCGCAAAAATGCGATCCCTTAAATGCAATCGCATTTTAAGAAGTCGCAATAAATAGCGATTTCTATTAAAATAGATGATGCATCCCAAAAAGCGATTTAGGAATCGCAAACGGCCGATTTTTGCGATTCGCACCGTTTGCGATTCCTAAATCCTTTGATGCATGTACCTGCAAGTCTTGTTCCATAATGTCTATGACAGAGGATACAATGCTGTCCAATTAATATATCCTGGACGACAGAGTTGTTAACTCATTGTCTACTACAGTGAGAGATTTATACAATCAATTTCTTGTATTCTTTCTGCAGTTTCTGCTTGGGTAACCTTCCATATATCATTATAAGCAGCATAGATACCGGCATATATGAAACGTTTTTGACATGGTTTTCTTGGTCCTAGGAAGAATTCCCTAAGGTCTGCACCATCTTTAAGTAAAGATAAGTGTCATTTCACATCCTCTAGTGTAGCTTTCTATAGCCAATCAAGGCAAAGTTTCCCTACACTGTATGTTGTTACTACCCCTGGATGCTTTCTTTGAACATAGCGTGGGTCTGGCCTATTGATAGTGAAACCCTGTGTTTTGTTCAGGAATCGATTATGATAGTTGTTAGTGTCTGTGGGCCAGAGCAACCATTTGTTCTAATCTGGATCTGAACTGTTGTGATTCAAAATAGTATGTACCTCGATCTCCCCCTGTGTAGTGCTATTACTTGCAGGTGCAGGTATGAACGGAGTGTTCATGTCTTTGATCTTGGCTATCCCAAGGCAAGACGTTTGTTGGACAGTGTCATTCAAAAATATTATTTGCTGAGGGATGATGCAGGCTCTAAACAAAGCTTCTACCTCTTGCATTTGCCAATCTTTTGTACCCCAGACAGATTTTGCCTCAATGTTGTATTTCCAAAAGTCGAAACCCTTTCTAGACAGTTGGACAATAAAGGCTGCAGACTAAATCTGTTTGTATTGGTTAACATATTTTTCGTTCCTGTTTTGTTCACATTTTTAAAGAAAAACGTTTCTGGATTTGACAAGTTGAACCCTGAAAAATATGGAAATTTCTTTGCAAATGTTTTTGAGCTACCCTTTGGCGGTGACATATTGGACCAATTGTTTGTAGATTTTGATTAACTCTTTGAGTTGAGCAAGTAATTCTACGTCTGTCATGTCTTCGATTTCAGGATGAAGTGTATAACCTGCTAAAACTGGCCATGTCGCTCCTGGTCTACCTAGTGGATTGAGTCTGGTAATGTGATTTAAATGTTTTAGGGCACCTTTAAACCAGAGATCATGCTCCTGGTATGTGAGTGGAATTTCAATATCCTCAAACGGAATATCTTCCTTGGTGGATCATCTTCTTTGTAGAAGTGAAACATTTTTGTTACTGGATGTGATTCAGGGAATACTATCCATGAGTAGAATACCTGTCTGGTGAGATTCATGTGTCACTATTACAAAAACTGCTCTATCACCTCTTGCTGTTAGGCCATGTCTTATAAGTTTTAGAGTGATGGCTCTCCTTAAATTTGGAGGAATGATTATGGCATTCTCATCGGTTTAATTAAAACCTGTATAGTTTGAAGCTGCTTTGTCTAGATCAGCAGCAGCTCCATCGGTTTTGGTGTTATTGTCATTATTAGACATTGTGAAATGAAAAATGCAGAGCAAGTTTCAAGGGAACAAAGATAAGGTGCGCAATATTTTGGAACACTGTATCCTTCAGTGTTGAACAAACCAAAAAAGCGAATACATGGGATTTTCGTCCTACTCAGCTATGGCGGTTATTATCTCTACCCACTCCAGACGTCGTATGGAGTATGAGTAGAGGGTCCCTGAGAAAAGCACGACTGAGTTACTTCAGTATCTAGCGTTAAATTAATGCCTTACCAAACCGTTGGGCACCATGTAGTGTAGTGTAGTTCCTATATCCCTGATATTCTCTGCGCATTTTTAGTTTAAAAAGCTTTAATAAACAAAGAAAGAAAACGTGGTACAAGGATACAAAACTATGATAATAGCAAATCCACCAGATGACAGTAAAACAACTTACGAAGGAGAGAAAAGAAGAAGTATAATTTATCATAACTTACTAGAAGATAATAATTATAAAAGGAAAACATAATCACAAAGTACCATAGTGAAAAAAGCATTTTTGATGTTGCTTTTGTGTGAGGGAAGGGAGAAATAAAGAAAAGAAAAAAAGGAAAAAAAGAAAGGAAGGAGAAGGAAAGAGAAGGAAAAGGCAGAAAGAATAGAAAGAAAGAAACAGTAGAGAAGAAAGAAAAGGAGGAGAAGAGAATAGAGGAAGGGTAATGTCAGTCACAAATTATATAATTAATATGGCTGTCCAATGACAAGTAATATATAAAATAACAAATATCACAACGCAATAGTGAATATATGATACTGAAATATAAAAGGCATATAAAGGAATACATAACATTTCATGGTGGTTGAAAAACAAAATTACCAGACGAGGCACGTAAAGGAGAGGAGGAAACATAATTGGTGAGAGGAATCCAAAAAGTCTCCTTGGGGATAAGTTGCTGAGAAGTGGTTACAAAGGCTCTATCTAGCCTATGGTGCTGACAGAGTAGGTTCCACCAAGCTGTAAAGGAGACATTGGAGGCATCCTTCCAATTCGAGGTTATAACTTGAAAGGCACTTGCAATTGCAAAATCTATGAAAGTGCCAATTTTACGATTACCCACCCAGCGTGTGGAAGAACTGCCTAAACATATTGAGGTGATATCAAAGGGAAAAGACAAGGAACAAATTGAGGCAATAGACCTACAAACTTTTGTCCAAAATGTGGAAATGTTAGGGCATAAGAAAAAACTGTGTAAATAAGTACTAGGGGTATTTTGGATGACCAGCAATTGGGAGATAAGGCAGGACTAAATTTGGATAAAATTAACGGAGTGAAAAAAAGACTCTGGTAAAAATAATAAAGTGTTTGAGTAGTACTAGCATTGCAGGAAGTGTTGTATTTGAGTCCAGAGGGAGTCCCAAGTGTGAGTAGGAAAAGTATGTTGTAGATCAGATTCCCACAAAAGTTCAGTCTTACTTTTAGGGGATAGAGGGAAGAAAAGGAATTTGTAAATGTGAGAAGCTCGGAGAACAGGGGAAAAGGATAACGCTTGATTATAGGATTCAGACGCAGAAGCAGAAGAATCCGAAAGAAGGGAGAGCTGCTGGGTTATAATCTGTCTGAGAGACTCATATTTTGAAGGAGAAGCAACCAAGATACTGTATTTAGATTAAAATTCCTGAAGAGAAAGAAATTGCTCAATAAATAGTAAATGTTTAACCTGTAACACACCTTTGGTAATCCAATCCTTCCAGAAGATGGTACGATTAGAAAGCTTAATATATTTATTGTGCCATATAGAGTATTCTAAAAACAGCTGAAACCGAGAACGAGATTTACTGCGAATCGGATGTAGAATAGATATAAGATATGAAATTGTAGGGGATTTAAAGGAACCGGGAGGATGAACAAAATTCTCCAACGAGGAGATGGGAAATGGATAAATAGTGGATTCCTCTAACTTGTGCCAAACTGCCAGAGGAGGGTTGTCGATAGATGAGAAAAAGGGCATAACTTGACGAAGTAAAAAAGCAGCGTGGTATTGACGAAAATTAGGAACATTGACTCCACCTCCATCTTTAGGGGCTGAGAGAACAGAAAGAGAAATGCAAGCTTTTCGATTACTCCAAAGGAATTTACTGATAATACTATTGGGATTTTTTAAACATTTTAAAGGGAGTCTAATTGGTAACATAGAAAGATAAAAATTAATTACCAGCAACATCATCATCTTAGAGGTATCTAATCTGCCCCACCAAGAGAGAAATAAAGGAGACTATTATTCTATCATTGCAGAAGTTTTAGATAACAGGTCATCCAAATTCAACTGAACAGTTTTGGCTATAGAAGCAGAATATTTAATACCTAAACAGGTGATGCAGTTAGTATTCCATTTGAAGTCCATCCCCTCGAACATACTTCTGAGACAATATTTATTAAGTGGAAGAATTTCAGATTTGGAGAAATTTTACTTGTACCCAGAAATGGCAGCATAAGAAGATAGGAGATCAACAACGGCAGGCAGAGATGCAGACGGATTAGATACATATAAAAGAATAGGGAGAATGCCTAAGGGAATGAAGGAAAGGTTCCAGAGATAGAATGAAGAGCAAAGGAGACAAGGGGCAACCTTGATGGGTACCACGTTGAAGATTAAAATATGAAGATTGAGAGCCATTAAAAAAACTGAAGTGGTGGGCGAAGAATGCATCAAACTAATAAGAGAAAGAATAGCAGGACAGAATCCATGCCATTTAAGGGCATGCATCATAACAAGCCAATGAACACGGTCGAAAGCTTTCTCCGTATCTAGAGTAATGGCTGCATAAAGAGTGGAGCTTTTGGAAGCAGGATGTATGATGTTTAAAAAAGTTCTGGAATTATCAGGTATAGTTCTTCCTTTGACAAAGCCTGCTTGTTTTTATCCCACTAACTCAGGAAGGACTCTGTTGATACGAAGAGCAAGAACCTTAGCGAATATCTTACAATCTAGATTGATCAAAGAAATAGGACGATAGTTAGCACAGGAAGAGGGATCCTTACCCTTCTTAGGAATTAAGCATATCATAGCCTCCAGAATAGAGCCGCGGGCTTCCTTATGTGATAAGAAGTGCTGAAATAAAGACAAAAGATGGGGGAGTAAAGAGTGCGAAAAACAGGAGTAAAATTCAGCAGTAAAGCCGTCTGGACCAGGGGATTTGTCCTTTGGCAGTAGAAGTAGAGTGGACTTGATTTCAGCAAGAGAAAGATCAGCCTCTAAAGATGTGCAGTCAGGAAGATCAGAGGGACAAGGAGGGAGATATCAAAGAAAGAGTCCAACTTCGTCTCAGATGGGGAGGATTCTGGAGTAAATAATATCTTATAAAAATCTGTAAAGCATGTTAAAATGTCATCATCTTTAAAATGATTTACTCCATTAGAATCCGTGATTTTAACAACCTTAGAATGTTGGGATTTAACCTTTAAATAATTAGCTAGTCGCTTATCGGCCTTGTTAGGGCCTCCATAAAATTTAGAGTTGATCTTAAGCAATGTACCAGAAGCTTCTTCAGTAGACTTCTTGTTAAATGAGAGCTTAGCTTGAACTAGCTTCTTTAAGTTATCTTCAGTGCTAGACGTAAAATATGCATGTTCTGTACGTTTAATGGAAGCTAATAGATTAGCAGAATATTTAGAAAGTTGCTTCTTTTTAGCCGCTACATAATCTATGATAAACCCTCTGGCTGTAGCCTTAAAGGCATCCCATATGGTGGAAAAAGGGATATCAGGAGAGGCATTCCTAAGAAAGAAATCCGGCAATAACATTTGAATATATTATCTTTAAGTAGATAACTATTGAAGCGCCATCTGCGAGACTGAGAGGAATCGGAGGGAAGATCTAGATTAATCAAAACAGGAGCATGATCAGATTGATAGGAAAATGTAATCTATTCTAGATGAGGATTTGTGAGTGGGGGAATAATAAGTGTACTCTAATGTGTCCGGATGAGTGAATCTCCAAGCATCAACCAAGCCCCTCGATTGAATTGTAGTAGAAAAGGCTTTTTTGCATTTTGTTGTGAATGTATCTGCATTGGATTTCCTATCTAAGAAAGGAACCACTACTTGATTGCAATCCCCACCCACCAATAAATTAATATCAGGACAGGAGTGAAGAATGCATGACAAATTTTTCCAAAAAAGGACATCCACACCAGTAGGGCCATATATGTTTAGCAGGGAAATAGGGGAACCATTGATAAGGAGATATAATAAATGCCAACGACCATCTGCATCCTTCTCCTCATTTTCCACAACAAGAGTGAGTGATTTATGATTCAAAGTAATAACACCATTCTTCCTGTCTTTAGACGGGGAACAAAATACATGGCCAACCCATTGTTTTTAAAGGGAATTAATCTCAAGGACATTAAGATGAGTCTCCTGAAGCAAAGCTATTTTACAATTTAGCCTGGATAAATGTGTGAGGACCCTCTGTTTTTGATGGGATTACGTAAACCCTTCACATTCCATGAAATAATGCGGACATTTTCAGTCCTTAGAATAAAAAAATAACATAATCAAGTAACAGAATAGGCAATTGATAAATGTAAACAATAACTGCAATAAAAGGTGAAGGTTAAGAAAAATAGGATAATAAGCGAGACATGGAAAGATAAAAAAGTGAGACCAAAACCAAAGAAAACAGAAAGCAGAAGACGGATAAAAAAATGATCGTAAAGGGTGTAAGAATTGAGACAGTGTAAGTTGTGTTGCACGTAAAGGAAGAGCTAGTGTAAAGTGACAATGAGAGATACAAAAATAAAGAAGAAAAACCTAAAGATAAAAAGAGGAAAGAAAGGAAAAAGATCAGAACAGCGCTTGACAGGAGGAAGTTGACAAAAAGCCAAGAGACTTTAGTCAAGAAAAAACAAGGTACGAATAAAGAAAAATGAAAATAAGTATGATGAAGCGGGGAGCCGCGAGAAAAGAAAGACGACCAAACTAGCCTGAGCAGCGAGAACAGTCAGAGCAAACAAATTAAAACAGACTAGCTAAAACAGAATATAACCAAAAATCTATGAAGTAGTAAAACACTATGGAGATGCAATAAAACAACAAACAATGATACAAAAAAGTCAAAAGTGAAAGAACAGGGGAACTTACCGGAGCCTTACTGCCTTACTGCCCGTCACGCTACGTCTGTTTGGTCCTGCTGGGGGGCACTGCCTATTTGGGACCGCTGCCTGCCAGAGTTTGCTGCCCCCCCTGTCCTGTGCTGTGGTGACTGGTTTCCCCTCGCCGCCGCTGCTCCTTTGCAGGCGAGTGCGGCCGCTGTGAGGGGGGCGAGGGCGAGGAGGAAGAGCACTACAACCACCAGCTGCCCTAGCGGCCGGAAGCCGCCTACCATTAAACCGCGCCAGGAGGCGCATAAATTCCAGCGTCACCCCCGGTGGAGCGGGGAACTTACCGGAGACTTACTGCCCGTCACGCTACGCCTGTTTGGTCCTGCTGGGGGGCACTGCCTATTTGGGACCGCTGCCTGCCAGAGTTTGCTGCCCCCGCTGTCCTGTGCTGTGGTGCCTGGTTTCCCTTCGCCGCCGCTGCTCCTTTGCAGGCGAGCGCGGCCGCTGTGAGGGGGGGGCTGAGGGCAAGGAGGAAAAGCACTACAACCACCAGCTGCCCTAGCAGCCGGAAGCCGCCTACCATTAAACCGCGCCAGGAGGCGCATAAATTCCAGCGTCACCCCCGGTGGAGCGGGTAACTTACCGGAGCCTTACTGCCTTACTGCCCGTCACGCTACGCCTGTTGGGTCCTGCTGGGGGGCACTGCCTATTTGGGACCGCTGCCTGCCAGAGTTTGCTGCCCCCGCTGTCCTGTGCTGTGGTGCCTGGTTTCCCCTCGCCGCTGCTGCTCCTTTGCAGGCGAGCGCGGATGCTGTGAGGGGGGGCCGAGGGCGAGGAAGAAGAGCACTACAACCACCAGCTGCCCTAGCAGCCGGAAGCCGCATACCATTAAACCGCACCAGGAGGCGCATAAATTCCAGCGTCACCCCCCCGCGTCGCGGGAGCGCGCGGGAGCAACGCGGGAGAAGCCCGGGACAAGGGCGGGGCCGTCTGCGGCCGTCTTAGGCCGGACAAGGCTGGGCTGGGCCAGCCCTCTAAAGTCTGTACCCCTCCTCTGAACTATAATCTGACTGAAAAGGTACTTTGATTCAGAACAAGTAAAAGGGGGATTTTGTAATATATAAAATTGGCTGTAGAATTGACACTTACCTTTCTCCCGCCCTATTCTGCTTACAAAGCTCTCTGGGGGTGCCCAGGGTACTTCTTGCTGAAGGAAACCTGGTTGCCCGGACTAGCTTATTGTTTTCATCTATGACCGAAATGGGTAAAAACAGTAAATCTTATCCGATGACTAGGCACCATGCTGCTACGACTCAACCCCTCCCGAGCCTAACAGCAATCGATAAGATGCTCCAGAAAACTATAGTGGTTGTGGCGACGGCAATAGAAAACATGGAGAGGCGATTGTCAATCACCCCAGCGGCCCCTCCTCTACAGCAAGTGGGGGACTACTCTGCAGTTACAGTTAATCCTCCTGACTGCAACTTTTTCCTTACGTCCTCTTTTGCTGATTTACCTTGTGCCCAGGCCGCTCCTACCACCATTGAGAGCCCACCCCGTCTAAATCCCCTCCACAAGTTTTAGCGGAAAAGTTAGTTAAAACCCGCTTTAGAAGTAAGAAATGTAAAACCCAAAAGAAAATATCAAAAAAGATTATTCCGTCCCCTGAACCTGCACCGGTTGATGTAGATTCTTCATTGCCCTCTGCAGGAATCCCTGTTTGGGTTTCTCACTTACTTATTGATTTTCAGTCCCATATCGAACAGACCATTGGCTCGCTCATTAAACCTCTGGCATCCAGATTGGATAGATTAGTTTCCACAATTAACAACATTGGCTTAGGGAAGGTCAAGCCTGTGAGCCTTCCGGTAAATGAAGCTAATAGATCGAATCCTAGCATTGCCAATCTTACCACCCGAGCTGATAACGGTGCAGAAGCGAACCTCGCAGTTGGGCCGACTCCCGATGCTTCTAATTTAATCGATGGCGCCGGGGTTCTGCCCATTAGTAATAAAACTGTAGCTGCAACTTCCCCGGCAATAGGCAATCCAATCCCACGATTGGCCTTGCCTTTGCCTAGCGATGTGGGGGGTGGTGCTAGCATAGTGTTAGGGGGGGTGCCCAAATTGGGGTTCAGCAAACAGGATCCACAAGCCACAGGTAGGCCGACAAGGTTGCCCACTATTGACCTACCCCCCTGAGTCCTTGCCATACGTTGTGGTCCTTACTGGGGTTCCTCCTTTAGCACATGGGAAAACCGAGGACCATAGTGATCTTAAAAATAAATGCATTCAATGGCTTAGGACCAATAGGCCTTCTCCCCCTAGCTCTTCAGGTGAAATTATATCTGTCAGAAGAATAGACTGGATTGGGTCTGGACCCAAAACTATGGCAGGAAATTGTGTGGTTATAAATTTTAGGCACACATGCGCTGTAGAACATATATGTAATGGGTTGCCAATCTGGTTGAATACACAAATTTTCCCACTGCCTTTATCATATTTCTACCCCACTGCTCAGAGAAGAATCGGCCGGGGCTTGAGCCCCAACTACCAGGGGCCCATTAATAGATTCCCTTATAGAACCTACCAGGGGACTACATCTTGGGAGGGCGCCTATCCGCACATTTCTTCACTCTTCCTATTCCCTCAAAAAAATAGGTTCAGCCCTCTTGAGCTGGAGGACTGATGCCTAGTGGGGTTGAATCCTGTACTACCTTCGGCTAGCAGTGCTGGTAAATTGGAAGGTAAAGATCCTAGCACTGTTCTAGTGAATTCAACAGTAGATCACCCCCAAATCCCTGAAGACGGAACGCAATTGGGGTTATTGGAAGAACCCGTGGAGCTCAGTGCACCAAATGATGCACCACCCTGTGGTATGATAAGGGAACAGACACCGGAGTCTAGAAATCCAACTTACGATGCTGGGACCTTATAGGTATGGAAAGAGCAACAACCAGCCATAGGAGAATTGACGGTTGTATAAAAATGTTGTCATGGAATGTGGCTGGGCTGAAAAGCAAATTATTATTGCCCGAGTGGGGTTCCTTTATGGTTTGGCATGATATTTGTATAATGCAGGAAACTTGGGCACTGGAGTAGAGTGCAATGCCAGGTTATGCCGCCTTTGACATCTTGGCTACAACTGGGAGTAGAGAGAGACCATCGGGCAGGCTTACAATATGGGTGGCCACGCACCTGGGTGCCAGGGCTGCACAAATGCCCACCAATTCACCAGATGTTCAATGTGTACTCCTAACCCCAGAAAACATGCCCCAGGTGGCTATAATAAATATCTATTCAAGACCAGTCAAAAGTGGGCCTGAGTCCGTTGCATTTGCTGCGTTGAAAAGCTTTATATATTCACTTGACCCGTCAATTGCCTTGGTTATTGGAGGAGACTTCAATTGCCAGTTCAAGCCCCTTGTGAGTCCAGAGCTGAGTGAACTGGATGACGAAGACCAGTTCTGGCATATTCCCAACTCGATGATTCATCCTGTTAAGGCATGGTCCCCACTGGTATTACAAATTCAATCACTCTCCCTTACAACGTCTATGCAGGCGTGTAATGGGCGGGTGGAGCCTGACAGACCCGGGTCAGCTACCTTTAACAGGTTACATCAAACTCCCATCATTGACTATATATTGATGGAGGTAAGATACTGGGATAGGCTGCTGGAATTCAGGGTGCTCCCTAGACATGATAGTCACAACAACGCCCTTGAGCTAACATTGAAACCTGGAAGCTTTGGATTGACTAACCCGACACCCGAAGCAACCAGTGTAATTCTGCCCCTCATTTTAGCTAATAATAGACGAAGGGTAAAATGGCCACACTTACAGGATTCGCCCACCAAACTGGCTAAAGTATATAATATAGCCATACATTTATTTCTCAAATGGGGGATGTTGCCTAGAGCTGTGAAAATCCACGAGCAATTGGCAGCTGAGTTAGTGGATGTGTTTTGCTCTGGGGGTGTGGCAAAACCACCGCAGACCAAGGCACACCCCTGGTATGATACCGCCTGTAGGAAGGCAAAAAAAGACCTACTGGCTGCAATCAAAGCCCAAGATAGAGTAGGTATAAAGAAATTGCGACTCCTTTAAAAAAAGGCAATCTTAGGGGGCAAGAGGGATTGGGAGGAAATGACGTAGGAAGACCTTGGACCTGCACTAAAGCGCAGGGACTCCAAGACGTTTTGGGCCATTGTTGCAACGAGTACAAGTGAGGGTGGTCCGGCTTGTGCCCCAAATATAGCATCGTCAGTGTGGGAGGCTCATTTTGGAGCATTATACGCTAGCACTGAACCAGAGATCACTGCCGCCCCAAGCCGTGAACTTCGTAAGGAGTCAGGTCAGATGGGGTCGGCTAATCTGCGATTGGGTGAAGTTGGGGCGACTCCACTGCCGGCCCCCACGGGCGCCCACCATGAGCACCGATTGGTGGGCGCCATGGGCGTCCGGCGGAGGAGGGATCCCTCTGATGCTGGGGAAGCGTGCCATCTTGAATGGCACGAGGTTATCACCTTGAAGGAGGTCGAGTCAGCAATAGGAAGGCTTCTCCCTAATAAGGCCCCTGGTCTGGAAAGACTCCCAGGAGATTTATTCCGTTCACAGCCCAAAATATGGGCTCCATATTTGGCTGTCCTGTTTAACGAGATTTTGTCGGGGACTGATTGTCCGGGGACATGGCTCGGAGTTGAGATCGTCCCCATCTACAAGAAAGGTTGTCCGTTGACTCCATCCAACTATAGGCTCATTAGCCTCATAGATACAACCCAAAAATTAATGGGCAGGATCATTTTGGATAGGATCCTGGGCTGGTTGGAGGAAAATGAAGTATTGACCACACTCCAGGCCGGATTTAGGTCAGGCATTTCCACCCTGGATCAAATATTCCGCCTGCAGGTACTATTTTGGAAAACTATAAGTGTGGAGGGTGGCAGCTTCTACCTTGTTTTCGTCGACCTGCGGGCTGCCTTTGACCTTGTGCCCAGGGATAAACTGTGGAAGGTCCTGGCAGACTTGGGTCTCCCACCCTACCTCTTGGCTGTACTAATTAGAATACATACTGGCAATTATGCCCGGGTTAGGTGCGGGAGGCATGGGGATCTCTCAAAATGCTTTCCTGTCAGAAAGGGAGTAGGCCAGGGTTGCGTTTTGGCCCCAACGCTATTCAGTCTGTACATCAATGGCCTTGTAGACCATTTATCTGGTGTAACAGACAACGATGCCCCTAGATTAGCGACTGGGAGAGTGCCCGCTCTGATGTTTGCGGATGACACTCTGCTGTTATCCAAAACATCATCGGGCATTCAGCGTATTGTGGACGGCTTAGCGACGTTTTGTGCTTCGTGGGATTGGAGATAAACTTGGATAAAACCAAGTTTATGATCTTCAATCCCCCGAAGCAAACACGCCCCAACCCCGTCCTTGATGGTATCCCCCTGGAGAGGGTTAAGACCTTTGTCTACCTCGATATCACCATAACAGAGAACTTTGATTGGGGCCTTCAAATTTCTAAATCTGCTCTTAAGCTATTGCAAGTTACTGGGGGTATTAGTAAAGTCCACAGAATCTCTGACCTCAAACCGACAGCTCCGGCTCTCGAAATTTACCGACTTCAAGCCAGAACGGCCTCAATATATGGTGCTGAACTTTGGGGCCACAAAAACATATCCAACATCTTGAGGGTGGAGCAAAATTACATGAGGAACATGATAGTATCGCCACCAAGTACACCATTAATTCCTCTACGATTTGATTTGGGGTTGGAGTCGATAGAGGATCTTGTAGCCGCAAGGCCTCTGCTCTATTGGAAGAGGCTATGGTCAGTCCCCGAGCTGGCTTCGTACAGAGCAGAGTTCCTGGAGGTTTGGCCCTATTTAAAAAGCAAAAACATCCCGTGGCTGATTCACATTAGGGCACTTAGCACGCGGATAGGTTTGTCACAGCTCTGGGAGACACCTGAGCTGAGTTATTCTGGGACATCGAGATTGGAATTACAAATTGAGTTGAGGAGGCAGAACTTATTTGCCCTCAAGAGATCGGTAACCCTGGGTAGGCTGTCTGCAGAGTTCCTCCTAGTGAAAATGGAACCTCGTTTTGAGGATTTCCTAGATATAATACAACCACCACTAGCGAGGAAGTTGTATCGTCAGCTAAGGCATGGCAGTCTCCCTATTAGGATGTTTACTTGTAAATGGTCAAAATCAGACAGGGAAGCCTGTCCTGCTTGTAATTTTGAAAGAGAAGATGTCCCCCATGTTATGTTTTTTTGCCCTGCGTATGAAATAATTAGGAAATGTTGGCTGATCCCATTAATCAGGAACCTTGGATTTAGGCATTGTGCACAGGCTTGTCGGGTCTTGACCTCCGATACCCATCCCCCTATTGTATTCGCTGTATCTAGCTTGTTATTTGGTATGTGGCGTAGAAGACAAACTTTTGTATAATATTTGTGATCATGTATGAATTTTATACCTTGCTCTTTTGATAACTTCCGAGTTTAATTCTTTTTTTTACTAATTGTTGGTATTTATTGTCTTACTTCCTGTGCTTTGTATGTATTTTATCTGCACTTTTATGGCCTTCGGCCGAAATAAAGTTATCAAATGAAATGAAAGAACAGTACTCAACACTTACCAACATAAGGGCAACCGAAGACAATTATGAGTGAGGTAAAAGCATAGGGAGGGAAGGAGCGTCTGGGGTAAAGATATATACAGGAAAAAGGACACTTCTGTGGGGAGAAACGGGAAGAGAAAAAACAATGATGAGATAAGACCAATCTATAGGAACATGAACTACATAAAGCATAAAAACAACAGTAACCAACCAAATAACAAGCAAAAGGGTACGAATTAGAGATTCAACAGTTTAACTCTTAAGAACTATTCAGAACTCGTCAAGCCCCTCCGAAGGCCAACTCTTCCCCTTTATGACGAGAGATAAACTGGCGTAGATCTTCCGGACGATCAAAGGAGTAGGACCTCCCTTGTAGGTGACTTTGAAGAAACAGGGATGAACCAAACCATATTGTGCGTTCATGGAGCGAAGAGCCAGTCTAAGGGACAGAAATTCCTTACGACGAGCAGCAGTAGCACGGGCGACATCCTGTGAAAAGAAAACCTTATGACCAGACCATATTATCTGCTTTCTTTGCTTTCCTGCCGTAAGTACAAGTAACAAGTCAGTGTATTCCAAAAACAGTACAATGATCCCTCTAGGGCGAGTAGAAGATGACGAAGCAGCTGAACCATCACACTTGGAACCAATTCGATGAGCACGTTGTAAGTTTGAGGTAGTAATGTCTTTCAGACCAACCATTTTAGGGATGTCAGTTTTTAAAAAGGAAAGCATGTCAGGCCCCTCCTCGCCCTCTGGAATGCCAAAAATGTGAAGATTATTGCAACTATTTTGTTTTTCTAAATCCTCTGTTTGTGCTTTGAGGAGAGCGATCTCCTTAGACATTGCCGCCACTTGAGGTCAAACGTCCTGAACGTCGCTAACCTTCTGTTCCACCTCAGACACTCTGGAATCAAGGTTAGACCATTTTCCATCCATTTTTTGAAGAGTAGGTTTAGTTTCCATTACAAATGGTTTCAGCGCATTTATCTCCTCCATGAGATCCTCTAACGTGATAGGTAAAGGAGATCTGGAGGGGGTATGGCTCCTTCTTGTTGCGCTTAAGGGGGTTGGGTAGAGTTGGAATCTTTGCGAGTGGACGACATGTTGATATTGCTTTTCTGCCCAACTGATGAAACAGGATCCATGTGAAGGAAGACATTATAAGTTGAGCAATGATAAACAGAGCAGTTACAGCGCAGTACACCAACTAGCAAAAATTACATAAGGGCAGAGCCAGAGCAGAAGTAGAGCTTCTCCGTAGTAAGTAATGTCAACAAAGAGGAGGGGAAGATGAAGTGGCAAAATATATCAAGTATATTCTTGCAGAGATAGTCGCCAATCTTCTCATAGGCAGGAGAAGTGTGAAGGATGAGGAAAAAAAAGAGGCAAACTCCCACTCCTATATGAGAACAAATATAAGGGCAAGGTGAAAGCCTTGAGGCAGTATACAACTCCTAACTGCCTATAAACAGAAAATAAAAAACACTTGCAGGCATAAAAATTAAGAAAGAACTCATGCCTCCACTATTGAGTATGAAGGTAGGGCCACAGAGCTCTGCATCGTTATCAGCGCAAAGCGGGAAATGTTGAAATGAAAGGCGGCGCTCCCCCGAGACAAAATGGTGGGCGCCAGCGTTTTCATTGATAGAGAGGGAGCGCGAAGAGGACAGGGTGAAAGGCAGCGAGAAAAAAAGAAATTCAAACTGCTACCTGGTCCCCCCGCATCCGCTCCTCAGGTGCCGCCGATTGCGTGGCGCATGTCTTCCGGTGTCGGGCGATATTTATCCTGAAGCTCCAACTGAATCGCGGAGCCAGAAGCGGCCATCTTCAAAGCGGCTCAGGCCACGCCTAATACACTATAGTTTTGACATAGTACTTAGGTCAGTATATCTCTATCGAATACATTAAACTTAATTACTTGTGTGTGCCAGCTAACTCAGAGGTCACTAGAAACTTCTCGAATAAACAAGAAGGGATTAGTTTCTGACAACCGCATAAACATGACAACTTTGTTTCCCTTTAGAATCGGAACAGTTTCAGATTCGTGGAAACAATAGATAACAGTTTCACTCAGTCAATCGTGCATGCTTCGTTTCTACAGAGGTTACACAGAAATAGTTAGACAGGCGTTTCAATAAAAAGGGTTTATTGAACAGTCTTATTTCTCGTGCAAGAGATATGAACTGCTACAATCGTAAGCCAGAATGCGAAGTATAATACGTACAGAGTTAGCAGTAAGATAAAATAATACTGCAATAGCATGACATATATTCATAAAAATACATACATAAATAACACAGGCTAAGATGTGAATACTCAACTGGTGCTTCTAGCTAGTTCTACCCCAGTGTACCTAACCTAAATGCAGTACGAGGTAAGAAGTAGGTGCTGTTTTTCTATAGTCTAGTTTAGCTATAGTTTAGATTGGTGTTGCCAAGATTTGCCGAAAGTCCCTCTAGGTTCTAGTCTGCTCCATACCTTAGAATGAGAGAGGTTGGAATTTCTTTCCGGGTCTCGATCTCCCAAGGGGAGTCAGAAACACTGGAGCTGGATTTTCTGTGAGGAGGATGACAGTGTCTGGTCACTGCGTCAGGCGGGGACTCGACTTCCTTCCGAACTTGCCGTGGTGAGCCGCGTCGTGCAAGCAGGCAGCTGGACCATACCGTGGTTTGCCATGGCAAGTACAGGTATATTTCTACCTTGAAGGTGTTTAGAAATGCCAGTATTGACGTAAAATGAAATGAAATGAAATGAAAAATTACACTTCTTTAGCGCATAACTACCCGGAGGCCTCGCAGCGCTTAAAAGTCGAGCAGATGAACGTCATGAATGAACCCCTAAGGAATAGATGTTCATGCATAATAATTGAGTTCTTGGAGAAATCAATAATCCAAGCAAGGTGAAGTCCTAAAGGCTTAAGAGTCTGGTTTTCCAAGAACTTGTTGTGACGTGGATGGACGGATGTATGTGACCATGCCTGTATTTTGTTAGCATGGATAAAGCCTAAATAAGGGTAAGATTTCTATGCTTAAATATGGGCAATGCGAATTGTATCCATATAAGGGCATACATCGGGAAACCTATATACGGTATATAAATCGACACACAACATGATTAAAGATCACTGGTGGTGGCACGGTTGTCTTGATGCCACAATATGCTTGGCGGGACTTCTGCTGTTCCACCAAGCATATTACGAGTTTCCTCTCCGCCATGGTTTTCATAGCGGTTCTTCTGCCCCCCTCTGTGCATGCACCCCAGTGCCAGCATGGCATCACCATGGGAACGCCAAATAACCGCCTGCCAGTGACTGAAAAAGTCATAATCTGGCGGGCGGTGCGCACATGGGTTTGGCAGGGCGGTCCCAGTCTCGCACCACCAAACTCGGCCCTTAGTGCTTGAGGAATTAAGTTACAACTGAGCTGCTGTAGTCACTCGACTGAACCAAAGGGAAACAAAACAGAAAAAGGCGTAAAGGATGAAAATGGACCAAAATTGGAGTAGAGAACCAGCAACCACTTTTTACAGCCAAGGGATAATGCTGTGACTGATGTTTAAATCTTCCCAGTTCTTTACTTACCCAAAGTCCAGTAATTCTACTTCTTTCCCACTTTGTGTCATGATGGTCAAAAACTGTAACTTGATTTTATGAGGAATGACGACATGAAGTAATAAGGGCAGACGGTGCATAAAAGTTTGCTAAGATTGTTTTGCAGAAGCATTCATCTTAACTAACTAACATTGTAAACTGATTCTCTTGAAAAGATAGTCAGGCAAGTAAAATAAAGGGAGTGATGTTGAAGCAGGGAAATCATGGAGTATCTTTCCATGAGAAATGGTATGTCGGATGCCATCTTGAATAGTTAAGCTTCCCATTAGCTTGCACTGACACATTCAAATCCTGTTGACATCGGTGGAGTAGAAGATTACTTTCTTCTTTCTGTCTAGTTTAGCTTGGTAATTCAAGCTGATGCAGTTAGGCCTTTCAGATGTATTTCGAGTACCACTGAGATTTACTTTGGAGGATTTTGTTGCAGGAAGAGAAAAACAAAGGTTTGCAGAGTGGAGTTTTCATATTTATGGTTTAATCTCCCAGTATCTCAAGTTGAGTGTGACAGAACACATGGAACTCAAAGCAACTGCCGAACTCAAGGGAGTGAAACATTGATTTAATTGTGTCCTTCTCAATATTGTTACCCAGGCGGAGTGAGAGAACTTTAGGAGCTGGGTTCTTTTCAATACTTAACATTGTTGGACAATATTCCTGTTAAAATACTAATGTAGTATCCGGCTAGTGTGTGGGTGGATAATTATCCATTATATTTCTTTTGAATATGTGAATAACCTTATTTATGCTTGCAATAACAGTGTGATGTCTTTAATTCAGATGCATTGATAACAGATAAACCACTTACGAGAGAGAGGGATGGAAAATGAGAGTGACTGAGGAAAAACACCTTGAATATGAGGTATATTCTTTAATGTGATTATTAAGGAAATAGGGAGGAAGGCATTAGTCTTAATAAATGAGTCATAATATGTTCCAAACTAGCGATATCCGGAATAAAGAAAACAATTCACAGAGAAGTGAATCCTGAGATACACCAAGAAGCAGTACTATATTAAAAGTGTCTGCTCTTTTTCACCATTCGCATTTCCCAACTGATATCTGAGCAGAATTAGTGATATATATATATTAGGAACTGTTGGAATCTCTGAATCTAGACAGGGAGAGTGGAGCTAGCCATCTCATCTTTTGACATTCCCATAATAGCTTTTGATTTTGAGATTTTCCCCCAGAAGTGATGTTCTGTATTTCCCTTTGACTCCACACTCCACCATCTCGACAACTGACACTGGTCCGTCTGCCGCTATTTCTAAGGCCAGCCCATTGCAAGCTTGCATTGTGGCGTCTGGGAAATGTGGTGAAGTGCTCTTGACACCAGTTGTAACCCTTGGCTATTGCAAATTCTGAGACTCCTGATACCTATTACTAACTTGCAAGGATTAGACAAATTTTAATCCATTGCATACTCATTAATCTAGCATACACTAGAACCAATAAAAATATGAACTTTCTAAGACCAAATCAAAAATCCTACGAAGTAAACTGTGAATTCTATAAATCAGGGTAAAATAATGTAGAAATATATTTCAGTACTTACTAAGGACCATTATGAGTCTGCCGGTCCAAAGACTGCTAGACGTACAGTGGTGTGGAGGTGGCGGTCTTCCGACCACCCAATTACAACAAGGGCGGCACACCACAGCAACCACCAGGGATCAGAGATGCCTGGCGTGGTGCTCTTCAAGCTGCAATTTGCTTGGCGGGACCGCTGTGGTCCCACCAAGCATATTACGAGTTTCTTCTCCGCCATGGTGTTGATGGTGGTTCCTATTTCATGAAAACCATGGCGGAGAGGAAATAAAGGTTGCCCTACTGGGCCCCTTTTTGCCTAGGGGCCATGGGGTGCATGCAGAGGGACACATGTTGTGCCCCCCCAGTGTGCATGAACCCCACTACCTGCACGGTATGGACTGCATTAGTCCATGCCATGAAGGTGCTACCTTTGACGTTCCCATTGTGGTGCCTCCCTCATAGGCACCGCCGTGGGACCACCTAAGAACCACCCACCAGTAACAAAAAAGTTGTAATCTGGTGGGCAGTGCACACACAGGTTTGGCGGTGCAGGAGCAGGGCGGCAGCGTAGCGGTTACGCTCCCACATTGCCAAAGTCGTTATCAGGCCCTAAGATTTCTCTTTATATTGTAAGAAAAGGAAATTAAAATATTTTTACTATTCAAAAAATTCAACACAGAACTTAATTTTAAAATAACAGCGCCATCTACACTACAAATACATAAAAAAACAGACTATTGAGGGGGCGTGGCTTAGCCAGCGAGATCATGGCGGTCATGTAGAGCGTGAGCTCCGACCAGCCTGCAACCATCCTGCTCGTATATACTGGCCCTGTGCATCCCCGAGGGCAGCCAGCGTTGCAGAGCACTACCCTGCTCGGGGGTATCATCCGGCGGCGGCTGTGGCCCGGTGGTGGCTCCGTGGGGCGAGCAGTGGTCCTGTGAGGCAGAGGGGCCTGCGGGGTCCGGCGGGGCCTGCAGCCGGGGCCTCGATTTTGGTGCTGCCCGGGCCGGGCGCGCGTGGCAGGCGGCGGCCGCAAGCTGGAGAGGCGGCTGTGGGCGGCGCGCGGCTCGCTCAGAGAGAGGCGGAGCTGAGCGTGCTTGGACCCCGGGGCTGGCGGGCCCGGGTTTGCCCCTGGAGAGAAGGAGAAGGGGCTGCGGCGCCCGGCGGGGCAGCGTAGAGGCCGGCTCCCGGGGCGGCCGGGGCGGGAGCAGCCGCCATTTAGGGACATCCCTAGGCCCCTGTGGGAGACTGCAGATACCAGCGGCCCGGTGGCTATGTGGCTCGTCGGGGGGCACCCGGTGGCAGTGGAGGGTGTCGGCCCGGCCTGGCAGGAGTGATCCGGAGGGGCCCCCCCTTATGTGCCACAGTCGGCGCTATCCTGCTGGGCTGCGGCCCCCGGAGGACGGGGAGCTCAGGGGCTAGATCGGGCCCCGGTGGGGGCCGTGTGTTGGTCCGTGGGGCCAGTGGAGAGGCGTCAGTGCGGGGGGCCCCCCCTGGTGCTACCTTGGGGCCAGCGGCGACCTTATTAGACTGAGACCTGGATTGGGGCCTTGTGGATTGACTGTGTGGACCCTGCCCACTGGCGGACTTCCATGTGATTGACCACTGGCCCGGGGGTCAGGTCAGACCTCGGAGGGGGTCAGTGGTGTCCCGTGCACGGGACTCGAGAGGGGCCTGGGGATTTGTTTTCCTGAGCTGGTGCGGTGGTGGCCTGGCGCCTCACCCAACAACTCTTCTCCTGCCTCTCCTCCCTGAAGGGCCGTGCCGAGTTGGCCAGTGGGCAGTGGTGGTGGATCGGTCGGCCCGCCTGGACCTCTGTTGATCTGCGGATCCCAGATAGAAACCATCCCTGGTGCAGGGGGGGCTTGCTCCTGGTCTCGACTGCTGCGGCCGCCATGACGCGGGATCACGCGGGTGGTGGCAACTCCAAGCAGGGGACGCTAGACAAATTCACTGAAGCTGGCTCGGCGGCTGGCGCTGCCCGTTCACAGGCTTCGGCCCCGGAAAATGCGGCGTTGTTGGCTGCGATTACACAGTCCAGGGACATGTTGGATGCTAAGATCGGTGCAGTTGGGGCGGATGTCATGCTGCTCCGCCAGGACCTGCGGAATGCAGTTGAAAGGATCACCGGTGCGGAGACCCGCATCTCCGAAGTGGAGGACGACGTATCCGTGCTAAAGAAAAAGATGGCGGCAATGGAGAAGCTACAGAAGGGCCTGGCCATACGGGTGGAAGATGCAGAAGGGCGGGCACGGCGGAACAACCTACGCTTTGTGGGATTTCCGGAGGGTTGCGAGGGGGACAATGTGGAACGCTTCCTGGCCCAATGGTTGGAGAGCTGGCTCCCCCCGGACGCTCTCTCCCGCTGCTTCGTCGTGGAGCGAGCCCATCGGGCCCTCATGCAGAAGCTCCTGTTGGTTCGCGCCCGAGGCCGATAATCGCCAAGTTCCTAAATTATTCTGACCGGGATGCTATCCTGAGACAGGTGAGAGTGAAGGCCTCACTTATGCTTGGCAATGCAACTATCCTCATCTTCCCGGACTACACGAGGATGGTCCAGCAACAGAGGCAATCATTCCTGGCAGCCAAGGCCCGTCTCCGCGGCCTCAAGCTTCAATACGCCTTGCTCTACCCCGCGAGGCTGCGTGTCATATACAAGTCCCGCACACTGTTCTTTGACTCCCCGGAGGAAGTGTTTCAATGGACAGACGAGACAGTGAAAATCAAGGTCAAAGCGCCCCCGGGTGGTGACTAGGACTCTTCCTCGAGTGGGGTGGTACGTGAGGGACTGAGAAGTCAACGGAGGCATCGTAGAAGATCGGGGTCTGGCCATACATCTCGTGCGGGATCTGCTTCTCCGCGGCCTGGTGTGGAGCAGGGGCTGCCAAGTGGGGTGAAATGAAGACTGCGACTCCCACACTGAACCCTATGTTTGCTCTCCGGATGCTCAGGTGCCTTGTTTTGGGCTGGACACCTGCCCTGTAAGAGTGGGTGGGTAGGGGTGGTGACCCCCTAGTTATGGGGTATGTTCAGGGGATCCATTGGAGGGGGTGGCTCTCGGTCCCCCGTTGGGGGCCAGGCCGCAATCCGTCCGCAACAGGTGCTTCCATGTTGGGAGGTGCGGGGTGGGGGGAGGTGGGGGGGGGGGGAGTTGGTGGTTGGGTTGGGGTTGGGGGGATGTTGGTTGCACATACCTTGCTGCTTCCTATATAATGTGATGTTTGCATGCTGGACCATTGGGGCCTCTGCAGCCCATACATTACCTTCTTCTGACGGCGGGTTGGAATGTGCGGGGGGTACTAGACAAGGTGAAACAGGGGGCGGTTCTCCGGTATGCTAAGAGGGCTGGGGTAGATGCTCTGCTGCTTCAGGAGACTCACCTACTAGGTACAAAAGCGCTCTGCCTACAACGTTTTGGGTATACATATGTTTATCAAGCAGGGTTCACGAGGGTTTCCCAGGGGTTGCTGTCCTCATACATCGTAGGGTACCCTTCACACACGAACAGAGCTGGTCCGACCCTCAGGGCAGGTACATCTTTGTCCAGGGTAGGGTTGGGGGCGACAGGGTGACACTTGGTAGTATATACGCCCCGCCGCCACTGCAGTGGCCCCTGGTGGAGAAGGTCATGTCCCTCTGGAGTGCAATGCCGGACACCCTTGCAATAGTTGGGGGGATTGGAATGTTGTGATGGACTTACGCATAGATCGGTGGCGGAAGGGAGCGACTGATGCGGGTGTTGACGTGGTGGGACCCCCCACCAAGCTCCGTGCCCTCGCCATGGGACTGGACTGGACAGATGTCTGGAGATATGGGCACGGCGCACGCCGAGAGTACACCTATTTCTCCTCTGTGCATGGCTCGTTTTCCAGGCTGGACTACTTGTTTGTCCCCAGGGGACTGGCCCAGAGGATAGTGTCCTTGGACATCTTACCGAGGGCTCTGTCCGATCACTCACCAGTGGCCCTCACTTTTCGTGTGGGTCCAGCCAGGCACCCGTTCCGATGGCGCATGTCCGGATGGCACTTGCTACAGACTGAATATAGGGAGCATATGTCTCGGGAAATTGACCATTACTTGACTACCAACCATGATTCCGTTGACTCCCCGACAACCCTCTGGGAGGCCCTTAAACCTACCCTGCGTGGGGTGGACATCTCCTGGTGTGCGGCGTCCCGGGTGGGGAGGCGGCGGGACCTGGTGCGACATGAGGCGGAGTTGGAGGTTTTGGAACGCAGGAGCAGGGAGGAGAGTGGTAGATCTATTGGGCGGCAAATAGTCCTGGCCCAGCAGCAGTACGCAGCTGTCCTGCTTGATGAGGCACGACAGGCCTGGCTGGCTACCCGTAGTCGGGTGTACCAATGGGGGGACAAGTCCTGTAAGATGCTACACCGCCTATGTCAGGGTGCTCTCCACGCCCAGCCGCTACCACAGTTGTTGGACTCGGCGGTATCGCTGTTCTCGGAGCCCTCTGCTATCACAGAGAGCTTTGCTGCTTACTACGAGGGGATATATGCACCTCAGGAGTGCCTGTCGGTCGAGGTCGTTCGGCGGTTCATAGATGACCTCCCCCCGCGGTCGGTCCCTGACGAGGCGCGAGACCTACTGGACAAGCCTTTCACGGATGAGGAGCTGGGCACGGCCCTGGCTGAGCTTAGCTCCGGTAAGGCGCCGGGCCCCAACGGGTTCCCCTGTGAATTCTTTAAGAGATTTTACGTACAGCTGGGCCCTCGCCTGCGTCCAGTGATCGAGGAGACGCGGGAGGGTGGAGTGCTCCCCCCAGACTGGAGACACGCCGAGGTAGTGGTCTTTCTAAATCCGGGCCGACCCCCGGAGAGCCACGCGTCCTACCGCCCAATTTCGATACTCAACACAGAGGCCCAGGTGTTGGCCAAAGCCCTGGCTAACAGGCTTAAGCCCTACATTGCCGATCTGGTTCATCCGGACCAGGCGGGCTTCATGCCCCGGAGGGCGACCCGGCACAACATCAGGCATGCCCAGGTGGCGATCTCTGCCTGGAGGAGTCTGGGTGAGCAGGCTGCATTATTCTTGGCGGATATGGATCGTGCCTTAGACTCATTAAGCTGGACATACTTGTTTGCCCTGTTACGGCGCCTCAACTTAGGTCCTCGCTTTTTGGCCTACGTACAGCTGTTGTACACCAACCTCACTGCCTCCGTGCGCGTTGGGGGGGCAGTCTCTCGGTCCTTTCCGGTTCGGAGGGGTACGCGACAGGGGTGTCCCCTCTCCCCTTACCTGTTCGCGCTTGCTATGGAGCCTTTAGCTGTGTGGGTGCACATAGACGCCCAGCTTAAGGGCTTTCGGTGGTCCCCGGGTCTCACCGACAAAATAGCGTTATACGCGGATGATGTGCTGTTCTTCCTTACAGACCATGATCGGTTGGGCTGCAGCTGCTGCGCATCTTGCAGATTTTCAGGGAATCCTATGGTCTTTATGTGAACCCGGGTAAATCCACCTTGTGGGTACTGGATGAAGGGCGGCCGGTCGGTGAGTGGGCAATGGACCTGCAGTTGGCTTATGGGGGGATGAAGTACCTGGGAGTTTTCTTGTCGGAGAGTGCGGGCGTCTCTCGAGCGCGCAACCTTACTCCGGTTTGGGATTGCACACGGGAAGATCTGAAGGTGTGGACTCGTATGCCACTGTCCATCTTTAGGAGGTCGGCCATATTCAAAATGGTGGCGCTCCCACGGCTTGTGTACCATCTACAGAATCATCCATACCCCATTCTGCCTCGCTGGTTTCAGCAAGTCAACTCAGCTCTGGGTGGGTTCCTGTGGGAGGGGGGGACTGTACGGGTGGCGCTACGGACATGCGACCCTTGACCTGCCCACAGGTAGGTCGCCGCCACACGGACCTCCGGTGACGCTGTAGCCTGCTGTAGCCTTCTCCCGCTGCCTGTTGCTGCGTGAGCCCTTGCCAACTGCATCTCGCTTTTTCCCCTGTACTGCTGTGTTGTGTCCTTGAGCCCTCTTCCCTCGTTTTGCTTCTGTGCCTGTGCCCCCTTCCCTTCGTTTTTGCTTTCTGTGCCCTTGAACCCTCCTCCCCTCGTTTTTGCTTCTGTGCCCTGAGCCCCCTTCCCTTCGTTTTTGCTTTCTGTGCCCTTGAGCCCCCTTCCCTTCGTTTTTGCTTTCTGTGCCCTTGAGCCCCCTTCCCCTGTTTTTTGCTTCTGTGTCCTTTCTCCCCCCGCCTCCCTCTGGGCTGTTTTCCCGCCACTGTGACCCTGCGGCCCCACCCCCCGCTGTTCCCATTTGCCACCCCGCTCCCGCCTCCCAGCTGCTCCTCCCTCCCACAGCCCCTCATATGGAGGCCGCGCAGAGGCCGCCATGCGGATGTGCGCAGCGGGCGTGCAGCCGGCACGGCGAAGGGGCGCCTATGGCAAGCCCGTCTGCGCCCGTCCGCGCCTGGACCTCACCCAACGCCAGAACCTCGCCCAATGCCAGAACCCATGGCCCCAGACAGAGAAAAGGACCTCGACTGAGATACAACACCGCCGCCCTCAACGCACTCAACTTCGGACGACCACCCGCCTGCTACCAAGCCACGCCGAAGCGAACACACGGACCCTTCACCTGTCAAATTCACCTGCCTCCGAACCTGCAGACCACCGCCCGGACCTAACATCAACAACAACCACCTCAAGTGCATCCTCCTCAACACCCGCTCCGTCCACAAGCACGCCATCGAACTCTGGGACCTCCTCGACACAACAGCACCAGACGTCGCCTTCCTCACGGAAACCTGGATGAATGCTTCCTCGGCCCCCGACATCGCCATAGCCATCCCGAACGGCAACAAGATCACCCGGAAGGACGGCATCAACCAAACCGGAGGAGGAATCGCCATCATCTACAAAAACACCATCAACATCACGACCAACGCCGAAGACACACTCCTTGCCGCCGAACACCTACACTTCCAGATTCACACCGACCCCAAGACCACTCTCAGAGGAACGCTCATCTACAGACCCCCGGGCCCACGCACACAATTCACCAAAACCATTGCCGACTTTGTGACCCCGCACGCCCTAGCCTCACCAGAATACATCCTCCTAGGGGACCTGAACTTCCACCTGGAGAAAAACAACGACAACAACACCACCACCCTGCTCGACAACCTTGCCAACCTCGGACTCAAACAATTGGTGAACACCCCCACCCACCTCGCTGGCCACACGCTTGACCCCATCTTCTCCGCCAGCAACCACGTCTCCTTCAGCCACTTCACCGGACTACACTGGACCGACCACAGATGCATCCACTTCACCTTCAAAAAGACTACATCCCACCACCGCACACACCAAATCCCCCGCAGGTGCTGGAGCAAAATCACCACAGACCAGCTCCTTGCACAACTGAACCAGAACCCGCCAACCGACACCGCCGACATCAACGTCGCTGCCCACAACCTCGCACAGTGGATCACCAAATGCACCAACGACCTGGCTCCACTGAAGAACCATCCAGGCAAGACCGGAAACAGGAAAACCCCGTGGTTCACAGATGCCCTCAAAGACTCAAAGAAATCCTGCCGCAGCCTCGAAAAAACCTGGCACCAAGAACGGACAACAGAAAACATGATAGCCCTCAAGAACGCCACTCGCAAACACCACCAGCTGATCCGCACCACCAAAAAGACATCGTTCAAAGAGCGGCTGGACAACAACACCCACAACAGCAAGGAACTCTTCAACATCGTCAAAGAGCTCTCCAACCCCAGCGCCAGCAACAACGACATCACACCGTCGCAAGACCTCTGTAACTCCCTCGCAACGTTCTTCCACCGGAAGATCGTACATATATACAACAGCTTTGGACCCCAGACTCCACCTCCAGTCACCAAACCAACAACCCCCACCAACACCCTCAGCGCCTGGATCCCCACCAGCACTGAAGACACCACCAACGTCATGAACTCCATCCACTCCGGCTCCCCCTCTGACCCATGCCCCCACCATATCTTCAACAAAGCCGACACCATCATCGCACCCCATCTCTGGAACATCATAAACAAATCCTTCACGTCAGCCACCTTCCCTGAGAGATGGAAGCATGCAGAAATCAACGCCCTCCTAAAGAAACCTACAGCGGACCCCAAAGACCTCAAGAACTTCCGCCCCATCTCTCTTCTTCCCTTCCCGGCTAAAGTCATCGAGAAGACCGTCAACAAACAGCTGACTGCGTTCCTCGAGGCAAACAACTCGCTCGACCCATCCCAGCCCGGAGTTCGAGCCAACTACAGCACCAAGACTGCCCTCATCGCAGCCACAGACGACATCAGGACCCTGATGGACAAAGGAGAAACAACCGCTCTCATCCTCCTAGACCTCTCGGCAGCCTTCGACACCGTCTGCCATCACACCCTAATAACCCGCCTCTTCCACACTGGGATCCAGAGAAAGGCCCTTGACTGGATTACCTCATTCCTCTCCGACAGAACCCAGAGAGTCCGCCTCCCTCCCTTCTGTTCAGAAGCCACCGAGATCATCTGCGGCGTACCCCAAGGCTCCTCGCTCAGCCCAACCCTCTTCAATATCTACATGAGCCCCCTCGCCGCCATCGCACGCAAACACAACATCAACATCATCTCCTACGCCGACGACACCCAACTGGTACTCTCCCTCACCAAAGACCCAGCCACAGCCAAAACCAACCTCCAGGACGTCGCCGAATGGATGAAGCTCAGTCGCCTGAAACTGAACTCAGACAAGACGGAGGTCCTTATCCTCGGACAATCCCCTTCGCCCTGGGACAACACCTGGTGGCCCACAGCACTGGGCTCCGCACCAACACCCACGGACCACGCACGCAACCTGGGATTCATCCTGGACTCCTCCCTCACGATGACCAATCAAGTCAACGCCATCTCATCATCTTGCTTCAAGACCCTGCGCTTGCTCCGAAAAATCTTCCGGTGGATACCCACCGAAACCCGAAAGACCGTCACCCAAGCCCTCGTTACCAGCCGACTGGACTACGTAAACGCCCTATATGCAGGAACCACAGCCAAACTTCAGAAACGACTACAGCGCATACAGAACGCCTCCGCACGACTCATCCTCGACATCCCCTGCCACAGCCACATATCCGCCCACCTGAGAAACCTGCACTGGCTCCCCGTCAACAAGAGGATCACGTTCAGGCTCCTCACCCACACACACAAAGCGCTCCACGACAAAGGCCCCGAATACCTCAACAGCCACCTCTCATTCTACACCCCCACCCGCCAGCTCCGCTCCGCCAACCTCGCCCTCACCACCGTCCCACGAATCCGCAGAATAGTAATTCTTACCCCTATGCTATCCCACACTTTCCCTCCTGCTGCACCTTCTGAAGTTAGAATAGTAATTCTTACCCCTATCCCACACTTTCCTTACAGCTGCACCTTTCTGGAGTTTGAATAGTAATTATTACCCCTACTTTATCCCATACTTTCCCTACTGCTGCACCTTCCTGGAGTTAGAATAGTAAATCTTACCCCTATGCTATCCCACACTTTCCCTACTGCTGCACCTTCCTGGAGTTAGAATAGTAATTCTTACCCCTACTCTATCCCACACTTTCCCTACTGCTGCACCTTCCTGGAGTTAGAATAGTAAATCTTACCTTTGCTCTACCCCACACTTTTTCTAATGCTGCACCTTCCTGGAGTTTGAATAGTAATGTGCTTTGGAATGTGCTTTTTAAATACCTTTTGATGTAGATGTTTTCTTCTTGGTCTACTTTTTGTTCAGGTTTCTCATTGTTTTCTAGTCTTTTTGGTTGTCTGGTCTTTTGGGATTCGCTTTTAGATGTACTGTAAGAAGATTTTTTTGAGTATCTGAAGAAATTGAGAAACAAAAATGAAATGTATTATTTTATTTTTATGTCTGTAATAAAGTCAAATATGTTAATACTTTTCTACATATGTTATATTACATTCACATTACCATGTAACTTTACTACACTTTCCCTACTGCTGCACCTTCCTGAAGTTAGATTAGTGAATCTTACCCCTATGTTATCCCACACTTTCCCTCCTGCTGCACCTTCCTGAAGTTAGAATAGTAATTCTTACCCCTATGCTATCCCACACTTTCCCTACAGCTGCACCTTTCTGGAGTTAGAATAGTAATTATTACCCCAGGTCTATCCCACACTTTCCATACTGCTGCACCTTCCTGGAGTTAGAATAGTAATTCTTACCCCTACTCTATCCCACACTTTCCCTACTGCTGCACCTTCCTGGAGTTAGAATAGTAAATCTTACCCCTATGCTATCCCACACTTTCCCTACTGCTGCACCTTCCTGGAGTTAGAATAGTAATTCTTACCTTTGCTCTACCCCACACTTTTCCTAATGCTGCACCTTCCTGGAGTTTGAATAGTAATGTGCTTTGGAATGTGCTTTTTAAATACCTTTTGATGTAGATGTTTTCTTCTTGGTCTACTTTTTGTTCAGGTTTCTCATTCTTTTCTGGTCTTTTTGGTTGTCTGGTCTTTTGGGATTCGCTTTTAGATGTACTATAAGAATATTTTTTTGAGTATCTGAAGAAATTGAGAAACAAAAATGAAATGTAATATTTTATTTTTATGTCTGTGATACAGTCAAATATGTTAATACTTTTCTGCATATGTTATATTACATTCACATTACCATGTAACTTTACTACACTTTCCCTACTGCTGCACCTTCCTGGAGTTAGATTAGTGAATCTTACCCCTATGCTATCCCACACTTTTCCTCCTGCTGCACCTTCCTGGAGTTAGAATAGTAATTCTTACCCCAATGCTATCCCACACTTTCCCTCCTGCTGCACCTTCCTGAAGTTAGAATAGTAATTCTTACCCCTATGCTATCCCACACTTTCCCTACAGCTGCACCTTCCTGGAGTTAGAATAGTAATTCTTACCCCTACGCTATTCTACACTTTCCCTACTGCTGCACCTTCCTGGAGTTAAAATAGTAATTCTTACCCCTACGCTATTCTACACTTTCCCTACTGCTGCACCTTCCTGGAGTTAGAATAGTAATTCTTACCCCTACTCTATCCCACACTTTCGCTACTGCTGCACCTTCCTGGAGTTAGAATAGTAAATCTTACCCCTATGCTATCCCACACTTTCCCTACTGCTGCACCTTCCTGGAGTTAGAATAGTAAATCTTACCCCTACTCTATCCCACACTTTCCGTACTGCTGCACCTTTCTGGAGTTAGAATAGTAAATCTTACCCCTACTCTATCCCACACTTTCCGTACTGCTGCACCTTCCTGGAGTTAGAATAGTAATTCTTACCCCTACTCTATCCCACACTTTCCCTACTGCTGCACCTTCCTGGAGTTAGAATAGTAAATCTTACCCCTATGCTATCCCACACTTTCTCTACTAATACTACCACTTTCTGGAGTTTGAATAGTAATTGATACCTCCACAGTTTCACACATTTTTCCTACTGCTGCAACTTCATGGAGTTTTCTAAATTAATTTTATCTCTACACTTTCTTATTCTTTTACAACCTTTTCTTTCTTAATGAATCAAGTTTAAAAATGCAGTTTTGGAGGAGGAGCTACGCCAGCAATCAAGATGGCCGCGTAAGCTCCTGGCTCTGCCGACCTCCGCCAGCAGCTCGAATATCCTGCCTTTAATCCTGAACTCACGCCAGACTCCCGTGTTCGTGAAGTTTTTCTGCTTCTAAAGGTGCAATCCCGAGTTTTCTACCTTATCAGCTGACGATGATACGCCGTGTTTCCATTCTCGGCCTAACAACGTGTGGAAGCCGGGGACTCGATTTCTAGCCTAGCCGGGTCGGAATTGATCAACATCTGCCGCGAGACCTGGACTGAGCCCAGTCTCCCGAAGTGTGCCGTGAATTGTTGATTTTGGTGACGACCCTGTTAACGGTCTACACCGCGGACACACCAGCGTGCCACACCGGCTGCCGTGGTCGGGGTCTGGTGCCCGGAGACCTTGCTACCCTCTCGGGGTCAACGGGCTGGGGCCCTCGCCAACGGCGAAGGTGTATTCTGCAAGACGAGGAGCGCCCACTGTTCGATATCGGATTTGCGTGGCCTGTTACCCCGGAGTAGCCGGCCTCCGGGGTTCAAGTCCTGCTCTATCGCCTATTGAGAGGGGACGGGGCGGACGGAAGGCACGCCATCGCTGCAGGCCATCATGGCCGCCATTGGGGCGCTCCATTCGCACACTATCGCTGTGTTCCGGACACTGATTGTGAAAGTGGACGGTATCCTGGGACCGGAGGACGATTCTTCATTCAGTTTCCAGCTAGCTGTGGTACCAGCGGTGCACTGCACGCCTGAGATCGAGGTACCCGTGCAGATCCCGGATTTAATGAGCCTTGGCGGTTCCCAATTAACAACAAGCCAGCCCGTGTTTATCGCCAGCGTCTCCTGCCCGATTCTGCTGACGCCTAATACGTCTATAGACGGCCTTCTGTGTGGCAACCAGTTCCTCAGTGACTGTTGGAGATACTCGCTGTTCTTGGACACCTTTCCTCGTTCGATTGGTGGATTTCGTGAACTTTTATCCTGTTTTCGATCCTGCAGCATTGACATGAACTTTTGTGAACGCTCTGCCTTTTCCATCAAGATGGCGGCTTGAGTGAGAAAGACTCTTATGAAAGACCGTACTGGCCAGGGCTGAACTTGATCGCTTGGGCTTGATAAAATAGCTTTATGCAATGCTGGGGTTGTGCCTATAATGTGATGGGAGTTGGGTGTTTTTTTTTACTAAACTCCCCCGACTGGTTTGTATATTTTACTGAATATTGGTTTTACTACGTCTCAGGGTGGTCGCTATTGGCGGGGGGTACGGGAGACCGGGAGTGTGTTTGCTTTCTCCTCCTCCACTTTATCTCTTTCCCTTCCTTTAGGGTAGTTCTTGGGCGACAGGCACGCTGCTAGTGGGGTTAGGCCGTAGCCATTGCAGGGGTGCAGGGTGGGGGGGTTAGGGGAGTTTTTTTTTATTTTGCCTTTGTTTTGTTCCATGGCCCTTTTGCCTTATCTTTTTTCCTTTCTACGAGAGGTGGGCTGTTTATTCTCCACGGATCCTTTATTGTCCAGGTGTCCAAACTGGCTTTAATTATCCTGTATCATTGAGGACGGGGTCTCGCGGGTGGGATGGTTTTGGATCGTCTGACAGACTGTTTATTCCCCTATCTCCAATATCCGTAATCGCGATACGCTATGTGTTCCTTTATAATGATTATTTGTCTGTATTACTCCCCCGCCTGTCCCTGCTCTGCATTTTACTGTCTGACACCTGATATTTGTACTGCCTCCTCTTGTCTTACTGTTAAATAAAAAAATATATTAAAAAAAAATGCAGTTTTGTTAATTATAATATATTTACCTTCTTTAAAATTCGACGTTTCAATTTTAAAGAAATATTTTTTTATTTTGTTTTTGAATGTCTCTGTGAAAATCAGATTAAAAATATATGGATTAGCAAATGTTTTTACGTTTTATTAACTGAGAATTGTGATTGCAAAAATTTAGAAAAATACCTTTAAATTATTCTTGAAGAGGAGTGTTGATTCTGTAGCAAAATCAAATTTACTTTAACTTGGCGTTTTCGTCACACTTTATAGTAGTTTGACTCTAGAAAAAAATGTAACATTTGGTGATGTTTGTAAAATTATATATGTTTATTGCATTAAAAATAATTTTAATTAATAAATAATTTTAGTTACATTTCATTCTGCTTTAAATATGTAGGGCTTTCTATTTATTGATATATGTATCCATATTTCAAGTAATATCATGGTGATATATTATTTCCATTAAATTGGAAAACCAAACTTATTAGGGACAGCGTTTGAAATGATTCGAGAAAACATTTCTATCATTATTTTTAGTAACTCACTTGTATTACGAAAAAAATTGCTCCTTAAAGCGATTTCCGGTGTTATCTTGATGAAGAGGTCAGAGGGTCAGCTTTTGGCGTCTGGTCACTCTGGGAGTTGAGAATCAAATGATTTTAAAATGGTGTCTGGCTCGTATTTATAAGTTTTAGTCAGTGTCATTGTTATTTTTAAGAAACACAGCGTTGGTATTATTTTTTTTAATAGGAATCATTACTGTGGAAAGTTATAATTTAAAAATTCATGTAAAGATGTGATGTTTTCACTTTTTCGTTCCGTTTTGGCATCCATTTTGAAAGTAGTATTGTGGTATTATTTTCATGGAAAGAGTTGTAGGACATATTTAGGAACTACACATTTTAAAATGGCGACTATGTGTATGTATAATGTTTATATTTACGAATAATTATTTTCTTTCATAGTAATATATTGTAAATTAATTTTATATCTAAATTCGTTGCCTGTGTAAAAAATTTCAATAGTTACGAATACACGAGAAATTATTTTTAATACTCGGGTATTAATTTAAATACTCGAGTAATACTTTTAATAAAATCGTTGCATTTCTTTAAATTTACGTTCAGTTTTTCTCTACATTTTAAGACACTTCCCCACCCAAAACCCCCTAATTTCCCTGCATCCCGTGCCAGGTTTTATTTTACAAAAAAATAAGTATTATGTTTATATTTACGAATAATTATTTCATTTCATAGTGTTATATTATAAGTTTCTTATAAATTAAAAATAGTTGCCTGTGTAAAAAAATGTAATAGTTAAGAATACATGAGTATTAATTTTTAATACTCGGGTATTATTTTTAATACTCGAGTATTCATTTTAATAAATTTGTTGCATTTCTTCATATTTACGTTCAGTTTTTCTCTACATTTTAAGACATTTGCCCACCCAAAAACCCCTAATTTCCCTGCATCCCGTGCCAGGTTTTATTTTACAAAAAAAAAATAATTATATTTTCGCGTTGTAAAGGTATGCGTTGTAAATGATTTTGTTGTAATAGCACTTTACTATTAATAATACTATATCGCGTTGTAACAGTATTCGTTGTAAAAACATGCATTGTAAAAGTATTTGCGTTGTAAAAAATGCGTTGTAAAACCATGCGTTGTAATAGTATGCGTTGTAACGTCATCTTGTCGTGGGCTCGCCATCCGTCCATGCTCTACTCTACTCGGCGCCGCTTCGGCGGGGCCTTCCCCGCCACGCAAGTGGTCTTCTCTGTCTGGCGGCAGGCGCTGCGTAGAATGAAATGGTGGAATGTACTCACTCTGGAGACCCCTCTCTGGCACAATGGCCGCTTGCCCCACTTGGAGACCCTTAGGGGTTTCGGTGGGTGGGATGCAATAGGCATCTCCTCCTTGGGAGATGTGAAGTCGGGCGATACCCTGAAGTCTTTCCAAGACCTGCAGGATGAATTTGGGATGCCCAGCTCCCAATTCTTTCGGTACCTTCAATTCCGACATGCGCTGACACCATACCTGACAGACATTGACCTTCTCCCAGACTTTAGCCCACTCGAGGTCAAACTGTTTATGAGGGAACTGCCAGAGAAAAAACGTTCCCGTATATACCAGTCCCTGGTGCGACATTGTTCCCCTGACCTACAGAGGCTGCGGGCAGCGTGGGTGGGGGACGTGGGGGAGCTAGAAGAGGAAGATTGGATGGAGGCCCTGGCGAGTCCTAGGGTGGCGGCGATCTCCACACGCTTGAGGCTTATACAGTTCAAATACCTACACTGCACCTACTTCACCAGGGAGCGTCTATGGAGGGCAGGTATGATAGGCTCTCCTGATTGCCTGCGGTGCGGGTCGGAGGTAGGCACACTCTTACACCCCACATGGGGATGCTCGGCGCTGCATAGGTTCTGGACTGGGGTGTTTCGATGCTTATCAGAGGTACTGGCATGGGAGCTGCCCAGGTATCCGAAACTAGCCTTATTACATGTTATGGAGGGGGTTGGGGGCAACCGTTACAAACGTCACCTACTGCTGCTTGGTTTAACCTTGGCTAAACGTGATATTGCTAGAGTCTGGAAGGCACCTCTGGCCCCGCCCCTGGCTTCTTGGAAGAACGGCATGGACTTTTGCATGGGTCTGGAGCAGCCCATCTTCTTGGCCAGGGGATGCCCCCGTAAGCACTTTCGGATTTGGAAGAAGTGGGGCGATTACAGTGGGCTGGACTTGGATCCCCACTGGAGAGTGATACCCTTCCGACAATCTAACTGAAGGGTGTTGTTGGAGTACCTCGGTGGTGCTCTGATGGAACTGGCATGTATTCACTGTATATACTACTGTTTCTTGCAATCTAGTGTACGGTAGCAGCGCAACCTGGGGGGGAGGGACTGGGTGGGGGTTTGCTTTCCATGAAAACGTCTGACGATGTTATACTTGCTTCACTGCTGTGTGCAATAGACTCCGGCGTTCGGGGCTATGCATTCGTATTTGTGCAGACGAATAAAATCTGTTTTTAAAAAAACAAAAAAAACGTATTTCCCTACACCTTGCTAAAGTAATAAAAGGAAACACTTGTTCATGGCAGCCTTCAAAACAAATAGCAAATCATTCAATACGCAGCATATTTTAGTAATTAAAGTAAATGTTATATCATGTAAGCATAACCCTTATAAATTGGAATTATAAATAGCATTTACCATTAACCATACAATTAATGAAAATAAGTTTAAATTAACCTATCTTACACCAAGTATAAACTAAACAAAATAAAAATGGAATCTCAGTTCTGTAGCTTTAGATCATCCTTTGAAATAATGCATATCCAAGGTAAGCAATGAAAATAAACCACACACCCTCACCATGCAAAAAAAATATTTTCGCCCAAAAATAGTAATTGGAAGAAAAATTCATATTTTACTTATCATTTCCATGGGATCGCTCCAAAAAATTAAACATATGTTAAAAAAGATTGTAAATGCTTGAAAAGAAAAACAACGCTATCAGTTCAACACATTAACTCAGTATATAGATCTAAATCTTAATATAACTAACATAATACCAACAACAATATAAATCTAATGCCTAAACTTGAAAATGAAACACACACTAATAAACTACTGACCATTACTAAATGCAAACATCATTTACATCCCCAATCCCTTAAATAACGATAAGCGTGACTCAACCAACCCAAAATTATAGGAAAGGTAGTAATTGTTAAGGTCTTTATCTTAACCGGGAAACCAGATACCTGCAACCACAATCCTTGACCAATGCCTTGACCCGCAACCACACACCTTGACCAATGCTGCACAGTAACAATGAAAAAAGACTGTAAAATGGATGTCACAATAAAACACAATTGCAGCAAATTGGGAAAAATTACTTTAAATCAAACTATATGGAAAAGAGTGCCGTTATTTCGTTTTTATTGTGAAAATATTTGTTAAACGTGTGATTATTTTCCAATCTAATTCAAAATATATTATATATAATTTTAAATTATTTTGTTAAAGTTTAATGTTATTCAAATGGTGATGAACATGTACCAATTATTTTTCTTTGCAGAATTATAAAAAGTATTATAAAACCATATTTTTCATATGTTTTGAGTTTAAATACTTTAATTAATTTACAAAATGTACATATATTTTTGTTTAATGCTGCTGTATGTTTATATATTGTGATTGAAAAAAATATTTATTGGCAATAATCTTTAATTTCCTTAAATATATTATGAACATATAAATTACTTTTAA
The DNA here is from genome assembly GCF_964261635.1 of Lissotriton helveticus. NCBI lineage: Eukaryota > Metazoa > Chordata > Amphibia > Caudata > Salamandridae > Lissotriton > Lissotriton helveticus. Next base: position 1,352,994,194 of record NC_136068.1, read on the forward strand.
ATGCTTATGCTCTTATTAAAAAGATGCATATATTTATTTTTGTGTAAATATAATAAAAAATAAATATGTTTCTATATTCAATCTTTTATCATATTTATATAGATATATTTTTAAATACAAGGGGGCCTATTACGATCTATTTATGACCGAGATTGCAATTCCGACCGGCTGATTACAATACAGCCATTCGCAATTGAAACCGACCGATCATTCTGGCTGGCTTCCGATGAGCTCCAGGAGCCCGTCAGCCAGTAGGAGACCGGCCCGTAATCCCATAGGAAGGCGTTTCTGCCTTCAGGATTACGATGCGCGGTTTACCACAGGCTTTCCATGCCGGGCTTTCCGACATGGAAAGCCTGTCAGAAAATGAGTTTGGGGGACCTTAGGATGGCCCCCTTTTCCTTGCGGCCTCAGGTTGGGGGCAGAGGGGCACCTACGGTTGCCACCCCTGTTAATGCCTGCACCTTATGGCAGGCACTTTGAGGTTCCTGCCACGAGGTACAGCGGTTAACACAATCTCCCATTTCTCTATGAGAGCTTGTGTTACCGCCGCTTTACGGCGTGAGCACAAGCTCCCATAGAGAAATGGGAGAATGCAGCCGCACCATGTGCATGAGACCACAACAGTGTCGAGCAGACTCAAGTCTGCCTGACATTGTAATAAAGCCCTATCTATCTTTAAAAACTCATTTAATGCAAATTAGGTTTGATATAACTTAAAGTGGGAGCAAATTATTGTATCTTCTAAACCAGAACTGTAATTGTGTTTATATATATTTAATTGTTGAGTTATTAATTATTCTAAATCCACTCTAAACAACATTAGGGAAATTGCTTACAACTGAGGGAGAGGGAGAGCAGTCAGACTAACTATTGTAACTTCGGTCCTAAGAACATCGGGGAAACTGCTTATAATTGGGAAGGTCAGATTTACCACTCTACCTCCAGTCCCACTGTCAAGTTGCACTAACCTTGCAATCCAGATCCAATTAGAGCGGTGTGAGCTTCCACACTGCACAGAAACCACTGCCAATCTTGCAATAGTTAAATGCAGGTTAGAAGTGCACCCAAGTAAAACAAGATAAAGAAGCAGAGACACTGGATGCTGTCACACTGCCTGCTTTCACAGCCAGTCTTGTTCTGCACTGCTGGAGCCTTGATATTTAAACTGCAGGCCATTTAAACTGGCCATAGCGGGCACCGTGCATTTTCCCCGTGGGCCGGTTTTAAGCCCCAAGGGGGCTGTTTTTGTTACATAGCTGCAATATCGGCCCCTGTAACAAAATCAGCCATGACAAACAGCCCGGAGGCCTGTTGAGCACTTTGCCAGGGCTGATTTTGGTTCCCAGTCCGGCCCTGCTAAAGAGACAAGAAGACTTTTAGCATTGCTTTGATATTGACTTTGGCATTTCATATCTCATATTTTTACTTACGCTTTTTACAATCGCTGTATTTCCAATTCTAGTCTGGAATGAAGCTCTATATTTTTCAGGTGGTCAAATATATTTAAGGCACCAGTTGTCAATTTTGACTGATTTTTTTTTTTTTGTCAAACCTTTTTTATTACAGAACCAAAGGCATCACAACTTACTCAGATATCATGTTATAAACGTGGGACCCCCATCCCCTAGTGTATACATCTATGTTTCGGACACAGCCATTCAGCCCACATCCCGGAGGCCGGGCGGCAATATGCATAGTCAGGAACAACGGTTCATTCAACATTTGCTGTGTGCGACGTATGAAGAGGTCCACTGTCTGCATTTGAGATTTTAACCCCTCCCCCGATGTCTCGCTCCAGGGTCGCCACTAGCGCATCGCCTCATCTAAGCGCCCCCCCAAACCACCCCCAATCCCCTCTCCCCGAATGTTCCCACTCGCGCCTGTCCAGCCTACTTTTGGTTACTCAATGATCAGCAGGAGGTGCAAACGGTTATTTAGATATGTGTGCTTGGTGAGGGCGCTATCGCTGTAGTTGGGTCAGTCGCGTTATCTGGCGCCTCCACATCCTCTTCCTCTTCAGTAATCGAGCTATCACGCAGAGCTTGCACCAAGATCTCCCACTCCAGTGCCGCCTCCCGAGCCCTCTCGTCATCCTTCCGACGCGCTAGTTGGTACCTGATTGTGCTCTCGCTCGCCGCCCACTTCATAAACTCATTCAACCACTTCCGATATGTGGGGCCCGTCCTCGACTTCCACCCCTTGGTCACTTCCCTTTTGGCTAAGAGGAGGCCCATGTCAATGAATTTGCTCGACATTTTATTCTTGGGCGTATGCGGGAACCAATGCAATATGCTGACTGCTGAGTCGAAGCGGAGGTCCCTACCCGCCACCCCGTTCAGGGTGTCACCAATCTCCTCCCAGTAATTGTGTAGGTGAGGGCAGTCCCTGAGCATGTGGATCAGGTCCGCCCCTACGTTATTGCAGCGCGGGCAGGCCGCCTCCTCCGCTCCAAAGTATTTTCTTATTTTACGTGGGGTAAGGTAGGCCCTGTGGAGGATATAAAAGTGGATCAGCTGAAATCGTGCATTTCTCGTACTCTTTCTAGCCCGCTGTATCAGCTGTGCCCACGTAGTGTCCGGGATCTCCTTTTGCAGGTCCAGTTCCCATTTGGCTTTCAGCCCAGTCAGAGGCTGCAATGTTTCGTTTAATATCCTAGAATAAAGGCATGTGACCGCCTTGTAGGTGCCCGCAGGCATCATAGTATATTGGCAAGCTAGCGATGTTGGCGGTTCCACCAACCCCTCGCCCCAGTGCTCTTGAATGGCGCGTACTACTGCCGCGTGCAGCAAGTAGTCCCCTCGCGGCAAGTCGTATTGCTCCTGCAACGTTTGGTACGGGGCCAGTGCCCCATCGTTGTATAAATCCCCCACCATCTGCAGTCCCGCTTCCTCCCAGTGCTGCAAGTGCGACCAATCTCCACCATGTGGGAGTGCTGTCAGCATGCCCAGTGGGATCTCGGGGGCGTAGGGATGTTTATTTTCGGCTCGTCTGTGCAATCGGTTCCAACAAAGGCGGAGAGTTCTCTCCTCTAAGGATAAGTCTCTGATCGTTAATCGTTGCCTCAGGGCGATATAAGCAAGCACATGTCTGGGGGTGCCACTGTCCCTCTCCTGATCCGGACCACGGTACACCCTCGCAATTTCTTGTGTAAAGGTCTGTAGCTGGGCCGCCAGGTTGTAAATTTCAAAGTCGGGGAGCGCCAGGCCTCCTTCGACCTTTGGGCGAGTAAGCGTGGCTAGCGCCACTCTTCGCCTGCCCGTGCCCCATAGAAAGGAAATCACCATCGACCTCAATTGTCTAAATATCGCACCCGGCACCCATACATGTAGTGTCCGGAAATAATATAGCAATCTAGGTAAGGCTATCATCTTTAAAAGAGAGATGCGGCCCGCCACAGAGAGCGGGAGAGTAGTCCAAAAGGACATACTCCCTTTCAGGGCACGGAGGCAACGGCCCACGTTGCCCTCCAGAATGTCCACGGCGTCATGGTACACGTGGACTCCCAGATATTCTAAGCAGGCAGGTTCCCACCTAAGCAGTGGGCGGGTAGAGGGTTGTAATTCTCCCTTCCGAAGGGGAAACAGACAGGTCTTGGCCCAGTTGACCCTCAGGCCGGAGAGGTCGCCGAGCGCGCCAATAGCCTCTCCGCACCCTCCACAGCCTTGTCGGCATCCTCCAAGAAGAGAAGGAGGTCATCCGCGTACAGCGATATAAAATTATGAACACCATCGCGCGCCAGTCCTCTGTAGTATCCGCCCGTCCTGGCCATCGCCGCGAGCGGTTCCACTGCTAGGGCGAACAACAACGGGGACAGCGCGCACCCCTGTCTAGTGCCGCGGCACACATCGTATTGGTACGATATGAGAGTGCCCACCCTCACTCTCGCCTTCGCCGCCGCATATAGCACTCTCGTCCATTCTATGTAGCCCTCTCCAAGACCAAAGCGCCGCATCACCCTGTACAAGTACTCCCACTCCAGGCTATCAAAGGCCTTTTCTATGTCAACTGCTAGCACTAGGGGTACTCGAGCCTCCGGCAACGGGTCACCCATCAAGCGGGTGAGCCTGCGGATGTTGTGGGTGGTATTACGCGTGGGTATGAACCCAGATTGGTCCTTGTGGACCAGGTCTTGCATATGTCGTAGCAGCCTGGTCGCCAGCACGGTGCTTAGGATTTTGTAGTCAGTCGTAAGCATCGACAGCGGTCGGTATGATGCCGTGTTGGTGGCCTCCCTTCTTGGTTTCAATAGAGGGATCATCAGGGCTTCGCGCATAGAGCGCGGCAGTCTCCCCTTGTCCTTGGCTTCGTTGTAGACCGTCTGGAGCCGCGGGGCTAGTTGCTCTATGTATCGCCCATAGAACTCGATTGGTAGGCCGTCCAGACCCGGGGTCTTGTTGCGGGCCATGTGTTTCACCGCCCCCCTGATTTCGGCCAGAGCTATCGGGCCACCCAATGCGTCTGCTTGCGCCCGGTCCAGGTGCGGTAGGGTCAGGCTATCCAAGAATGCTTCTATGTCCTCTCCCCGGTCATCTAGCGCACTTTTGTATAGTGTTTTGTAGTAGGACCGGAAGCTGTCAAGGATTTCTGGTTGAGTGGTATACATGCGGCCCTCTCCACCGGAGATGGCCAGGATCGGGTGACTGCGCTTGGTGGGGTCGGCTAGCCAAGCCAGCAATGTTCCAGCTTTATCCCCCTCAGCATGTGTTTTCGTTAGGTAGGCCTTATAATCATAGCTACGGAGTCGCTCAATTTCAACTGCTAGCGCTTCCCGCGCCTTGCAGAGGTCCTCCTGTAGCTCAGGTCGATTAGGGCGCACCAGCTCGGTCTCGCGTAGAGCGCGTTCCGCTCTGTCGAGGTCGTCTAGCAAGGATTTACGGGCCCCAGCGTACTTGCCTATGCAATGACCCCTCACCACTAACTTGAAGGCGTCCCACTCCGTCGCTCTGGAGTTAGCGGAGCCTTCGTTTTCTAGGAAGTATTGGCCAATTCTCTCCCCCAGCGCCTCGCGGAACGGCGGGTCGTCTAGAGTGTCCGACCTCAGTTGCCACGTCGGGACTCGGGAGATTTCGGTCATCCAGTTAAGAGATAACAACAGAGGGTTATGGTCGGATAGCGTGCGCGCTAGATATTCGGTGCTGGCCACCGCCGGGAGCACTAGTGGAGAGCACAAAAAGGCATCAATCCGGACGTGGAGGTCATGGAGGGCAGAGTGAAATGAGTAATCCCGTTCATTTAAGTGTTGCGTGCGCCAAGCGTCGGCTAACTCCCACTGCTCTTGCCAGTCTGATCTGCACTTCGCTAGTCTGCGCACCGGGGAGGCGTGCAGTGGTGGGTGTGATCTGTCTAGGGTGATATCTGCCACCGAATTGAAGTCTCCTCCCATCAAGATAGGACCTGCAAGGTAACTGGCCAATTCCCTCGATAGTCTCGCAAAGTATGCTGCCTGATCTACATTTGGCGCGTATACGCTGCAAAGCACTATGTGTCGGCCCCTGAGCTTCCCCTCCACCGCCACGAATCTCCCCTCCGGGTCTACCATCTGTCTGATCACCTGAAAAGGTACACCCGCTCTGACCCAAACTAGAACCCCCCTGGCAAAGGCCGAGTACGTGGTATTAAACAGGTGACCCCTCCATCTACGCTGCAGCGCTATTCCCTCCTTTTTCGTCAAATGTGTTTCTTGAAGCAGCGCGATGTGGACCCCTCTACGAACCAGGTATGCATGAACCTTATGTCGCCGCGTCATGGTGTGGAGCCCCCTCACATTCCAAGTCACACATTTTAACGTTCCTGCATTAGCCATCGTCCCAAAGTGTACGATACATCGTGTCCTTGAAGTGGCTCCAGGCGCTCGTGGTAGAACATTTCCCCTTCCCCCGAATAACAATCCCCTTCCCCCCCACCCCACAACTGTGCCTTGGATCCCCCCAACTTCCTCGGGCTCCCCCCCCCCCAGAACAGGACCTAACTTCTCAAAAGCCGCTCCCATCCAAACCGTGTGTGTGAGCAACCGCGCTCTACAACCCACCTAATCCGCAGTCTGCACTACGGAGGCCTTAAGGGCCCTAAGGAGCGTGAACTAGCTTAAGGTCTAAATCACAGTCCCATCCCCCCGCCCCTCAATGCATTTCATAACTCACGATATCACAGTGAAGATGTCGCCCGCTCCTGTGTCAGCTCCGGCAAGGTTCAGGAGCCGAAAGTCAGTATAGAGGCAACGGTTCGCTCTCCGCCTTCAATAATCTCCCCCGACGTCTGTGGCGTGACCTCCGGGCCCTTCGTGCTGCCCAGTTCCGACAGTTCAGTTTTAGAGCCCGTTGCTTGATCCTCCGAGCCCGAGGCACGCCCCGGGTGAGTCAACGCTGCGGATGATAAGTCCACCACTGCCTGTAGAGCGGCCCTCCGCTCATCAGCCGTCTGGGAGAAAGTCGGTTTACCAGCTTGTTGCTGACGCCTCCGGACTCTCCGCGACCTCCTCACCGGTTGTTGATGTCGTGCCTCTTCCGCCCTCATCTTCGCACCGTCCGTGCCAGCTTTATAAGTGTCCCACCAAGCCCACGCCTCTGCCGAAGTAGGGAAAAATAGTGACTTCTCATCCACTACCACCCGCAGCCTGGCCGGGAAGAGGAGCGAGTACTGCAGGCCCTCTGATCTCAATTCTCTTTTGATGGACAAGAAGGAGGCACGCTGTTTCTGAGTCTCGAAGGTGTAATCCGGGAACAGCGTCACTCTGCTATTGTCCACCTGGAAGGGACCCACCTCCCTCGCTCTCTGTAATAGCCAGTCTCTGTCCTTGTAGTGCAGCAGTTTCACCACCACTGGGCGAGGAGGCAGTCCCGGAGCAGGAGGCCTGGCCGGTACTCGGTGCGCTCTTTCAATCATGAAGAACGGTGAAAGCCCCTCCGGCGCCACGGTTGTTCTCAGCCAGTCGGTCAGGTAGTCCACAATGTCTGGGCTCTCTTTTTGTTCCGGAAGGCCCACGAGGCGTATGTTGTTGCGCCTGCTGCGGTTTTCAGTATCCTCCGCTCGCCGTTCCAGAGTTTGTATACGGTCAAGCGCCTCAGTCAGCCGACCCTCCATGGATTTGTGAGCAGGCACCAGGTCCTTGAGAGTGGTTTCGGTCGTCTTGACCCTATCAGACAACTTCCTGTGGTCGGCGCGCAGCAGGCCCAGACCCGTCGCCACTTGTGCTATATCTCGGTGTAAGGCGTCTTTAGTGGTGGCAATGGCCTCTAGGATACGATCCTGCATCTGCTGCAGGTCCGTCGAGGGTGGCGAAGTCTCGTCAGGCACCTCCGAGCTAGGGCCCCCCTCGCCCTTTGGACCCTTGGGCTTCCCCATCTCGCGTCTCTGCGTGCGTTCCGGGTTTCTCCAGGTGTCAATGGATGCAAGCTCCTGTCCCCGCACACGCACCAGTGCCTCACAGTGCGGTGGTCGGATAAGTCTAGTTGGGTAGCCCTTCCAGGATCAGGGGCAACCGTCCCTCGGAGGGTTCAGGTCTCAAGGGGCCTCACTCGTTCGAGTCAGCGCTGTTCGGGCCGCCCGAAGGGGGCAGACGTGTCCTCGCGTCCCTACCCGGGAAGTACCCGGCCCCGGCGTCCACCTCACAGCTCTGCCACCAGTACGTCCACAGGGCAGCTCCGGGCCGAGTCGGCAATAACAGCAGCAGGTTAGAACATGGGAGACCACGATCCAGCCCTGAAGTCTTGCAGGTAGAGCAGGCACAGGCCGAGAATCCGTTCGCCACGGCTGGTCCGTTGATCTGGGTGCCTACCCTGGTCGAGGCACGTTCGAAAGTGCACGGGTGGGGAGGGCTCCGTGCAGTGTCCGCGGCAGCCCTCTCATGCCACGCGCGTCATGCCAGTGCTAGCAGGCAGGAGTCTCGGGGCTCCTCCGGCCACCGGTATCAGGGTAGGCGATGAGCGTACCCCCCCCCAGGTGGATCGGGTGGCAGCAGAACCTATAGGGGGCAGGTGGGCTCGGCAGGCGGGCAAGGCCTATGCCCTCTCCAGCGGGAGGCGAAAGGAAGACGGCCGCCGCCACCGGGGCCACTGCACTGCAGAGGAGATAGTCCTCGGGGGTCCTCCGGGGGGGCGCCCGGCGCTTCAGACCTTACTCTGTAGGTTTGGTACTGCTCCTCTCAGGTCGCCCGACCCGCCGGAAGGTTCCCCAGCGCCTCCAGCACTCCCATCAAGAAAGGCCCCAGGAAGCCGGGGGGTAGATTCGGCGTGTCCCAGGGAGGAGCCTCGTCAGGAGCCTCGCAAGGAGCCTCGGATCACGGCTCCGGTGGTGGTAGCAGGAGAAGGCGGGGCGCAGAGCAGCCGGGCACGCTCACCCTCGGGGTGCCGGTCGGCAGGCGGGCTGTCGCAGTCGGGCGTCAGGGCCAGGGATGCTGCCCCCAGTGTCTCGCCAGCCGTGTGAGCGCCGCCATCTTACGCGCCGGACACTCGCTCCCTTCTCTCCGAGCGAGCGTCCCGCAGTGCTGACTCCGACGCGCCGGGCAGACCGGAGCAGGCGCTGAGATATTACTCGGGATCGCCCGGAGTTTCACGGGGATCCCGAGTCGAGATTAGGAGGAAAAATCAGGATTACTGGGCGGAGGGGTCGGGAGCCTCGTTAGGCTGCGACCATCTTCTCCGGCTGCTAGCCACGCCCCGTCAATTTTGACTGATTAGTATAGATAAATACAGATCGAAAACAATGGTGTTTCCTGTCAGTATCTATTTTTAAAAGTGGAAAAACGCAAAAAAATGTGCTTCTTTTGAGTAACTCTCCTTGCTGTCCTTTAGGAATTACAGGTCAAAAGCTGAGCAGATAGATAACATGGGGAACTAAAAAAAACACAATGAGATTTCCTTAAATACAGGCATATGTCAACATATATTTGTCTATAATGCTCATATGTACTTGTGAGTGTTGTGTTTTGTTATATTTGGCAGCTTAATTTGGAAAAATGTGACAGGAATAAAAGTATGAGTGCATGTTTATCAGGTAAATAAATGTGTAACTATATTATTTTACAACTCCAAATATACACTTTTTTTCTTCCTGTAGCTAAAACCCTTCCATTGCACTCAACCCAAATCTGAGGTCAATCAACTCTCCAGCCTGTAAATGGATCTACCCCAGTCTTGGCTGGTTATAATACCTGTATTTTCCAGGGTGAAAAGGAGAATGAGAGGAGCATGTGATACCTACAAGCGTATATGTTTGTGAACTTTAACAATCGTTCAAGACTAATCATGCCTTAGAAAGGCAGCTCCCATCTCTTAGGTGGGATTTACAGGTACGCAGAACTCTACACTTAGGGCAGGGACCTGTGCACACATAAATGGATCTATGCCTGCCAGTAGTCACTCTCTGAATTTCTGACAGGCATCAAACAGCACAATATGGTGGTACATCTATGTTTATCATCATATGTTCCTTTGTGAATAAGGGTAAGGTGCACAGTAATACAGCATTTTGCATCATGCAAATTTCTGGTGCAAACTTGAGTACTGGCTGCACTCAAGCAAATGGACCTTTAGTTCCGGCTGAGGGTTTTACAACAATCAATGCAATTGCATACTGTGAAGCACATTTGGCCTGACAAAAATCATAGAGAGTGTTAGATTTGCAAACCATGAATGTTTTATTAAATAATTAGCAAAGTTACGCATTCAAATCATCAAGATAGTTGGAAGTCAATCGCAAATACATAAATGCATTCATTATTATAATTTAAATAAATTCAAAATCATAAATGAAAAAACAGCTATAATAAAGTTGCCTCAAAATAAATCAAAGCAGACTCATTTCTTGTAAGGGAAATCCCTTTTCAGCTGAGCTACAGAAAATTCATAACATTTGAGGAGGAGTCTAAGCAGTGGGTACTTTAACTCACCAAGGGGCATATTAACAAGGGCTTTATCTCCGATTTTTTGGCTTAAAAAGACAAAAAAGCGGAGATAAAACTATCACCCTATTTACAAGAGGGTGCTAACATGGATAATCGCATGTTAGCACCCTTTTTCCCACTGCCTCCCTTTGCATCTCTAATGTGACGCAAAGTGGGTGTCACTGGGCCTACCCCGGATGGACAACCTTGGAAATATTGCTGATGTTCACATCGTGATATTTACAAGGCTGCCCCAGCATTTTAGCACACGTTAGTTTTTGGAGAAAACAGCTAAAATGCAGACTTACCTATCCCCAACATTGGTGTGGATTATGCTGATACGACCCTGTGGATCGTATCAGCAAGGTTATCGCCGTTTTGCAGGGAACAACGCTGGAAAACCAGCGATGTTCCCTGCAAAAGGGCGATAACCTCTCTATCTCTGGAATTTTTATCACCCTGGAGTAACGCGTTGTTAATACAGGGCGATACATTCCAGAGATAGCCTGCAATAATATAATTATCGCTAAGCACGGCCAGCGATAATTATCGCTGGCCGTTGTTAATATGCCCCCAATCTATGTCATTGGGCACCTACAAATTATACAGAGAGATCTTTGCAGCAAGGAACATTAATCCACTGAGCTATCATGCTGATGTGATGTATTGTCTGTACTTTGAAAAAATTGTCACCACTTCTTTCAGCCTCATTACCACATGTTTCCTTTTCTCGTAAATGCTGCCTCTCCCTCCTTGTCTTCTTGGCAGAGTTTTGAAAAGATGCATTTTTTTTATTTAGCTATTAGCTTGAATTCAAACTTCAACACCCATTAATCTTTGGAATCTCTTAGGGAGTTCAGTGAAGATTTGCAGGGAACTTTTGCAAAGCTTCAAGGGGTATTTACAAGGAAATGGCTCAGCGCGGCACTGCATGCAATTTAGCAGTGCCGTGCTACGTCATTTAAAAAAACACAAGGATGTGCTGTATTTACAAGACAACGGCACACCCCTGTGTTTTACCTTGAAATGGTGCTTAAAAAAGCTGCCTAGCACCAACACAAACACTCCTGCGTCATGGAGCAACTGTGCCAGCGTTGCAGGGATGATTATTTTTGTGCAGGAAGGGACGCCTTCCTACACATAAACCATCTTTACAAGCACTTTGCTCTTTCTGTGTGTGCTGCAGAATGCAGCACACACAGAAAGAGCAAAAACGAGGAGAAATAAAAGTATTTCTCCCAGTTGCACCAATCTAACGCCTGCTATGCAGTGGCGTTCGATTTTGACGCTGCCTCAGATTACAGATCCTTGTAAATCTGGGGTACCGTCAAAAAGCAATGGGTGTTGCAGTGGAACGCCCACAGCAACACCCATTGCATGCACCTTTCACACAGATATCTGCGTGAAGGTGGACGATATTTACAAAGCATGGTTAAGCCACACAGAGTGGCTGAAGTCTGCTTTGTAAATATGGACAGGGCATTGCACCACCAGAACGTCGGAAAAAGTGACGTTCCGGTAGCGCAATGCCGTTGTAAATATACCCCGTAGAGAGGCCAGGCCCTGACTCATTTATGATGTACTTAAATAAGTATTTTTTCTTATTAATAACGCAATTTCTGTCTCATTCTCATTAACTTAGTTCAAATAAAGCTATGTAAATGATCATTATATGAACACCACAGATTCAATGCACGTATACGAAAACATGAAGATTTTAGTATCAAGGTTGTGCATATTTATTTTGTTTAAGCCTCTTTACTAAAATTCATTTCTTTTTTTAACCCTTTGCCTGTTAATCTGCACAGCTATTGCCAGCATTAAGAATCAGACAAAAAAAATCAGTTAGTTTTTATACACATTTAAAAATAAATACAGACAAAAAGTTTTCTTTACTTTGTATGAGAGTTGACATTGGTCTCCTGGATTAATGCCTACTATCCAACAAACTTATTTTTCATTAACGTAGGGAAACGGGCCGAAAGGGGTTCCTTCCCTTTTGCAAATGTGTTACCACTCGAACTTGGGAATCAGCAGCTTGTCAATGTTTTGAAGCAGGATTTAAGTTACAAAGCATTGATACATGCCATCAAAAATCGTTATTTAAAAGGGACGCCATAAACACCCCCTTTCAAACAGGGATATATTATGCCTTTAGAAACCCATTTTGCGATTCGGTAACCTGTTAATGAATTCCAGAAAGGGTTTAGCACATTAAAAACCGCCATTTTGCAGTTGCAAACAATGTGATTTTCTGAACGGCAGGCTTTGTACATCTAGTCCAGGATGTGTGGGGTTCCAACAGTGGAAGTTCCAGCATACGTGCTGCTTTCAGTCCTAGCCTACAACACATTGTTTTTACTACAATTAAGTTGATAACATCTACAGGACTTCATAATTGATTATAAAGATGTTTTATGGTTATTTATAGGTCAGGAAACCAGTTCTGTCCAGAAGGTGCTTTTCAAGGTGGTGTAAGGTCTACATCAGAAATCTTAACAAGAGAGCTCCAAAGACTTCCACCTGATGTTAGTAGAAAGCTGATGTATAATATAGGTGTTTGGGGGGCATACGTACAAAAAGGAGAGAAATGGGTGATATGAAAGAGGGATTTGAATTCATCAGGGGTATAAAGACAACAGAGAGGAGCGAATTGTATACAAAAAATACATTTAAATAACACAGGGTGTAGTAGAGTAGAGGAGAGAAAGGGGAGATATGAAAAAGATATTTAGTACCTTAAGAGTATTATAGAGTAGAGGAATAAAATCAAAATGGAAGATTTGACAGAAATATTTAAATACCCCAGTGGTATGATATAGTAGAGGAGTAAAGGGAAGTGGGAGAGGAGCCTCAGAGCTGTACATACAATAGAAAGCGAAAGAGGAGAGAAAAGATATGAGCAGCTGTAATACCACAGGGATGTAATACTGTAGAGAAAAGAAAGTATACATAACTAAATAAGTATGCATAGCTACACCTCACTCATCTATTCCACCAGGACCTGGCTTGTCTTCTCTTAATTCCCCTCGATTGTCTAAAGACAAAAATGTAGTCAATATGAAATATATCCCAAAAATCACAGATCACTCTCAGACCTGCTCACCTCCACGGTTTATTCACAGGAGGTCTTCTTAATCGTCACTCTGCCAATCCCCCTTTCAAAGTGGACCTCATCCTTACTGGACTGGGCTCAGGCCACTGGGTCTCCCCTCGGAGTGATCCTGTTGGACGCCGAGAAGGCGTTCAACAGGGTCTCCTGGGGGTTGCTGTGGACAGTACTCTGATGGAAGGGCTTTAATTCTGAATTTGTTCAGGCCGTTGAGTCACTGTATATCTCACCTGCTGCAACAATCTGCATTTTTGGCCAGGAGTCAGGGCTTTTTAACATCAGCAGGGGCACCAAGCAAGGGTGCCCTTGCTCGCCTTTGCTCTTCGCTCTGTACATTGAACACTTTCTTAATAAAATCGAGAACTCAAATATCTTGCCGATCAGGGTCAGTGGTGCAGAGTATAAGACGCTGGCCTATGTGGACGACATTGTGGTTTTAACCAGTGATGTCGGTCCTGCCTTTGCAGCTCTAAAGATCCTTGCAGAATAATTTGGCTTATTATCAGGGTATAAGCTAAATGTCTTGAAAACGCAGGGGATTCAATCAGCGAACATGTGTCCCTGTTGTTACGGAAGCAGTATATCTGGGGGTTAAAATTACTGCCTCAGTAGCCAACATTCCAATTTGAATATTCTTCCAGTGGTTGAATCTGTTAATGTTAAGTTGGAAAGACTAGACCATTTGCATCTGTCACTATATGGCCGCTGTAATGTACTTAAAATTCTGGTCCTCCCAAAGTTTTTGTATTTATTTAGAACTATTTCGCTAGAGCTTTCACAAGCAAGCTTGGTCAGGGCCGAGAGGATTTGTTATAGGTTTGTCTGGGGATACAGTCGGTCACGCAGGGCGGCTAAGTGGCTGTGTCTTCCTAGGGACCGTGGGGGCAGAGCGGTTCCCAATTTTTTATTATATTACTGGTCAGCCATGTTGCAACACTTCGGGCTACCGTTGGTAGGAGATAGGGCAGAGGTTCCGCTGCCCAACAGACCAACTATTTATGAGATAGGTTTGGGTGAGGTGGCTAAGGGCATCTTGATGCGGATATTGGAACCTAGTTATTTTAAAAAAACAAGGTTTAAAGTCATCGGGGCTCTGTTTTCGGTCTGGCGGAAAATCCGCCACAAATGGTCAATTTCGAATATTAATTTTTGTATGCCCTTCAGGGCTGCTGGCGTTTTGCCTCCTACTTTTCACGATCAGGTTACTTTTAGATGGCAGTTATTGGGTTTGCAGGAAATTGGTGACCTATGTTTGGGTGGGCAAAATGCCTCCTTCTCCTCTTTAAAGGAAAAATGTCATTTCAATTCTTACGATTTTAAAAAATATCTTCAGATCAGAAGCTTCATTGATAAATATCATCATGATACCCCCACAATGTTTGATAAAGTTATTGTAATTGAATTAGCTTAGAGGAGGGCTAGAATAGGTATAGTTTATCAACATCTTTTATCTGGCTTTCTGGACGACCTTGATGTACAGAACACTAAGTGGGAGGGGAAATTTTGCAAAACTGCCGTGGATATAAGGCCCGCACTGTAATTAGCGAGCCATGTCTTAGTCTCCGGTAGTCTACGGACTCAAAGCTATATGTCAATATTTGATCTGTATTATACACCGGCAAAGATTGCAGAGTGGGGGGGCCGGAAGGGTGATTGTTGCGTTAGGTGTGGGCTTCAAGCGGCCAATGCTATACATATGTTTTATTTGTGTCCAAATCTGGGGGATTTCCTCTGTGAAGTTGAGATCTTTATAAATACGGTGCTTGGTATCCCGGTTGTAATCTCCTCAGAGATGGTGATAATGAGGTGTGAGGACATTGGGACGGCCGAAAGATCCAGGTATGTTGTCGCTTTCTTGTTTATAGAAATGGCTATGATTCGGCTGTGCATTACATCGCAATGGCTAAGTTCAGAAGCCCCCATCTTTTTCAATTGGAGAGCTAGGATGCTAGCACTTTATAATTTTTAGTCCTGTGTTTCTATTAACCCCTTCGCTGCTTGTGTTATTCCCCTGCTGTGCTGGGGGGGAGGGGGCGTGCACAGCGCCCGCATGCTCATGACAAGCTCAGCTCGTCATGGCATACACCTCTTGGGTGCTCATGACGAGCTGAGCTCGTCACAGGTGCATTGGCTCCCGTAGAACGCTCAGCACAGCAGGGGAATTCTCCCAGTACCAGAGCGTTCCACGGGCCATGTTGAGCTCATCTCGTCATGAGCACCCGAGAGGTGTATGCCATGACGAGCTGAGCTCGTCATAAGCATACAAGGGGTTAAGGGGGGAGTAGGAGGCGGGAGTTGGCCTCTAAGATATGGGCCCCGTTAGATGAATGGTCTAAGCTTCGATGTTCATTAAGTAGAAGAGCCAAATGTAATTCATGTATAGACCTTTTGTACAGTTTTTTAGTTCTGCCCCATATATCCTGTTTATTAGGCTTTATAATTGATTGTTAATGTGATCTAATGTTTTTTTTGTTTTTTCTCCGCCTTGGTCTCATGTATGTTGCTTTTACTTGTTCTTTGATTTGCTGATTTCTGTAAATGATGCCCGGCATGACTTGTTTTGACTCTCAAATAAAGAAAATAAATTTAAAAAATCAATAAAAAAATAAATCAAAGTGAACCTCATCAGTGACATGAAGCAAGATGTCTTTGTCAGAATTCTGACTCAATGCACACTCACAAGCCATCATTGACTTACTTGTAGTTTTCATACATACTTAAAAGTCCTCATTGGCTTATTTGTGCCATCCTAATTCTAAATCATCAGAGACGAGAGCTCGACTAAATCCAGTTTAGACCACAGCGTGGAGACACTTCTTTATGCACCAGTTTTTCTCACTTGATTCTAGATCATCTGACATTAATCCATAGCTCTCCTGGTAGCTTTATTGAACCTCACCACCCGATTCAACTTGCTCCAAGTGTCTCGGACCCTCACCCACACAATATATTGAACCAGCGATCTTGCTTTTCTCAAACCAATTTATTTAATGTCAGATGATCTAGAATCAAGTGAGAAAAACTGGTGCATAAAGAAGTGTCTCCACGCTGTGGTCTAAACTGGGGTGGCATGGTGAGCAAAGAATGATGGTATTAACCCAGATCTCTTGACTGGGGGTGAATGTTTTGATTTGTTTTGCATTCCGTCCATCAATTGGGTGTCTTTTACTTTCTCGCCCTAAGTGCGTCTGGTATGCCCAGACGTGGGTCCTGGGCTCACTATGCCATTGGAATCAAGCAATCCTGGCTGAAGAGGGGTGAAACCCCAAAACTGGTCCAAGGATGCTTGTTTCCTGAACAGGGAGGCCCTGGCTTGGCAGTTCGGGCTGGACTGTTCCCATGAGGCACAGGGTCAAGACTGATTTGCATATGGGGGTGGCATGCCAGCAAAAGAATGATGGATTTAACCCAGCTCTCTTGACTGGGAGTGAATGTTTTGATTTGTTCGGCATTCTGTCCATCAATTGTGTGTCTTTTGCTTTCTCGCCTAAAGTGCGCCAGGTATGCCCAGACGTGGGTCCTGGGCTCCCTGTGCCACTGGAATCAAGCTATCCTGGCTGAAGAGGGGTAAAACCCCGAAACTGGTCCTAGGATGCTTGTTTCCGGTCCAGGGAGGACCTGGCTTGGCAGTTCGGGCTGGACTGTACCCATGAGGCACAGGGTCAAGACTGATTTACATATGGCCAGAACTAACCTGGGGTGGCATAGTGAGCAAAAGAATGATGGATTTAACCCAGATCTCTTGAAAGGGGGTGAATGTTTTGATTTGTTCTGTATTCCGTCCGTCAATTGTGCGTCTTTTGCTTTCTCGCCCTATGTGCGGCAGGTATGCCCAGACGTGGGTCCTGGGCTCACTGTGCCCCTGGAATCAAGCTATCCTGGCTGAAGAGTGGTGAAACCCCGAAACCGGTCCTAGGATGCTTGCTTCCGGTCCAGGGAGGACCTGGCTTAGCAGTTCGGGCCGGACTGTTCCTATGAGGCACAGGGTCAAGACTGATTTGCATATTGCCAGGTCTACACTGGGGTGGCGTGGTGAGCAAAAGAATGATGGATTTAACCCAGATCTCTTGGCTGGGGGTGAATGTTTTTATTTGTTCTGCTTTCCGTCCATCAATTGTGTGTCTTTTGCTTTACAACCCTCAAGGCAGCAAGAAGAAAACACAAAACTGGCATCGTAGTGGCCAAAGCCGCATTTGTGCAAAACAAAATCAACAGCTTCATCAACTGTTACAGTGGACTGTTAAAAAGGATGAAATCCAATTCCACTTTCACTGCCACAACCTCCTTAATGTCTATCCCTCATAGGCATAACCTTTTTATTGTTTACCTCTCCCTTCAACATTGATGGGTCCTTTCTTGTTAGCCATTATACACTTCTCATAGTAAAAACGCGGTATTTATCCTCTCCTTCACACTCGCATGTAACTAGGGCTCGTTTTTTAATTGTTATATGTATTTATATATTTTTTGGAACCCGAGTCGGTAAATGCTTCACCTTTCAGCACTGCCCATGCGCGCCATCCTAGTATGGAACTCAAACGCATGCGCGTGTTGGTTTAAGTTGACGCATGCGCAGCTCTACCTACGCTACTTCCTCACGCAGGCGCAGAAGCTTACAGCACCGTCCCCCGCCGATCGCGCAACACCGGATCCGGTGGGGTAACTATTGCCGTATTTGGGCATACTTCCGAGAATCATTAACCAATCTGCCTCTACTAATTACCGAGCCAAGAGTATAAATAGTAAATCGCTAATCCAACCGCTCACTTCACCGGAGCAGCGTTGAGGGGAAGGCAGGCGAATGAACCATGCAGTAACCGTGAGTGGGGTCACACGAACTAGGATGCGCTCTGTGCATCTGTTACCTTATACTTTCTGCTGACCTCTCCTATCAACAAACTAAAACCTACCCATTAATATCTTTTAGGTTGCTTTACTGGGCAGCGAGGGAGGATACCCCCAATACCACGCATAGGCTCATGAGGTTATCAGACTTTTGAAAAATAAGTAAGCCTTCATTTTTAATCACTCTCTCTCTCTCCCTTTATCCATACTAGGGAGACTACAATTAAGATGTATGTCTGTGTGTTTTTTGTCTGTATGTTCCTTTTTAATGTCTTTTTTACAGGGTTCCAGAACCCCAGTTTTGGTTCTGTCACTTACCCTCATTGACTAGGAAAGTAATTTCTTCCCTAAGTTCCTGGACATCCGACTAGTATGTTTATTATGTCTTTTTTCCCACAGGTTCTTTACAACGCCAATTGGGCGCAACTGAACTTACCTATATATAAACACTGTTAGGTACATTACACATTTATTTTTGTAAGTAACACTTTTACATTTCATGTGAGTAAGGTGAGGATAACGTGCATATCCTCGTCCTGAAGAAGGAGTCCCTGCGCTCCGAAACATGTTGACACTTTGAAATGGTTGATATACCCTAGTACGTATATTATCAACCTCACTCTGCACCTTTTTAATAATACCAGCCGAGGACATAATAAATAATTGTTTTCCTACGTGCAAGGTATTTTTTAACTCACTTTTTTCACCTCACCTCACTCACATTCTTTCCCTAAAAAAACACACACCCTCACATAGTTCACTACTAAGTGCTCCTACGTAGCCGTTAGTCGTAGCACGCCGCATACCGTAGAGGGATGCGAAGGCCCCGATGATGAAGCATGACACCAAGGGGCTTGTTGGTGTGTGAGGGGCATTTAAACAACACTGTGTGTTCCCCATCACTTTAGGGACCACTGCCACCTTCTGAGTGGATTCTACTTTGTTTAATCATATTGCCAAGGGAGACTGAATCCACTTGCTCTCTCTCTCTCTCCCCCTTCTGGTTATATTCAAGTTCTAGACAGCGCACAGCTGTGGGAGCCCCTTCCCATAAATTAAAAACCCTCTGGACATACATAAACACCTTTCATACACTATTTTGTAACACTCTGGACCTCCCCATCCTCCCGATACTAACATGGAGGATGAAAATGGACTGACCTTCAGTGAGGACGACATCGACAAAATTCTCGCAGATGTCAATCCTTTTGAAGGCCTTAGCAACAGTGACCCGAGCCCAGCAGTAGCAGACTGGGATGAGTTAATGAACACTAGAAAAATCTAAATAAGAGCGGCCCTACATGGTTTACTGATGAGGGAATACCTAAGAAACAAAATAGCCCCGCAGGGCCTATTGGTAAAGAATGAACCTTTCATTTTCCAGGACGACCTCGTTTTTAAAAAAGCATGGTCGCTTATCTCCTGGCATTGCACTAGGGACTGGCTGGTCTTGATAGTTCATACTGCGACAAGAAAATCTTTGGAACTAAAAGTGGAGATCCAAAGACTGGAAGTACAGTTGAAAGCCTTCATCTCACCAGCTGATTAGAAGAAAGGGTTAGAAGAACTAAATCAACAAATGATGGATTTCGAGGCCACTTTAAAACAAAGTAAATTTAACAAATTGAAAAAAGATAAAGACCGCTTCACCCCTGAGAGAGCCTATCCGTACACAAAAGCGGACTATGTGATGAAAGATAACGGGAGTGACACAGACAATGCGAGCTCTGATGGCAGTACTACAAGCACCAATTTAGGTGGTTTCCAACAAAGGAAACAGAGGGGTGGTTATCGACAACAAAGATCTCAATTTCCCCGCCAGAGAGGTTGGCGAGGTTTCCAGGGACCCCAATTTAACCCCTATCAGAATCACTTCCAGTTCCCACCATATCAATTTGTCCCACCACAAATGGGGCAAATGTATCCCCAATGGGTCCCGGACCAAACCAGTGTACCCCAAAATGCTCAGCCTTTTTTATCCTGGGGCCAGGGAACCCGCAGAGGGAGGAACAGGAAGGGCAACAATGTCAACTGGCAACCCGTAGACGAAACAGACCCCAGAGTCCTGACAAGGAGTATGACAGCGAACCAAGCGTCTACGAACAAGAGGGGGACCTATTAATTAACATAACCCCATGGCCCCTCACTGAGTTACAACAGAAGGTACTGAACAAAGGCTTAGGGTACGTCCCTACTAACAAACCAGACATTTTCCTATTACATAAAGAAATGCAGGATTTCATAAGAACCATCAAATTGAGGGCTTTCTTTAAAGATAAAGAACCCTCTCTGGAGACCTCAGACACAGGGTTGAGACCTAAGTCTAATTTCACACCACTGGACAACCAACTCCCAGTGGAAGTGTTGGCATTCGAGAAAGCTATCATGCATGAACTCAAGAACGTGGACACCAAGCAAAGAGTGTTCCAAAATACTAGCAAACTGGAAAATGAAGCAATAAGGGAACTAAGACTTTTCTGACTGACCTGCAGCTACCGCGGCTAGAGCAGGAACAGGCGGACGCTCTGGGGAGCCCTATAGCCCTGACTGAAATTAGGGGAGCGGTGAAGCAAATGGCGTGCAATAAAACACCAGGGATCGACGGGTTGCCAATAGAGTTCTACGGGAAATACCTAGACCTACTGGCCCCGAGACTCCAAACGATCTATAATGAGGCCAAGGACGCAGGCAAACTCCCTCGATCGATGAGCGAGGCCATAATGGTACCATTGTTAAAGCCACGTAGAGATAGTGAGGATCCCGCGTCTTACAGGCCACTGTCCATGCTGACCACCGACTACAAGATACTGAGCACAGTCCTGGCCACTAGGCTGATAGCCCATATGCAAGACTTGGTCCATAAGGATCAATCGGGCTTTATTCCCACGAGAAACACCACACACAATATCCGCAGGTTGCTTAGGTTGGTGGACGCCCCACCCTCCGAGGCACAATCCCCCCTAGTGTTAGCGGTTGACATCGAAAAGGCCTTTGACAGTCTAGAATGGCCCTATTTATACAAAGTGATGCATACGTTTGGCCTCGCAGACGGGTACATACAGTGGACGAAGGTGCTCTACTCCTCAGCAAGAGCGAGAGTACGACTCGGATCGTTAGTATCGGACCAATACGACGTGACTAGAGGAACCAGACAAGGATGCGCACTGTCCCCCCTGCTGTTTGCACTTGCAGTAGAGCCTCTGGCGGCTCGGGCGAGACAGGGGGAATATTACACCGGGCTGCATCTCAGGGGGGAGCTGCATTACATCTCTCTCTACGCGGACGACCTCCTCCTCTTTTTGGATAACACTGGAGCAGCGGTAGAGGGGGCCGAGAGCCTATTGGGGCGTTTCGGCAATATATCGGGCCTGCGGGTAAACTGGTCTAAGACCTGCCTCTTCCCACTGCGGAGGGAGGAGGAATGCCCTCCTCTTCGGCGGAATCTACGCTGGGAACCCCATTGCCTGAGCTACCTCGGGGTGCACATCTACCACGACCCGACGGCTCTCCTCGACGGTAACATCGGTCGCTGCATCCGCTCATTGAAGGGCTGTATATCCTTCTGGGCCACTCTGCCGCTCTCAACGGCGGGCCGAGTAGCACTCCTGAAAATGATAGCGTTACCGCGTCTATTGTACTTCTTCCGGACCCTCCCGGTGTGGATACCTGGGGCAATCTTCAAACAACTGAGCTCACTGTTGGTATCCTTCTTGTGGGGGACAGGCAGACGCAGAGTAGCACTGGCAACGTTGATCCGCTCTAGAGACGAGGGGGGCCTTGCTGTCCCGGACTTCGAGCTCTATTACTTAGCGGCTCAGATGCAATTCTTTACACAGGAGGTAGCGAGAGTGTACCGCGGCCCGGAGCAGGGGAGAGACCTCGGCACGCCCCGCCATGTCCTGGCATATATCACGCTACAACAGAAACTGCTTTTGCGGGAGCTCTCCCAGGAGGAGCGGACCCTTCGCCTGTGCTGGAACCGCATGCAGAGGCGAACCGGTCCTGGACACCCGTATGCCCCGGAGATCCCATTGGGCATGGTGACGGCGCTCCCACACGGAGGGGACTGGTCAGGACTGCATTTATGGGAAGAAGCGGGATTACAGATGATAGGTGATCTTTACGAAGATGGGATATTATCCCCGTTCCAGACCTTGCAGGAGCGATATGATCTCCCGAGGGGAGACTACTTACTGCACGCGGCGGTGGTGAGAGCCGTACAAAAGCACTGGGCAGGGGGTCTAATAGAGCCTGACACAGCGCTAGCATGCCAGTACACCATGATGGCGGCGGGGACGTTCAAGGCCGTAACGTGCCTATATCGCAGAATGCACACAGAGACCCTACAGCCGCTTACATCTCTTAAAGCTAAATGGGAAGCGGATCTGCAGTTAGACATTCCAGACACTGTGTGGTCGCAGCTAGTGCGGACGGCCAGAAAGAGCACTAGAAACGCGCGCTTTCAGCTGATACACTTTTATATCATTCACCGCGCTTACCTCACCCCGAGTAAAATTGCAGTATACTTTTAGGTGGCAGACGCAGCATGCCCGAGATGTAATCAGGAGAGGGCTGACCTGGTCCACATGTTACGGAGTTGTCCAAGTTTAAAAGGCTATTGGGCGGACATAGAGGTAACACTGAACGCAGTTACTGACAGGAATATCCAATATGATAGTGCAGTGTCCATCTTACACTGGTTCCCCCACACGAAAAAGAACAAGCTGACAAGTAAGTTTATAGATATGGGGCTACTCATAGCTAAGAGGGAGCTGACTAAAGGATGGAAACCGAAGACAGCACCGACACACAGGAGATGGTTGAACGAATACATAAAATGGGCGGCTGCGGAGAGCACTATCCGTTACCAAATGGCGCGCCGCAGGTCAGATGATAGGGCACAAGAAGCAGCAATGGGGTGGGAAGCATTAGTGCAGGCACTGAGGGACAGCGCAATAAAGGAGGATGAGGAGGAAGAGACACACGTTGAGACACCACAGGCAGCGACACACGTACCAGCTACGATCCCCTAGGACACACACACACACACACAGAGGTATCAACTCCGTGATCCAACACCATTAATACATATGCTCATACCGTGCACCGACTTAGACACTGGGAGGCAAGGGTGGGCGAGGGACCAAGTTTACGGACTTCTCAGCTGGCCAGGAATTGCACTACGGACTAGCGAGTAGGGGATCCATGTTTACAGCTGAAAAGCGGGAAGACGAACTCCTGATGTACTGACACTGGTCTCAGGCTCAGCACGAGGAATGTACAATATCCGAAACTAGCGCCGCCCGACCTCCGGGATGTGGGCTGAATGGCTGTGTACAACTCGCTTGAATGGCATTCGTTATATTCTGTTACGCTGATCTATGTAAAGTACATTAAGATGATGGCTATGTTACATATTCCTGCAATAAAAATTGTTTAAAAAAAAAAAAGGGAACTAAGACTTAATAGAAACTTAACCATCAAACCTGCTGACAAGGGGGGAGCAGTGGTTATTCAAACTACCACCGCCTATGACAAAGAATGCAGGAGACTCCTCTCGGATAACAGGAACTATCAGGTCTTGGTTGAAGACCCCACCGAGTCCCTGAGAGTACAAATAGAAGGAATGATTGAGGAGGCCCTTGCACATGACTGGCTCACCAAAAAAGAATCAGAATTTCTGGTTCAGAAAAACCCTCGTACTCCCTATTTCTACACTATACCCAAAGTGCATAAGAACCTCGAGAATCCACCAGGACGCCCGATTGTGTCCGGCATCTCATCCATCCTGGAACCACTATCTAAATTTGCCAATGCCTTTCTGAGACCTCTGGTGCACGCAACCGACACGTATCTGAGAGATACAAAAGCGGTACTGCAACTATTACAGAACCATCCTTTCGATCCCGACTCACAAATGCTTCTGAGCCTTGATGTGGAGAGCCTCTACACGAGCCTCCCACATGATGAGACACTCCTGATCATCGAGGAAGTACTCCACTCTACACATTGGAAATACCAAACCCCTCGTGGTGTAGTCATGGAGTGTATCTCGTTAGCTCTCACGAAAAACTTTTTCGAATACGAAGGTACCCTGTTTTGGCAAAGCCATGGAACCAGCATGGGAGCACCTTTGCCCCTAGTCTGGCGGGACTTTACGTCCATCACCTAGAATCTTCCAAGATCCTTCACCCCAGTAACCCCTTCAGGGGGAGGATCAATACATGGCGACGATACATTGACGATATTCTGGTGATCTGGGAGGGGGATGAAAGTTCAATCTCTGAGTTCATGCAATGGCTCAACAACCAGAACACTTTCCTTAAATTCACTCACCAAATGTCAAACAGCACTATGTTTTTTTTAGATCTCAATATCTACCATGAAGCAGGCTTCCTAAAAACGGAGACCCATTTTAAACCAACGGCCAGGAACTGCCTCCTCAGGTTTGACAGTTTCCATCCTCGTCACCTGAGGGAGAATCTACCATACGGGCAATTCCTCCGCCTACGCCGGAACTGTAGTGACCTGGCAAAATATAAAAGTCAGGCTAAGGATCTCTGCACCAAACTGAGACAAAGAAAATACCCCAACCCTGTGATCCGGAAGGCTATGAAGAGAGCCAGGAACAACAATCGTGACGCTCTCTTGGAAGACAAACCCAAGAAAGATGACCAAATGAGTAGAACAGTATGTGTCACCACGTATAGCCCAGTAACCAACCAAGTGGCGAAACTGGTCAATAGACATTGGCGCATACTCACAAGTGGCACACTGTCCCTTGAGAAACCACTGTTTGCTCACAGACGTGGTAGGAATCTAAAAGACATGCTCGTCCATACAAGACCTCCTCCACACAGAGTGGAACAAACGAGACTACAAGGGATAAAGGGCCACCACCCGTGTGGCAATTGTAACAGCTGTCACCTTACCAGGAAGAGCCAGACCCTTACCTTTACTAATGGTACTAGTTGGGAACAACGTACATTTACCAACTGCAACAGCAAAAATGTAGTGTACTTGATCACATGTCCCTGCAAAAAGGAGTATGTGGGAATGACAACGAGACAAGTTAAGATAAGGATTAACGAGCACAAAAGCAACATTAGATGTAAGAAGTCAACAACAAAAATGTCAGCCCACTTCCTGGAACATCAACATTGTGTCAATGAGTTACAGTGGACAGTGATCGAGCAGCTACCCTCAGAGACAGGGCTGTTGGAAAAAGAGCAACGGTGGGTGTTTCGCCTTGGGACCGACACCTCAGGGCTCAATGACTCAATTCCGTGGAGCCAACTACGCTGATCGCCTAAATACCACCCTATAATCTGTATACAGGGTATGATGAATGACCATGGTACACCCAATGAAACTTGGCGTAACCTTACTGTTTACATATCTCGCTAAGACATTACTGAAATCCTGTTTCTGTTAACCAGAATACCCCAATATGTTGAGAGCCAACTATGCTGTACATTTGAATGCCATCTGATGATAGGTGTATATGGTGTGGTTTTAATACTGAACACACAAAATAAGTTTTGGCAGAACCTTTTTATTGTTTACCTCTCCCTTCAACATTGATGGGTCCTTTCTTGTTAGCCATTATACACTTCTCATAGTAATAACGCGGTATTTATCCTCTCCTTCACACTCGCATGTAACTAGGGCTCGTTTTTTAATTGTTATATGTATTTATATATTTTTTGGAACCCGAGTCGGTAAATGCTTCACCTTTCAGCACTGCCCATGCGCGCCATCCTAGTATGGAACTCAAACGCATGCGCGTGTTGGTTTAAGTTGACGCATGCGCAGCTCTACCTACGCTACTTCCTCACGCAGGCGCAGAAGCTTACAGCACCGTCCCCCGCCGATCGCGCAACACCGGATCCGGTGGGGTAACTATTGCCGTATTTGGGCATACTTCCGAGAATCATTAACCAATCTGCCTCTACTAATTACCGAGCCAAGAGTATAAATAGTAAATCGCTAATCCAACCGCTCACTTCACCGGAGCAGCGTTGAGGAGAAGGCAGGCGAATGAACCATGCAGTAACCGTGAGTGGGGTCACACGAACTAGGATGCGCTCTGTGCATCTGTTACCTTATACTTTCTGCTGACCTCTCCTATCAACAACCTAAAACCTACCCATTAATATCTTTTAGGTTGCTTTACTGGGCAGCGAGGGAGGATACCCCAATACCACGCATAGGCTCATGAGGTTATCAGACTTTTGAAAAATAAGTAAGCCTTCATTTTTAATCACTCTCTCTCTCTCCCTTTATCCATACTAGGGAGACTACAATTAAGATGTATGTCTGTGTGTTTTTTGTCTGTATGTTCCTTTTTAATGTCTTTTTTACAGGGTTCCAGAACCCCAGTTTTGGTTCTGTCACTTACCCTCATTGACTAGGAAAGTAATTTCTTCCCTAAGTTCCTGGACATCCGACTAGTATGTTTATTATGTCTTTTTTCCCACAGGTTCTTTACAACGCCAATTGGGCGCAACTGAACTTACCTATATATAAACACTGTTAGGTACATTACACATTTATTTTTGTATGTAACACTTTTACATTTCATGTGAGTAAGGTGAGGATAACGTGCATATCCTCGTCCTGAAGAAGGAGTCCCTGCGCTCCGAAACATGTTGACACTTTGAAATGGTTGATATACCCTAGTACGTATATTATCAACCTCACTCTGCACCTTTTTAATAATACCAGCCGAGGACATAATAAATAATTGTTTTCCTACGTGCAAGGTATTTTTTAACTCACTTTTTTCACCTCACCTCACTCACATTCTTTCCCTAAAAAAACACACACCCTCACATAGTTCACTACTAAGTGCTCCTACGTAGCCGTTAGTCGTAGCACGCCGCATCCCGTAGAGGGATGCGAAGGCCCCGATGATGAAGCATGACACCAAGGGGCCTGTTGGTGTGTGAGGGGCATTTAAACAACACTGTGTGTTCCCCATCACTTTAGGGACCACTGCCACCTTCTGAGTGGATTCTACTTTGTTTAATCATATTGCCAAGGGAGACTGAATCCACTTGCTCTCTCTCTCTCTCCCCCCTCTGGTTATATTCATATCCCTCATAGCTGCAATGATTTTCTAATCTACTTTTCTGACAAGAATTCACAAATCAGTAATGTTCCAATATAGTAATGTGCTATGAAGTAGTTGAAATGTATACTTGCACGATGCACATTTTTAGGTCGAGCAGACAGAGTCTGCGCGAGACCTATTGTCAGTCGTATTTGGGAATGTAGACACGAGAGGGGCACGAGCGCAGATTTCACCTCGTGGACGCGCACGGCGCCGTGCCCCTCTCGTGCCTCATATTCCCGTTCGCGAACACACTCACAAAGCCACACTCATGCATGCGCACATACACAGCCACACGCATACACACACAGGCAGGCAGGCACACACACACACACTCGCATGCAGGCAGGCACACACACAGGCAGGCAGGCACACACACTCTGCATACACACACACACGCACACACGACCCCCATTCTACGTACTCACGGGTCATTGCTGGCCGTGCTACAAGGTTCGCAGACACCGAAACTCCACTCTCTCGTACTCCTCTGACGTCACTGACTGCCGCCGAAACGACCAAGCGCCGTTTCACTCTGCCCTCGAGACCCTACATCCTATTGGTTAACTGGACACCACGTGATTCGTGCTTGTTCTACTTTGCAGCCCCTGCAGCGTTGCACGTTAAGAATAAACTTGTCTTCTAGGCTGCGGCGCGCGCATGAAGATGTCTTCTGTTGCCGAGAATAATTAATAAAAAGGCACAACGCCTCTGGGGCCTGTCAGCGTCTCAACGTTTAGGGAACAAAGGAGAATTAAATTGTGTGTTTAGTGCAGGCGGGAGGTATCGGCGTGAAGCAGGCAGAGCCTTCAGTGTATTCACGCGTCAGCTGCCGTGCACTGCAGGCAGCTCCCCCCGCACCAGGATGCACAGGCAGCGCGCGCCGGGTCCCTGGGAGAGTACAGGCCAATACTACCGCCTGGCTGGGCTGAAGAATGTCCGGGGGGGGGAGAGATGCGCTCGACCCAATCCCAAGGCGCGCGTCACGTTGTAAATGCTTTTTTTTCTGTCCTTTGCTCTTTCGGTCTCCGGCAGGCCCCCTCACCCCCATCCTTGCACTCCTTCTCAAAAGCCTCCACATAGGAGATCTCTGCAGCATTCTCAGCAGTCCTGGGGGCCTGGCCTTCTCGCACTCGGCCCGCAGCGCAGACAGACCGTCAGCTCGAAGGGCACCTGGAGAGCCCTGTTATGTTATTGTTTTCGCGGCTTCATTTAAACTTTTGTTGTTTTTTGGGTGGTATGGTCTGGCGGAGGCCAGCGACGGCAAGTGACGGGATGGAAAGGGTTGGGGTACTACTGTCGGCCCTGGTGCTTCAAGGTAAATAGCCCCTTTAACTGCTGCTGGGGTAGAAAATGCAGAATTTTTCAGGGTTTGGTGAGGCCCTCAGTGCTCGGTGCCCCGGTGCTGCTGCACCGATGGTAGCTAGGTCCATGTGATGGGCAATGATGCGCAGTCGGGGGCAGCAGCGACACAGCAAGGGCTAGAACAAGATGGCAGGTGGGGAAAAACATCAACAAAGGCTGACAGGAAGCCACGACAGAGGTGCCTGGGCGGAAAGAGTCGCCGAGGGTTCATGCGACTATCCCCTCGCTTATGAGCAGACAAAGGCAGTCAGGCGACTTTCCACGAGCTGCGTGCGCTGCCCACAAGTCTTACGGATGGAGACACCTTGGCAGCGCTGGTAAAAGACGAGGAGACGGGTTTGACGTCTGTGAAAGGGGAAGGGAGGCTGGCGATGGGAAGCAGAAAGAGCTCTCTGGCGGCGGCAGAGAGAGTCAGAAAGAGACAGCGAAGAGAGATGGAATAATAGCCTTTGAGGGATTAGGAAAAAATCGTGCAGGGCAGAGAGACGATGGTAAAGAAAGAGTGGGCAGATGCCTGTCAGCAGAAGGAAGTGGCGGAGGGAGATCCATGGAAACATAACAAACTCTTTAAAACATTTTTTATTATTAAGTGTGTTTATTAAGATTTTTCATTGAACCAGGGTTTTAAGTGGGATGAAAAAACTGAGGGTCTCTCAAAGGGACGTGGCTGATGTAATTAAGGTTGTGGCTTAAAAACACAAAGTAAAAACCTGTGCTTAGCATAGTTTGACGCCCAACTGGTATTTTGCTGCTTTTGTCATTGCATCCAGATATATAATACAACAAGTAACATTACACCTACAAGAAGTCAGGACTATTAGCTTTGTCAATGGTTATTACTTGCCTAAGTTAAATAAGCACCAATTATGGTTTCATTATATAGAATATTGAAAACTTCTGTTCTGAAATGGTCAGACTGTGAATGAACTATGACGAGTCTCCTTGAAGTTACATCAAATGCAGTGAAGGGTGGCACTGCTTCAGAATTGAGATTTTTGTTCCATCCTGAGGACGAGGGCAAAAACGGACATCTGGTGTGGTGACGCGTCTCCTTCATTCTCGGTACATGTTGCTGATTTGCTCTTTCCTTTCGGGACAGCAACCTACCAGGCGCGTCACCTTTCATGCTCACACACGCGGGGTGCCATCCTGCCTAGGGTCTGAGCCATGACCCAACTATGGTGTACATGGCTTTGGGAGTCTTCTGAAGCTTGGGAGGGGTTTGGGGCATACATACGACCTCCAAAATGTAAGGTTCCTTCAGCCTAGCAGTAGGTGGAATCTGAGCATTTTAAAGATGTTGTCGTTTTTGCTCAGATGTGAGCCTTGATTGCTTTTCCACTTCCTTCCTCGTACATAGGGTGCATTTATTTAGGAGTAAGCGGTGACCTTCCCTGCTTTAAAAGAAATAAATAAATAACGGCTTATGTCTACTGATCGTGTCACCAATTCCCATCCTTGCCCTTCTTGGCATCATTTTACTTGTTCAGCACCGTCTGTGCCTGGTACATGTTACCATATAGAACAGATTTTCTGATAAACACGCTTTTTTGATGCATACTCATAACATCCTTCTGCTCCTATGGTTAGGCTGGTGCAGTCTAACTGCTTATATATTTTACTTCTTACAGCTTGTGTGCCTGTCTCTTACATACCCTCACCCATCAAACTGCCAGTCGCAATTTCCCCATAACGTGATAACTGCACATCGGTTGTCATCATGCATGACATGGAAGTACTTGTTGTTCTTACCTATCCTTCTTTTGCCTCACACTTTCTTTTTTTATCTATCTCCCTCACTTACTTTTATGTATTTATTCACCCCCTCTGTGTTTTCCCGTTGTTCTCTTGTAATTTAAAAAAAATTGTAATGTATGTTTCCTTCCCTGTACATGCCAGCGACATCCCACGCCTCTCTGTCATGGCATCCCCTAACAGTGTTATTTATAAGCTTTTTGTCTGCAAAGCTGCAGACAGAAAACGCCCATGAACAACTAGCTAATGTTTTAGTGGTACCCAAATCTCCTGCCACGGGGGCAGAGGGCCAGTCCTCGACACTTTAGCTGCTTAAGTGGGGGGGGGGGGTCGCTGCTCCTCAGGCACATACACATATTCGTTCTAATACATCAAGTTAGTTCTGTGGTGCCTTTGCTGTAATTAGGAGTACTGTGCTGCTCTTTCAAGATAAACAAGCATGTGCAATGCAATAGGTCTCGCATTTGCAAGAGTTTAGTTTAACCTATTGGCATTTGGCATTGTAATTGACAATGCCGTTTATTTACGTTTTAAAAACCAACACATAAATAAAAGGCAGTGCCATTTACAATGCCAATGGCTCAAACTCTAACAACTGCGAGACCTATTGCATTGCAAATGCTTGTTCTGTTAGTTATTAAATGTGATATACATAGATACATAAAACAGAGGTGCAGTTGTGCCTCTATAGTTAAGGCTGACACCTAGCTCCACAGGAAAGCAGATTGTTTGCTCCTTGATAACGAAAATTATAAATGTCCAATTTTTTAAATTACAATGGATCATGTGCCATGGACTGTCTATGGTCTACCTTAGGGATGACTTATATGTAATAAACTGGAGTTTTAGGCGTAGTTATTTTGCCAAGTTGAACTGAGAGTTTAAAACAGCATACAGGCTGCAATGGCCGACCTGGGACAGGTTTTAGGGGCTACTTATGTGGAGGGTACAATCAGTGCTGCAGTCCACAAGTGACATTTAACCTTCCTTGCTATGGGTGTATTTCTGCACCATATACAAGATGCAAGAAAGTTAAAAATGTTAATTAGGATTACATCAATTTCAACATGTTTAAAGGGGCAGTCCAGGCCCCTTAATCCTGGTTAGCAGGGATAAAGTGCTAAATTCAGCAAAACAGATAGGGCAAAAGTTGGGAGGAGAACTCGCAAATGAAGGTAATTTCCTACACTTTTGTTAGACTTTTAATAGCCCCTTCTTTGTATCTTCATTGGGCCATGTGCACCTCAATGTTAGATTATCACCATTGACATTCCATTTTCCTGCATTTTAATTTCAACCTGTCATTGGATTACTTTACTTGTGGGTAGCTTTGCTCGGTGGCATAAACTTTTTCTTTTTATTGGGAGTAGCCTTTTCTATTTTGTAAGTAATTAACCATCTTTGTTTATTGGTCTCTTGAGTTTATCCAATCGGTTATGTACGTGCTTTTAAATGTGGGTTTCTTTATCCATCTGTTGACTCTGTGCATTGTTTAGGCCTATTTGCATTAACTGTTATGCATGTTGGATGGGTGTTTGATGAACAGCTAGATGGCTGCGCAATCTATAATATGAGCTGTGGTGAGATAATGGGGATCTGGTATTCAGATGAAACTAAACCCCAGTCTAACTCCCTGCCTACGTCTTACCGGGAGCTACTAAAATGAGTAAATCACTACTTTTTCAAGAACATAACTAATGATATCAAAATTATCTCATTCTATTTTTATAGTGACATCCATGTCTCTGATAGAGCAGGGTTTCTTGAAACTAAATCTCTTAGTGAAATCATCAAACAGAATCGTACATTGTTTGAATGTCAACGTGAAGTGTAACAAATGAACTAACATCAGAAATACATTGCACGTACAGTAAAACCAATATGGGTTTTATTAACAAATTTAGTTCAAATTAAAGAACAAATCAATCAACAAAATGTGTAGAAGAATATGGTAGGAACATACATATCCAAATGTTCATGCAATCAAAATGTTTATATAATCAAAAAGAAGATGCAAAACAGATTAACATATAGTGAGAAAATATGATTGAAGAGGGTCCCATAAAGGATATTTCCTATTCTAAATAAAGTATTGAAAACAGTAATGAATATTCTATGAGGAAGGTGCTAGCATCAGATGAACTAAATGTAAGGTTCAATGGAAAGAGTCTGAGTATTTGAGCTTAACTCTCTGGGCAGGGAAAATCAGCAGAGTCAAGAAGATGTCTTCTCTCAGCAGAGGTTAGGATAGTCTGGTCTGCTATTTCAAAGAGCACACAGTTAATACATGAAAAATGTTACCCAGAAGGCAATCAAAAGACAGTGTTCTCGAGTAGCAGGTAGATTCCCTATTTTTCCAGCTTCCATCAAAGAAGCAATCATCTGGACAATCTTGGATGTACCATCAGTCTGGTCCACCATCTACTGGATGGTGTCTCCCACCACCTCAGTTCATATCTCAGGTCAAAATGTAATTGAAAGATCAGTGGCCTGCTAGTCTAATACAATGAACAATGAATCTATTCTAAGCTAACGAGGAGATAAATAAGACACCTGCATAGAAAGTGAAAAACAATACACTTGCAAAATGTTTTAGAACACGTAACATGTACACTGAGGCCCGGTTACAGATTAGGCCAACACTAGATTTAAACAGATTCTAAATTGATTAAGTTAGCATAAGTGATTCTGTCAAAGGCCTTTTTAAAGAAAGCATGCATTGCTTTCATGGTGATTACATTTAATATAATACTATAATTCAGCTAAATATACAAGTGGTTTTCATTAAAAGGAATATACAACAACTGACTACAAATGCCTAATTAAATGCACACATCTTAATACAGTTAAACACACATTGAGTACATGCATTGCATGCGAAAGGTTTGGGCACTAAATTATGCTGCTCAAATCTCCCCTCTGATGGCTAGAACAGCCATCACACAAATCAAACGGACCTTCTGTAACTACTACAAACTCTTGCACCCAATTATTGAAATTATAATAATGAAAGATATCCCAATAAGGCGCCCATAGTGGTGGAGGTTGGGTGGAGAATGATACTGAAAACCAGCATATTGCTGTTCTATACTTTGTGTATTTTCCAGCATCTTGCTAAGTAGAAGGTGACCAATCACATTAGAAAAGTCACTGTTGGTCAACTCTTGAACCCCGCCTCCTTAACATTCTTCATCCTTTTCAGTCACACATTGATTGGTTCTCGTTCTCCACCCTCTGTTGGTATTGTATCTGTATTACCCATCACAAATCAATCTAATGGCATAACTGCAACCTTTATAGCCATCATGGTATGGCAGAATACTCACCTCATAACTCTGGTACAACATACCTAACATCAATAAGCCTCCCCTTTGCTCTCAGAACAACATAAAGTCTGTAAAGATAAGTCTAACAGCGTGATCCCTGGATCACAAGGAAAATCACCAGGAGGGAACCAAGGAGATTGTATGGACAATCAAGCTCCTTTGCATCCCAGTTGGTTTCAACCATTGCAGTTCTAAAAACAACACTGGGCAAAGTACTTCTCAAGAAGAATATGTTTTAAAACAGGTAATGTAGCGCAATTGATTAAGTACCAATAAAAGTGATCTATATACATATATTTCTACATTTATTTTTATTGTTTTTCTATATACACAGAACTGACAGCACCTAGACGAGATAACACATAAAAGTGATTTATATTTAACATGTATGTCATAGATTTGAATCCTACCAGAACAGCTCAGTCTTGCATCCTACTTACTAGCATAAAAGGACTACAGTTAAGTTGTATAGTAATGGCTTATGAAAGTGATGTGAGGCAAGGCATTGTGCGATGTGTGCTATGTTAATGGTTAATATTAACTCTCACTTGAATCAGTTTCCTTTATGCTGCTCAATCTCAGCAAAGTGAAAGAAGTGATAATGGTGTAATAAAGTCTGGAATGTGGTCCTCACAATTACCAGTGGCTGAGACTATTTGCAAGTATTCCACTTATCACCTTTTTATTTTCTTCAGTGTTATACCCTAAGTGTGACAGGTATACCCAGACGTGCCTCCAGATTCAAGCTATACCTCACTATCAAGGTCTCAGTAGGATGAAACCGGTATGAAGTTGCTTGTGCTCCTGTTCAGAGGGGAGCTGGCAGTTCAGGCTGGACTTTTCCTATTGGAGCAAGGATAATTTGCAGATAGCTGGTCTCTGTGAGGAAAAGCATAGCGAGCAAAAAAGAACAGACTTGAATGTGAGGCAAGCAATTGTTTGGCAGAGACTATTTGCAAACATCCCACCCAACACTTTTGTATTTTTTTTATTGTGAAGCTCTAAGTGCCATGGGGCTGGCCAGAAATTGGTCCCATGCTCACTGTGCCACAGAACACAATCTGTACTTCACTGATGAACTGCTCTGAGGTTACTTGTGTTCCTGTTCAGAGTGTAACTGGCTTGGAAGTTTGGGCTGCACTCAGTGGCAGCTGCCACCGAGTAGCACAAGTAGGGCAGGGTGGGGGGATTGAAAAATACATTAAAAGGTGACTTACCCTGCTGTCGCACTGCCGCCTCACCTCTCGTTGTGTTGTAGTTGAAGCAGGAAGCACAGGCTTCTCTAAGCCAATCACAATGCTGCAAGTCATCGTTGTGATGGGTCTGAGCACCATGGATTGGCCCTCAGACAGGGACAAGGAGTCTGTGCATGTTCCTCACCAGGCTTTGTAATGCAGGTTTGTGAGGAACCGTCATGCTCACTTAAGTGCCCACCATTCCTCCCCTTGCTGGCTGTGAAAACAGCCGAAGCCCACCCTGCCCTGTAAAGCTGCATGACAAAGGGAAAATAAAATTATGATAACTTAGTGTTATTCTAATTTTTTTTCTCCACTGCAAAAAATGCAGTGTGGCGTCGCTCCTCCTCCTTTGCAGAGGAGCCGCCGCTGACTGGACTATTATGAATGGAGCAGGACAGAGGCTGATTTGTATATAGCCGGTCTCTGTCTGGAATTACAAAGAGGGCGAAAATCAGTGGACTGCATCGTGTTCCAACTGACGTAATTGAGACTGTTTGTAAGCTCTCCACCCATCACATTTGTGTTTTCTGCAGTGCAACATGTATGGTCTGGGTCCTTTGGTAATTGTATTAGTCCAACAGGTCTGTGGTTGCTTGCATTCCTGTTTAGAAACGGGCCTGGCTTAGCAGTTCAGACTAGGCTGCTCCTATTGGAGCACGACAAATCTGATTTGCATTTGACTGGTCTCTGCCTACAGTACCGTACTGTGCAAAAAACAATAGACAGCTTTGAGGAATTGACAGTGGCTGAAACTATTCCTATAAACTGGACAAGGACAAACCCTACATGACTAGGGCGACCAGTCAATCAATCAATGACACCTGTACAGACCTCGGCTGCTTCAAAAGAAACGTTCCAGCACTCAAAGCAATGACTGAGAACATGACCGGATAGTTACATTAGGTTTGATCAAAAAGCCAGGTTTTTAATTCTTTCTTGAAATTATGTTAGGGCTTGGCTATGCGGGGTTTGATTGTGAAGGGGCCGGGTTCGAAGTTCTAGATCCGCTCTGGAACCTCAGGTCGATGGGACTTTTTATCAGCGTGAAAGCGTAGAGGGGAAAGAAATAGTTTGCAGCTCAAACATTTTGGTTCCAAATTTACCATGACTCTTAAGAATCAAAGACTCCCAATTATGTTTAGTGGGTTTATTACAAAGCCAAAAATAACTGGACATACAGGCACCTCAAAGTGAGGGTGTAGAAATCCATCGGAACTAATATAAAGCCAAACCTACGGAAAAATTAAGACATGCACAAGATAATTAGGATACAGAAGATTATTGAGCAAACATCTAAATTCCCCTTCATCGTAAGTTCATGGGAATAAAGCATTAGCCTGTCCCTACACTAGCACTAACGCGACATCCCTACATAGCATTTCCCAGGGCAAGATCAATTAAGGTGTCAGCGTCTGAAGCCTTCCTAAAAAGTCTCTTCAAATCAGTTGGGTCAAGGAGCATAAAGTTACAGAGCTTGTTCTAAGATGCTCTCTCTCTCAAGGTAAGGCAGAAGTTCCCAGACACTTTCCCTAATTACAATACATTAATACCATAGGTAGTATACCATGGTCCTTTGCAAATTCACGCCATCCAGTCAGGCCACCTCCCTATAGGTAACATTCCATTAGGCAGCGAAGCTCCCAAGCTTTGGTGAGATGACCTTGATTCCCAGGCTTGCTCCGATGAGAAAGTACAACAGTTCTCCATTATCAGAATCAGCGTTCAATGTATCCTCTTCTCCCTAAGCCTATCTCCTGAAACAAAGACATTATTCCAGCTAACAAGGATGATTCTTCCACCTGCCACAGAAACGTGAGAAAGAACAAATCCAACATGCACATGAAATTCAGCTATTAAATCTAATACAAGAGCTTCCAGGCAAAATGCATTTCAGGCCTTCAGAAATCGGCCAACATAAGAAATAGCACACAGACCTTACGAAATTACATACAATATATATAATGAACACTTTTTGCTGAGCATTTCTAACCCACCACATTACATAAGCACATCAAATATGTGAATATTTGCCAGCAGCATACACAATTTCTGCACATTAATGTTTTCCGCTAAACATGTATGAATTCAACATTAATTTCTTCATGGTTATAAGAAAATATCCCTACTACACCACAATTCACGTTAATACGGTTCACATCCTACTGTCTCAGGTTAATACCACAAAGGATTATTTGCAGGTGCAGACTACTCATAATTATGATGCACCCCTACAAATGAAAGAGCGAAATGTATGCTACATCAACTGGCAGGGAGTCCCAGAGTTTTGCAGTGAGAACTGAGAAAGATCTGCCAACCTGTCGGACCTTGACAAACCTGAGAATACGCATAAGTCAGCAGCGGTTTGAATTTAGCGATCTCTCATATTGGTAACATCCAAGTCTGTATTTTCAGGAATTGTGGACCCTTGCCTTTAAGGGCTCCAATTGCAAGGATCATTTCCTTGGTGGCGGAAAGGAACCCGCCGGATCAACCTAGCGGCTGCGTTCTGTTTCATCTGGAGCCTTTGAATTAGAAAAGCAGGTAGGCCCATATAAAGACTATTCGCGTGATCCAAATGTGATGTCACCAGAGCGTGGATTATTGTTTTAGCGGTTTCAGCCGGGACTAGGTGCATCAGCTTACTGACTGATCTGAGCCTCAAGAAGCAGGTAGATGAGATTTGTCGGATCTGGGATGCAAAGGAAAGGTCAGAGTCAAACAGGATCCTCAGATTTCTGGTTGAGGTACCGGGGGAATTCAATTTGACTGGCCATCAGAGGCTAGCTGGGAGCTTCGGATTAAAAAAAACAACTCTGTTTTGTCTGTATTTAGTTAACAAAAATTATAATCCATCCATTTGGCAATGCTTTATAGGCATTAAATTGAGAAAGGCTGCATCTGAGTGTTCTCGGAAAGTGAACAGCAATTGCGTGTCGTCTGAATATGAGACTACCTTCACTCCCCAAGATTCAACAAGGGAGGTCAGGGAGCTAATTATAGGTTGAGGAGCAGTGGCCTGAGTGCAGACCCTGAGCACTCCATAGATCAAAGGTTTGGGAGAGGGGGAGAAAGAGTGGAGGAACAACTGCTGGGAGCACTCTTCAAGAAAGGATAGAATCCAGGACAAAACAGTGACTTGGAAGCCAAGTAGGCTTAGCTTATTCAGCAAGGTGGAATGTGGGACAATGTCAAACACTGCCAACAAGTCTAACAAAACCATTATGTTGAAGGCAGACCTGTCCACAGTTTCTCTAAGGGTCTCTGGCACTTTAAATAGGGCGGTCTCCATGTTTTGTCACTAGCACCAAAACCAGACTGAGTGTCATGCAGCAGACCCTTTGTTTCAACAAAGGAAGAAAGTTGGTGATTATCCAACTTCTCCAGGATCTTTACAGGAGGTGGCAATAGAGAAAGGGACCTAAAGTTGCTGAGCACACTCTGGCTTGCATTGGCTTTTTTTAAGAGGGGCATCAGGGACAGCTGTTTCCAGATTGCAGGGACAATACCGTATTTGAAGGAGGTGTTCCAGATTATACTAAGATAAAGATTTATCAGGTGAGTTGACAGTCTATAAAATTGAGGAGAGTAGGTGTCTTTTGCGGAGCCAGATTTACATTTTAGCAGCTACTTAAGAGAGTCGTCTTCCGATATGATGCAGAACTCGGAAAGGACAGGTTGATGACAGGCCGGTGGCACCAATGGTTCAGTTGAAGCATCAATTGTGTCCGAAGTGCCCGGTAAGGTGGTATAGAGTTTTTGGATATTTTCGTCAAAGAAGACTGGTAGCCTCATACAGAGATCCTGCAAGGGGATAATGGTGCTTTTAATAGCATCAAGGGAAGTAAAAGACTTGACGATTAAAGCCCTCCCAAGCGGAATTGGTGGCAGTCACAATTTTCAGACAGTAGTGCTCTCTGATCAACTACCGAGTGAGTTTACAGATGTTTCTGGGAAGAGCCTTGTATGACTGTTTTGCCTCCAGGTCGTACGACTTTCTCCAACTGCTCTCAAGCTTTTTACAGCAACGTTTCTCTGCTCTTAGGATAGGGGAGCAAACCAAGGAGCTGACGGCTTGGCTCTTTTTGACCTGTGCAATTTTAGGGGTGCTATGGAATCCAAAGCTGAGGAGATCCCTTGATTAAATAGGATTCCATTGATGTTTGGATTGCCAGAGAATATAGGGAGAGTGGACTGAAGAGATGGCACAAAGGACTCCTGCATCACATTACGCCAACTTCTCTTCTTTTTGGGTGTGGGCCTGATGTCTAGCCATTACATGGACCATAAAAAGAAAATGGTACAAGGAAATGATCCGTCCTATCAGGCAGATTGTGGCGCTGGCCAGAGACAAATGATGTTGGAAAAAATTATGTCCAGTATGTGGCC
Source organism: Lissotriton helveticus (assembly GCF_964261635.1). Classification (NCBI taxonomy): domain Eukaryota; kingdom Metazoa; phylum Chordata; class Amphibia; order Caudata; family Salamandridae; genus Lissotriton; species Lissotriton helveticus. The sequence goes on from NC_136068.1 coordinate 1,353,033,219, forward strand.
TGCATTATGGGTTGTGGAGGGGCATGTTAAGTCAAATTAAGGCCTGCCAGCCTCTGGATCAGCTGTGAGGCTTGGGGCCAATTCGAGGCGTCTACATGAGCGTGCACAATCCGGGTGCAGACCGGCTTGCCTTCAGTGTGCCAGAGGCACGCCAACTGCACGCATCCACTGCACATCTACAGCTTGCGTCTCCTTATGTAAGTGATTGGGATAAGGTCTAACAGACACTAGACCACTCACCAATCCAAGATGGCACCCAGGAAATGGAGTAGAAATGGCACTCCGCTCCGTATTAGCGCCCTTTAAGATTTCTCCCCAAAAAAATTATAATTGCCCAGAATAGTGCACATTGCGAAGTGCAGAGAGGCAAAGGATTTAATGACAGTTCAACGTCGCCAGCAAGGAATGCACAACTAATTACCCCAACTAAGTGCAAAGTGAGGTTCAATATTGCCGTTCAGATCGGCTTTCCTCAAAGGTTACTCACATCAAACGTAAATACTAGCAGCACAGTAAAACACAACAAATCTAGAAGGTCGGCAGATTCAACATACAAGTTTAAAAACCGATTTAAAAGTGCTGGCTATTCTCGGGATGCCCGCTATGCGACCGCAGCATTGGTCTCCTAGTGTAAATGATTGGGAGTAGGTCTGAAAGACACTAGACCACTCACCAATCCAAGATGGCGCACAGAAATGGCACTGGGAAACGGAATAAAAGTGGCGCTCTGCTTCGAATTAGTGCCCTTTAAGAATGTCCCCAAAAGGTTAATTTTTGCTCCAATAGTGCACAGTGCTAAGTGCAGAGAGCAGAAGGATTTAATGACAGTTCAACTTAGCCTGTCAGGAATGGGGCAATTATACTAAATAGAACAACATTCCAGTGAGACTCATTAAATGTCTCATTCAAAGCTAATTCAAGAAATCGCTTGTGTAGATCATATTGTAAAGTCAATAATATACATCCAAAGACTCAATTCAATTTAAAATAAATCGAAACAAAACCACTTTTCTCTGTTGTCTATGGTTATAATTATTCTGTTACAAATAAAAGTGAAGTGTGTACAGTTAGGAAAAAATGCAGGCAACGCACTCCTCATAAAAGTGAACATACGTATGTAGAGAAATGTGAAGAAACACTGAAATAGTTGCAAGATTGATATTGCATCAAGTAAGTCTTTTGAATACTAGACAAAGTTATATAAGCTTGGTCAACGAGAATAAATCATAGATCAACCAAAGGGGGTGGCTCTCAACGTTTCAACCCAATGTTATTTGACGGGTTTCACCACTACCATGTCAACTATATGCAGAGGTATAGCTTGATCAGTATGACATGGGGGGGGTGTCCCTTCCTGCATGTAAACAATCCAGAATTATGCAGCACACATAGAATTTGCTAATCATAATTTTTTTAATGATTATGTGCGCACCTTCCTGCACATAAACAATCATTACTGGTAATATTCTGTTTTTCTGTGTGCACAATGCAGCACACAAAGAAACAGCAAAAACAAGGAGAAATAAACCATTTCTCCTCGTTTCACCATATTAAGACCAGGTTTTCCCTGGTCTTCATTGTGGCGCTGCCTTCTATTTACATAACCCTTGTAAATAGGGGGAAGAGCCAAAAAGCAATGCACTGCAACACCCATTGCATGCCCTTCATGCTAAGTGTAGCGTGAAAGGGGGCCTTATTTACAAGGCAGCATAAAGCCATGTTAAGTTGCTTAATTGCGCCTTGTAAGTAGGGCGAAGGATTTATCGCCACAGAAACATCACTAAAAGTGACATTCCTGTGGCGACAGGGGCTTGTAAATATGCCCCTGTGTCTTTCACTGTCGCTCTCTGAATGGAAACTGACTATTTATCATTTTTTCTCACTATACACTCTGCACTTTTATTTGTATCAGAGTAATTATAACCCTGGACTGCAGAGAAAAGTGGATTTGTGTGGATGTATTTCAACTAAATTGAGTCATTGGATGTATGTTATTGATTTTGCGATATGATTGATACACACTATTTCTCAAATTTCCTTCAAGTGAGGCATTAGGTAAAACTTCTCATGAGTCCCACAGGACTGTTATGTTAGCGAAACTATTTGTAGATTTCACCCCTCAACGCTGTCTTTTCTTCGGCGGTGTAAAGTGCAAGTGTTTATCGATGTATTGTTATGTCATATTTGGCAGCTTAAATAGCTAAAACACGACAGACATCAAAGTATGAGTGCGTGTCTATCAGTTAAATAAATATGGAAATGTCGTTTTACAACTTCATTTTAAACGCACTAAATAAATATGGCTAAATACAGAATGAAATGTTAAAATAAAATAAAAATACCATAAAACCGGAAGCCGTCATTTATGAACTTATAATGCTCCCTGTGCGCGTCCCAGAAACCTGTAGATCTGCAAATAAACTTCTGAGAATTACTGTTCCTGGAAATCTTCTTGATAATCGCTCCATATATTGACTTCTATGCAGTGCCAAAACCGCAACAAGATTCATGAAAATAAGCATTTTTCCATTTTAATAATACCTCTGTTTCTATTTAGACATCATACCCTTGGAGCCTGCCAGCAGCGAACGTTCTAGCATCCCAGAGCTCCGATTGGGCAAAGTTTGGCATCCTAAAGAAGAGGTTGATTAGGTGCACTCCGCCTTTCACTAAGAAATCCAGGTATTCTGGGTCAAGGTGAGGTCACACTATTTACTTAGCGGTTGTAGTTCTGCAGGTATGGTGACTGGAGCGTGCAAGAGTCAGGAAGCAGCTGAGGACGGGTTCTGGTCACTTTTTGTTTACGTCACAAAATACAAACATGGGAGAGGTGCACTTATAAAAACTATGAACTCGGCTGACTCGGGGAAAAAAACCTGCCACTGAACCCCGGTCTTTGTTGATTCAGTAATTATTTTTTATAACCAACTTTTTATTGTTATCCATGTAAACGCAAGAAACACAACAAGATTCTCAGGGCACAAGTGCATCCACCATGTTGACCACAAATCTAACAAACCCCTAGTGTGGGCCATAATAGTTCCACCACCCACCCCAAATCCGATGGTGTTTTCGCAGGCAACACAAATAGGCAGTTCCTATTGGGCGCACCATTCCACCCCGATTCGCCACTCTGTTAGGGAAAGGGGATGCCCATTTCCGTGCAATGGCCCTCTTGGCAACCAACATAGCCACTCCTATAAACACATGCTCCATTCGAGGGCCACCAAGTTTATCCATCAACCCCAGTAAGGCAGTCCGATGGGTGGACTGGAGGGATTTGTCCAAAGCCAGAGAGATCTCGCTCTATCCCCCTCCAATACACCCAGGCTAGGGTATGGCGACATGGAAAAAATCTGCCTCCTGAGCTGTGCAGCAAAAGTAAGTAGAGCGGGGCAGTTTGCCAGCCCGATGAAACCTAACATGGATCATATATGCAATGTGTAAATAATCAAGTTGAACTAGGCGCAGGCATGTGGATATAGCTTGTTCCCTGGGTGCCAGGCGGCACCCTCCCTCAAATCCGCCTCATCCAGTTCACCCAGCCAGCTCTCCCATTTCTGATTTAGTTTAGAGAAGTGGATGGGGGCATGAACAACCAAGGAATGATAAACCTGCAAGATGGCACCCCTTCCAAGCCCCCCAGTCAGCAACCGAGGGGCTAAACAAGGGAATCTGCAAGTCAGACGGAATGTTCGCAACAAGAGCGTATCACAACTGAAGGTACTTGTGAAATTATGTGTAAGAAAGCTGGAACCAATCTCTTAAATCCTGAAATGACAGCGGGTGAGCACCAGCCCAGAGATCCCTCAATTTGGTGATCCTGATCTACAACTGTGTGGTGTAATCAAGTACCCTGCCAAAGGAGGGCCAATTCGGTCAGTGACCGATATGAGCCCATAAGGCACAAGGACGCCCCCAGGCCACAAATACTGTCTTAGTGACCTCGAGGGGATGGCGGGAGACTGGGCCCATTGAATACGCACAGGACCCTGCCAAGTCAGAGCAGAGACAGACCCGATACGCCAGATCATCCCACCCCCGTTGAGCCAGTCATTCATGACAATCACCTGCAAAGCTAAATAATAGAGATCAGCCGCCCCAGGCCACCATCATAGGGTGATAATCTGCTGTTAGCATGGGCAATCTGGGGAAGTTCACCTGCCAAGAGGAAAACATGGACTCTAAATTATGAAACCAAACTTTAGGGAGGGGTAACAGGAAGTTCTTAAACACGTAAAGGACCATCATTTTAAAGAGGGCTACCTCACCCATCACATGAAGGAGGAGACAGTGCCGCCGCTTCTGTAGGTCTTGCTTTTATAGAAGCAAGGAGGGGGGACAGGTAAGAGTCTACACCAGATAAGGTAGCATAGAAACATGTGCTCATAGGTAACAAAGGAAAGACGACGGATATGGATGGTGGTGGTCCATAAATGGGCAGCTGAGTCACTGGTAACAGGCACCAGTAGGGGCTTAGCTTTATTGATATGCAGCCCTGAGGCCTCCTCGTACAGCGCCAGTATCTCCAAACATCTGGGACCCGAAGATTGCTAGTCCACAAGGAAAAGGAGTACATCGTCTGCAAGACCTCTATGTGCTCCTCAGGCCCAGAGTCCCAAACCCAGCCATGCATCAGCCCATCATAACGGATCACACAGGCCAAGGGCTCAATTGCGAGGATGAACAGTAAAGGGGAAAGCCCTTCCAGTTACCCCTCTGGATCAAAAAAGCAGCTGAAAGAGTCCAATTCACCTGATCATGTGACAGCGGGTGGGAATAAAGGTTGGTGAGTCTACGGAAGTGAGGCCCTAAAACTGCGTCCAAAAAGGACTAATCAACTGAATCAAAGGCTTTCTCAAAATCAATCAAGAGTAGGGTTGATGGGTGCTGCAGCCAGTGGGCTTGAGAAAGAGCCATCTGGACCCTGCAGATACAATGACGTGTGCTATGCCCCTGTATAAAGCCACATTGATCCAGATGGACCAATTATGGCAGGGTGCATCATAGCTGATTAGCCAGCACTTTAGCGAAGAGAAATCGGTCAGTACGCATCACACATGTCAAAGGATCAACCCAGTTTGGATATCACCTCAATCGTGGCAACATCAAGGTCTGGGGGGAAAGTGCTGACTTCCACAACCTCCCCGTACAGTGGCAGAAGGAGAGGAATTAAAATATTACTGTACCGCTGGTAATACTCAACTTGAAGCCCATCAGACAGCGCCTCCTCAATCTCCTTTGTTATAATGGCCTGATTTAAATCCTGGGCTCTGGGTAAGGGATGGAGGACAATGGGATATCAGCTAATAGTGGATGTGCCCTTTCCCAGCGAAGCTGCGGCTGGTGGCCATAGAGGACCCCATTGTAGTCTGCAAACACCCATATAATATCAGATGTGGAGGTCTAGACACAACCCCTGGCATCCAAAATACATGGCATCACTCTGGAGACGACCTCCCTGGTTGCAAGCCAGTAAAGAAATGTACCTGACTTTTTTTTTTTATCTTTATTTATCATTTTCCAAAAGAAATTTACACAAACAAAAAGGAAGCATACATGTTGCAATATATATCTGAGTCAGGTGTCATCACAAAGGTCACACATACAAAATCTTAGCAGCATGAGCATAGTCAAAGGACACTACCAAAACAAAAGATAAGGAGCGCGGTGGAACAATAGCACAATAGACCTGACTTAGCACCATTTTCGTACTCTCTCTGGGTCAAGGCTCGTAAGCACTGCCGGTGCTCCTTTAGCGAGAGCTGTCTCGTCGTCTCTCTGGCACCAGCCAGCCACCCCGCAAGGTCCGGAGTGCAGTCCAACCAGCTCTGAAGGCCAAGCGAGAGGATCTAAGCCTCCAGGGCTGTAATTTGGGCAAGCTTATGATTCTCCCGATCAGGGATGAACCCCTAACATGGCTGCAGGTAGTGGGCTTAATAACCACCCAGAGGGTACAGGGCGATTGGATCATGCCCTCATTTTCTTTGAAATACGTTTGTAGCTCAGCCTCCAAGTGGGATGAGCACTCCTGGTCCATCAAATAGCATGCATTTAGGTGCAGCATAGGACAGGGACATGATACAGGGGAACCCAGACAGACCATTACCAGGGCATGGTCGGAGATGCCCTGGGGCAGAATAACAGCACTGGTTAGCTGTATGATGTCCATGGCGGGCATCAAAAGAAGATGAATACGGAATCTGGTACAGTGGGCCACCTAAGTACGCATGTAAGTACGGTCTCAGGGAGTACTAGGTCTGCCACAAGTCACAGAACCCTGGAGAGCCTGCCCAAGCAGCCGGCGTTAGAAAGTGGCGACCCATCCCTGGGGTACAGTCGAGTCCCTCTCTGGAGCAGGAACCGCATTAAAGTCTCTACCCACTACCTTAGTGCCCTGCGGGGATGCCAACAATAGGGAAGCCAGTGTGTCTTGTGTCTGAGGGAGAAGCCGCTGTGGGACATACACAGCATCGAAGGTATAGTGCTTGCCTTCCTGCATGCCCTCCACCCCAACATATTGGCCATGGGTATCAGTGAGTACGTGGGACATCGCAAGCAGAAAGCCCTTGCGCAGGAGGATAGCCACCCCGAGAGAACTATGGGAGATTCAGGAGTGATAGAAGCTGTCATACCCCTGATGATGAATATGACTCATTACAACGTGAGTCATCACAACGCGTGCAATTACGACGCGGTTGTTACAACAACCGCGTTGTTACTACGCAAAGCCATTACTATGCAGTCTTGCAGTAGATGGCACTCTGACATTAAAAATGTAAAATGTACTATTCTAACTCCAGCCTACGTAACAGTAGGGAAGGTGTTGGAATAGTAAACTATACTATTTCTAATGTTAGTACGCCATCTACTGCAAGTCAATGTAATGACTTGCGTAGTAATGGCATTGCATGGTAACAACGTGGTCATTGTAACGACCGCGTTGTAATGGCAACGCAATGTGATGCCCACTTTGTTAAGGGTGTTTCCCCCTGATGACGGAGGAAAGGACAATGTTCCCTAAGTAAATGGATTTCCTGGAACCTGAGGAGCGCTGACCGAAATCTCTTGCATAGCGAAGAAGCACTGTTCGCTTAAGATGGTCCAGCAGGGCATTCAAATTCCAAGACAGAATCTCAAGTTACGCCATGGAGAGCAGCAATCAGGTCCCAGGGACGAGTCCCAGAATCGACCCACCGGACAGGGCGCACAGGGCCCTAGAAATCAAATGTGGTCTAATGTAGTTGCAGTGCGTGTGGCCAGGAAAAACAAACATAATCAATGAACAAACCCAAAAACATTTCCATCTCCCAATTCCCCCACCCCATACTTCTGCTTATGCAGTTTTAACCAACACTCCATGTCTGTCCTTCATGGACTCTCAAGACAGAGATGTCCACATAAGTTCATGTGATGACTGAACACGTGGCAAGAGCTGTGAGTTTAGAAATAAACGTTTAAACTTTAAGAATAATTGAAGGCTGCTAATTTAATCTTATTGGACCTTTTGGCAGCGTTCAACTCTTTCCACCATGGTATTCTCCTGGACCTATCAATGGGACATGGTGGGCATACATTGGATTCATTGTGGGCCTTCTTACTATCTTCAGGTGGATAATTGTGTTTCTATATCAACACTTCTGACCTATGGTGCACACCTAGGATATACCATCTTACCATTATTTCTAATGTCTACAGACAGATTGCCTCTAGCAGAGTTAATCAGAGACCATGAACCCGGGTGCCTGCCGTACCCCAACAACACCCAGATAATGGTGGACCTCCTTGAGGAATAAAATGCTGCTGTGCAGCTAGTGTGATGTCTGGGAGGACTCAACCCCTCATGCAGCACAATGGTTATGAATAAATGGTGATTAGACTGACCTCCCACTCCTGGGCAGCGTGAGACTTGGGTCTCTCCACTGTCATTGGGGAGAAAGGCATGGCACAGTCTAAAATCCATCTCTTACACAGTTGTGCTCTCCTACCTTCAGTATTGCATGATAGTTTACCTGGATGTTTTTTATGACATGGCTGTTCAAGCTTTATATTTAGAGTCTGAAAATATGAGTAACAGCATTCTGTAAGGATTTTTATCCTGTGCCGTTTTATGTGAAATTTTGAACACCTTGTTAAGAAGTTGGAAGGTGGCCAGGCAATCAGGATGCTTACTTTGTGGGGTTAACAAGAGGCCATCTCAAACAACAATTTGTGTCTGAAAGTTCCCAGTTTCCTTGGTGTGCAGTGCACGATTTGGGCGCAGACAATAGTGCTTTATTAGAACATTGGTATGTTTGGATTTCCATTTAAAACAATGGAGTGACAGAGGATCAACAATGGCTGGTCAGAGCTTCTGCTCCAACCTACCAATATTTTTCTTACTATTTCTCCATGTTTAATTTACAACATTCTAACTCAGTGCGTGAAACGCTCCTTGTGCCTCCTGCTCCCTGTGCCTTACCTGCCTCCTGCTGCCTGTGCCTTCCTGCTCGCCTACGCCTACGCCGACTGCGTCTTCTTTCCAGCGCCCCAGCTGCCGCAGGGCCGCCCGCCAGCCCGCACTCGTTTTTCCCGCCGCTGCCTGCGGCCCCGCCCCCCCGCCAGCCGATAGGATCCCACGCTCCCGCCTCCCAGCGGACCCTCCCTCCCGGCTCCCTTCTTAAGGGGACCCTGACTCCTCTTCTGGAGCGACCACTGCGCCTACACCGGCCTGGTCGCCCCCACGCTCCTCGTGCCTCCTGCTCCCTTTGCCTTACCTGCCTCCTGCTGCCTGTGCCTTCCTGCTCGCCTACGCCTACGCCGACTGCTTCTTCTTTCCAGCGCCCCAGCCACCGAAGGGCCGCCCGCCAGCCCGCACTCGTTTTTCCCGCCGCTGCCTGCGGCCCCGCCCCCCCGCCAGCTGATAGGATCCCACGCTCCCGCCTCCCAGCGGACCCTCCCTCCCGGCTCCCTTCTTAAGGGGACCCTGACTCCTCTTCTGGAGCAACCACTGCGCCTACACCGGCCTGGTCGCCCCCACGCTCCTCGTGCCTCCTGCTCCCTGTGCCTTACCTGCCTCCTGCTGCCTGTGCCTTCCTGCTCGCCTACGCCTAAGCCGACTGCTTCTTCTTTCCAGCGCCCCAGCCGCCGCAGGGCCGCCCGCCAGCCCGCACTCGTTTTTCCCGCCGCTGCCTGCGGCCCCGCCCCCCCCGCCAGCCGATAGGATCCCATGCTCCCGCCTCCCAGCGGACCCTCCCTCCCGGCTCCCATCTTAAGGGGACCCTGACTCCTCTTCTGGAGCGACCACTGCGCCTACACCGGCCTGGTCGCCCCCACGCTCCTCGTGCCTCCTGCTCCCTGTGCCTTACCTGCCTCCTGCTGCCTGTGCCTTCCTGCTCGCCTACGCCTACACCGACTGCTTCTTCTTTCCAGCGCCCCAGCCGCCGCAGGGCCGCCCGCCAGCCCGCACTCGTTTTTCCCGCCGCTGCCTGCGGCCCCGCCCCCCCACCAGCCGATAGGATGCCACGCTCCCGCCTCCCAGCGGACCCTCCCTCCCGGCTCCCTTCTTATGACGCCCCCAGAGCAACCGCGCAGCGGACGCGCGCAGCGGGAGCACCAAATGAGCGCCGAAGGTGCGCCAAAGGTAAGCCCGTCTGCGCCCGTCCGCACCTGGACCGCGCCCAGCGCTAGGACCCCTGGCCCTCCCCCCCGCCGATGCAAGACGACCCGACTGACCTACGACGCCGCCACTCTCAACGCACTCAATGCCGGCCGAACCCACGCCTGCTGCCGAGCCACCCCGAGACACACCCACGGACCCTTCACCTGCTGCACCTGCAAGTTCACCTGCCTCCGAACCTGCCCCGCACCCGCCAAGACCAACACCAGCAGCAACCACCTCAAGTGCATCCCGCTCAACACCCGCTCCGTCCACAGACACGCCGTGGGACTCTGGAACCTCCTCGACGCTACTTCACCGGACGTCGCCTTCCTCACGGAGACCTGGATGAACGCCTCCTCTGCACCCGACATCGCCATCGCCATCCCGGACGGGTACAAGATCATCAGGAAGGACCGCATCAACCAGACCGGAGGAGGCATCGCCATCATCCACCGGAACACCATCCGCATCACGACCGACGCCAGCGACTCCTTCGCCGCAGCCGAACATCTCCACTTTCAGATTCACACCGACCCTAAGACGACCCTCAGAGGCACCCTCATCTACAGACCCCCGGGACCACGCACACAATTCAGCGAAGACATCGCAGACTTCATCAGCCCACACGCCCTCCCCTCCGCTGACTACATCCTACTAGGGGACCTCAACTTCCACCTGGAGAACAGCCAAGCTACAGAAAAGACTCCAGCGCATCCAGAACGCCTCCGCCCGACTCATCCTGGATGTCCCCCGACGCAGCCACATCTCCAGCCACCTGAGGAACCTGCACTGGCTCCCCGTCGACAAGAGGATCACGTTCCGGCTCCTCACCCACGCACACAAGTCTCTCCACGACCTGGGCCCCAAGTACCTCAACGACCGCCTGACCTTCTACACGCCCACCCGCCAGCTACGGTCCATCAGCCTCGCCCTCGCAGCCGTACCACGCATCCGAAGAGCAACCGCCGGAGGAAGATCCTTCTCTTACCTGGCTGCCAAGACGTGGAACTCCCTCCCCATCCACCTTCGGCTGACCCAGGACCATCTCGCCTTCAGGAAACAACTCAAGACCTGGCTATTCGAGCAGTAGCATACCCCTCCCCCAAGCGCCTTGAGACCCTCCCGGGTGAGTAGTGCGCTATACAAATGGTTTGATTGATTGATTGATTGAAACGTTCTAATACGTTTTAAGCCATTCTGCCTCTGGCTACATTGTTTGCTAAAGATCCTCTCTCATATTATAAGACATCACCTGCAACTTGTGAAGCTATAACTCAAGGCCATTTAACAACGCCTCTACACCCTGGCTGGTGCCCTGGCTTGGGGTACCTGGCCCTCTCAGGCAAAATCCATGCCTTCACACGCTTCTCCATGAAGTGGGGGCTTATCGAAACCTTGGGGAGCTCTAAGCAGCGGATAGCCATGTTAGCCGGTTCTCCAGTCATCTGGTGAGCCAGCCATCTACCAGATGGCCCAGATCAGCCAGCTACCAGTGGTCCAGGCAGACCAGCAACCAGAATACCTTGGCCGATCACAGTTGATGATCAGTGCAGCCATGCACTCTGTGGCCAGTATCCAGAAAGCCCTTCTTAGAGCCTAGGTATCGATCAGCAGTTAATCAGAGAACAACCAGATGATAGATGAGTCCCTAGTACCTCGTATCTACTGATCTGGAGGAAATGCACCTGCTTTTCTTGCAATCCGAGCACACCAAGGTACAGAAGGGGCAGTTTTAGCAAATGCATTCGACCTCCTGAATCCCGGTTGGGCTCAAAGAATCAAATGATCCCTCATCAGGACTTCTAGGGCAGCCTGGCCAACTGGGTGTGCCATACGATGTCTAGGCTTGGACCGACCAGATGGCCAGGCTTCAAAGACTACCATGTGGTTGCACAGTGTCTTTTGAAACAGATTCCGCTCACAGGAGCAGCCCTCCAGGTGTCTACGGGAGCACATTCTGGGCACTTTGCTGGATAAATGAGTCCAGAGGCATCCACCAACACACCAGTTGGAGCACTAACCCAAGGCCCGGTCAGGGCTTGTAATCCAGCCAAGCGGGAGAGACCTCCACCTGTTGGAACCCACTCTGGATACTTTGCGACACAGTGGGCTGGAGATGGAAGTCCTACGCTGGGGGCTTCCACAATCAGGCCAGTTGGCGCTCTGTCCCAGGACCTGGTCAATGCCTCCTTGCATGGCCAAGCAGGGCAGACATCCCCCGGACTGCAAGACCCCAAACAATCCAGGGCTCTAAGAGATATGGCCTGCTGAAAAATCTGGGCCATCCACAGCTCTAACTGGTACCTGGGCAAAGCTTCCTGATTCAGCCAAGAAGAGGAGGTCTCAATCCTTAACACTCTGCGACATGAAAGGCTGGAGATTGGAATCCAGGACCCGGGCCTTCCACACCTGGGCCAGCAGGAGCTCTGACCCAGAGTGGTCATAGTTTCTTAAACCGGCCAACCAGGAGAGACCTTCACAGGCCTGTCCAACCCCTTCTCTGGCACTCTGGACACGAGGGGCTGAAGAATGGAGCACAGGGGTGGATGATTTCACTGCCCATGCCAGTAGGAGCTCTGACTCAGAAAACCGGTCAGAGATTCCAGACAGAGCTAAGCAGGGGAGGCCTGTGGTACCCAGTCCAGGGGTCTCTGTGACACAACAGGCTTAAGAATGGAGCCCAGGGACAAAGGCTTCCAACCCCACCGGCCAGCCGGCTCTGACCCATCACTTCTTAACTCGGCCAAGCAGAGGAGAAATCCTCGGGCCTGCTGGACCCCGTCATGGTAACCTTGTGTAACAGCAGGCTGGAGATTGGAGCCTAGAGCCCAAGACTGCCACCATCAGGCCAGCTGGCACTATGAGCCAGGGTACAATCAGAGCTGCTTCTTACATCGACCATTATCAAAAATGGGGTCACCCAATACAGTCTTGGACCTCGACACTACAATCTATTGATCCTGGACCAAAAAACAATCCCCTTCTTTGTACCGTGCAAAACATTGATACACTCATGTCGATAGGAAAATGTAAATAAGACATGTACTCTATGGATATTGTATGGCCAGGATACCAAGATTGAGATTCTTCATCAATCAGTTTCATTGAACTTCTTCACCTTGTATAAATCTCACTTGGATTTTTTTCCCAACCTTTCTACACCTGAGCACCGTCTCCTATCTTTAGCACGTTCCTCCTTGGAGCAACTGAACCTTTTAAATATGATAAGAATTCTGTGACAAACAAACATTGTTTGCAAGAAATATTAAAATGTCATTTCTTTATGATATGGTTGGCTTTGGCACACTTATTTTTCTTACATGTATTCATTACTAGGAGCAGGCATTGAGTGAGCTCCAGGGATTCTGCTTCCAAAACGTTTTTCTGCTTATACTAAATGAAGGTCTAGGACCACTGTATTTTGTACATCTTAACACGACCAAGCAAGGGAGACCTCCATGGACCTGCAGAACCTCATTCTGAGTTCTAAGTGGAGGGACAGAGAATGGATTCACCCCAAGGAAGCCATAGCTCTAACCTAGGACCCAGTCAGAGCTTATTAACCATGCACTTTGAGACATGGCGGGTCTGAGAACGGAGCCAGGACCAGGGTCTTTCACCTCCAGGTCAGTCAGAGCTCTGACTCATGGAATGGTCATAGCTTCTTGACCCAGAATGGTCTCCTTGCGGGAGCAAAAAAGACTACTTTGAATAAGCTCCAAAGTGTTCTTCACACTGCTGCCCAACTGGTCCTAAAGCTGCCCAGAGATTCATCTATTTCCACAGCCTTAAGATCCCTGCATTGGCTCCCTCTTCATAAAAGAATATTTTTCAAAATGTTGATTATTGCCTTTCGGGCTTTTAACAAATCCGGTCCAAAATACCTAACCAGACGCTTCCCCCACTATAACCCGAGCCGATCCCTCCGCTCTTCTCAGGACAACCTTATCCTCCCCGCTAGGTGCAACCTGAAGACTAAGGGCGGAAAAACCTTAAGCTTCCTGGCCACTAAAGCCTGGAACATTATGCCCAAATATCTGAGACAACAAACCCACGAAAAGCCCTTCAGAAAACTGCTAAAAACTTGGATTTTTAACCTTCCGGATGACTACACCAAGGCAGCCATCTAGTCTCACACCGCCTCCCTGACTGGTTTTCAACCCTCTATCAGGAATTTCAGCGCCAAGATGCTCCTTCCGGAGCGAATGTTGCGCTTTAGAAATACCCCCACAAATATCACAAAATATCACAGCCAAGCAGGGGAGCTTCTCTGGTGCTTGTGGGACCCCGTCCTAGGACTCTAAGTGACAGGGCAGGCTGGCAATGGCATCCCAAGCATGCGGGTTCTTGCAACCCAGATCTGCTGGAACGCTGACCCTGTATGTTTTGCAACTCAAAGGCCCCAACCACAGTCGCTCCAGAGACCATTCAGAGCTCTCCTCCTGGTGAAGTAAGAGAGCCCTCCCCTGGCCTTCAGAAGTCCATCCTGGGCACTCTGGGACATGTCAGTCCAGCACATGGACCCCAGGAGGGCTCACTGGAAACTCTGGCTTGGGGCCCTGAAAGACCTTTCCTCTCCACCAAGGGCAGAGATTGGCGTTGTGCTTCACTGGATGGGGTTGCCAGGACCCTTGCACACTCTAAGAAGAGCACCCAGAAGGACGGCGGGTCACCCTCACTCTTGACAGTCCACAACCAATTCTTGTAATCTTAGAACACCAGGTGGCAGAGGGGGACATTCGAAAGAATATATCTGATCTCCTGAAAACATGCCTGGGCATGAAGCTTCAAATGAGCCCTCAATGAGGCTTCCACGGTAGCACGGAATTCTGGACACTGAGTCACAGCAAGAAGTGATGTGTTTTTGTTTATTTATTTGAAGTACAAACCGTCACCAGTGACTGTGGCATGGCACATGTGCACCAGCCATGTGGGTGTGGTAAATATCTCACATGCATAATTTTACACACCTTAATTACAATTTTACACACCCCTTATGCTAATATTGACTTTCCTAGGCTTCAACATTTCATTGTTTGTCTTTGTGATTCTCCCTGTATAATTTAGACTATTCTACCCTAATTGGGTGAAAGTCCTAATAGTATTATGGGTACTTTAACCATTCTGTCTCAGGCTATACCTGTTGTTGAAGGCCATCTCCCTTGAGTTGGGCTCTTTGCTGCAGAGAGGGCCCAAACCTCAAGTAGAAGACCTTCGATGATCAGTGTAGGCTTTAACAGCAGGATATGATGCTAGAGTAAAATTCCACGTTCCAGGGAACAGATGGGGACTTATGGGAGACGTTCCATCAAAGTGTGCAAAGTTGGATTGTCCTCTCTCAAACTCTGAGCAATGCTCGGTTCCTGTATTTAAAAGACAATTCAAGGACCACCTGTTCTTGATGGATACATAGATTCTGAACAGTTTAAATGGGTGTTCTCTGTAATGTATGAGTTGGATTCTTATTTTAATATATTGCTGTCAAAGTTCCCATATTTATGTCTTGCATTGTTTTACTAATGGGCTTGAAGGTGATTTGTGTTGACAGCTTATTTGCTGCTCAGTGAAGGTGTTTACTGTAAATGTGCTCTTAATAAACAGCAAACGTAAACAACTAACTGGTAACAAGAGGGCGAAGTCTTTTAATTTACACAAATCCAAAGTACAATGGAATTTGTGAAGTCAGTCACAAGACCTGAATTGCTTTGTCATCATTTAAAGCCCGTGCAGGCCGCATGACTGAGCAATAAAACTCAAAAACACAGTCACTACATTTAAGAGAACATGGTTACCTGGGGATGTTATTTACATGTTTGGTTCGCTGGCGCGCGCCCGGAGTGAATCACGCGGGAAGGCTGCCTGGGCGGTGGCCGCGGGCGGATAAAAAGAGGGAATCCAAGTCTTGGTGAAACATCCGTCTCTCGCCTTGCGTCAGACTCCGAACGAGGTAGCTTCGATACATTCCTTCCCGCCAATACTCACTCGTGCGGATTTTTCATTAGGTGAAAGAACAGGTTAGGCAGAAATGAATACTTACAGATTTAAACTAGTGCCTCCTGGAGACACCACTTGGACTCCACCCTTCTCCATGTGAAGGGTGAGTGTTCGACATCCATTCGCGCCATGGAAACACAGTTACTCCAGACTTCTAAAAAGTAACATTACAAGTCTTTCTAAGGGTAGGGAATGTTTGGGAATATATGGATTGTACACACATTGTTTGCTTAAGTTTAAATGTATGACGGTGTAAGTCGGCCGTGGTGGCAGTTTTCTCACCGTCGTAAATGCGTTTCGTGATTCAAAAACCAAGTTCCACCTAGCCTGACCTGAAGTCCTCTTGACAGCGTGATGTGATTCAGTGCCATTAAAAACGGTACGACGATGCTAACAAAAAAAGCACATGTGCTCCCTATATCCTACTTCCGGTGTCTTGCGGATCGGTGCAGGTAGTTTTCCACCACAAGGCCTGGTAAGGCGTGCCTGGACTGCACTATTGTTAATCCCTGCTGTGTGGTGATAATTACGGGTACTGTACCATATATAAAGTATTGTCGCCCTGCATGTAGGGACTGTAACTACTCTCCCACTGGATATCTTGTAGGACTAATAAGATGAGTTACTATTGTCATCTGGAATGTATTGCCCTACTGTTTATAAGTATTGCTCTAAAATGAGAGCGGCCTGCCGTGAGCGCTGTATTACTAAAAGTATAGCAACCCTCCTGAGAAGAGCCAGTACTGTCTTTTTAAAATAGCATCTCTGTTGCTAGACATGTGCAATGGTCCATTAAAAGTATGGCTATCCTACTAAGAAGTCTTGGTGCTATCCAATTAGATATAGCAGACCTTCTGAGAAGTGCTGACACTGACACATTAAAGGTGTAGCAGCCCTTCAATTCAAATTCAATTCAGTTCAAAAGTTGTTTAATGCCTAAGGCCTAAGTTGGATCCCCTCTGTGGTTAAGTTTCAGTAGCACATCTTACATAGCGCCAGGACACCCTTGGGTAACAGCGCGCTCTATAAATGTCAATAACATTAACATTCTGATAAATGCCATTATCTCCAAGTCCCTCCCTCGCTTTAATTCAGCACCAATGAGGCTTCCCTGCTTCCACAGATCCCATTGCAAGCCACCTCTTAGCTTTTAAAAGCCCTTTCCCCCACCACACCTCCTTTCCTTTTCTGTCTGCAGACTAGTTCTGGCTCACCTCTTCTCGGTGAGGCAGTGAAGACTGTTGAGAATGCTGTACGGGGCAGTAGGAGTATGGGGAGGTGCAGGGCTTCATTCGAGTACTCTAAGTCAGGCGAGGTTGTGCAAGCAAGTTCCTAGACGGAGCCAGGGACGCGTAAGGGAGCATGAACGCTCATACAGTGTCAGACGGTGCTGACTGGCTGGCCGTACAGAAGCTGGTCAGAGGAGAAGCGGAGCTCGTGTCTATGGGTCCTGATAAGGTAGGTGACCCTGGAATTCATGGGCCTCATTACGATGCCAGTTGGAACAACCGTCTGACCCCAGAGGCAGCAATCTTATTCCAACTGCCAAGGTCGGAAAAGGGCCCCTTCCACTGTATTACAATACAACCGCTGCTATCGAGGTGGTCTCATCTATGGCAGTGGGCATACCCCCTGAATATGTCGCTGCAAGTGCGTACAAAATCACAGGCAACATGTGATATGTACACACACATGCATGACATATGTGGGGATATGCTTTGTGCACCATGTACCCCATTGCAGGAGAGTGGCGATCTTTGTACAGTGCAGTCAATGGGGATACATGCCACCTAAGACTTACCATGAACAATAAAGCTCCCTCACGACCTATATTTCTTTATAAAATAGACGGAATCTGGTATGGGTTATACAACAAACATGATCAAATCAAATGAATTGTTGTATTACAACTTTGTTATTTATTTTTTGTTAATTTATTATTCATGGTTTCCTCTCCCATAGCATTTACATCAGCATTGGTTAATTGTCTTTTTATTTTTAAAAAGTACAAATATGTTTTTTACAAATTTTTCTTTTTTTTATAAACATTGTTTTCTGTTCGACAATATGTTATAGACATATCTAATTTAAATACAACATAGTACTCTGGACCCCTAAAAAAACTAAATATAGTGCAATACAGGATTATCAATGTCACTCAATCAAACCAAACAAACACTAACAACTCAAACACACATGCACATCTGGCTCCAAGGGAGAGACAAAGATATTCCAGGTCACCAAGACCAAGTTAGATGGATGTGTTCAACAGAGTTATATAGTCAAATGCCCACACTTAGCAGACTGCTTGATAGAAAATGGCAATCTCATGAAAAAAATCACAGGACATGTTATCCTAAGAAAAATACAAATAACCTGGAACCAAAAAGAACATATACGTATAATGAAGGGATATAAGTGATGCAGTAGTTTCACCTAATCTGCATGAGCGCAGTTTGTAGTGTCCCACAGGATAAGATAAAAATTTGTAAAGCGAACCACTAAACCAAATAGGTGTCAAGGCGCTAAGCGGGACGATAGGGAGGCAGACAATCACCAATTATGATGCAAAAAGCCAGGCCTTTAACATCTTCTTAAAGGAGGCAAGAGAGTTAGCCAAAGTGATAGAAAGAGGAAGAGTGTTCCAAAGTTTGGCAGCCGCAACAGAAAAAGAACAATAGGTCTTGCTGCGGCATTTTGAACAACCTTCAGCTTGTTCAGTGAGCCTTTTTTTAAACCTTTATTTTTCAGTTTTGATTTACAACAATCAGGAATTTAGCACTATAGCGGTACATTGTTAGGCTTTTCATTATACAACAATGCATCTAGATGTCAGCAGAGCATTGCAAAATCATTACGAGCCAGATTACACGTCTCGGGATCAACAATCTGAGCAATCTGAGCATCGTCTCATCTACAGGCATAACCCCACATGCGTAATCCTTGATCCGGAGGCGTCCCCGAGAACTGCATGGCACATAAGTATGAATAAAGTGTACAACATTAACAGAAATATCCATCCCACAGACCGTGCTCTCAACCCATCCCCTCCGGAACAATGCCTCTCTCAACCTGTGTATCAGAGTCTCTGTTTTTCTCAGCTATATACGCTCTATAAGGGCCCCAGATGTCTTTAGGACGTGAGGAACTGAGCATCAGAGACCCATAAACTTCACAATTCACATTACAATTCGCTAGGCTTCGAAGCCAAGCCTGTGTGGGTCCTTGTTTCCTGCCCCACATTAATGCTATCTCTCGTTTAGCCAACAGGAACCCAAGCGCCGCAAATCTCCTCACTCTCTTAGGGAAGTTAACCATGTAGCCCAGGAGTGCAATTTCCGGGGTGGGGGTCAAAGACAGGGTGATCATGTCTCCCAGTGTGGCATGCACCTGTTCCCAATACAGCTGCAGTCTCCGACAAGTCCAGGTCAAATGTGCAAAATCTGCATGAGGGCCAGAGCATTTCCAACAACTGTGTGGCCTAGATGGGTCTATCCTGTGCGACCAGGCGGGTGTGTGATACATTCTTCTAAGAAATTTAAAATGCAGAAGTTTGTGTCTGCTGTTAAGGGATACCTCCTTCGTGACTCTGCAACACTGTTCCTATTGGTCGTCCGAAATGGGACGGCCCAAGTCATGCTCCCACGCCGCGCGAATTTTAACATCAGTGAAGGGGCGGGCAAAGACGCATACCTTGTACATTCTCGATACTAAATGAGCGCCCGTTACACTCTCAATAACTAACGTTAAAAGAACAGCAGGTTCGGGCGCAATGGGAAAGGTGGAAAAAGTGGCTCTCAGCATAGAATACATACGCCGCAGTACGAAGGCGTCCATGAAGGAGCGGTCCTGGAACCGAGCATCCTCTGTCATCGAGAAGACATGATCTTTTGGAAATAGATCACCCATCCTTTGAAACCCAAACTTAGTCAGTGTGCGTTGTACTACTGTTTCGCCCGTGATGGAGAGCCATGAAGGGTTAGGGAGTGGCAAAGCCAGAGAATACAATAGGTCCAGCTCTAAAAATCTCTGTAACTTTACCCAAGCCCAGCTAGTTGTAGAAACCGTCTGAATATCTAGTGGGTCCCTTGGGACCCCTTTTGGTAAAACAGTGGATAGCTTCTGCTGGAGCACCAAATCTGACTCAGGTCGTAAGTAAGGGATCCAAGCGGTACCAAGAAAAGGAGTAACTGCACTGGGCCGTTAAATAATATAAATACATATCTGGGACACCAAAACCTCCCCTCTCATAAGGGATAGTCAGAGTCTGTCAGCTTACCCGTGGTCTCTTACCACCCCATACCAATCTTATAAGGTGTTGTCTCAGTTGCAAGAAGAATGACTGAGTGAGGGGAATGGGAATGTTATTAAAAAGATATAAAAACCTAGGTAGGACTATCATTTTAATAATGGCGACCCTACCCGCCATTGACAATGGGAGGCAAATCCATCGCTCTATTTGGGATTCTAATGAGCTAACCACCCGTCCATAATTTAACTTGATGATCGTGGCCAAGTCTATGTGTATGTGGACACCAAGATATTTGACCGTGTCCTGACACCATTCAAGTGGATACTCACAGTCCCAAGGGGTAGTGCTGCGTGTTAGTGGGAAGATCACAGACTTGTGCCAGTTAATACCAAGTCCTGAAAACCAGCCGAACCGTAAAATCTCCCAGATGATTGCCTCAAGGGTAAGTTGTGGGTGTCAACCTCAAGTAGTTAACTGCGGTCCAGATATTGTTGGAATACACAGTGTTTGTTAAAATACCCCTCAGACACCAAAAGGGCCCTTGGTGTCATGCTTCATCATTGGGGTCTTCCCGTTCCGCTGCGGGACGGGGCGTGCTACAACTAGCGACTACGCTGGAGCACCTTAAATAATTGTGAGTGCTATGTGAGCTGGAGGGAGTGCAGGTAGGGTCAGGGGTGTATTGAAAAGTGAATCTAAAATGATACCTGGCTTTGTGAAAGCCACCGCTTCCTGGTTGAGGAGGCCATCACCCAAGACTGGATATCTAGTAAGGAAGCAGAATTCCTCATTAAGAAGAACTCAATTACACCGTACTTTTATACAATACCCAAAATCCACAAGGAGACAGCTTACCCCCCAGGCCGACCTATAGTATCTGGGATCGGCTCTATACTGGAACCTCTATCTAAGTTCTCAGATGCTTTTCTAAGGCCGCTGGTACAAGCAACCAATACCTACTTGAGAGACACCAAGGCGGTACTACAACTCATTGAAGAAATACCTTTTGACCCTGAAAATGACCTCTTATTGGGGTTGGATGTAGAAAGTCTCTACACGAGTCTACCACACCAAGAGACTCTTGAGATAATTGAGGAAGTACTTTTTGCATCACAATGGCAATACCAGACCCCCAGGCATGTGGTTCTGGAATGCATCTCTCTGGCTCTCAAGAGCAACTTTTTCATGTATGTAGGCACATATTACCTCCAGAAACATGGGACCAGCATGGGAAGCACATTTGCTCCTAGCCTGGCCGGTCTCTGTGTCCACCACCTACAGATGACCAAAATCCTGCACGCACAAAACCCCTTCCACAATCATGTGGTCACATGGAAAAGGTACATCGACAATGTGCTAGTGATCTGGAAGGGTGATATCCAATCAGTAAACAATTTCATGACCTGGTTGAACCTGTAAGATCCGTTTTTGAAATTTACGCATACTGCATCTAATGAGAACCTGGTGTTCCTAGACCTAAACATTTACCCCAAACAGGGTAGACTTCACACATGTACGCACTTCAAGCCAACTGCCAAGAACTGTCTTCTTCTCTACAACAGCTTCCACCCGAGACACCTACGGGATAATCTGCCCTACGGGCAATTCCTTCGCCTCAGGCGTAACTGCTCTGACATCACGGAGTTTAAGAACCAGGCAGTGAATCTAGAAAGGAAACTACTAAACAGAAATTATCCCACAACTATTGTTAAAAAAGGTTTCAAAAGAGCAAGGAATAACAATAGGGAGGCCCTTCTTGAGGACACAGTTCCCAAGGAACCAGAGACCCGCCCCATCTGCATAACAACCTTCAACTCGAACTCTAACAGAATCACTAAAATAGTGAACAAACACTGGAGGTTTCTTGACGGGGGTTCTTTGAATTTCCCAAGACCTATGTTCTCCTATAAAAGAGGGAGAAATCTTAGAAACATATTGGTCCATAGCAGACCTAGAACCCCTGTGGAAAACGGTCCACCCAAACTAGCGGATGTGGGAGGGCACCATCCTTGTGGTACCTGCACCCACTGCGAACTGACCAGTAGGAGTAGGACGATCAATTTTTCTTACGGAACAAACTGGGAACAACGGGCATTCATGAACTGCAATAGTCGTAATGTGATCTACCTCATCACTTGCCCGTGTGCAAAAGAATACATTGGAATGACTTCTAGACCCGTCAAGGTACGCAAAGGTGAACACCGTAGCAACGTACGTTGCAAAAAAACAACTACAAAAATGGCCACCCGTTACCTCTTGATGGGACACAGTACGCAGGACCTACACTGGAGAGTGGTTGAGTCCTTCAAAACTGATAAGAACCTTCTGGAAAAAGAACAGCGATGGGTGTTCTGTCTGGGCACTCACATCACTGGACTTAACAATGACATACCCTGGGCGCAATTGAACCTGTAATAATCACCCTCGAGTTTGGAGCTACAAACCATGGGTCATCATTTATAGACTACCAATCATACACACAGAACGATGACAAACTATCTGCGCAACTGAGCCCCTTTTTGATCACCCCCGTGTTTGGAGTCACAAACCATAGGTTATCTTTTTACACTACCCACCGTTTATAGCCTCATTAACAAAGGAGGGACCTCATAGCATACTTCCCACATTGTTTGGCAACTTTGTAGAATTGTACACCCATTTTTCACCATTCCAAGATGGTGCCTAAAGTCAACCTAGCCTTAGTTATCGCCAGTCACCATTCCAAGATGGTGCCCATAGTCAACCTGGCCTTAGTTATCGCCAGTCACCATTCCAAGATGGCGCCTAAAGTGAACCTAGCCTTAGTTATCACCAGTCACCATTCCAAGATGGCGCTTAAAGTCAACCTAGCCTTAGTTATCGCCAGTCACCATGGTTACTTCCCCTGCTGACCAAACCCAGGCGCACGTAATTAATCAATTAAGACCAGTTTTAAGCAGTATATAAAGGCCATCCCCCTTCGTACCGGCCACAACACGGAAGCCGAGGACGAGGGAGGATGCGAGAACTATTCGTGGCCTAGTAAGTACGGCATAGCCGAGATAGGGAGTGCTGAGGACTCATTATTGGCCTGTGTGCCATAATCTCCACTACTCCAGGCACAAATCCTTGCTATATTTTTAATCTCCACAGATGGAAGTTCCATTTACCCCTCATCCCTATCGGCTCATGGGGCATTAACCCCTGCTTGTGACAGTATGTATCTAGCAATGTTTACCTCTATTTGTCAACCTGGAATCTGTGTCCCCATCTTTTTACATGTATGTCTATGTTGTGTTTTGTGTTTATTAACAACATGTAAGTGTGTCTCTTCATCCCTTAACAAAAAACCCTGGACCTAGTATTGTCATGGTCCACCAAGGACATGTTTCTATGTCACTGTAAAAAAATAATTCTCCCAATTTAGGAGACCTATTGCGCTTTGGGATACGCGCTAAAAACATTCACGTGCTCTTCCTTGTTTCTTGCAGGCCCACAATTTAGCAACACTCATAGGACTGTACACTATAGGAATTAATACATACCACATAGGTATAGATTAACTTCACCTGTATATACACATTGCACATACTGTGAATCAACATTAGTGAGTGACAGAGGAATCAGACCCCGTCCTGATGAAGAGGCGTTCTGCCTCGAAACATGTTGACCCCACTAGGAGATTAAGCTCATTGTCAAGCCTATCAGTCTCCGCGACACCTTTTTTAACGATACCAGCTTGTGACTAATAAATAGTTTTTTGCTTTCACAAAGCCAGGTATCATTTTAGATTCACTTTTCAATACACCCCTGACCCTACCTACACTCACTCCAACTCACATAGCACTCACAATTATTTAAGGTGCTCCAGCGTAGTCGCTAGTCGTAGCACGCCCGTCCCGCAGCGGAACGGGAAGACCCCGATGATGAAGCATGACACCAAGGGCCCTTTTGGTGTGTGAGGGGTATTTTAACAAACACTGTGTATGCCAACAATATCTGGACTCACAGTTAACTACTTGAGGTTGGACCTTTTTGATTATCTGAACCATTTACTGGAGGAGGGTGCGTCCACCTTGGTGCTGATCAGCACCACCTCTTCACTCCCTAATTTTGATTTTTGTTGGTTAAGTTGTGGGTGTCTCACATACAAAATAGTGTCGTCTGCAGAAAGGGACACCAACAAAGGACCAGTTTTAAACTGCAGACCGCGGTGGAAGTGATGCTCCTGAAAGTGTCTGATTAGAGGGTCCATTGCTAAAATAAATAATAAAGGGGACAAGGGGCAGCCCTGTCTTGTACCGCAAGTAAAGTGAAAAGGTTGGCAAATCGTTCTGTTAAGACGCAGCCTGGCAGAGGGCCCAGTGTATAAAAAGGGCGGTGGTGGAAACAAAACCCTCGGGCATACCCATGCGATGCATCACCGAAATAAAAAAAAGGCCTTTCTACGGAATCGAAGGCCTGTTTGGTGTCTAGCAATACCGCAGCTACTAGAATCTCGGGGTCAATAATATGAATCATCGCAAACAGGGTCCGTAGATTTAGCAAAGTGGAGCGATGGGGGACGAACCCAGACTGGGCCAGAGATATAATGTATTCCATTAATAAAGAAAGACGGATTGCGATAACCTTGGCCAATATTTTATCATCCAGGTTCAATAGTGAAAGGGGCCTATATGAGCCGCATAACGAAGGATCTTTACCCGGTTTAGGGAACAGGATGATGACAGCTTCTCTAAAGGTGGGTGGGAGAATACCCTTCTCTAGCGCTTCCGCATAAACTTCTATTAAATGCGGAACCAAGATATCTTTGTAAGCTTTATAAAAATCCGCTAGAAACCATCCAGACCAGGCGGGGACGAACCACGGAGTGCCTCAATGGCCTCTACAATGTTTTCCTGGGATATGGGAATAGCAAGAAATTCTTGCATGTATTTCTCAAGATAGACTAGCACAATTTCAGCGAGATAGTCCTCCTGAGCACGGAGATCACTACTTCTCCTTAAGGTGTATAGGGTTTTAAAATGGGACAGGAATGTGTTGCAAATCTCCGGAGTGGAATACACCAACTGGTCATCTGGACCCCTTATTTCTGTTATATAAGCTTTACTATAAGGGGGCGGCGGATATGTGCTAATATTTTGCCAGGACGCTCGCACTCTCCGTACCTCCTGGCCGTGTGGTGCTTACCCAGAAATAATAGTTCCCACTCTGCAGCTTCACGAAATTCTACCATCAAAGCCAAACGGCTAGTCTCCCCTTATGCGGAGGCGTGCTTAAGTAAGTTCGAATCCAAGGCCGTTATTTCCCTCTCAAGGCGAGATAATGTATTACGCAGGTCCTTCAGGACGCCTGCATTCGAATGTATGGTTTAAAGCCCTCCCATTGCACTTCCCATTTATCCACCGACCCTGTATTGATGTCAAAATAGTCTTCTATGGCAACCCTCAATTCTTCGAGAAACACCTGATCTTGTAGCGCCCCCCCCCGGGAAATCGCCATTGCCTCTCAAAACCACCTGGACGAGGGACATCCATCCACAGTACCACAGGAGAGTGATCCAAAAAGGTCCGTGGCAGCGTAGCCAATGTTCTGAACCAGCCAGCAATGCCCTGAGATACCAACCAGTAGTCAATTCTAGTCCAGGTGTCATGAAACCCAGAGTAATGCGTATAAGCAGTGGAGGTCAAGTGGTGTGTGCGCTCTATGTCAACCAGTGAGAATTGCTGGCAAATATCCTGTAATGCAAGGCAAGAGCGGTGTTTAGTGTCTGGTGAGGTGGCAGTACTGTCTCTGGTGAGATCTAACAATAAATTAAAATCACCCCCATAATGAGCAGACACGGGTTTAGTGCCGATAGGTGTACTTGTAGGGAATGGAAAAACTCCGGGGAGTCGACATTAGGACCATAGATACCTATTATTGCAACAAAGTGACCCATTAGTGTGCCTGTAACAATCAATAAGCGGCCTTTGCCATCTTCTATCACTCTGCTCAGGGAGAATTGGACCCTTTTATGTATAAGTATGGCCACCCCTACTATAACTGGAAAAATATCTATGAGCTTCCCAGCTCGCGGCCAATGTTGGAGCGTCTGATTTGGACAAATGGGTCACCTGGAAGCAGGCGATATCAGTGTTGTGACGTACTATGTATTTAAGCACCTGGCGCCTTTTACGGTTGTTGTTCAAACCCCTGACATTCCATGACATAAGTGATAGCCCGGAATGACCAGGCATTTTACCTAACTGTGCCATTCTAAGATCAAAACATTAATCACAAAGTCGTACAAGTTGAACAAACGCCATAAACTAATGACCTGTGTACCAATACTTAGCAAATAATAAACAAATTGCAAGTCTGCCCCCACCACCCACCACCCATTCTCACCCTTTCCCTAGCGAGGCAAAACCATGCCCCTCGAATCATCTGACGGTGCCAATGAAAAGTATCTGTAAATGTGCGAACAGCATATAAACACCGTAATACACCATGAGGCACAGTAACGCCACGTCGGCCGGACATCTCAATGTAAGACTCTGGCAAATAGTAGAAAATCAAAAAGTGAAACATACATTACAGAAAACTCAAAACTTAACGACGGATCATCAAGTCCCAGTGTTAGAGAAGAGTTCCTTACTGGCGTTGGAGCCACTCTGGGGAGGAGATACAACTCGCTCAGCTGCCACCGCTCCATTGTTATCCTTGTAGTTATGGCAAAACTCCTGCACTTCATTCGGAGTGTCAAATATCCGCGATCTGCCGCCCACATCCACTTTGAGTCTGGCCGGATAGAGCATTCCGTACCGCAACCGCAGATTCTGCAAAGTGGCCTTCACTCCGTTGAATTTCTGGCGAGCATCTTGGACCACGACCGGGAAGTCCGGAAAGAACGACAGCTTGTTCCCAAGCCACTGAATTTCGCCACGTTCTCGAGCGGCGCGGAGGGCCGTGTCTCTGTCTCTAAAGTTCATGATTCTCGTGATGATGGGTCACGGCAGCAGGCCGGGGTTTGGGCGGGGGCCCAGTGACCTGTGAGCCTGCTCCACCACACATCCTTGCGTAAAATTCTCTCGGCCAAACAGTTCAGATAGCAATTGTTCCACGAAAACGTCCATACGACCTGTATTGGCAGTTTCTGGTACGCCAAGGATGCGCACATTGTTGCGCCGACTGCGCGCCTCCAAATCCTCGTTCTTGATAGCAACCTCTTTCAAAATTCGCTCCATCCTGTCCAGCCGTTTCTGCGACTGGGCCGTACCATCTTCAACGTCTGAAATCCGTGCCTCCGCCACGTCCAAGCGACGATCATGCGCCTGAACCTTGGCGCTCATGTCAGCCAGTCTCTTATTCAGTGAATCGAATCTGCCATCAGGGCATTAAATCCAGCCCTCATTTCCTGAAGCAGTGCAACTGTGAGAGACGGCGGGTCCTCCACATCCTCCGCACCATAATCTCCCTCCGTCATGTCCGTGAGCTCTTCGGATGCGTTATCAGGGACCTTCTCGAAAGGTAGCGTCCGTTGTTTGGGATCTTTGCGTCCCATGTCCCAGAGTGGAGAATTGCCCAACTAAGACAGTTATAAAGTGGTAGGAGCACTCTCTGGTAACAAGCACAGCGAGGATAGGCCCCGCCCTGTCTAGGCTTTCCGGTGTGGCAGGAGTAAGTACGCCCCAAAGCACCCAGTCTGCCCAGTTTAATGTTGACGCAATGTTGGAGTGGGCTGCACTCCCGGTCCAAGGCAGTGTAGTCACACAGTGTGCAAACAGCCAGCAGACCAGCCTCTATGCCGTAACAAGAGTGTGCAGTAGATCTGAGAGGCAGCCCGCAAGGCGTATCCAAATGTGCCCCAGACAAAGAGAGCAAGCTGCCGGCCCACAAAGCCCACCAGGGTTTCTTAGTGTAATGTGGTATCCCCAGTCGCAAGGCAGGCCCTGTACACAACGTGGGCTCCTGGGACACTCCGAGGTGGATGAGCGCTAGACTGGCTGGGAAACAATGGAGGGGATCAAACTGCACCCATCAGTTGAACAGCCTGTTGTGGATCCCAAGAAGGTGGCATCAGTGGCCACATACTGACCAAGGGAGGCGCAGGTACAAGGTAGAGCACATCCTCCTTGCCAGCCGTACTGCGAGTCGCCTCAAATGGATATCTGCACCGCAGTGCCCCTCGCACAGGTATCCAGAGCAGCAGCAGCTGCGTAACATCGGGCTGAACGCGCCCGGTCCCAAACTCGGCAGAGGGAGGAGGGAGCCCGCGCACCCAGCCCGACTCACCGCTGCACCAGCGTAAGCAGTGTAATCAATCGTGCTGCCTCCCCACACCCGCCACACCGGGCCCGGTAGGCCCTGTCCCCAACTCGGTCCCTTTAAATGGCCGCAACTGCGGGGCTGGCAGCGCCCCACCACTATCGCGCACGCCGCGCAGCCTACCGCCGCGATTCATGGGGGGAGGGAGGGATGGGCAGCCACACTGCTGATGAGGGAGCGGTACCAGCAAAGGGGGATGACAGGGCCCGCCGCTCACCTTTACTCCCGTATTCCCCAGCCCAATCGTCGGTTTCAGCAAGATGCAGGCCCAGACCGGGGATCTGGAGCTCCTCCACGCAGACGCCAAAAAACAGCAGACCCGAACGCCGTAACGGGTCTTGGCGGATATCGCTGGAAACCTCCTCACGTCCTGGGCTCAATGGTAAGTGTTCTGTATTAAAAAGTCCAGCTAATCATGTAGATATCGGGCTTTGGGCATGCCCGGCCGACGAAGCTTCAAACACAGGCGGCCATTTGAGACGCCTGCTTGGCCACACCCCTCCTTGTTCAGTGAGCCTTCACTGATATTAAGATACAAGGCATTGCAGTAGTCAAGCCGTGAGGTGACTACAGCAATGATAATAGGTCGATGAAGCTCTTGGGGAATGTAGGGCAGCACTTTTTAAAGCATTTTAAGGATATAAAAACTGGTACTAACCGTACGGTTTACCTGAGCATCTAAGGCCAGCCCCTTGTCAAAAATAACACCTAGGTATTTGGCAGTTGTTACTGGAACAGAAAGGGGGCCGCAGTTATCAGGCCAACAGACGGCAGATCACATTAGGGGCTGAGTACCAAAAACCGAAACTTCAGTTTTATCTGTGTTGATTTTAAGAGCGTTGTCCTGCATCCAGTGTATTATGCTGGTCATGCAGGTGTTAAACCTTTGAGCGACCAACTGCAAATCATCAGAGATTAAAATAATGATTTGCGTGTCATCCGCATAGGAGAGGACTTGAAAGCCAAAAGATCTCACCAATGAAGCCAAAGGGGTCACATAAAGATTGAAAAGAGTAGGGCTAAGCGAAGAGCCCTGGGGGACCCCACAAGAAAGACTAAAGGATTTAGCTTTGAACCCGCCTAGGCTGACTACATTAGCCCTGTCGTGCATAAAAGATCGAAGAGGCTGTAAGGCCTTCCCCGTGACACCAACATCCCGCAGTCGCTGAATCATACGAACCGGGTGATATGATGTCAAAAGCTGCCGAAAGGTCGAGCAGGACCAGCACCACTGACCCGCCCTGATTGACCTGCATGCGGTACAGTCAGAAGCTGCAACCAAGGCGGACTCGCATCTGTGTCCTGCCCGGAACCCACTCTGGGAGTTATCCAGAATGTCGTGTGTTTCGATAAAATTTCATGAGTTCCGAATTAATACATTTTTCCAACATTTTGGCTGGGGCGGGGAGAACAGAAATAGGCCTATAGTTTTTCAATTCTAGGGGGTCGGCATTAGGTTTCTTAAGGAGGGGCGAAACAGTGTCTTCCTTCCAGATAGCTGGATAATGTCCAGATAAAAGAATGTTATTGTAAATTTTACACAAAGACTCTGCTATAAGATTGGGCACCAGCTTAAGTGTGGAAACTCTACAAGGATCAGTAGGAGACCCAGATTTGAGACCAAGAAGGAGATCCATAATACGCGGACCTGTAATAGCTGGGAACAGTGCCAGGTTAGGCATAGTAGGCAGGACTGCCAGAGTACCACCCATAGCAGGCTTAGTTTCCTCAGAAGGGGGAAATTTGTGAAAAATGTTCAGGCCTTTCTGCGGAAAGTGGAGGGCTATGTCATAGCAGAGCAGTGTCTTGAGTAGGATTAAGGAGTGGAGCTCCTGGGGATTCGGTAATTTCTTTATTGATTTTAAAAAGCATGCTAGATGAATTATCGGCGGACCTGATTTTATCAGTAAAATACTGGGATTTCGCCTGGAAGATGGCATGCTTATAATCCTTCAGCAAGGACCTCTGTATCAATTTTTCTTGTAAACAGGGGGCTGCCCGCCACTTTCGTTCTTGTTTGCGACAGCACTGCCTAAGAGTTCCAAGTTCATTTGCGAACCACGGGGCTGAAGGTTTTGCTCTCTTAGAGGTGCAGCATTTATTAGGAGCGATAGTATCCAAAGCATTGCTAATCCAATCAGGTAAGTCTTTAGCCGTAATAGGATAAACATTAGAACTGCTGGCAGAGGATAAAATCAGAGCCTTCCTCCAGTCCATGGCTGTAACCTTTTGCATTTTTCTACAGAAGATATTTTTGGAAGCGAGATTGGACGTGGTTTTAGTACAGGAGGGAAATGTGATAGCGAACTCAACCAGACCATGGTCTGCCCAACTAAGAGGCAACACGGTTTTGACATTAATATAGCTGTGATTGACAAAAATGCCGTCCAGAGTGTGGCCGGCCCTGTGTAGGGGAATGAATAAGTTGCACGAAACCCATGGACTTCATGAGGTCAAGAAGGTATGCTGACTCAGTATTCAGATTACAATCAAGATAAAAGTTGAAATCCCCAAGAATTGTATAATGTGTCATAATGGCATAGGGTTCTAAGATCTGACCCCATGTTTCAAGAAAGTTTGCCCTAGACCCTGGAGGGCGATAGACCAAAAGGCCTGAGAAGCTACCGTCTCCTCCGGCTTTATTGCAAAAAGTGGCCGCTTCAAGAGGCGAACCCGGAGCTCCCATCAGCGGGGTGAGGGTACAGTTGAGAAAATCTTTAGCCACAAGGGCCAGGCCACCTCCCATTCTGCAGGGACGTTCATGTCTAAGGATGGTGTAGCTTTGGGGAACAGCATTGGTCAGGTCAGGCCCTGAGTGTTCCGTAGCCCAGTTTTCAGTAATAAAGAGAATGTCCAGATCAAGCGTATAAATGATTAAAGCAATTTCTGTCTTATGCTTGATCATAGAGCGGGCATTAATAAGTGCCCCCTAATGACAGAAGATCTGCTGGAAAACGGAGGCTCAAGAGTATGCATCTCTGCAGCTCCCCTCACCTGCGACCAGTCAAAGGGAGCCAGAGAGGAGGCCAAACCATTAATAGGATGAAAATTGCACGAATGGCACTGGTCAGCCTCCCCATTAGTTAGGTTAAAACTAGGTTCACACTTCCTAGGTGGGAATTTGGGGCGGAGTGCAAGTAATTGGGCCCCTGTATATCTTATTACCTGGTAGATACTATCTTTAGAGGAACTTACAGCATGCCTGGCCCCTGGTACCGAACAGGCGCGGACGGGCGCAGGCGGGATTGCCAGCGGCACACCCGCTGAGCGCGCCCGCTGCGCACGTCCGCTGCGCGCGTCCGCTGCGCGCGTCCGCTGCGCGCGTCCGCTGCGTGTTTGGAGAAGCCTCCGATACATATGCCCCCTTCACCGGAACCGGAAGGTGGTAAGGGCGGTGAAAAACTAGACTGCCATCCTAAAAATGACATCTAGACAAAGTTGCACCAACGGACACAGAGCAGCAAAAGAAACTCTTTCCCGGGCTCTTTCCGCTCAAACGGGGAGCCCCGCGGTGGACCGAAGAGTCAGGGAAAGTGAAGACAACAAAGTACTTCACAGCAGTAAGGTAAGTAAAGATAAGCATACATTAAAAACGGGCAAAAAGGTTAAAAGAATGGCGCGGTATAGCACCTAATGAGGCAAAGCAAAACAGCAAGTAGCGTTAAAAGCAATTCATAAAAGATAACAGAGGTGCAGAGTAGTAGGCAGCATAGAACTTACTCCCCACGTCCGCTGCGCACTCGGGGAGCCTCTGATTCATATGCCCCCTTCACTGGAACCGGAAGGGGGTAAGGGCGGTGAAAAACTAGACTGCCAACCTAAAAATGGCATTTAGACAAAGTTGCACCAAGGGACAGAGAGCAGCAAAAGAAACTCTTTCCCACAGAAAAATTAGTTAATAATAATCTGTCACATTCCAGATAATTTCTTTGTTAAGCCCCTCATTTACACTATTAAAAGTAAAAATCCAGAAAGTTTCCCTTCTTTTCCGAATCACTTCTACAGGCAATCCTGCTGGGACTTAACCTTCTCTAGAATACACCATCTGAGATCAGTTTCCACATGGTTCATTTCTAGGCAGTGTTGGACAATAGGAGCTGTCAGTTTTCTCATGCGAATAACAGATTTGTGCTCGCTATATCTGATGCAGAATTCGCGACCCGTCTCTCCTATGTTGTGTGAAAGTCCATAGTATTTGGGAAAGGTCCTGAGGAAGGTGGTTTACATCGTGTTTCATCCCACCGAAATGCGCGCCGACCTTGTTTGAACAAACCTTGTTGAACACAACCATCTAAATTGGTCTTGGAGACCTGGAATTTCTTTGTCTCTCCCTTAGACCCAGATGTGTATGTGTGTTTGGGTTGTTTGTGTTTGTTTGGTTTGATTGAGTGATATTGACCCTGTATTGCTGTATATTTAGTTTTTAGGGGTCCAGAGTATTATGATGTATTTAAATTATATATGTCTATAACATATTGCCTTATGGAAAACAATGTTTATTAAAAAAAGAAAAATTTGTAAAAAAAACATATTTGTACTTCTTTTAAAAAATACAATTAACCAATGCTGATGTAAATGCTATGAGGAAACCATGAATAATAAATTAACAAAAAATAAACAACAAAGTTGTAATACAACAATTGATTTGATCATGTTTTTTTGTATAACCCATAGCAGATTTAGTCTATTTTATAAAGAAAAATAGGTCGTGAGGGAGCTTTATTTTTCATTGTATTTTTTTTTTTTAAAGCACGCAGCTACCCGGAGGTTTCCCCGCGCTAGAGACCAAAAGGTGAGAGGAAGACAGATAGATAGCTCAAGTGACATTATTGGTTGAATAGCCAGGTCCTAGCTTCTTTACGAAATTTAAGATAACAAGGTTCCGCGCGAAGAGATAGAGTAAGAGAGTTCCAGAGGGATGGGGCCAGGACGGAGAAGGAGCGACCGCCCATCCTGGCTCTCTTGACTCTGGGAACTTGGAACCTATGCTGATTAGAGGATCGAAGGGTACGGGCAGGACTGTATCGATGCACTAGGGTATTCAGGTATGGAGGGGCCTGGCCTGTGTTTATCTTGTGCATATAGCAGAGGGCCTTAAATTTCGTGCGGTTTTCAATACGTAACCAGTGCAATTTACGAAGTGCGTTGGAGGTAGGAGATGTGTTAGGTAGTTTACAGAGCAGCCGAGCCGCCATATTTTGGACTGTCTGTAATTTACGGGTTACCTCTTTGCACGCCCCCAGGAGAAGAATATTGCCGTAGTCCAGTCTAGAGGTGATTAAGGCCTGGACTACGGTTTTCTGGGTCTCCTGAGGGAGCATCCCGTTGATTTTGCGAAGCCACTTGATGATGGTAATACAGGTGGAGGAAATTTTTACCACATGAGTTTTCATGGAAACTTGATCATCGAAAATGATGCCCAGATTACGAGCTGTTTTAGATGGTACGGGGGGCTTACCCATTTGTGAGGGCCAATGTTGGGGGCCCCACAGGGTAGTATTCTTGCCAAATAAGAGAAGCTCTGTTTTCCCCCCATTCAGCTTAAGTTTGTTTTCGTGCATCCACTTTGCGATGTTATTAAGACCGATACAGAGGGAAGAAGGGGTGGAATGGGAACCGGTTGAGAGAGAGTAGATGATCTGTGTATCATCAGCGTATGAGTAGATGGTTAATCCTGCCTGTTCTGCAATGTAGGCCAGAGAGCTGACGTACAGATTGAAAAGTAGGGGGCTTAGGATGGAGCCCTGGGGAACACCATGCGCTGATTTATAGATTTGAGAGGCAGAGGAAGGGGAAAAGACTTGGAAAGTGCGGTCTGAAAGAAAGCTAATGAGCCAGTTGAGGGCTGAGCCGGTGATGCCAGATGATCTGAGGGTCTTTATGAGGATGGGGTGGGAGACCGTATCAAAAGCAGCACTCAAGTCGAGTAGAATGAGTGCTACGGTCTCCCCCTCATCCACTCGGCAACAAATAGTTTCTGAGACCCCCAGCAGGGTGGATTCTGTTGAGAAACCCGATCTGAAACCAGACTGAGATGGATGGAGGGTCTTATTGGATTCAACATGCTGAGTGAGTTGTGTGATAATATGCTTTTCTAATATTTTTGAGAAAACAGGGAGGAGAGAAATGGGACGGAAATTGGATAGGTTATTGGTGTCAGCATTGGCCTTTTTTAATAGTGGCTTGACCATAGCATGTTTCCTCGCGGAGGGGACCTTGGCTTCTCTGAGGGAGGAATTAAGTAAATCCAGAATAATATTAAGAGAGGGGGTGTCCAAAGTTTTTAATATTTGAGGGGGAAGTGGATCCAGTGGAGAACCAGATTTAATATTGTTGAAGATGTTGGTGAGTGAGGATCTGTTGAGAAGGTTCCAAGTACTAATTAGCTGGGCAGGTGAAATATGGATTTCCTCTAAGTGTTCGGCTTCAGGAAGGATCATAGATACCGATCTATTGGTGGAACTACTCAGCTGCAGAGAAGTGGTAAGCTTGTCCACAGGAGCTTCTGGGACAGATAGGGTGGCTGAATTAGGTAGTTTTGGGGAAGGGGAGAGGGGGATCGGCTTGTCAAAATCAACATAAATGGAGTCAATTTTGGAAATAAAGAATTCAGCTAGGGAATTGCACTGTGGGGCGTCTAGGCAGGGCGCTTTAGGTTGGCATGCTGCTCCCGATAATTCTTGTACTGCCTTGAAAAGAGCCTTGGGGCGATTTTGTGCCTCGAGTATTGTGATATTAACGTAGTCTCTTTTTGCAGTTCTGCAGAGTATATGGTAATTATTTAGGGCAGTCTTGTATCGTTGTTTAGAGCCTATGTCATAGTGTGTGCGCCACTTGCGCTCAAGATTTTTACATAGAGTTTTTTCTTTTTTCAAGGCCTCTGTGAACCAGGGCGCGGGGGGGTGATGCTGGTTATGCTTTTTCTTTTGCAAGGGTAGACATACATTAACAGCTTCAGTTAGCCAGGAGTTAACTAAGGAGTCTGCTTCGATTTTGTTAACTTCCGTGCATGGTATAGTATTCTCAAGATAAGCGTTAAATTTTGTAGGGTCCAGATTAGTCCATTTTCTGAAAGGTCTAGATTCAGTGAGAGTCGAGGGAAGGTTAGGCGAACAGTTAGCAGTGACAGAAAAGGTCACCAAATAGTGGTCTGACCATACGATGGGTAGAGATGGGCTGCACACAATAGATTCAATATTGGAGAGGATGGGGTCAAGAAGATTCCCAGCTTTATGGGTGGGGCCAGAGTTGTGTAATATGATGTTAAGAGCTGCTAGATCCTGAAGAAGATTGGATGTAATTGAGTCATTAAAGTGAAGGTTTAGGTCACCGATGATCGTGAAGTTCGTGGAGTCCTGCATTAGGGGGGCAATAAGCTCGGGAAGGGCAGTTGCCCAAAAGCTGGCAGATCCAGGCGCGCGATAAATGAGCAACCCAGAAAAAGTAAAATTAGGGGATAGTAGAAGTTTAAAATATCCTGCCTCACTGTTCGGTATGTCGAAGTCCTCCCATTTACAGAGATATAATCTGTTGAAAATTATGGCGATGCCGCCACCCTCTTTCCCCACTCTGTTTTTCCTATGTATGTGTAGTTGTCGGGGAGGGCGGATGCGATATCAGGGCCAGAGTGATCTTTAAGCCATGTTTCAGTGAGAAATAAAGCCGCTGGTTGGATAGAGATAAGGAGATCAAAGATGTCTCTTTTGTGTTTCCCTAGAGACCTACAGTTTAAGCTAAGGAACGAAAAGGTTTGTGGGGGCTTAATATGTGTGGACCGAAGATGAGTGGAAGGGAAGTTGCAGGTCGCAATATTTGTTAAAGAGGGGAGGGAGGAAAGGGACAGGTTGCAAATAGAGCAGGTGATGGGGGCCAGGTGACAGTTCAGGGGCGGACTGTGTGGGCAGTGTGCTGGTCTGAGACTCAGAAGGGCGTCTCTAGAGTAGGTGATAGAGGAATCAGGAGATGAAATATCAGGGGGCATAGCCCCTGGTCCCGGCCCGTCGCGGACGGGCGCAGACGGGCTTGCCTTAGGCGCGCCTTCGGCGCGCAAACGGCGTGCCCGCTGCGCTCGTCCGCTGCGCGTCCTGAAGTTACACATTTTTATATGTGCAGGGGGATGGCTAGGGGGGGGCGTGGCCTCGAAGAGGGGCGTGGCCAGCGACATCGCCGGTGATGGCGGCGGGGTATTTGGCTTTGCTGAAAGTCCTGTGTCAGCGCTAAATCCGCTGCCCGGTGAAAGATTGGAGCGTGGTAAGGCCCCTGAGTGAGGTAGAGAGAAGAGATCAGGTAGGTTTAAAATATAGCAAACACAATTTTAAAACAATCACGAGCTTAGCGTACTCCCGGCTTTCCGCCTCAGGAGCAATGGTACAAATACTGTTGTTTCTCCTCCTTCTCCCTGACTTTAAAATTCCTTTCAGAGGGGGTTCCTTTTTTTGTATTAACCTACAGACTTACCTACTTTTTGTCACCCACAGGGTCGCAGTCTTCTGGGTTCAGCTGCCGCGGTGTAAGGGGGACTCGGAGAAAGGGATCCACGCTAGAGACTGTCGTTGAAAAGCTGATTTGGGGGAGTATGCACTCCAAATCCATCGGTTCCGAGAACTTGAGGCAGGTGGTCAGACCGCCATGGTCGGGTTATCAGAAACCCACATCGTAATCGGGACAGCCATCTCAGCAGTCAGAGGAAGGCTGTCTGAGTCAACGGTCTTTCAGTGGTCAGTTGGAGTGTAGGAAGCATGTATTGTAATTCGGCGGTCGGACCAACAGCTTCCGACAGGACCACAGAAGCCGGTCCGACCGGCATCGTAATCAGGCCCCATGTGTTTGTGTATCTTTGGGGGCATATGGTGCTTGTTTGATGACTGATCGATATTTTTGATCTTTTGATTGGAGGATCGGACATTTCTATGTTTTTCATTGGCACCCTTCCAATCATGCACAGTTGTTCTTAAAAGAGGAAAATTCGTTTTGTGATGGTA
This sequence comes from Lissotriton helveticus, assembly GCF_964261635.1. Taxonomy (NCBI): domain Eukaryota; kingdom Metazoa; phylum Chordata; class Amphibia; order Caudata; family Salamandridae; genus Lissotriton; species Lissotriton helveticus. Next base: position 1,353,070,375 of record NC_136068.1, read on the forward strand.
TTGTTGGAGCAGTATGGAAGGCAGCGAAGAGGTGGCATGTATTGTCTTCTTCCTCATCTTCTGAGGTGAGCCCTATTCCTTTTAGGTGTCATAGAGAAGGTGGCAGCGAAGCAGGGAATGTCCCACCTTTGATATCTAAAGAGGAAATTCAGGCGATGATGGAGACAGCGGGGTATGTGGACAAAATATCGAGTCATAAATATTGAGTGGCACTAATATTGAGTTTTTAATATCATGTTACAGATATATAGTGATGCATGAATATCATAGATAAAATTATCATTTTAATGTTATTGTTAATAGTAATTTATAGTGTTGTAGCAGGTTGTGAGGTTTATAGGGCTACAGGGTGGAAAGTTAAGTTTAATTATTTAATAATGATTATTTAATTATTATTGATTATTTAATTGATAATTAATGATGTAAATTGTGTATATATTTTTTTGTTAAGTTATATTTTAGGTGTGGGTTGTTGGGTTTGAAGGGGTATAGGGTGGGAAGTTAATTAAGTAACAGTTGATTAATTATTAATTAATTATTTAATTGATAATTAATTATGTAAATTGTGTAATTATCATTTTTGAAGTTCCATTTTAGGTGTGGGATGTTGAGTTTGAGGGGATTACTGGTAGGAAGTTAATTACGTAACAATCCATCATTAATTATTATTTTTATTCATTAGTTAATTGATAATTAATTATGTAAGTTGTGTAATTATTATATTTTTAAAGGTATATTTTAGATGCAGGTTGTTGAGTTTGTAGGAGTACAGAGTGTGGGAAGTGAATTAGGTAATAATTGAGTAATAATTCATTATTAATTATTTACTTGATAAATACTTATATAAATTGTGTAATTATTGTATTTTTAAGTTATATTTTAGGTGTTGGTTTTTGGGTTTGTAGGGCTATAGGGTGGGAAGTTAATTAAGTAAATGTTAAATTTTAATTAGTTATTAGTTTTAATTTAAATATGTTATTTATAATTATGTAAATTATTTAATAAATGCATTTTTTTGTGTTATATTTTAGGTGTATGTTTTTAGGGGGATGTGGTGGGAAGTTATTTAAGTAATAATTAATTAACAACTGATTATGTATTTCTAAATAATTATTTTATTTATTTCTTAATATGTTAATTGTGTTATAGAGTGTGCCCTTTCCTGCTCGAGCTGTCACCATTAAATAATCGAAAATAATACGCAGCTGTTGGCTTCTCTCTTTGGGGCTAAACCTTATGTTGGATTTGTAGCGGCTCAGCCCAACCGCGAGAGGAGCTCACCGCGGAGAAGCGGGCCCTTGGTGGAGCATGAGTGGTTTCACTTGTACGACGGGAGCTGGAATTCGAGGTGACAGCTGATGACACGGGCAGGCATGAGAGACATTCTGTAGATCGACCCACATGGGATCACATTGCTTTATTTAGACTGTGCACTGAACGGACTCACAGGAGGTGTTTATTAATTTGCCTGCACTATCAGGACCATAAGGCCACGAGAGTAGCCCCGCCCACTGAGGCATCTGGGGAAATAAAGGTGCAGAAAAATGCCGTTCTGGTTGTTCACGGGGCTGGTGCCATTGAAAAAGGGAACTGACGTTCCCCAAACGCGTCTGGTGTGGCCAATGATCTTTTGATGCATAGACTGTGCCCTTTCCTGCTCAAGCAGTCACCATTAAATAATCGGAAATAATACGCAGCTGTCGGCTTCTCTCTTTTGGGATAAACCTTATGTTGGTTTTATATATATATATATATATATATCTGTATATAAATATATATAACATATATATTTAAATATAGATATATATATGTTTTTTATATTAATAGATCACTAGTTTATATTTTTTGTTCAATTGATTATTGTTGTATAGAGTATAGTGGGAATTGTAATATTTACCCCTCTTGAGTCCAGCGCTTTCCTTACTGTTGCACCGACTTAAGTAGCAATAGTAAATTTTACCCTTCCTAAGTTCAACGCTGTCCATAATGTTGCACCGACTGGAGTGCTAATAGTAAATTTTACCTGAGTCCAACACTTTCCCTACTGTTGCACTGACTGGAGTGGGAATAGTAAATTTGACCCCTTCTTAATTCAATGCTTTAAATAATGTTGCCCCAACTGGAGTGGGAATAGTAAATTTAACTCCTCCTGAGTCCAGTGCTTTCCCTACTGTAGCACACACTAGATTGGTAATACTAAATGTTACTCCTCCACATTCCAATGCTTTCTCGACTTTCCAAACTCAACTGGTCATAGTATCACTCCAGTAGAAGAGATGGCTCAAGCTAGAGTGTTTCTGACACACAGGCATCCAAAGATTACTGACTGTCTCCGGGTCCAAGGCGATTTTGCTTCCACAATTTTCTTGGTTTTGTGGGCAAGGTTCCATTTGCACAAGTTAATGAGGTGGATTCAAGAGTCGCAAGATCTAGCAGTCAGGAACAAATTAACTCGCCAGATGAAACAGGACATCAGGAGGTAGCTGAATCGGATATGTTGAATAAAAGGCTAACTGGTGCATCCTCCTGTTCCCGTGGTCATCACCTCACCCCAATGGGGTGCTTGATTGAGAGATCAGGAAGTGCACAGTTTCAGGACAGAAACATAGACTCAGCATTCTTTGAACTGGAGAGAGCTCAAAGCTGTTCAGTTGTCCCTTCTAGCATTCAGTCATCTGCTTCAGAACTGGGTGGTTCTCGTGTAGCTGTGCAACATGGTCACAAAGACATATCTCAACAAACAGTGGTGGGCCAGATCCAGGTCTTTGAATAACATCGCCAACAGATGTTTGACCGGGCTCAGGTTTCTCTGAGTACTCTGACTGTGGTCAACATTCTTCAGGGAGTAGCTGATGTGAGGGTGGATGTACTCAGCAGGGAAATAATATCAAAAAGAGATTCCTTTCTGTGTTACTAATTTCCGTTTTAGTGGCCAACAGGCCTACACACTAGTATCACTTTACTCGTGTTCAGATTTTACTTTCCTTTTGTGACCAACTAGATTAGACACTTATCTTACTTTAGTAGTGTTAGGACTTGACTTTCACCTGGTAGCCGACAGGTCTACACACTGATCTCTCTTAAGCAGTATTCATATATGAGTCAGATAATTATTTTTACACATACACTAGAATTATATATATCTCTCAAATTTATTTTGTAAAATTAAAATTAAAAACATTTTGATCACTTTTATAACATCACAATTTCTAATAAACATGTACTCTAAATTAGTCCTACTCTAACACATATAACCAATCCTAATCTAATTTCCCTTAAATTAAAACAATTCATATGCAATTTCAAAATCATACATAAAAATATTTGATCTTTTAAAAAAAATGTTTTGATTGATGACAGTCCTTTGTCGACGCGTTTCGGTGTGTTGTGTTGTTAATACACCTTCTTCAGGACAGACTTATATTAAAACCAAGTGATCTTCATTCTAAAAACAAATACATACAGTTATTAACTTATAACTAATTGAGAGAGGATTTCGTTCTTTCAGTGTAGTGCATGTTTACTATTAGGTCACATGGTGGTGTTATTTAGATATTGAGATGGCGCTCTTACTTAGATTATTATGCCGTCACTCTTCTTACTTTAGGGTTCCACACTACTGAGGATTGATTTGTTCTTCTTCCTCTATGCCGATGGGGTAGGTATTTATTAACCTATGTTTCTCTGAAAGGATAGGATACTCCCATTAATAATCCTCTTTCATCATTTCCCTTTCACAAGATTCAAAGGAAAAAACTCCCTGTTCACACTTACTTAAAACCGGGAGAATTGTCTTCCTTGTGTCTATTGTGGGTATCTTGCGACTTTCAATCTGCGCGAGATCTCACGTAGCTGTTTACTTCAAATTGACCTGTAAGGGAGTATTTATTACATGTATCTCTCTATCTTTCCATGTTCTATACATGCAATCCCTGCATTAAGTCAAAGTATGAACATACCTTGTGATGTCATCTATGTGATCCCTGGTTGGGGTTCAAAGACAGAAATCCATTTCGTTCTGGTTTTTTTTTCTCCTCTTTCAATCCCTCATACGATTGGTTGAGAAATGCCTTTCTCACAAGGATACCTGGATATAAAGAAAATGCCCGGCTTAATTTAATTTTGAGTAAGGGTTCTCTATTTTTAGAGTCAATTGTCTTCGTTGTGCTTTCACAAAAAAGACAGAATTCCCATGTGGTGTTCCTGTGATATTAGTTATTTAGGAACAACACCCCTTTTATCTTTTGCGGGTTCATTTCTGGGCATATGGTTTAAATTTGCATTTGGTAAAGCCAAATATATTATGGGCTATAAGGGTGTGCCCGTGCGTGTTTTACCAGTACACCCCATATTGGTACTTTAATAATGGTCTAGTTTCTTGTCCTTTGCCGAGCTATGTAAAAGACATTAACCATGCGCCGACTGCCCTCAGTTCATGCGCCTTTAAAATCAACCATTCTCCCGCTTACCTCGTCTTGTTGTATACGGAGCATCCGACACGTCCTCTCTCCCGTTGGTGGAATGAGAGAGCATGCCGGCTGCTTGATTTATATACTGCGGGCGCTCGAACGAAATTGGATAATTGGTCACAGGTGTTCCATTACGTGCGCCACAAACTTACGGCCATAGCGTCCGTATTTATGTTTTGCATTACGTTTAAGCCGGGAAGCGTATTTATGTTATTCAATGCATATTTATATTTTAAATTTAAATTTATTTATATTGCACGAATGGAGCAAAAGCCTCAACTGGTTATGGTCTCACGTATTGGTGACCTGCTTCGTCACGCCTGAGACTCCATTTTGGTAGTTTTTAGTGAGGTTTAAAGACTACATGCGCAGAACCTCTTAGTTGAAACGCGCCGGTCTTTCAGACTATTGCGTGTCAGGGGGCGGTTTCGTCACGCATGGGACTCCGTTTTGGTAGTTTTTTTGTGAGGTTTAAAGACTACATACGCAGTGCCTCTTAGTTGAAACGTGCCGGTCCCTCAGACTATTATGCGTCAGAGGGCGGTTACCGTTTTGGTAGTTTGTTTACTTCTTTTGGTAACCTTCGGAAACTACAAAACTAGTGTTATAGTAGTGTGTTTATAATGCGCGAAAACCTCTCGGATGGAAGCGCCGATTATAAGACTATCACATGTATTAACATTAGTTTGTACAGAAAGAGTTGAATACTGCACTTATAAATATAGCAGAAACACTTGTTCAGAAAATACTAGTAAAACAGTTTTTCGGGTCCAATTTTCCATTCTTCCCTACTTATCCATTTTAATACCAATTGTATGGGAAATCTACCAACCATCTCACTAAGTGCACTCTTAAGGACAAGTGTGTCATGAATTTTAGTCATCTCATTTCCTTTAATACATGGCAAGAATATTGATTATTTCAGCAATGTTCATGGAGGTACAATAAAGTTTCGTAAATATGTATATTAAAGTTTAACTTTATATATCCATTTGTCCTCATCGTGTTCAGTAGAGGTATAAACAAGACCTATATAACAAAATTCCATGTTCGTTGTTGAATATATAGGTTCACAATTAGATACATGATATCTACACATTTCATCATCATCATTTAGAGGAATATCCCTCACAAAACTTACTTAACTTTCAACTATATATCTTATTCTTTTATTTTTTATTATTGTTCTAGTCTCTGTTCTTGTATTCTGCGCCTGAAAATGGTACTATCTGATTAATCTTTCCCATTCCTCTCGGCAATTTAGTCCTGAGTAGTAAGTTTTAAATTTGGACATAAAAAACTGTTCTCTTAATTTGCGTTTTTTGTTTATATCTCCTCCTCTTGCTGATATTTTCATTTTCTCAAGAATGAACCATCTGAGATCATCAATTCCATGTTTTGCAGCAATCCAATGTTCTACTAATGGTGCATTCTTTTTTGAATTCTTTATTGCGGATCGGTGTTCCGTCAATCTCTGGCGCATTTCTCAGCTCGTCTCCCCTACATAGCCTCAGCAGGGAAATTAAATACACTCTTCTTTCTTTATCCACAAATGTTCAATTTCGCTGTGGGAAAATGGGTTAGGCCAGTGAGAGATCTGTTTGCCACATCAGAGAATGACACACTTCTGAGGTTCTGTTCGAGGTGGAGGAATAAGTCAGCTTGAGCAATGGATGGCCTGAGATGTCCATGGCCTCAGGGGCTGAAATGTGTTTTCCTGCCTTTTCCCTTAATCAGGGCATTCTGGTGAGAGTACGAAGGGAAAGGGAGCAGGTGGTAATAAAAGCACCCCTTTGGCCTGAGGTGAATTTGTTTCCTCTGTTGCAGTTTATGAGGTTGTCGCAAGAGTGGAGTCTCCCCATGTTGGCCTCTCCGCTCAAGTTTCTGGTCCTGTCCAGGCAAACGCATGTCAAACTCCAGTTGACAGCCTGCAGGTTGAGTGAAGAGGGTTGAGGGAGCAAGGTTTGCCTAAGGGGCTGGCATTTACAGATCAGGCTTCCAGGAGGTCATCCACACTTCATATATATAGTAGGCATTACCTGTCCTTTTCTCATTGATTTGAGGTTAGAGAGTTGGATCCTACTTCAGCCGATCATGGTGATGGACTTCTTGAAGGAAGGAGAAAGTGCAGTGGGCAGGCTATTTTAAGTTCCTGGAAGAATTTAAATGATGAGGACGGTCTGTTTACCAGATTTCTCAGAGGAGAAGCGAGCCAGTTTCCCATTTCTTCTCATCCTTTTTTTACATGGGATTTATCTGTGGTGTTAGAGGCTTTGGCAGTTCACCATTTTAAGCCATTGGATGAGATTGATTTGTGAATTTGAGCTCTTAAGGCCTGTTTTCTCATAACGATTACATCAGTCAGAAAGTTAGGAGAAATAGGAGCTTTCTCATGTAAATATCCTTTTTATGGTGTTTTTCAGGATTGATGGGTTCTGCTTCTGGTCTCTTGTTTATCCAAATTAGGGCCAGTTGTAGGTGGCTAAATACCATTGGTAATGCCGAAATTCGCAGAATTTCTGCGTTACCGACCGGTATTTAGCCATGTGCAATATAGGTGACACCAAACGCCATTGCAAATAAGGAATCGGTAAAAATAAGGGAAACCAGTTACTGATTCCTTAATTTGCGATTAGCTGACACCGAAACCCCCAAATACCGAATCACTAAATAAGAAATCCTTAAAAAATCGCAAATCCGATGTACCAAAAATCGGTAATACCGAATTTTTGAATTTTCGGTATTTAGGAGTCGCTAATTTCCACTGACTCAAAGCAGGTGGTAATCAGGTGCACTGCATTTAAGCAGCCCCAAAATGCAACAGTGTGAACACAATGGCAGCCCTCTACGTAATTGCAAGGCGGCTACGTTTGCAAGCAGCAGGACTGAGGATCTGGAAACGGGAGGAGCGCGTGTACAGATGGCGCGTTACACTGTTCCAACTGATTGAGGCTGAAATCCATGAGAGGTACAGGCTAGACCCCCAAACCATCCTAGACCTGATACGGGACCTGCACCCACTCCTGGGGCATCAGACACCAAGGGCGCACGCTATACCAACACATGTTCAGGTGCTCTGGAATCTTTGTGATAGCCGTGCGATCAGACTCCATTCCCGCCGTGTTGAGGAAATCTCTATACAGAATATTGTAGGCAGCTGGAATGACATACCGGTTTCGGGTGTCGCGTACCATATTATACCGACAGAAATAAGCCACACGACGGCAACACACCTTACTTGATAGATTTTCAGATAAATGAAAGAACGAAATCGTTTTTCAGTCTTAAGTCACATCGCTTAGACAAGTTACAGCCGCACGCGGGACGTCTCTTCTTGTTTATTCGGAATCAGAAAACGTTGATAAAAAACGGATCAACTTTGAAGGCTCGACAGACAACACGCCATTTTTAACTGAAAGGCGCTTTGAGAGAAAATAATAATCGGAATTAAGACGACTGACTGTTCTTTGAAAAGCTTGTGTTACGGCTGTTTGTCCCTCAGCGTGAGACTTTCTCATCGTCACATATGAGAAAAATATTGGTATCGTCCTGATGAAGACACAAAACACGTGTCGAAACGCGTAGACGAAAACCATCTCTCCCGTGACATCTCTGAGAATAATTGATGCACCAACATACTTTATGAATTTCATGTATCATCCAGAAAGATATCATTTTTAAACTTTTATTGTTATATTTTAAGAAAATATGGCAATGAATATGTACATGCCAATTTTTAACAATTGGAAGTAAATCAATCGTGTTATCATAATACTTTGTGTTTTTTCTTCTAAATGTAATTGTGCTAGACATTATATCTTGCCTGGGTTTTTGTTTTCATTTTAAATCGCTGTACCCTGTCCCAGGAAGTGTATCCTTTCCAGGGGGTCCTTGTTTATTTTCACAAAAAACAGGTGCTCTGTAGCCTGCATCTACTTGCATCAGGAAGTTACCAGGGGGTGATAGCTGTGGCAGGTGGTGTGTCACAAAGTTGCCTGTCCCGTTTTTTCAACTCTTACCTGGATGCCATGATGCAAAGAATGCATCACTGCATACACTTCTCCAGCACACAGGTGGAACTGCAGAAGACAAAGCTGGATTTTTACCAAAAGGCATAGTTCCCCATGTAATAGGGTGCATTGATGGGACACACATACCAATCTGCCCACCTGCAGCTACAGAGTACATATGCCAGAACCGCAAATCTACACATTCCATCAACGTACAGGTGATATGCGATGCGGACCACATCATCACTGACATTGTGGCCAAATTTCCAGGGAGTACCCTTGACTCTTATATATTCAGGAACAGTGGGATCTACACACGTCTGTCTGGGGGTGAATTTGGAGACGTATACCTGCTAGGTAAATCAATGTGACACACCCTGATGTATACCTTGGATGAATGTTTTGGTGACTGTTGTTAATGGCACTTCCTTTCTCACTTAGGTGACAGCGCATATGCCGTGTGGGCATTTATTCTAACTCCATACCTCAACTCATCCACCCCAAGTGAAAGAAGATACAATGTGGCACATAAAAACACGCGCAACGTTGTGGAGCTCACCTTCGGACTCTTAAAAAGCAAGTTCCGCTGCCTCCACAAAAGTGGAGGTGCCCCTCAGTACCGCCCCATCATCTGCTGAAAATAATAGCAACATGTGCCATGCTGCATAACCTTGCCATAAAGAAAGGAACAGCAGTGGAACTAACTGACTCTGAGGACGAGGGTGAGGATTTTCCACAGCCAGAGCACAGCGCAGCAGGTGTGGCAGCAGCATCAGATGGGAGACACAGACGGGCTAAGATCACATGCAACTATTTCTGAGTAAGTAAGGGGACACAGCCAGTTACTGTAAGTGAGTGACGGTGTTTAATTAGCATAGCACACCGCCACAACATGAAGGGCTTAACATGACAGGCTAAAATGAAATGCAGATTACAAAGGCGAAATGGGTTACATTACCCATTTAGGAATACCATGTGATGGCTGGCATTACTTCCTGCGCCCACACAAGGTAGACACAAGTAGACGGTTTCTTTTAAGGTGAAGTATATTTGCACCTTTTTCTTCAGAAGGATGACATCAAAGAAAAAACTAGCCGACACGTGTTACGTCAAGCGGCCAATTTACCCGTGACTCTTCAGGGCTGGGGGTAAACAAATAACATAGTACAATACAGATTCAACAAATATAGAAATTCAGAAACAAGGAGGTGAATCAGCACAGAAAACACCTCATGTGAGTGGAAACTCTGTAGAAAGTGGAAAGAACGTACGAACAATAGCACAAGTGACTTCACACAGTTAAAAGATCAAAAATCAAAGTGTAGTGTGTATTGGCCTAGAAAACTCAAAATATCTTGCTGCGAAAGACTAAAAGGCGCACATAACTTCAGACCAAGTTCTAATGATATCTCAAATTTTGTAAAATAAAGAGATTGCGAAATTCAGAGGAAGCACAAAGTGGTGGGGAGGCGTGTGAGTTTGTGAAACATAATAGACAAAAAAGGTGAAAGGTAAATCAATATACAAGTTGTAATCAGTTCTAGAAAATGACGTCCAAAATTCTATTACAGGACCGGAGGCTTCAGATTATGCTTCTCAATCTTTACTGCAATAAACACAGCAGCCAATGAAATGTATATTTTCATAAATAACAGTAAAACAAACTACATTTCCCATGAGTACACATGAGTATAGGCACGCCCCCATAGTCCATAAGAACCCCTTGCGTGCTCACAGCAAGAGTTAAGTGCACCTATTTACTAGTCCCCTTAATCTGCTGCAGCATGGGGTATTTTATGGTGTAATATTCTAATGTGATTCTGAGTTTATTGCCTGATTTACGGGTTATTGTGTTAGTAGGGCTGTTTGTAGCTTACTTTGTATTTCAGAAGTGTGCATTGGGGCATTTTCACGGAGCCGTTCTTCGTGCTCCGAGGCGACCGAATACTTCGGTTCTATTATCGTTGGCTTGGCGCAGGGTTTGTCACCTTTGTTAGCACTCGCACGGTCAGCGCGTCCATTCACGGTCTTTGACCGGCAGGGAGCCGGTCGCTTTCTCCAGAAGAGCCCGTTCTCCGGTGGCGCCTCGGCGCGAGTTGGGCTCCCCTGATACGCCCTTCACGTTGGGACCGGGTGGCTCACGGCCGACGCGCGCGCCCAAAACACGACCAAATTGGGCTGTTTTTTGGTTGTTTTTGGTTGCGTTTGGGCGCGCGCCTCGGCACGATCCCCAGGCAGACAGGAAACGCATTTCGTTAGCGTTTTGCACACCGGCAGGCTCCCTGTGTGATCGCCTTGCACAACACGAGTGTAGAGGTTGTAAAAATACGAGGCTAAACGAGTGTGCACACGCTCCTTAGATACTTTGGCCAAGGTCTCTGACATTATTGATTACAGCTTTGCTGAGGGGGTTTGGGTAACGTTCAGAATAAATTGTGTGCTGTGGGCTGACCCCCCCCATTATCCCTCCTGATTGCAGACTGTAGGGGACTGTCACTGTGTGTATATACTCCAAACTTTAGCACTATGGAGGAGTGGGCCCAGAACCCTGAGGAGTATTATGGAGGTGAGGAGGAAGTTGGAGAAGGACAGCAGGAGGCTGTGCTTGAGGACAATATTGTTGAGGCTTTGGATGCCTCAGTCCAGGCTTCGGTGAACAAAGCCATGGAAACTAAAGTTCCTCAAACGGTGCAGCAAGCACTAGCTGTGGCCCTTCGCCCTATCAGGAAGCAACTAGAAGGGTTTGCCAAGCGTCATGGGTATGACAAGCCGAAGAAGAAGAAGGAGCAGGCCCTTTCCACCGCCATTACTTCACAGTCCCATGATAATTCCCAAGATCAATGGCCGCACTCCCATACCCTGGCATCTTTGCCAACATCAGGTGCGGCGGACCACGCTTACTCAGGCGGGAAGGCGAAAGCTAAGCGCCCGGCTCAGGATACAGACACTACTACAACTAACACGGACACTGACACTGATACATCGGAGGAGCCCCCTCCTAAGAAAATGGCCAAGGTGGCCCCTAAGGCTGCGGCTGACAAGGTCAACACCCCTTTCACTTTTGACCCATCAGATATTATGCACCCCCGGTCCTCGGACTGGATGCCTCCCCCGGCAGTGTCTGAATATCTTCACGACAACCTGCGGAAAAGCTTCTCTAGAGAAGTCCGCAATCGCTTAAAATCCGAATGTCCCCGCCCGGACCTGCCGGACAACGTGGCAGAAACTCCAGAAATTTATGCCAGCATGCTGACCTTTCTGAAAAAATTCTCTAAAGACCCGACAACGTGGGCTCGACCGCGCTTGGCGCGGTTGCCAAGATAAAATGCTGGACGTCGTGGGTCCCTTGGCAAAGATACTTGAGTTGGCTCTGGCAGCCAAGGAAGGGGCTACACCAGTCGACCTGGACATTCTGGCGGGCTGGATTCAGCGCGCCATCTGCCTCCTAGGTAATGCAAATTGCGCGATATCAACGGAGAGACGCAAATCCTTACTCCTTAGGATGGACGGCAACCTGGCGGAACTCGCTGAGGCGGAACCAGGGCCCCTGGTGGATGGTCACTTGTTCGGAGACTGCTTTGTCAAAGATGTGTCCAGATACGTTGGAACATTCACGGCTTTGGACAAGGCTCAGAGTGGCATCAAACGAGCCCTAACCCAGGGTGTTTTCAACAGGGCCGGGCGAGGCCGGGGCTACCAACAAGGCTCTCAAAGAGGCGACTAAGGACGCGGAAGAGGAGAGTGGGATTCCACCCGCACCGCAGAGGCTTCAACAGAGGCCGTTTCCAATCGGGAAACAACATGGCTAACTTCAAGTCCCAGCAGAAAACAGGTGAGTGTAACAGATATCTCTCAGTTTCCTCTGGGGGTAGCACACGACATTGTCTTCCACAGTGGCAGACTCTGACTCAGGATGCTTGGGTTCTGCAGACTGTACAAGGGTTTCAGTTGGAATTTTATTCTCATCCGACACAAGTGTCCTTCCCCCATCCTCTCCCAACAAGATCGCAGTTTCACAGACAAAGAAATTGCAGACTTGCTGCAGAAACACGCGATTGTACAATGCCGGACCGGCCCTCGCGGTTTCTGCAGCAACGTCTTTATTGTTCAGAAGAAAGGAGGTGGCAACAGGTTAGTGCTCAACCTCAAGGATTTCAACCAGTACCTTACGCACAACCATTTCAAAATGAAAGGTATTCACCTGTTGGCGGACTTATTACAAGACGGAGACTGGTTAGTCCGTCTAGACCTCAAATACGCGTATCTGTCCATACCAATTTTTCCTCCACACCGCAGGTTCCTGCAGTTTCTTTGGAACGGCCAGTGTTACGAATATTTGGCTCTTCCTTTCGGGCTCTCCTCAGGTCCCTGGTGCTTCACCAAGGTGATGAAGCCAGTGGTGGCGCACCTCAGAGAGAGGGGGGTCAGACTTATAATTTACCTAGACGACATACTGATCATGGCGCAGAGCCGGTCCACGCTCCAGCAGCACTTAGACATGACGACGTCGCTGCTGCAGAGCTTTGGTTTTGTTATCAATCAGAAGAAGTCGGTGATGGTTCCGACACAGGTGATAGACTTTCTAGGGTTCACAATAGACTCCCAAGTAGCACAACTGTGCCTTCCTCAGGCGAAGTTGAGGGACTTGAAGAAGGAAATTCTGAAGTTACTGGACAGACAGACGGTTACACTCAGGGCGATTGCCAGAGTGGTAGGGATATTGGCCTCATCCATTCAAGCAGTATTCCAGGGCCCTCTTCACTACAGGGCACTTCAACGCCTGAAGATCAAACATCTTCAGAGAGGTCTGTCGTACACGGACTCCGTTCCATTGTCGGAGGAGGTCCGGACCGAGTTACAGTGGAGGCTCGGACATGTAGAAGCCTGGAACGGCAGGGCGATCTTCGGATCACAACCAGAGGTGGTAATCGAGTCAAGCGCCAGCAGATGGGGCTGGGGCGCGCTCTGCGGAGCTAGATCTACGCATAAACTGCTTAGAGCTGCTCGGGGGATCGTTTGCGATCCGCACGTTATCCCCGAGGCAGACATCAGGCGCGGTGCGTCCATTGGGGCGTAAGGGCGAAGCCCCACTAAGCCCCACGGACCCACCACGTCGTCACTAGAAGCCAAACACAATTATTTAAAAAAATCGCGCTATCTGCCGGCCGGGAAACCGGGAGACACCCGACCTTCCCGAAGTACGCAAGGGGGGGGGGGGAAGGATCGGGCTGCTGCAGCTGCGCAAGTGTATTTTTGGGCACAAACATGCCCGCGCATGCGCAGATCGTTTTCTTGTGAATTCCCCCTTAGAGAGAGGACCAGGGGGCGGGCCGCAGCCCCCGGGGTTACACAGGGCGACCGGGCGAGGAGTCATGGTGCCCCCCCAGCCAATCCTGGCGCAGGATTGGCTGGTGCCCCCCCCAGCCAATCCTGGCGCAGGATTGGCTGGTCACTACATAGCCCGGTTACATAACCCCTGACGGATAGCACGGCCGACTTTGGTGCTGGGAAGCCAGGTTCGAGCCTCTTATCGAACCATAAAAATGTATACATGACTTACTTTGGTGTTAAATAAATAGATATTTTAAAAAACAAATAAAAATGATGTTCCGACTAAGGTGTGAAATTGGTGTCGAATAAATACATGTTTTTAAAAACAAATAATATTAATCATGTATCATTGTTGCTGGAGTACAAGGTTCGAGACTGGTATTAAACACTGACAAGCTGTGTGCAAGTTATATGGTCATAAAAATACATGAATGATGGATGCAGGATGGGTGGATGCATGAATGGATGCAGGATGAATGATGGGTGGATGAATGGATGGGTGGATGCATGAATGAATGATGGATGCAGGATGGATGCAGGACGGGTGGATGGGTAGATGAATGAATGATGGATGCAGGATGGATGCAGGGTGGATGGATGGGTGCATGAATGAATGATGGATGCAGGATGGGTGGATGGATGGATGATGGATGAATGATGGGTGGATGAATGGATGGGTGGATGCATGAATGAATGATGGATGCAGGATGGGTGGATGAATGAATGATGGATGCAGGATGGATGCAGGATGGATGCAGGGTGGATGGATGGGTGCATGAATGAATGATGGATGGATGGATGGGTGGATGCAGGAATGGATGCAGGATGGATGATGGATGGGTGGATGGATGGGTGGATGGATGGATGGGTGGATGGATGGATGGATGGATGCATGAATGAATGAATGATGGAGGCTGGATGGGTGGATGGATGGGTGGATGAATGAATGATGGATGCAGGATGGATGGGTGGATGGATGGATGGGTGCATGAATGAATGATGGATGCAGGGTGGATGGATGGATGGGTGCATGAATGAATGATGGGTGGATGGATGGGTGGATGGGTGGACACATGAATGGATGCAGGATGAATGATGGGTGGATGAATGGATGGGTGGATGCTTGAATGAATGATGGATGCAGGATGGGTGGATGAATGAATGATGGATGCAGGATGGATGCAGGGTGGATGGATGGGTGCATGAATGAATGATGGATGCAGGATGGATGGATGGGTGGATGCATGAATGGATGCAGGAATGGATGCAGGAATGGATGATGGATGGGTGGATGGATGGATGGGTGGGTGGATGGGTGAATGAATGATGGATGCAGGATGGATGGATGGATGGATGGGTACATGAATGATGGATGCAGGATGGGTGGATGGATGGGTGGACACATGAATGGATGCAGGAATGGATGCAGGAATGGATGGTGGATGGATGGATGGGTGGGTGGATGGATGCATGAATGAATGATGGATGGATGCTGGATGGGTGGATGGGTGGATGGATGGATGGGTGGATGAATGAATGATGGATGCAGGATGGGTGGATGGATGGATGGGTGCATGAATGAATGATGGATGCAGGATGGGTGGATGGATGGGTGGACACATGAATGGATGCAGGAATGGATGCAGGATGGATGATGGGTGGATGGATGGGTGGATGGATGGGTGGATGGATGCATGAATGAATGATGGATGGATGGATGCAGGGTGGATGGATGGGTGGATGGATGGGTGGATGCATGAATGAATGATGGATGGATGGGTGGATGGATGGATGGATGGGTGGATGCATGAATGAATGATGGATGCAGGATGGATGGATGGGTGAATGCATGAATGAATGATGGGATGGATGGGTGGATGCATGAATGATTGATGGATGCAGGATGGATGGATGGGTGAATGCATGAATGAATGATGGATGATGGATGGGTGGATGCATGAATGAATGATGGATGCAGGATGGATGCAGAATTGGTGGATGGATGGGTGGGTGGGTGGATGGATGGATGGGTGGATGCATGAATGATGTATGGATGGATGCAAGGTGGTTCGGGCTCGCTCGCTGCGGTGCAATATGCAAATTAGTTTACGCCTCACCACTTTCAAATGTCACCAGCCGCCCCTGGCAGACATCTTGCTGTATCCTACTGCGTTTGGACAATGTGTCCGCAGTGAGATACATCCACAAGTTGGGCGGCACGAGGTCGTCACTTCTTGTTCAAATGGCCAAAGACTTTTGGCATTATTGCCTCGAGAATCAGATCTCGGTGATAGCGGAGTACATTCCGGGGCAATCCAACCAGGTGGCTGACTGGAATTTCAGGTATCTCCGGGACTACAGCGACTGGAAGCTGCTTCCCCAGGTGTTTCAGTGGTTACAGACAATTTGGGGTCCTTTTCAGACGGACCTATTCGCCTCCAGGCTGACCTATCAGATTCCCAGGTTCTTTAGCTGGAGGCCGGACCCGATGGCGTCTGCACCGATGCCTTTCTCCAGGATTGGTCGCAAGGGATTCAGTATGCATTCCCCCCGTTCTTGTTGATCCCCAGGGTAATGACACAGGTGATCAGACAACGGGCGGAAGTGGTCATGGTGACACCGTGGTGGACGTCGCAGGCTTGGTTTCCCAAGTTGTTACAGTAGAGCTGCGATCGCCCACGGTTACTACCGAACTCGGAGTGGCTATTGCAGGGCCCTCGTCAGGAGCAGCATCCTCTACTAGTGGAGGGCAGACTAACCCTGATGGCATGGCGGCTTTCAGGGAACAGTGGCACCTGCCAGGAGTATCGAGTGAAACTTCGGAGTTCATCAGGCAAGCATGGGCACCATCTACCAGGAAGCGTTACTCCGCGGCCTGGAAAAACTGGGTGGATTGGTGCATGGGAAGACAGGTGGATCCCGTGGGGGCAGAGCTATCCCACTTGTTACATTTTTTGGCAAGTAAGGCAGCTGGCGGCTTAGCCTTTCGCTCGGTAAACAATTTCCGTTCGGCTATTTCTGCGGGGCATACCCAGATAGACGGGAAACCGGTAGGCATGCACCCGATGGTTTGTAAACTACTGAAAGGGATTAGGGTAGCTAATCCGCCTAAACCCAAATATACGGGTTTGTGGGACGTTTCGTTAGTTCTCTCTTTGTTCAACAGATGGCCGGATAATACACTCTTGTCCAGAAAACAATTATCAGCAAAGTTGGCCATGTTACTTTGCTTATCAGCATGCAGAAGATCCTCGGACGTGAGAGCACTCGACGTTACAGGTAGAGTGTTTACCCCGGAAGGGGTTTCTTTTACTATTACAGGTCGTACCAAAACAATGTCAAGACATATTGATTATAATGCATTCCCCGATAATGACAAAGTATGTGTTGTCAAATGTTTAAAAGCATATGAAGAATGTACAAAGCGCTTGAGGCCTCAAGGTTGTTCACAATTATTGATTGCTTTACAAAAGCCATTTAAACCTGTGGCGGCGGCCACAATTGCTAGATGGCTTCGCTTCATAATAAAGGAAGCAGGTATTGATACGCAGATCTTTGGTGCTCATTCAGTGAGAGGCGCTATGGCGTCAAAGTCTTATGGCTTAGGATCTGGTCTTCAGGACATTATGAGATGTGCGGATTGGTCTTCTGAATCGACGTTTAAGACGTTGGGAGATATTACTTCTGTGGTTTTTAAAGAGCGTTAAACTAGCATAATCTGAAGCCTCCAGTCCTGTAATAGAATCAAAAATTTGCTAGCATTCGTGCCAAGAATTTTCAATTCTATTAAGGACACGGAGGCGAGGATTATCCCACCCGGCTTAATTTAAAGTAATAAGCTTGCCCACCCAATTTATGCAGTGATTACGGTGGTATTATTTCCTTTCTTTCAGGATCAGATAAGACGTCTGATTGATCGACAACAGACGACAGGATGTTTGGCCTGAAACCTTGTTTCTTCCATGTTGGAGGAGTTCTTCATTATTCAAGTTATTGTTGGACTTGTTTCGCCTCAAAGAAAGAGGATGATGGGAGCACGCAAGGGGTTCTTATGGACTATGGGGGCGTGCCTATACTCATGTGTACTCATGGGAAATGTAGTTTGTTTTACTGTTATTTATGAAAATATAAATTTTCATTGGCTGCTGTGTTTATTGCAGTAAAGATTGAGAAGCATAATCCTCGCCTCCGTGTCCTTAATAGAATTGAAAATTCTTGGCGCGAATGCTAGCAAATTTTTGATTCTAGGTTGAAAGTTACCCGAGGAGCCTAGCACATTCAAGTTGAAAAGGGTCAAACAATACACTAACCAGAATTAGAACTCAATATGTTCAAAGAACTACATTGACTGTGCAGTGTTACGGATGGAGCATTAAGTTTAAGGCTCAACAATTTGGAGTGTGCAGCAAGTTAGTACAGTATTAATCAATCAATGTAAAGCCGGTCGTGAGAAGGCAGTAACAACAGAATATAAACAACCATTAACATTTAGAGGCTGCATCCACAACTTCGTACAGCAAAATTTGAGACAAATTATGGAAACTAGGAAGAAAGAGAGAACTCATGTGAGCTAACACACGGCTATCGAGAAAAGTAGTGCAGAGGGAGGATGCCATAAATACCTGTAAATGAATCATGAGTTATAGGGTCTGGAAGGAGAAAACAAGGGATATTGGTCAAATTCGAGGAGGGCATAGGGCCTACCATAATCGCAATGAAAAAACTGAAGGTTTGTCAGGCATAAACAGGGAAAAAAAACTCACTGTTAAGCCCGTGATAATTCCAACCGGGCCTGATCGAGTTCTAAGTTAAGTGCAGGGCCAGTAGTGGCTTGCTCAATCAGAGACACCACCGGGTGACGGGTGGGTTCAACCGTCAACCAAGTAATCTAGTAGGTGTAAATAAAGACGGATTAGCGTGGGACCACGAAAGCCCACCTAAAATCATGGCCATTGTTGAGAATGTGGACAGGGTGCTCACCTAGGTGTTTCTGTGCAGTAACACGTGTTGTTCTTCCCCGGAAGCTGAGGGAGAAGGCTGGGACGAGAATGATTATGTAGAAATGCAGGGCAGGAGAACATCCCCAAAAGGGGGCAGGAGACTAGAGCGCTAACCCGGATATGGGATACTAAACGGAAGTGAGAGGTTCTGCCTATATTGAATGCGAAAGGAATTCAGTACTGTTCACTAAGCATCAAGACGCGGGGAAAAGGATAGAACGCTAACCCGGAAGTGGGTTTGAAATCCAGAAAGTGAAACTGTGCTCGTAAAGGTATTCAGTCACGTGTATTGGAGAATGGGATACCGGAAAGCAAAGTGGATAGTAAACAAAGGGTTCAATAGATATAGATGCAAATATATAGGTACAAACATTAACAGTGTCATAATTGTACTGCAAAAAAGAATTTATACAGGTGTCTGGATCATACAATAGGAAGCAAACATATACTGTGCTTGTGGCTAGAGGAATATCTTGTCTAAGTCAAATGCGAATAGAAATAACGAAACATTTTATAATGTCAATTTTAAAGGGTAGTGCGCATCAAGAGGAAATATAGTTTGTAACATGTAGAATGGAATGTTCCTAATCACTACGCATAATAACACTTATGGCAAAGTCAGGTCAGCATGTTAAACAGTGATTGGTAATATCTCGATACAATTAAAGCAAATATTTCATAGGTCGTCAAGAAAATAATTTTTCATTAGGTTCCGGTATTACAATATGTACAGATGTAAGGAAGTGTGAACGATATCACAGTTCACTAAACAAAGAAATAACAGTAAAGGCTAAAAGTGAAAATTTTAGAAAAAATTGCAAAAAAAATTATATGGTTATCAATGTATGACATCAATAATAGGTGCTCCAGAGGTTCTGGGGCTAGTGATCAGATTGCTAACCTTGCCTAACTGATTAGGAAACAATGCAGAAATAATTATTTAAGAGAAAAAAATCTTTTTTGCTTGGTTATAAACGTAGGACATCAGTAATCAGGTACCCAATAAGTACTGGAGCTCGTGATCAGAATTCTGACCATGTCTGACTGAGTGGAGACGCATAATCCAGGTGGCTTCTTGGCGTCTGAGTCTAAGTTCATGTTTGCCACCTCTTGTGCTAGTCTCCGTGACATCAATTCCAAAAAACTGAAATCTCTTGTGGGGGCCCTGTGTGGGACCAGATGCCACATGTAGTGCCATTGGGTAGCGTGCATCCTGTTGATGGATGGCTCTGGCGTGTTCACTGATGCGTTCTTTGATAGGTCGAATGGTGCTGCCCACATATTGGCTCTTACATGTGCATTCTAGGACATAGGTCACATACTTTGTGTTACATGTGGTGTTGTAATTAGTGGCATATTTCTGTCTGTTGAAGCCACAGAAGTTTCTGGTCCCATGGCATGCCCATTTGCAGACTCCACAGCATCCACACTTGAAGAAGCCCTTGGAGTGAGGCATGAGCCATGTTGTAGTTTTGGTGACTCGTGGTACTGTCTGGCTTAATCTGTTTTTCAGATTCCTGCCCCGCCTGTATGTGATTTGAGGTATAGAGCTGATTGCATCTTTCAAGGTTTTATTGGCTAAAAGTACACTCCGGTGACTGCTGAGACTCTTTTTCATAATGAAGCTCATGTCGTTGTAATCCATGACCAAGCTAACTGGTTGTGTCCTGTGTGTTGTTCTTTCTGTCTGAGTGTGGATTCCCGATCCACTTTCTCAATTCTCATTGATGCCCTACGTATGACATGTGGTTTGTAACCTCTGTTAGAGAATCTCATTTTCATGTGTTTGATACATTTTTGAAATTCCAAATCTTCACTGCAATTACGTCTAGCTTGGATGAACTCTCCATAGGGGATGTTCTCTGTTTGGTGTGGCAGGTGAGAGCTCCCCGCATGCAGAACTGCATTGCATGGTGTTTCCTTGCGGTAGAGCCGGCTGTGTAAGCAGTTGTCTTTAGTGTACAGTTGTCTTTAGTGTACAGTTCTATGTCAAGGAAGGTAACCCTAATAGTACTTGATTCACATGTGAATTTCATCTCCATGTCATTGTTGTTCAGGTAATCACAGAATTCTTGTAGTCTGTCCTGGGTACCAGACCAGAGAAGGAGCAATCATCAATATACCTCCCCCAGTAGATGATAGAGTAGTCCACTGAGCCCCCTTCTTGCCCCAAATCCATTCAGATTCAAGAGAGCCTATGTATAAATTAGTGAAGGATGGTGAGAATTTAGAGCCCATGGTCACTCCCTCGATCTGTCTATACCACTGTTTATCATACATGAAGACATTGTTACTGAGGATGATGTTCATCATAGAAATCAACATGTTGTTATGTTGCTAGAGAGTGGAAGGTCTGTTGTGCAAGAATTTGGTCACTGCCTGTGGGCCCATGTCAGTTAAAAAAAAATAATAATAATTTAAATCTTTTTATTTGAAAAAACCAGCTCCATAACATTGCACATCGGTTAGCAACGGAAGTTCATTGACAAGTACAAAGAAAATCGACCACAGATTCATTAAAAACGATTAAACCCACCTACCACGACGGACCCTTCCCAACAAACATTGACAAAGCGCCATTAAACCTCCAATTTTGAACCCATCAATGCAGACAATTTGTAATCACCACCCCCAACCCACTCCCCCTTCTCCTCGTCAGGACCACAGCACAGACCTCCATATTACAGCCACAGCCCAAGGAATCCAATGCAGCGCAGGTACCACTGGACCACATTGGCAAGCGCCTAGACATAGAGTTATAGGTACCACCTTAATCCCTCCTCAGGACGGCGCTTCAACCACCTGTGAATCCATCCACTCTCCCCGATACCTCCTCCAAGCCGCCCATATTTTCTCCCACTTCTTAGGGCAGCCTCGACTTTTGTAGATGACCTTTTCAGCCCGTTGGCACCAGTCCAAATCTCGCTTCCACTCTTCCACCATAGGCAAGAGATCACTTCCCCATAACCTCACGATATTTCTCTTGGCCACCATACTCGCCAGAGCTAACCACATTTTGTCCCATTTCGGCCAGGTGATGTCACTGGTGACCCCTAAGACATGCCATCTGGCCTCCATCGGAACGTCCGCTCCCACCACCTCCGACATGATGCCTGCCAATCTGGACCAATACGCCCTGATTCTGGCGCAATCCCACAATATGTGGAAGAAGGTCCCTTCTTCTCCGCACCCCCGTAAGCAAAAGCGTGAGTCCGCATAACCTATCAGGTATTGCGTCGTTCGTGGGGGTGTATGACCTATGCAGGATGCGTAGTTGGACGAGCCTGAACCTGGCACGAATCGCCACTTCACTGGGACACTGCAGGGCCTCCCCCCAATCATCATCCTCCAGCAGCCCCAGATCTGACTCCCACTTTTCCCGCAGGGCCCCCAGTGTGTCTGCGATGTTATTAATGAGCTTCCTGTATGTGAGGGAGCTTTGTCAATCATGGGGTCCAGCAGAAGTCTATCCTCCAACGGAGCATATTCAGGTAAGTCCTCCCATTGCGGGCCCATGTGAGGTTTAATGGAGGTGTATAAGGACACAAGGTTCAAAGTGGCCATAACCAAGCCTGATTGCCACTGTACGTCTGCCAGAACACTCAAGGTGTGTTTAGTGTCTTGTATAAAGAAGGGGAGGTTTTTGACCATAGGGTTCAGGAAAAGGTCAACATATTGGGAAAGTCTCTCAGTGGGTCCCCCCATACCCGACACAATGGGTCTGCCTGTTTGTGGATTTTTGGGAGGGTGTATAACCAGGGGAAAGTGGGTCTTGATACCTTCATGTAGAGAGCTTCATCATCGTCAATAAGTCCCAGACCATGCCATTCGTCAGGTGTTTGTTAATAAGGATGATTAGAGGGCCCGTGGGGTTGTGGTTGAGTGGTTCGTAGCATGTGCTGTCATGAAGTTGGGTCAGTATCTCGTTATGGTAGTCAGATCTATCCAGGACTACCACGTTCCCACCCTTGTCAGCCTCCCTGATTATAATCTCAGTGTCAGTGCTTAAGGTTTTAAGTGCTGGACATTCATTCCTAGAAAGATTGTCCCAGCCCTTGTGTTTATTGGCACTCAGTTTGTTTTCATGTCTCTCAATGTCCTCTAAAACTAGGTTGTAGAAGGTGTCAACCGGATTCCCGCCTGGAGAGGTGGGAGTCCATTTAGACCTCATTTTGAGTCTGCTTGCAATAGTTTGGTTGGTGTTAATGTCTACATCGTGAAAAAGATCTTCCAAGGTGTTAGTGGGGTTGTCACAGTCAGCCAAGGATAAAAGTAGGTGAGTATCCTTGAGATCGTTAATACTTTGAAAATTAGAGGGAGTCTCATCTTGTATGGTTATTATGTTGTTGCTGGTCGTGGGCACTCCCAAGAAGTATTTCTTAAGCTTAAGTCCCCTTATGAATCTGAATAGATCAACTTCCGCTTTACAAGAGTCACCCTGTTCATGTGGATTAAAGTTAAGGCCTTTACTCAAAAGAAAGATCATGTCCTCAGTTAAATGTTTGGAGAAAAGATTGACTACCTGAACCTCTTTATCGGTTATTGTTGTTTCTTCCCATCCCCAGAGCTCAACTTCTTTTTGTAGTCCTCCTTGGACGGCTCTCTTCCTTCTGCGGGTTTTCCGTCTGTTGTATTTAGTCTTTGTTAGGTACGGTTTTCCCGTCTTATTGTCTGTATTTCGGTAAAAAAAAGTATGGGGTATTGAACTTGAGCGGCACCTCCTTGGTTCTCTAAGTCGCTCTCACTAGTAGGAATACTGTTGAGTGATGTAGAACTAGAGGAAATAGAAGTGCTATCTACTCTGGATGTTTTGTCAATTCGTTGGGCATTCTGCACTAGTGATCATATTTCCTTGCGAAGGTAAAGACACGGCACTCTCTGTAGGAGGCCTTGTCACGCTTCAATTGTCTTGTTCTCCTTGCCTTCATATCGTTCTGGTATTTTGAAAGAATTTTGTTCAGAATAACATAATTTTTTTCTGTTGCTTCCTTAAGATCCAGAGCCTGAATTTCTTTCTCCAAGTCAGTGATTTCTGCCTGTAACTTGGTTACTTTACGTTCAGCATTCTCTATTAGAATGTGTATTAGTGTGTTTGAATTACTGGTGAGCGTTTCTCCCCACTTGCCTAACAAATCATCATCAGATCATCGAAGGTAGGAAAGATTTGGGAACGGAGTCCCCTTGGGATCTCATGCCCTCAGCCACAGTATTGTTCATGCTACTGATGCCCTTCTTGATTCGCAGCATTTGCCCATTCATTTGTACCATCTGCCGCTGGACTGACCTTATCGCTTTGCCTTGCAGGCGCTGCACCTTGAGCATGTTCCCCTCAAGACCGGCAAATACACTCTGATTCTCACCCAGTGAAGCTGGACTTGCTGCTCTTGCCCTGCGGCATCTGGCACCTGTGTGGGCGTGCTCGGTGTGGGACTGTGTGCCTGCACCGTTGGCATCCTCTGCCACCGTGGACAGTTGGCCTCCCATGCTGTCCTCCTCGGACACCTCCATGTGCTGGAGGCTAGCCACTGCATGCCTCCTGGATCTCGGAGTTGGTGGCAGTGATGGTGCCGGTGGTAATGGTGGTGCTGGTGATGGTGATGGTGGTGGTGGTAGTGATGGTAGTGGTAGTGATGGTGGTGGTGGTGGGGTGGTGTGCTCTGCAGGCGACAGGACCTCCTCCTCCTGTGTTCTCTCTCTCCTGGGTGCCTTTCCTGTGCTCCCCTCTGCAGCCCTGCGTGATGGCTCGCCTGTGGAGACAGAATGTACATTTGCTCGCTTGTCTGGCAGCATTTGCGTAATAATACATTTCATGACTGCCAATAAAACTGACTGTCCTCTGCTTGCTAATTGCTGATGTCTGTCACATGCCTTTGGATTCAGTGGACTGACTGTTATGATATGTGTTACTTCTGACCACATCTCCCATAATGCATTGCTGGTTTTTAGTAAAACGTGTACTGGAGTGGGATTCATAATGCCTCATTGAGGATTGGGGTTAGGGAGTGGGAGGCACAGCATGCAGTGCATGGATCTTACCTTGTCTGTTGCCAGCTCTGGCTGAGCTGTCTGCATCCCCAATCCCACTCACACTCTCCGGCTGGAGGGTGGACTCCACCAGGAAATCCAGGGGAGTTGGTGCAGTTGCTGTGTTTCTCCCTCCACCTGTCAGGTTGGCTTGCTTCTTTCTCTCTGCCAGCCTCTCCTTTGCATGCTTCCTGAGGTCATACCAGCGTTTATTTAGGGTTACTTCAATGGCATTAATCCTTTCCTGGATGACCAGCCATATCTGCCTCTTCTGGGATTCATAAATAATTTCATTCTTGTTCCATTATTCAATCTTTCATAATTTTATGAATTCATGTTTAGCTCCAATGCATTTCGGGCATTCATAAGCCCTTCCTCAGGGAGCATCACTGTAAATATAGATTATACACGCAATCAAAAACTATCCTATGCAAGTAAACTTAAAAATACCCACAAACTATGTTGTCATATCATGCAGTTTGTGTGTTCTCAATAACGAGATATGTGAGTGTCAGAAGGTGAGGCAGTGGGGTGAAAGGAACATGCCCGTAAATGCGTCGAGTGAAGGATAAAACCGTTCAGTGAGAGGGTGATTCAGTTCGCAAGCAAAGCAAAAACGCGAAAAGACTGACGTTGACTCAAGTCTGAGGTGCCTCGAATTTCTAAATTCAAAGAAAAGACAAACGCTTGTAATCGTTTGAAAACTGAAAGTGGTGACCAGAATATTCACCAAAGTTCGTGACTCACCATGGGAGTAAATGGATTTAGCGGCTGTTTGTAGACAAGTTCACCCGGACGTACGAACGTGCCTTCGTTTGATTCAAAACAAAAGCTGTACGCCGTAAAAATAGCTTCCGCGTCATGTGATACGGATGTTGTAATGAAAACGGAAAAAAGACTGTAGACTTGAACTGCGGTCACCATAAACAAGCGAAAGTAGTGAGGCAAAGTGAAGGTCGCTGATGATAAAAGTTGCAAAACGAAAAAAGACATAGCAGTTAAAGAATAGAAAGTTTAAGAATAAAAAGGCATAACAGTTTGAAGAATAAAAATTAAGATACGGTGAGGATGAATCATGAAAATCATGTGAAATGAAATTGAAAAAAGGGTGATAGGAGTGTGTAATATGTCGGCTCTACGACAAAAGCATTTACAATGATGTGTACAATTAACAGTGTTGTATTCTAAAAAAACAGTGATTTGTTCTAAAAAACAGCAACACACAGTGAAACTGCAGAGGGTCTGCAGAGGTGGGGAAGCATCATTGATGCTGAATTGAAGTGAGGGAGGAGGACTAGGAGTAATGTTATTATCTGTAAGTAATTGAAACAAGACTGTTCGATAAAGGTAAGGAGTTCTGCTGAGTACTCTTAATGCCCCCCATTAAATATACACCAGATCTGGTAAGAAGTGTTGGTACTGTTCCATTAAATGTATAACAGGCCTGCTCAGAATTGTCGGAAAGGTATACCAGCCCTTATGGTAACAGCTAGTGTTGTCCCATAAAGGCATGCAGCCCTGCTGAAAAGTCTTGGTACAGACCCATTAAATCTATAACAGACCTGCAAAAAAGTGTTGGTACTGTCCCATTAAATGTATAATATACCAGCTGAGAAGTGTTTGTAGTGTCCCATTAAATGTATAACAGACTTCCTAAGAATGGGTGTGACCGTCTCATTAACGGTTTAGCAGCCCTTCTGAGAATTTCTAGTACTGTACCACAAAGGCAAGGTAATCCTGCAAAAAATGTTGGTTCTGTCCCATTATAAATATATAACATCAATGCTAAGAAGTGTTGTAGTGCCTCATTAAAGGTATAGCTTTCCTGCTGGGATGTGCTGGTACTGTCCCATTCATTTCTAACAACCCAGGAGACAATGGGGCACACTTACAATGCCCCTGCAGCACTTTTACGCCACTGGAGCGCCACCTTTGTGATGCTTCAGAGGCGCAGTGTACTGTCCCATATTTACAAGGCCAAGCAAAATCAACCTGCATGGCTTTTTATGGCCTTGTAATTAAGGAGTAAGGCAATACCTTACTCTGCGTGGAAGCGGCGCTCCATGGGTGATGCTGTGGGTGTTCCCTCGCAACACCTTTGTTTTGTTTACACTGCTCCATATTTACAACATAGTGTAAATGTGGGGCAGCACCAAAACGAATGCCTTCCCAAAGCAGGCGTGACGAGGAGAAATGTTAACATTTCTCCTCGTTTCTCCTCGTTTTTTCCTCATTCCAAGTGTATTCCATTCTGCAGCACACATAGAACAACGAAAACGCCTCCTTTGATTGTTTTTGTGCAGAAAGGTAGGACTTCCTGAAAAGAACTAATCATGCTCCGCATCTTGTAGATATGGCGCATTCTTGCCCTTTCCTTTTGACGTAGAGCAGCGAAGCTAGAAGGCTTGCGGCGCTGTCCTCCGCCAAAATATTGTAAATATAACCCAATGTTTTTACTGCTCCATTACAAACATAACAGTCCTGTGAGAAGCGCTGACGCTGACTCTCTAAATGTATGTCAGCCATGGTGACAAATGTTTATTATGCCTTATAATTATTATAGCAGTCCCATGAAGAATTCCTGGCACAGTCATATTACAAATATAGCAGTCCTGCTAGAAGTGCTGGTATTATTGTGTTAAAAGTATAGTGAATCAGCTAAGTCCTGGTAATTTCTCACTGAATGTACTGTACTGTGGTGTCGCATTACTGTCCTACTAAAAGCTTAACAGTGCTACTGAAAAGCGGTGGTCGGTATAGATATGCATGCTTCAGCGGTTGCACATGCTTGCTTTCCTGGTCAGATTACTGTAACATTATCTTTCTGGGCACGTCGGATCACTTGTTTGCTAAACTGCAAATAATTCATAATTTGCAGTGAAAGTGGTGATGGATTTACAGGGGATAGAGCTCAGAAGTTCTGCACTGGCTGACAGTGCAGCACAGCATATAGTTTAAATGCCTGTTTATGACCCACAAAGCATTGCAAGAAAAAGTCACAAATTCGGAAAGCACAGAGACTATATGCTGACCACTATCTGTGCTCAAGAAATATGAGCATGTTGATTGTAAAAACCGTTGCGAAGTACCAAAGGATGACCTTGCCGTTATTTGGTCTGAGGGCCTTCAAACTCAACCCCTGGGAGATGAGAGAGCTGAAAAAACTAAGAATGGATGCAGGACCTGCACAGCTAAATGAAATCAAAAAGTTAAGGCACTGTTAAAGTCTGTGGCGTGCTATCAGAGACAAACGCTGTCTGAACCAATCAGCGTGTTACAAACGAGACTACTACACAGCTTCCCCCACTTGGAGGAAGACTCCCTGGAGCACAGCGCAAATTGACTGAAGAGTCTACAACAGCATTTCAGGAATCATCAAATGTTAGTTCCACAAGTTTGAGAAAATCCTCAGGTTTTTAATTCATATTCATTAATATCATGAACAGTTCATCAAAGCTCCGGAGAGTTCAAACAGCAAAAAAACGAAATGTCATCCAATCATAAATCCTCCCAATGCATTTCGGGCAGATGACACACCCTTCCTCAGGGGACAGCTCTACAAACATAAAAGGAAACAGCCTATTGTCACAACTCTGTATACGTATTTCACTTCAATTACAGCTGACAGAAAATACTGTGTTCTTGACCACAAGTTTGGTGAGTGAAAACTGCTTCTCATGCGCCACACGTGACCCAATGTAAAACAAATTTAGGTGAAACGCTGCTCACCGAGATATAAATCAAAATATATGTGAAAAAGCCTTAACGTGCACACTGTGAATGGATCACAAAGTCATAGACCCAACTACACCCCAATGTGAAAAGAAACTAAAGGTGTGTTATACAGTCACCCATAGTCAGTGAAAAAATTAATAATGAATAGTGAAAGAAATGGAACTGAACAGAAGTATGCGATACTCACGGGATGATTACATCCGTGAAACATTGTAGTTGGAAATCTGAAAAAATACATAACAACACTTTGGAATCACATGCGGTAAAACGGATGTGAAAAAGATTCTATCAGTCCTCGGTAGAGGTACTCACATGGAATGGCATGGTGAATTCCCTCAGGAAACCGCTATCTTGAAACCCTCGGCACGCAGAGCTCCCGGTGAAGTTAATGCGGAAGCGGGTTGATGTAAAGTGTGTGATGATAGAAAGAGGACTGTGCGCGATGTTAGGACGGCGCCATCTTAGAACAGTGTGAAAATCAAGAACCCATACAACCCAAAAGGAATATCTGGGACCGGCCCGTGAATCATAATACAAAGGCAGATCAATCAAACAAAGTGTCATATCATATACTTGAAATAATCAATTAAATACCAAAAAATGAAACATAATGATGTGGTGAAGCGGCAAATAAATAATGTACACAAATTGTGAACGCATATATCAACAGTTCATAGCCAAAAGATAGCAGATTAAAGATAACACAAAAATTCCAATCTGTCATTTAATCCGTGTGGCGTCATCATCGCCATGAAGCGGATCCAAAAGTTCTCTCTTTTCAACAAGGTGTTTTTGTTGTTATGTGTGGGTGTGATTTGTTCCAGTATCAGATATTTCAATTGGGCTACTGTGTGTTTTTGTTCTAAAAAATGCGCAGCTACTGTAGATTTGAGGTTGCCAGTCCTAATGTTACTCTTGTGTTCAAGTAGTCGCGTTCTGATTTTTCTTTCAGTGTGCCCAATGTAACATTTCCCACAGGGACATTTCAACATATAGATTACGTTGGCAGAGTTACAGGTAGCGTTGACCCGCAGTTTGATGGGATGCCCTTTCATGGGATGATTGGTGACATTCCCTTGTATACAGTTATTACAGTTACTACAATTGTAACAAGGTCTCAGTCCCTTGAATGTTTCAGATTCACTTTGTGTGGTTGGTTTGGATAAAATCTCTTTCAGATTACGACCCCTGGTGTACGCAAACAATGGAGGTTCATTGAAGGCTCCTTGAAAATCAGGTTCCAAACTAAGCAGAGACCAATGATTGGAAATGATTTTGCGGTATTGGTTCCTCAAAACAGTGTACTTCGAAACAACTACCACGTACGCACGGAGTTAGACAATGCCATGGATTCTACTGATCTGGCTAAGATGTTGGAAGATGT
Source organism: Lissotriton helveticus (assembly GCF_964261635.1). Lineage (NCBI taxonomy): Eukaryota > Metazoa > Chordata > Amphibia > Caudata > Salamandridae > Lissotriton > Lissotriton helveticus. The sequence goes on from NC_136068.1 coordinate 1,353,100,328, forward strand.
CAATGCCCAATTGGAAAAACACACTCGTGAGACACAGGAACGTAAGTTCCGTAAATACAAAAGGGACACCATAGATTACAAGCTCGGCGAGGTGTACACTTGGGCAGAAGTGTACGCTCGCCGACGCCCTAATCGCCCTTACAACCCATACTCAGAAAATGAAACTTCCTCATCTGAGGGTGACACTCGCACACAGAAGATGCCCAAATCATCCGTTCGCACGGAGCAACAACCAAGCACCTCTAACACTGCGGTTCGTTTTTTAGAGCAGGATCAGGATCAACCTTCCGATCCAGGCGGGGAAAAACCCGCAGAGGTAGGAAAAGAGCAACCCAAAGCCAAAAAGGGCAATCGTCGGAGATAAGCACTCAGGATAACTTGGTGATTAATATTTCATCAACACCATTAACCGCTGAAGAGACTAAGGTGTTACAGAAAGGACCGTCCTTTCTACCCACCACGAGAACAAACACTTTGGAACTAGAGGTCAGTACCTTCAAACTGGTTCGCAACATTCGACTACGACATTACTTTCAAAATGTGGTAACTACACCTACACTAGAGGATGATATGCTGCGAGGGCTTCGCCCTCACAGCACCTTCATGGCTCCGGTAAACCACAAGATTATTGATATGTTTGAGAGTCTGATTAAAAAAGACATTGCAAAGTTACCGTTTCAATCAAGGATTAAACGAGAAAATTTGAACAAAAAGGAGAAGAACCTTTTGCAAAATATTGCGAATAATCCATCAATTGTGTGTCAGACGGCGGACAAGGGAGGCGCCCTTGTGATTATGGACGCGGCATACTATGAAGAACAAGTACAGGTCCATACACTGGATTCTAACACGTATGTATCTTTACCCTCCGACCCTACCAATGAATTCTCCTCTACCCTAGTGGGAATCATCAATCAGGCCTTCGATAATGGAACTATTAATGACAGAGTCAGACGTTATTTAACACCTAACCATCCTAAACCACCTGTGTTGTACATGTTGCCCAAGGTGCACAAGCACCCTACGAAACCACCCATGAGACCGATTGTTTCAACCAAAGGAAGTATACATGAGAACACGGGAACATTTTTGGACAGATATCTTCAACCGTTTGTTCTGAACACCAGATCCCACGTCAGAGATACCGCAGATTTTTTGATTAAACTCAACCAAACCATGGATAGGTTGGGGAACCAAGAATTGATATTGTGCACTGTGGACGTGTGTTCATTATACACGTCGATACCACATGACCTTGGCATAACAGCTGTTGAACATGAATTCTCGAACTCTGACCTGGATGCAGACATGCAGGTATTGTTAATGGAACTAATGGTATTCACCTTATACCACAGTTACTTTACAGTATCTGGCAAATGGTTCCACCAGTTATGTGGAACAGCCATGGGAAATTGTGCGGCACCGTCATACGCCAACATTTTCATTAAAGCTTTTGAAGAATCACATGTATTGAATCAATTGACTTGGCAGAACCATGGGAAATTGTATCTGAGATTCATCGACGATATTTTCATCTTATGGACAGGAACTGAGGATGAATTGACTGATTTTTTGGAAACATGGAATACAATCAATGACCGAGTGCAGTTTACATGGAATGTCAACAAAGAGTGCATTCACTTCCTTGATGTAAAAGTGGAACGAAATGCAGGAAAATTGAATATCACCATCTTTCGTAAACCCACTGATCGTAACTCATTACTGCATCATCAAAGTTTTCACCGACTTGGATTGAAACAGAACTTACCTCTTTCTCAACTCATGCGTGTTAAACGCATAGTTTCAACTGAAGCAGTGTGCCAACAAGAAATGGCCAAGATGGTGGAAAGATTCAAGGCACGTGGTTATCCTCAACATGTATTGGATAAGGCAGTCACCCGAAGTGGGAACATGAACCGTGAAGACTTGTTGCAAGTCCGAGCTAAAACTGAGAACTCTCGGATGGTAGTTGTTTCCAAGTACACTGTTTTGAGCAACCAATACCGCAAAATCATTTCCAATCATTGGTCTCTGCTTAGTTTGGAATCTGATTTTCAAGGAGCCTTCAATGAACCTCCATTGTTTGCGTACACCAGGGGTCGTAATCTGAAAGAGATTTTAGCCAAACTGACCACACAAAGTGAATCTGAAACATTCAAGGGACTGAGACCTTGTTACAATTGTAGTAACTGTAATAACTGTATACAAGGGAATGTCACCAATCATCCCATGAAAGGGCATCCCATCAAACTGCGGGTCAACGCTACCTGTAACTCTGCCAACGTAATCTATATGTTGAAATGTCCCTGCGGGAAATGTTACATTGGGCACACTGAAAGAAAAATCAGAACGCAACTACTTGAACACAAGAGTAACATTAGGACTGGCAACCTCAAATCTACAGTAGCTGCGCATTTTTTAGAACAAAAACACACAGTAGCCCAATTGAAATATCTGATACTGGAACAAATCACACCCACACATAACAACAAAAACACCTTGTTGAAAAGAGAGAACTTTTGGATCCGCTTCATGGCGACGATGACGCCACACGGATTAAATGACAGATTGGAATTTTTGTGTTATCTTTAATCTGCTATCTTTTGGCTATGAACTGTTGATATATGCGTTCACAATTTGTGTACATTATTTATTTGCCGCTTCACCACATCATTATGTTTCATTTTTTGGTATTTAATTGATTATTTCAAGTATATGATATGACACTTTGTTTGATTGATCTGCCTTTGTATTATGATTCACGGGCCGGTCCCAGATATTCCTTTTGGGTTGTATGGGTTCTTGATTTTCACACTGTTCTAAGATGGCGCCGTCCTAACATCGCGCAGAGTCTTCTTTCTATCATCACACACTTTACATCAACCCGCTTCCGCATTAACTTCACCGGGAGCTTTGCGTGCCGAGGGTTTCGAGATAGCGGTTTCCCGAGGGAATTCACCATGCCATTCCATGTGAGTACCTCTACCGAGGACTGATAGAATCTTTTTCACATCCGTTTTACCGCATGTGATTCCAAAGTGTTGTTATGTATTTTTTCAGATTTCCAACTACAATGTTTCACGGATGTAATCATCCCGTGAGTATCGCATACTTCTGTTCAGTTCCATTTCTTTCACTATTCATTATTAATGTTTTCACTGACTATGGGTGACTGTATAACACACCTTTAGTTTCTTTTCACATTGGGGTGTAGTTGGGTCTATGACTTTGTGATCCATTCACAGTGTGCACGTTAAGGCTTTTTCACATATATTTTGATTTATATCTCGGTGAGCAGCGTTTCACCTATATTTGTTTTACATTGGGTCACGTGTGGCGCATGAGAAGCAGTTTTCACTCACCAAACTTGTGGTCAAGAGCACAGTATTTTCTGTCAGCTGTAATTGAAGTGAAATACGTATACAGAGTTGTGACAATAGGCTGTTTCCTTTTATGTTTGTAGAGCTGTCCCCTGAGGAAGGGCGTGTCATCTGCCCGAAATGCATTGGGAGGATTTATGATTGGATGACATTTCGTTTTTTTGCTGTTTGAACTCTCCGGAGCTTTGATGAACTGTTCATGATATTAATGAATATGAATTAAAAACCTGAGGATTTTCTCAAACTTGTGGAACTAACATTTGATGATTCCTGAAATGCTGTTGTAGACTCTTCAGTCAATTTGCGCTGTGCTCCAGGGAGTCTTCCTCCAAGTGGGGGAAGCTGTGTAGTAGAGCTGAAAAAACATCAGATTTTTGCAGGAGGCTTAATATGTTTCTCTTTATATCTGAATCTTCACGATGTTGTATCGTTAGTTCTTTTAGGTTTGTTGATGACATTTGAATGTATTTTGTCAATTTGTCTTTTTTCAGGTTTCTCTCCCAGTGCCACTTAAGCGACAGGAAGCCTTTTAATAACAGTGTGCTTTATTAAAAAAATCAAATTAAAAGTATAATAGCCTGCTGCATAGTGCTGATACTTTCTGATTAAAATCAAAGCAGCCCCAATGAAAAAAGCTGCTACTTTATTTTTCAATGCGCCATAACCATGCTGAAACATCCTTGTGCTGTCTTAATAAAAGCATAGTAGGCATACTGGGAAGAGCTGGCACTGTCTCTTTACAAGTGTAGAAGCTATGCTGATAAGTGCTGGCACTGTCTCCTTTAAAGTATAGAAACGTTTCCTAAAAGTAGTAGTATTATCTCCTTAGAAGCATAGTAGCCTTGCTGAGAGGTGCTGGTACGACTTCTTTAAAAGCATAGTAGCTCTGCTGAGAAGTGCTGGCACTATCTCATTAAAAAGAGAGTAGTAGCCCTGCTAAGAAGTGCTGGACCTGTCTCATAGAAAGGAGAGTAATAGCCTTGCTGAGAAGCAGGGCCGTATTGGCCGTAGTGGGCACCAGGCGTTTCCACAGTTAGTGGGCACCGGGTGTTTCCATGGTGGGCCCCCAGGGTGGGGGCGGTTTAGGCCCCAGGGGGTCCATTTTTGTTACCGGGGGCCAGCAAAATCTGCCCCCTGTAACAAAGTCGGCCGAAACCGGCCCTGACAAACAGTTTGGCCGCACCACCACCCACCCCCGGGGGCCAGTTTCGATTCCCAATTATGCCCTGCTGAGAAGTGCGGGTCATGTCTCATTGAAAATAGAGCAGCAGCCCTGCTGAAAAGTGCTGGACCTGTATCATTGAAAGTGGAGTAGCAGCCCTGCTGAGAAGTGTTGGCACTGTCTCATTGAAAGTAGAGTAGCAGCCCTGCTGAGAAATGCTGGACCTGTAGAGTAGCAGCCCTGCTGGGAAGTGCTGGCACTGTCCCACTGAAAGTAGAGTAGCAGCCCTGCTGATAAGTGCTGGACCGTAAATTAGCAGCCCTGCTGGGAAGTGCTGGACCTGGCTCATTGAAAGTAGAGTAGCAGCCCTGCTGGGAAGTGCTGGACCTGGCTCATTGAAAGTAGAGTAGCAGCCCTGTTGAGAAGTGCTGGCACTGTCCCACTGAAAGTAGAGTAGCAGCCCTGCTGAGAAGTGCTGAACCTGTAAATTAGCAGCCCTGCTGGGAAGTGCTGGACCTGGCTCATTGAAAGTAGAGTAGCAGCCCTGCTGAGAAGTGCTGGACCTGTCTCATTGAAAGTAGGGTAGCAGCCCTGCTGAGAAGTGCTGGCACTGTCTCATTGAAAGTAGAGTAGCAGCCCTGCTGAGAAGTGTTGGCACTGTCTCATTGAAAGTAGAGTAGCAGCCCTGCTGTGAAGTGCTGGACCTGTAGAGTAGCAGCCCTGCTGGGAAGTGCTGGACCTGGCTCATTGAAAGTAGAGTAGCAGCCCTGCTGATAAGTGCTGGCACTGTCTCACTGAAAGTAGAGTAGCAGCCCTGCTGAGGAGTGCTGGACCTGTAGAGTCAAAAAGGGGGGTGGTGATGGACAGAGTATCTGAATTAAGCAGAACACTCCTACCCAGTCCAAAGATCAGGGCTTAATCCATCACCGTTTTTTATCTCACTGCACCATCCCAGTTCAGAACCTGGCTACTTGCAAATTAGTCTGACCCTGGCCCAGTGCATCATGGGAACAGGGCAGACCAAACTACCAAGCCAATTCTTTACTGGAAAGGAAACAAGCTTCCGGGGACCGGTTTCTGGCATTACAGCCGTCTTCGGCCCGGCTTGCTTGAATCCTGATGGTGCAGTGAGCAAGGGACTCACATCTGAGCATACCCTTCCACACTTGTGGTGGCCAAAACGATTCAAAAAGGGGGTTCTGAACTGGGATGGTGCAGTGAGCTAAAAAACGGTGATGGATCAAGCCCTGATCTGTTGACTGGGTAGGAGTGTTCTGATTAACTCAGATACTCTGTCCATCACCACCCCTTTTTGAAATTATTTTGGCCACCATGAGTGTGGAAGGGTATGCTCAGACATGAGTCCCTTGCTCACTGCACCATCAGGATTCAAGCAAGCCGGGCCGAAGACGGCTGTAATGCCAGAAACCGGTCCCCGGAAGCTTTTTTCCTTTCCAGTGAAGAATTGGCTTGGTAGTTTGGTCTGCCCTGTTCCCATGATGCACTGGGCCAGGGACAGACTAATTTGCATATACCCAGGTTCTGAACTGGGATGGTGCAGTGAGCTAAAAAACGGTGATGGATCAAGCCCTGATCTGTTGACTGGGTAGGAGTGTTCTGATTAACTCAGATACTCTGTCCATCACCACCCCTTTTTGAAATTATTTTGGCCACCATGAGTGTGAAAGGGTATGCTCAGACATGAGTCCCATGCTCACTGCACCATCAGGATTCAAGCAAGCCGGGCCGAAGACGGCTGTAATGCCAGAAACCGGTCCCCGGAAGCTTGTTTCCTTTCCAGTGAAGAATTGGCTTGGTAGTTTGGTCTGCCCTGTTCCCATGATGCACTGGGCCAGGGACAGACTAATTTGCATATAGCCAGGTTCTGAACTGGGATGGTGCAGTGAGCTAAAAACGGTGATGGATCAAGCCCTGATCTTTTGACTGGGTAGGAGTGTTCTGATTAACTCAGATACTCTGTCCATCACCACCCCTTTTTGAAATTATTTGGACCTGTAGAGTAGCAGCCCTGCTGAGAAGTGCTGGACCTGTCTCATTGAAAGTAGAGTAGCAGCCCTGCTGAGAAGTACTGGGCCTGTAGAGAAGCAACCATGCTGAGAAGTGCTGGACCTGGCTCTTTGAAAGTAGAGCAGCAGCCCTTCTGAGAAGTGCTGGCACTGTCTCATTGAAAGTAGGGTAGCAGCCCTGCTGAGAAGTGCTGGCACTGTCTCATTGAAAGTAGAGTAGCAGCCCTGCTGAGAAGTGTTGGCACTGTCTCATTGAAAGTAGAGTAGCAGCCCTGCTGTGAAGTGCTGGACCTGTAGAGTAGCAGCCCTGCTGGGAAGTGCTGGACCTGGCTCATTGAAAGTAGAGTAGCAGCCCTGCTGATAAGTGCTGGCACTGTCTCACTGAAAGTAGAGTAGCAGCCCTGCTGAGGAGTGCTGGACCTGTAGAGTCAAAAAGGGGGGTGGTGATGGACAGAGTATCTGAATTAAGCAGAACACTCCTACCCAGTCCAAAGATCAGGGCTTAATCCATCACCGTTTTTTATCTCACTGCACCATCCCAGTTCAGAACCTGGCTACTTGCAAATTAGTCTGACCCTGGCCCAGTGCATCATGGGAACAGGGCAGACCAAACTACCAAGCCAATTCTTTACTGGAAAGGAAACAAGCTTCCGGGGACCGGTTTCTGGCATTACAGCCGTCTTCGGCCCGGCTTGCTTGAATCCTGATGGTGCAGTGAGCAAGGGACTCACATCTGAGCATACCCTTCCACACTTGTGGTGGCCAAAACGATTCAAAAAGGGGGTTCTGAACTGGGATGGTGCAGTGAGCTAAAAAACGGTGATGGATCAAGCGCTGATCTGTTGACTGGGTAGGAGTGTTCTGATTAACTCAGATACTCTGTCCATCACCACCCCTTTTTGAAATTATTTTGGCCACCATGAGTGTGGAAGGGTATGCTCAGACATGAGTCCCTTGCTCACTGCACCATCAGGATTCAAGCAAGCCGGGCCGAAGACGGCTGTAATGCCAGAAACCGGTCCCCGGAAGCTTTTTTCCTTTCCAGTGAAGAATTGGCTTGGTAGTTTGGTCTGCCCTGTTCCCATGATGCACTGGGCCAGGGACAGACTAATTTGCATATACCCAGGTTCTGAACTGGGATGGTGCAGTGAGCTAAAAAACGGTGATGGATCAAGCCCTGATCTGTTGACTGGGTAGGAGTGTTCTGATTAACTCAGATACTCTGTCCATCACCACCCCTTTTTGAAATTATTTTGGCCACCATGAGTGTGAAAGGGTATGCTCAGACATGAGTCCCATGCTCACTGCACCATCAGGATTCAAGCAAGCCGGGCCGAAGACGGCTGTAATGCCAGAAACCGGTCCCCGGAAGCTTGTTTCCTTTCCAGTGAAGAATTGGCTTGGTAGTTTGGTCTGCCCTGTTCCCATGATGCACTGGGCCAGGGACAGACTAATTTGCATATAGCCAGGTTCTGAACTGGGATGGTGCAGTGAGCTAAAAACGGTGATGGATCAAGCCCTGATCTTTTGACTGGGTAGGAGTGTTCTGATTAACTCAGATACTCTGTCCATCACCACCCCTTTTTGAAATTATTTGGACCTGTAGAGTAGCAGCCCTGCTGAGAAGTGCTGGACCTGTCTCATTGAAAGTAGAGTAGCAGCCCTGCTGAGAAGTACTGGGCCTGTAGAGAAGCAACCATGCTGAGAAGTGCTGGACCTGGCTCTTTGAAAGTAGAGCAGCAGCCCTTCTGAGAAGTGCTGGCACTGTCTCGTTGAAAGAAGAGTAGAAGCCCTGCTAAGAAGTGCTGGACCTGTAGAGTAGCAGCCCTGCTGAGAAGTGCTGGACCTGTCTCATTGTAAGGAGAGTATCAGCCCTGCTGAGAAGTGCTGGGCCTGTCTCGTTGAAAGGAGAGTAGTACACCTGCTGAGAAGTGCTGGACCTGTAGAGTAGCAGCCCTGCTGAGAAATGCTGGACCTGTAGAGTAGCAGCCCTGCTGAAAAGTGCTGGACCTGTCTCATTGAAAGGAGAGTAGTAGCCCTGTTGAGAAGTGCTGGACATGGCTCATTGAAAGGAGAGTAGCAGCCCTGCTGAGAAGTGCTGGGCCTGTCTCGTTGAAAGGAGAGTAGTACACCTGCTGAGAAGTGCTGGACCTGTAGAGTAGCAGCCCTGCTGAGAAATGCTGGACCTGTAGAGTAGCAGCCCTGCTGAGAAGTGCTGGACCTGTCTCATTGAAAGGAGAGGAGAGTAGTAGCCCTGTTGAGAAGTGCTGGACATGGCTCATTGAAAGGAGAGTAGCAGCCCTGCTGAGAAGTGCTGGACCTGTAGAGTAGCAGCCCTGCTGAGAAGTGCTGGACCTGTCTCATTGTAAGGAGAGTATCAGCCCTGCTGAGAAGTGCTGGGCCTGTCTCGTTGAAAGGAGAGTAGTACACCTGCTGAGAAGTGCTGGACCTGTAGAGTAGCAGCCCTGCTGAGAAATGCTGGACCTGTAGAGTAGCAGCCTGCTGAGAAGTGCTGGACCTGTCTCATTGAAAGGAGAGTAGTAGCCCTGTTGAGAAGTGCTGGACATGGCTCATTGAAAGGAGAGTAGCAGCCCTGCTGAGAAGTGCTGGGCCTGTCTCGTTGAAAGGAGAGTAGAACACCTGCTGAGAAGTGCTGGACCTGTAGTGTAGCAGCCCAGCTGGAAAGTGCTGGACCTGTAAAGTACCAGCCCTACTGGGAAGTGCTGGACCTGGCTCATTGAAAGTAGAGTAGCAGCCCTGCTGAGAAGTGCTGGCACTGTCTCATTGAAAGTAGAGTAGCAGCCCTGCTGGAAAGTGCTGGACCTGTAGAGCAGCAACCCTGCTGAGAAGTGCTGGACCTGGCTCTTTGAAAGTAGAGTAGCAGCCCTGCTGAGAAGTGCTGGACCTGCATCATTGAAAGGAGAGTAGCAGCAGCCCTGCTGAAAAGTGCTGGACCTGTCTCATTGAAAGTAGAGTAGCAGCCCTGCTGAGAAGTGCTGGCACTGTCTCATTGAAAGTAGAGTAGCAGTCCTGCTGGAAAGTGCTGGACCTGTAGAGCAGCAACCCTGCTGAGAAGTGCTGGACCTGGCTCTTTGAAAGTAGAGCAGCAGCCCTGCTGAGAAGTGCTGGACCTGCATCATTGAAAGGAGAGTAGCAGCAGCCCTGCTGAAAAGTGCTGGACCTGTCTCATTGAAAGTAGAGTAGCAGCCCTGCTGAGAAGTGCTGGCACTGTCTCTTTCAAAGTAGACTAGTAGACCTGCTGAGAAGTGCTGGGACTGTCTCTTTGAAAGTAGAGTAGCAGCCCTGCTGAGAAGTGCTGGCACTGTCTCTTTGAAAGTAGAGTAGCAGCCCTGCTGAGAAGTGCTGGCACTGTCTCTTTGAAAGTAGAGTAGTAGCCCTGCTGAGAAGTGCTGGTAATGTCTCATTAAAAATAAATTAGCCTTGCTGAGAAGTCTCATTAAAAATGTAGTAGTCTTGATAAGAAGTGCTAGCACTGTCCGTCCATTTGGAATTGCAGTGCCTGTATTTTCAGTATTATTGTGTTTGCTCCTCCTTCCATGCACGGTTACAATATGCCCATGGCAACAATTTGCCCTCTTTGACTTATGTGTCCTTCCTTTATCATCCACAATAAGGAAAAGTATTTTGAATACTCCGTTCAACAAAGGGTGTGTAACATGGTTGAAGTCAGAAGTCTTATTCCAATGTGGGATAATAGATAGTGTAGCTCTCTCACAGTTGTGTGACGTCAAAACGGCTCCAATGCCAGGATTTTATGATTTTGGAGCCTTTGACGAGACAGTACCTTTGTCGTTTTTCTAAAAGCTTTGTTTCTGCTACAGACGCAGGCAACTTACACCCTATTATGACTTTATTACTGGTGTGTGGTCCAGCCTTGGACTATTATCTTTCCCATTTAAAAGTAGGTGAGCACAATGTCGTCACTACTGACCTCTTCAGAGAATGTAGGCAGATATAATGTTGAAATGTTCCAAACTGCTTCTGGCCAAAGTGCACAGTAAGTATCTCCCCACCCGTCCAGAGGGAGTAATTAAATTAGCAGGCGGGTACATTTATTTCCATCTGATGAGGGGTGTGACTGGGTGAGCTGGGTTTTAGTATCTGTAAACTATTCACTGATGGAAATTTAGAACATAGGCCCAGTGCGACAGAGCAGTCATTACTTTTACAAAAAATGTCAACGTGTCCCTGTTGGATCTGTTGAGGCTTCAATTGTTTCTCGTGAATAATTAATAATTTCCACTATCAGGTGACTATCATTAACTATTACCTCCACACCCCTCATCCTCGTCCCTGTCCTTTCTTGCGCGTTCAGTTTCAGCTCCAGTGAGTCTGCTCCACTGTGTTTAAATATTTTTTTTAACTGCTTGGTTATCCACTCAGCCCTTGAATTGTATATCCAATGTTAAAGAAGAGAGTCAACGTTAAACTATAGAGTCAAACCCTCTGCCGTGAACCTGCAGGGTCATGTTTTGCACTTTCTATTGATGCACCCTCCCCCACCCCGGGAACTAAGGGCAGATTTGGGGGCGTGTCCTTCTGACGCCCAGCTTTGGTTATAGGTGTGCTTCCGGGTGACAAACAAAGGGCAAAGAGAAGTGAGGTCAGGGACTTTGCTGTCAGTCCTTTAACAGCGCGGGTGCGAGAGGCAGACACTTGCCGTTATTCTCATAGTGCAGGATTGTGTGATCTTGATGGTGGGACTGCTGAAGATTTCCAGGGAGTGCTGAGTCTGCCCAAGAGCAGTCATTGATTCAGGGCTGGCCAGGAGTTGGTCCATCAGATCATCACGTGTTGTTGAGGCTACTTTTCTCCGAGTCTGAATGGAAACGTTATCTTTGTTGAAAGTGTTCGTTTTTCTACTGAAGAAAGAAGAAAAAAACAAGAGGAAAAAAATGCTCTATATCTGAAAGTTAATGAAAATATGCAGTACTGTAGAAAATTGATATTTGTTTTGTTTGCTTTACGTACATATTAGTAATTGTGTAGTTTTGTATACTGCAGATAGAGCCATTGAGAGAGTCTCTCTAGAGCACAGGACACGTTAATGGACGATCCAACCCAGTTTGCCAAATTTAGCTTAGAGAAACTCCAGTCACTTCCTTATTTGTAATGTAAATCCTTGTTATGCCTGTTTCATTCACACCTTCATTAAATACATGCTCACACATTCACATGCTGCAACATTGCCATTCTATAGCCTCGTTCGTTCGTCACAGGATTGTTAACCACACGCACTCGCTGCACGTGTGTGCAATCATCGCCGCATATGATCCCAGCTGAGCCTGCCTTTTGGGGGTGGGGAGGGTAAAAGCCTCCCTCAGTGCCCTCCTCTTGTACCCCAAGCCGGTATGAGATGACCGCAGTAGGTTGGCTAGGGAGTGAGTAGACACAGGAGCACTTTTTCCCAATAAATCCTTGATCCCATTGTGGTCACCAGCAGCATCTAATTAATGTATGTTGTTCAACTAGATATGTTTGATTGTTTTTGTTCTTTTGATGACACAGTTGTGTGCTCCTTTATACCAATCTCACCTGGGGCCACGTAGTGTGACTACAGGGCCTACCTCTCTCCATTCCCCGTGGGCCCTGACCCCCCCCAACCAGGTAAGTCTATTTGATCGTCATCGTTTATGTTATGTTTCGCTACCATTGTATGCAGCCCACTGTTAGTCTGATCTACGCTGGATTGCAAAGCACATCACTGGAAAACTTGATCTGATATGTATGCATATATTCTATAGTGGTCTACAAGACTGTCATACTAATCTATCATGATACGTTGCATGTGTTATCATGGAACGTGACGTCTGTATGAAATCTGCACTGATTTTACTGCTGGAACTGTTTATATGTAAAAAAAAATGAGTAAAAAATCATACAAGGCTGGATCTGTGTGTAACACACAAACTACCTAGCGCTAAATAAACATTTGTTCTTTTTCATTATCTGCAGGTACCTTTGGTAGGGCATGTATTACTGCCTTTTGCATGGCTATAATAGTTTTACAGTGAATGCCCTTTATATACAAAAACATGTCAACGAAGGGAGGATTAGAAAAGCAAACACGCCCTGATGAATGCCTCGGACTGTGTTCGACCAGTAGAGTAGGCAGAAACATGTTGGGACCATAAAGGTCGTAGGACCATCACATCCCACTTGCCCCATTGCATAGCCTATTTTAATAATTTCCCACCCAACCCTCTAATAAAGGGATACCTTGGAAGTGGATGAGGAATTTTTAATTGTAGCTTCCCCGACTAGTAATATACAAAGAGCTCCCTGGAACAGTGTCAAGCCCACCCTGACCTTTTAGAGGCAAACCTGATGATGAAGCATGCCACTGGGTGGGTGAGGAATGTAAATCAAAAAGGATTCTTTTTCCTTTTTCCCACTTTTCATAGAAGTGGTGTATAGTTGTGTCGCACACACTCCACCATATATGTCCTCATTAGGCGGAGGGATACTCCTTGTTTTGGTGCTCTTTCTCAATAGACTGAAATGTGTCTGTGAGTTATCAATTCAATTTCATAAATTGCAGCATCCACTCTTTGAAACTGTGCTTTAGTTTTCTTGTATGTTGCTGGTCCAGGGATCAATAACATGAAAATGCAAATGCTATGACTGTTTTTTAGCATCTAGATTTTGCACTAGATACATGTGTTTTCAAGTGCTCCCATTATAGACACTGCCTTGAGTCAGCTCGCTCTGGCTATTGTCAAAGACTTTTTGTGACATTATAACACAGTTCATGCTTCTGATTGCATGGATTTCTTGTCCACTTCATTTCCATGCTTCTGATTTGATGGTTTCCCTCCCTAATCTTGTGCTTGCTCCACCCAAAGAGCATTTAGACCTCACCATATTTTGATTGGATGACATTAATTCTCTTACTGCTGACATCACATCTTGTATTGCATAGCTTATAAGGAACAATTTGCAAATTCTCCATGTTCTCCATCTTCCATCCCCTACCTTCCCGCCTCCCCCCTCCTTTTAAACCATATCCCTTTCCCTGCCTGTTTTCCCCCTATGTGTCCCCACACTCTGACTGCTGCCTGCTCTGTATCAGCGTACAGCCCTCCTAAATTGTATTTTAACCATTTCAAGATGACTACCCATGCATGCGCACGCACACACATGCACTGTGGTCATCTTAAAAAAAAAAGAAAATTCATTTAAAGATGGACATAGCAAATGCACGCACATTTGTGCATCCATCTTTGAGTATTTTGTCTTAAACTATAAGAAAAACCCTTCAAAGAAAATACATTTAATTCAAAGATGGCCTGCACATATGTACATGTATGTAAGGTGGCCACCTTTGAATACATTTTCTTAATGTGTAGGAAAAAACAGACAGATTGCCACTGCACCTGCTCATGACTGTGCGACTGCCATCTTTGAATGTTTTTCTTCAAAGAAAAGTACATCTATTCAAAGATGGTCACTGTGCCTGAGTGCATAAGTATGGTGGCCAACTGATTTAAAAAAACATATGTTGGCAAAGCCAATATTTTCAAGGGCAAGAGTTATTGGGTTTGTAAATACTTCTTGAATATAAGAAATTGGGTTCTTGAGATCATGCTTGTACTGCACTTTTTCCTCTATATCTTTGTACATTGTTATCAATGTGAGTCCATACTGGCCCTTTCTGCATGTGACATCAAAGGAGACAGTTGCCAACCAGTGCCAAGCAACCTTTATTTTTTCCTTCCAATTTCCTGTTTTTAAAGCAACATCAGCAAGCTGAGCCTCTTCTCCAAGGAAACACCAGAATTAGTGCAGCTTTTACTACTGATGAGCGAATACTCCAGATTTCCAATTACCAAACATCTGACATCCACTGGTGAGAAAATGGTGAGCCGAAAGTTAGATGAAATATTTGTGAAAGCTGGCATTCCAGAAATACTAGAAAGACTGACAATGGACCTCCATTCAGTGGACAAGACTTTGCTGGATTTGTGGCTCCATTAGACTTCAAATTCTGGAAAATTACACCTCGATGGCCACCAGCCAATGGGATGGTTGAACCATTTGGGAGAACTCAAGTGACACAGACGTTGGAACAAGACTAAACACCACTATAACAAACACTCAATACAGTTCTCTGGGTCTACTGCAACTCACCATATAGATAATACCGGCCACTCTCATGTATGAGCAGGTACTGAAGACTAGAATACCAAGGGGTCGTGGCCACGCACCAGCAAAGATGGCCACCAAGTAGTAAGGCTCCCGTACCTCGGAAATATAATCCCTATATCCAAAGAATATCCGTCCTACTGAACCTAATCCACTGTAGTGGATGTTCTGAAGGACAGGAGCACCAGTCGGGCTGAGGAAAGTCCTGTAAAATCCCCCAAATAGTGATCAAGGAGGGCGAGGCCTGTGGTGGCAATCCCCTGCCCACAATACAACAGGGGGCTGACCATTGACATATACTACACAGCAGTGGGAGATTGGGCTAAGAGGCAGGAGAACAGCAATCTGGACACGGAACCCTCACACAACAGAGCTCCAGGTGCCAGAACTCATCTGGAGGTACTGACGGTGAGCGAGAGGAATAGAGCAAGCGGGAAAATATGGCGGCCCCCACCGAGCGAGAGGCGCAGATAGGTTCAAACCCAGGCTAGGCCTGAGCAGCGTCCTGAAGGTGGGACCCTGACACACTACAGCAGTGGTTCCCAAACTGTGCACTGAGCCGCCAAACTAGCCAGGGGAGACGCACACCAAGCACTTTAATGCATTTAATGTTGAAGGGTCTGTTGGCTTCAGTTAAACTAATTAGACTTAAACGCATGCTGTTGATGATTTGTAAGTGATATGCCTAAAGCTGTGAACGTAGTGCTTAATTGATGGCATGTCGAGGGAGATTATCTCCACATTTCACTGGATACCCACGTTACAACACTCCCAAAATAAGTGGAAGATGCCTGATTTATTTTGTTAGACTCGTTAATAGTTTTGTTTTTTTCCAAATCCATTTGACACCAATGTAAGTTATCAGGAAAGTACAGTTGTCCTGACTATTAAACACATTAAGTATTATTAAGTATTGACACTTGTACTTGAACCATAGGTACTTCCAGTACATATTTCTTTCAGTACACACACAATTACAGACAGGCCTGCTCTCTCCTTGAACACAGGGAAGTAAATCACCATATACAGCACAATGCCAACATTTGAAAGCAAGAAAGAGGGACGTTAAAAAAAAAAAAACAGACAAATGTATTTGGCTTGCATTTGTTTGGAGGCAATTTTAGGGAGGAGACATAAAAAATAAAGCTGTATGTGGTTTAAAAAATCGTGAGTCACCCTGCTGAGACAGGTGTGTTGGCACATTAGACATGGGTAGAAATGAAAGTGCATGCAAATATTCTTCAAGCGGAGAAACTTGTTGGCAATGGGGCCTACATGCATAGGGGTGCTATCTAGCACTGTAAGTGGGATACAAAGTTTGGAGGGTACTCTAAAAAAAGGCATGGGCAAAGAAGTGTAACTAGGAATATTTTATTAAAGGCGCCACCGTAGTAATACGAAACACCCTGCGTATATGATTATAATACCTTCATCAGCTTCATCCCAAATATTTTCGGGGAGAAAAATGCAAGTACTCCTTAGGTCGGCTTACACCCCCTCCCTCCCAAAAAGGTGAAAGTGGGGAGCCACCGGCAATGGCCAATGGGTCAAGGGAGCCGCGGTTCGAAAAAGTTTGGGAACCACTGCACTACAGATTAGGCCAGCGAGACTTCTCAAGGTGCAGCAGCAGTGAGTGAGGGAGCCCAAGAGAGCAGGAAAGCATCAGTGGTGCACAGAGAGGTGGAGGCGCAAACGAGGATAGCAGAAGGCGTAGTCCAAGGCTGCTGTCCAGTTTTCCGTCGGCTATAGGCCTCGCAGATGTATGGAGAGCCGATAATCCACTAGAGATTAAATTCACGTTCTGTTCGGGGGCGCACAAGAACTCCTCACATATAGACTACTTCTTGATATAACATATCCACCTAAGCCACTTTCAAGAGGTTAAACAGTTGGCTAAGGGAATTGACAAATATTTATCCCTATGGGTCGAGATTAAAAACTGAGACGTAGAGAAGAGAGAGGGCTTGCACATGGAACCTAAAAAATAGAGTTATCATGAATAAATTGAAGCAAACCTCAGAAGACTACTTTACCGAGCATATAGGATCGGTAGGCTTGCAGATTACACTGTGGGAAACCTACACAACAGTACTTAGAGAACAAGACATCTCCCAGAATGCAGAAGAAAAGAAAAAAACAATGGAGCAAATGAGTACATTAGAAAGTGAAATCTAGCATTAGAATTGTCAGTCCGGTTACTGGAAGACGAGGAGCAAAGACATCTCCTCCACATGAAGTAGCAGGAATACTAAACAGTAGCTGATAATGGGGCAAGAGACAGTTATATAGCTGCACAGAGCAATCTCTAACAAATTAGCAACAAGTAAGGGTAGGCTGCATGCTTGGCTGGGGCAGAGAGACCATAGCCGTACCTGGGCGTAGGAGATCCAGATGCTGAATTGCCGCAGGTTCAATGGAAACAATGAACAAGCAGACGTTTTTGCACAATATTAGCAGGCAGTATACTTGTCCACAAATCAAAATACAAGTGAGGACACAGGTTATATCCTTAAAGATATTAAGGTTCCTAGACTTTTACCCGAGGACATGTCAATGTTAGACGTTAACATCGAAACCGACAATAAAAGCAATACAGTAAATAAAGTCAGGCAAGTTGGCAGACCTCAATGGCATGCCAATAGAATTGTACAAGACCTTGGCCTGCAGGCTAGCTGAACCTATGCTTAAGACGTTTATAGAGGTGCGAGAAAAGGAGAATGTACCATACTACCTGAGGCTGGACACGATCATCTTCATACCCAAGGAGGGCTAACCACCTGATGAGTGTACCTTATAAAAGCCCATCTCGCTACTAACGTAGAACTAAAGGTCCTGGCAAAGGGGCTGGTGATGAGGCTAAACCAGGTAATTGATACCTTAATTCACAGATCTGGATTTATGCCCAGTAGCAGAACACACTTCACTCTACGGACCTTGTGATGTCTCAGGATACCAAAATGGCATTTGCCACACTAGAATGGTTTATTTATTCGAGTTCAAGGAAAGAATGGAGTTTGGACCAGAGTTCAGAATGTTGGTAGAAGTACTCTACATCACACCAGTGGCGCAGGTGTGAGTGAACAGTACCCTGTTGACCCCATTTCAGTTGGGGATAGGGAGCAGGCAGAGGTGCCCACTGTTGCTCTTGCTGTTCACACTGGCATTGGAGCGCCTGGTGTCATGGGTGAGGGGAGACCCCTAGGTCTCCGCTGTGGAAGATTGTGGGAGGAAATAATTTACACAGGTCCTTCTACAGTCGAGTGATACAAAAATTAGATAGGAAATACATATGACGCTTAATGACTGAGAGGATGTACGCGAATAGGGTCCTTTGATCATGCCTGGAAATATGGCAAGATTGGGAACGAGTAAAGGCTTGCCTGGCGCAAGTCACTGGGCAGAAAATGGATAGCTTGTCCAAAGTAATAATACTAAACATATTGGGGGAAGATGGAATTCCCAACTACACAAAAATATGGATAGACATGGGTCTAATATTTGCCAGATGCAGTTTAGCCAAAAACTGGGGTGCTGGACCAGCCGTAGTCCGTGCAGGTAACAGCGGGGGGCGGTGGGGCCGGGTAAGGGGGGATTTTTGTCAATGGAATATTAATTATTTCTTTAATTTTCCCTCTGCATCATCCTTCGAAATCCCCCCTTACCCAGCCCCACCGTCCCACTGCAGTCACTTGCACGGACCGCGGCTGGGAGACTCAAGAACTGAAAAACAAACTGGAAAGGGGGAATGGACCAAAACACAGATGCTGCCCCAAGAAGTGGGAGAAAATATAGGGAGCTTGGCAAGCGTACACGGGGTCTATAAGCAACAATATATGAGGGTCGACAAAGGCAGGAGCGGGTGAGTAAGGGGTCTTATGACAGCCTCCAGAGGAGCTGGAGTCTTCATGTAAAAGCTACAATGTACCTGGTTGATATACACACTTATAAACGCTGTGATGAGAAATGTGACTTCTGTGTCTTAAACCAATAAAAATAATGTACAAAACAAAAGACTAGAATACCACGCTGGAGTCACCACCTAAACCAAGAGCACACACAACAAACCCATGCTACAATACAAGCCAATTACTCAAAAGCGAAGAGGAAAATTAAAGAACATGTGGGCAAACAACGAGTCAGCGAATTCAACATCTGCACAGGTGATTGTCTTCCATATTCGGGAATCGAAGGAACAACTCGGAAGGTCGGGTTTCTTTTGTATCTAAACATCATCAAACAATATTTCCAATCAGATTACTCATTGGTAATCCTCAATGACCAACATAGAGAATAAGACAAGAGCTATAGTCCAGCACCTAATCTACTATACAGTAGTCAGCAGCAAAGGCCTAAACAGTTAGGTGCACAGTCAAACATGAAGAGGGTTCGCCCTCTACTTGCCAACCCAACAACAAGTAGATGAAGACATTAACGTGAAATAAAAGAGAAGCTAGAAAAGGAGAGAGATACAGAGATCAAGGAATGGAGGACAGAAGGTATATCTGTCCGATAAAGTTAGGGAAAAGAAGGGGGCCTTCGGTGTACAAAGGGAGGCAATACCCGTTCAAATATAGTGATTTGGTCCAGAAGACTGTAAATGATCTGTTTATGTGAAACTGCTACAGTCATATCTTGCATCGAGTCAGAATGAGAGGGAGGTGCCCTCTATCTCCAGTTGCAGAGAATAGCTATTGTGGCCAACTTCAGCATCGTATCGATTCACTCCCTTGCTTGGTGATCAAGGTCCACTTCAGCCAGTGTATCGTGACGAAAGGTCAATGGAACCGAATGCTGTAAGTCAAGATTGCTGGTGGAGCTGATAGTGTTTAGGACTTGCCCTCATAATGTCTGCAGAAGAAGACATCAAGTGTACGGTGTCGCAGGCTGGGTGCTAGGTTAGCTACCTGTAGATTATATGGGAAGCAGTGCCAATCACATAGTAATTTGAAGAAACTGAACTTAAACCGAACCTTGCCCAGGCCTTTGTAATGGGTATCCAGGATCTCGGACCATTCCTTGTCACTGTATTCTTTTCCGAGCTGGCTCTGTCATTTGCCTTAATGAAGTTTCCAAAGGGGTTGCAACTGTTGATTGTCAAGAAACAGAGTAAAGTCCAGAGATGACCTCTGTGTATGAACTCCATCTCCTCTGGTAATCCTGAACTACTGATTCAGATAACAAGTAATCTTATGGTAGTTTGGCGCTTTGCAGACAGTGCTTTGGTAGGGTATAGTACCACTGATGATGTGCCTCCAGATGGAATTCATTACATAGATCTAGAAGCTATTTGAAGCCAGCTTCATTCCATAGTCGATCAACTGTCCACCCAGTCCTTCCACAGTATTATTTGGCCATCAATATGAATGGCTTTATTGTGCCAGATAGGGGTTGTATCATGAAGGTATGCCAGGGTCTTCAAGATCTGGTGCATCGCCTTCCATGTATGTATTGCTTCACTGAGAATAGGGTTCTCAATCAATCAATCAATGAAACATTTATAGTGTACAGCAACTCACCCATGCGGGTCTTGAGGCACTGTTGATGTTGGCTGCTGCATAATGGATTTTCATTCAAATGTCTAAGTCCTGACTTCTTTATTGAATTGCCGGAGGGACGGGGGGTCGGAGGTCCTGAGGTGCAGGGGAAGGGAGTTCCATGTCCATGCACCTTTCCTTTTTTTTTAGAGGGTGTTGTAAGGAGCATCACATACAAATCTTTGAGGAGAGAACATTTTATTATTACCCTTACAGGGCACTCTAGATCTTTGGAGTAAAAGTAGGCCAGGTGTGCCAAATGGTGTGCTTTGTAATGAAGCATTTTGTCTGGTAAGCGGAGTACTCCAGCTTCAGTGGCTACTTGCAACTTGCCAATAGAGACCCTCACCTCTGACCATCTCACACATAGTTTTTTAATGAGTTTAGAAAGCTTACGAAGCTATTGTATCGGGGTGCCAACAAGAAAAGGAGGGGTGACAGACGACAGCCTTGCTGAGTACTCTGTGCAATCGAGAATGGTTCTGAATGAATACCTTTACAGGTGATGATTGTTGTGGGAGAGTGATAGAGAAGGTTTATTTTTAAGGAAATTATCTTAACATCCCACGTATTAGAGGCTGGAATGGAGCGATTGGCCTCTTCTTGTCTCGGCTGTTGGGCAAGAAGGCACCCCGTGTTTTCGCCTAACTCATAATCTTGGTGCTTTATTCATCCCTGTGCTTTCTCTGCTAGTGAAGTGAGCAGAGAGTTAAGATCTATTTTAGCTTGTACAAGGAAGTGAAAGTGCAAACGGTGTTGTTTCAAAGTTCCAACTAATGCTGCAACTCAGCGTGTGATCTGCAATGTAGGGTGGATTCCTTTCTGAGTTGGCCACTCATGTTGGCTTTACTCAGAGCTTATTCAAAGAGTGCCCAACCTGCATGGGTCATAGCTCGGTCCCTGGTTGATAATCTTTGAAAGTGGTGGGATGTAATACCAGCCAGAAGTTCACCCCATTTCTTTCGAAATTTATCACACTTATACTCACTCCCTCTCACTCTAACTCACATTCCCTCATATGCTCATTCTCACTCATACTCACTCCCATTTACTCTTACTCGCACACAATAATACTCATACTCACTGGTTCTCATTCTCACTCACTGATACACACTCACTTACTCTGGATTCGCTGCACCTTTGATAGCTACGCCTCTGATTCACTTCCTCTCCCAACCTCCAATCACCTGGTCTAACAAACTCATACTCACTCTCTTATTCATACACACTCACAAACCCAGATAACACTCACTTTCATTCTCATTGACACTCTTAAACACACTCACACACACTTTCATTCAACCCCTTTCACTCTTAATCCCTCACACAGTCCCAAACACATATATACATGCATATAACAATAACACTTTTTTTACTCACTTTGCTTATTTAGCTGGTAACTCAGAGGCTACATGACAGCAGCAGAGCAGAAATCTGATGATGGGCACTGGAACCACCAAACCATGATTCCCCACGGGGAGCAAGATGGAGCAGCAAGGGCAGGATTGAAAAAGGGAAAGACACACCTCAATCCCTCTCCCAGCTTCTTGAAAGGGCTCGAAGCACAACCCAATAAGATGAGACAGCGCTGGAGATCCTGCCGCTGCTCCTCTG
This sequence comes from Lissotriton helveticus, assembly GCF_964261635.1. NCBI lineage: Eukaryota > Metazoa > Chordata > Amphibia > Caudata > Salamandridae > Lissotriton > Lissotriton helveticus. Next base: position 1,353,122,211 of record NC_136068.1, read on the forward strand.
TGTGGCTTCTTGTTGGCTTCAGGAACGTACTAATGTGCTGCCTGACAGCCACATTTTAGCAGATATAAGGGGATATTCACAAGGACTCAACTCCAAATTATCCCCACCTTCATGCATCAAAAGTGGAGATAGATTTAACACCCCATTCACAAGCTGGTGCAAACTGCAGACATCACCTGTATTCCCGCGATAACTGCCCCAGAATTTATCTACACAGTGGATACCACCAACTAACCCTATTGAGATGCAGAGTAGGCGTTCCTGTGCAAAAATACACGAAAAAACCACACCACCACATTCACAATTAACTGCCAGATCCGCAATGAGATTCAAAACCATGCAATAAGCAGCGGTAGCAGCATGTATTTAACACCTGCTCATTGCTGGTGTAAGAAAAGAACTTACCAGATGCCAATACTGCTTCCTTATTTAAACTCTCTTATCTGCGTAGTCCTATTGAAAATCCAACAACATGGACTATAGACTTCTTTTTCTGTCAGAAATAAATCTTATCTTTTTTTTTTCATATCACAGTTTAATCATTGCTTTCTTCCTTTTTTATCCTATTCTAACTTCACACTCCTACTGTTTACTCATACAAAATTCTCATTCAAATATCTCCCAGTTACTCACTCATATCCTGCATTTACACGCTCTTCTCTTTCATTCATTCGCTGCACATAATCCATACACCCTGTATTTTTATGAAACTTTTTAGTCCCTGTCTCTATAACTAGACATAGTAAACAGTATGTAAACAAAAATTTGAATATTCACAATGGTTCACACTTTGTTTTTAAAAATCTTATGGCTGACAACACAAAAAAGTCTACGCGTTTCGAACTCTTGCCCTTTCTCTTCAGGACCACGCAGCTGAAACACAAACCAAAAACAATACTTAGATTACCTCTTAGAACCCCATATTCTCTTCATGCCACTAGGTGGCTTATGTCTGGGAAATCTCACCTTATCTTATGCCTGCTTGGTTCAATTAACACCTTTCAATGGCAGACCCTGTAACTAAATTGAATAGACAAATAATTTTTAGTGATTGTCCTTTATTGTGTTCATTAATACTACTACTTTATTGTTTAAGATGGACTTACATTGGTATTTCAAACTTTGGCCTGCTTGTCTGGAAGAATGCGGAGTTTGGATGAAAAACGCCTGAAAAATCATAAATAAATATGGAAGCTAGTTAGAAGTATGTCCTTCTAGTTGACATTGGGCTTACTTCATGTGTTCTACGCGTTGATGAATTTACCAAGGAATGCTTACTTCGGCAGGAGTGGTGCTGGACGCTGAAACAAGTTGAACGATTCTTTTTCTCTATTCAGTCTGATTCAGCATGGGTTTGTCCTGCAAGTCAAACGGGCGGATTATTGAATTAGCACCCTCTGTGAAAACACTTCTCCTTAAGGATTCCTACAGTATAGGCGATTCTTACCTCCTGTTTTTGCAAGAATCCCTTGACGGTGTCTCACGAAACGATTGGAATGTCTGCAGCCCCGACGTCTGTTCATCGGCTGGCTTCATGACCGAGCGACAAAATCAGTTCTATGTTTATAAGCTTCGGTCGACTCTGTGGTACAAAAATCACGCTCCAATCATTTCGTGAGACACCGGCAAGCGATTCTAGCAAAAACAGGAGGTAAGAATCGCCTATACTGTAGGAATCCTTAAGGAGAAGTGTTTGCACAGAGGGTGCTAATTCAATAATCCGCCCGTTTGACTTGCAGGACAAACCCAGTAGGTCAGACATGTGGAACTGTGTCTTCGGTAAGATGTGAAGGAGTCCACTCCATTGGACATGCCTCATCGAAGGCAGCATCCCCTAACAGCACTGGTGCCACTAACTCTGTGCGCAATGAGTCATGGGCACTATCTGGTAGGACCTTGGTGGCGTCTGAGTCCATGGCCTGGTGGTTTCCTGCATCTTCATCAGGGTGGACCGGACTTGGTTTCCGACATGTGTCTGTTCCATTCATCTCCACCATAGTGACTGTTTCAGCATGGTCCTGCACTCAGCATCTTGCCCTGGGGGTACACCTTCCACTGTCCACTGGGACACTCCTCAACACGCTCCTTTTACATCTACGGAAACCTGCTCTGCACTCGTGACCCTGACCCAGTGACCTGCAAGTAAGTGTCCCATGGCGGTAGGCCCGTGCAGGCCACTGCGCATCTGGGGCCACTAACTCTGTGCAGCAGAAGTAATGGTGCCTTTAATTTTGAATGGTTGTGTCCTGTGCAATATACACTGTTGTCGATTTCTGCATGCACCAGGCAGCCCTTGCAGGCTGGTGTGCACACACCCTCACACATCCAACACAGGTGTCACTCAGTATGTCTACCTGCTAATAAATGTGGCCGTGCGCACATGCCCATAGCCATTCACACCATCTGAGCAAGTGTGTCCGTGTGGTCAATGTGTCAGCATGATGGGCACGGGCCCTGCAACATCACAGTGTGCTGTCTTCAGCGGACATTACCATGTCACCTCAGCATTGGCAGTGACCCTGGACATGTAGCTTCGCACGTATCCCCCTGCATGCACAAGCGCTGTGTGCTGGTCCGGTGTACTTCATGTCAGTGCTTGGGTGTGCAGAATCGGCAGGGGTAGCAGGGCATGGCTCGGACCTGCCCTTGGGCAGGAAGTGCGGTAAGTGTGTCTCTGTGTTGGGGTGTAGTCGCCACCAGGGCCACAGCAGTCGATGTTGCAATGTAGCAAGCAACAGGAGGGCGGGCCCACACGTACGGGGACATATAGGAGCGCAAAACCGCTCTGGGTCTTCGCACATGCATGGCAAGTATTATGTGTATCAGCCCTGTGGAAGCATGAGTCATTTGCAGGGTGATCCCAGCCAGCCATGGACTGTACACCTGTGTCCCCCCTGTCCGGTCCATTGTCCTACATTCACATGGCCGCACACCTTCAAAGGTCAGGGTCACGGTGTTCCTAGGGTCACAGACATCCCACCACAGCCACGCCAGGCCCTGTGCATCTCCTGTGTGCATGCAGATGGTGAAGTTACTGTAGGGATGAAAGGTCCTTTGTGTGAACTATCAGTCAGCAGCACATCTGCAGCTCAGAGCAGGAACTGGCATGTGGCCAGCACCCCTTGACAGATACAATGGCATGTTGTCACAATTCGCTCCTTGTGCTCTCGTGCCCACCACCAGGGGGCCGAATTGTGGGGTGTTCCAGTGTTCTAATATTTCTCCAGACACTCACCTGTATGCATATCCTGACTTCCAGGCATTTGGACACTTATTGGGAGTTGACATCCATTCCCAATCCATGCCGGGTTTTGTGAAAGCCAGCCTGCTTATACATGAAGCCAGCCTATTCATGCCTGAAACTCCATTACCCAGAATTCCCTGCTCACTGCTTTGTCTCCACCCCTGCAGGCCAAGGATGGGTGGAGGAATTCAGTTCACCTGTGGCTGGCTGCTGCTAGCCTGCTCACACCAGCTGCATGTAATTACTGTGAGCTCTTTTAAGCCCCAGCTCCCTTCAGGCAAAGGTTGGGCATTGTAGCTGTTTACCGGTGAGACCGATCCTTGTTTCCAGTGCTCCTGAGCTTTTGCTATTCTTGTTTCCTGAGCTTTAATTATGCCTTGTTCCTGACCTGCTGCTGTTTTCCCTGTTCCTGAATTAGCACTGCCTGCAGTGCTACCCTGACCTCAGAGCCTTAGTATTCCTTGTTCCTGAACTGCAGCAGTTTCCCCTTCTCCTAAATTAGCTCTGCTTGCAGTGCTACCCTGTTTCCTCAGCTATAGCTATTCCTTGTACCTGAATTAGCACTGCATGCAGTGCCCTTGTTTCCTGAGTTCCTGAGCTATAGCTATTCTTTGTTCCTGTTCCGGGGCTTCAGCTATTTCCTGTTCCTGATTTGCATTGCTTGCAGTGCTCTCTTGACTCCTTGACTCCTGAGCTGTAGCGATGTCCTGTTTCTTGAACTAGCACTGCCTGTAGTGCTACCTTGTCTCCTGAGCTAAAGTAATTTCCCTGTTTCCTGAACTAGCACTGCCTGCAGTGCTACCTTGACTCCTGAAACTTTGGTAATTCCCTGTTCCTGAACCAGCACTGTCTGCAGTGCTGCCTTGACTCCTGAGCCTTAGCTCACTTCTTGTTCCTGCCCCAATACTGCCTTCTATGCATCTTTGTTTTCTTGATTCCTTAACCTGCACTACTCTAGTATACCCTTGTAGCCTCCCCTTCTGTATATCCGTTTCCAGTCCCTGCCTTTCTTCCCGTTTCCTTGGTTCCAGTTCTAGTTTGCTGTCTTTCTATTCTGCTGTCTTACTTCTGTTACCTTGTATGGTTGTTACCTGCTTTCTGCCAAGTGTGGCCGGTCATTTCCTTCCCTTCCTGTTAAGCACTCCTCCTTGCTAGCTCCTTGTCTATTGTGCTTGTGTTTAGTTCTACCCCTTTGCTGTTACTGCCTTGCGCGTTCCTGTTTGATCGCCAGGATCCGTGGGCACAGCTGACTACCTAGGTGGTGTTTCTTGTTCACAGTGAGTATTGTCTTTGAGTTGCATGTATAACATCACCATAGGTATAAGCTCCACAGGCCCTGCCTTTGTATCCATATCCTAATTGTGGGTATTTGCAGTCAGTATCTGTAACAGCAATTGTGGGTAAGAAACTTACTGAGCTTCAGTCTTCCCGTGTGGAGCTCCTGAGTGCTTTACCCCACATCCCCTTTATTGTTAATGTTGTTTCATATATATGTCTTGCACATTCATCCTGGGTGTAGTTATTCTGAATGCTAAATTGCTTTGTGAGTGCCCTTCCTTTCTAAGTCTTACCCATCTTGTTCACTTGTACAGGCTTCCCCTTTGGATCCCTTTTTCTCCTCTGACTCCTGTATGATCCTGGGCAGCGCTGTACTCCTCTTCCTATGTAAGTTTTCTACCCAGTTCCCAGTCCTTGCCCAAGTCCCTGACGGTGTTCTCCACATAGTCCCGGACAATCCCTGATACATGTGCTTGCGACTCCCACACTATGCACCGCCTGAAGTGAAACCAACGTGTACCCATCCCACACGCAGTAGTCCTTGGTCGTAGTTGGCATGAGTGAAATGGCCTTCACACGTACTCCTACCCCACCCCAGACCTGCACCCATTGCACACAGACACTGCTCATTGCACCGGGCTGTGCTATTTCATCCACAGGACTGGCGCAGGGCATGCCAGTGCCGTTGCTAGCAGAGCCACTGACACCATGGCAGACCATCCCGGACACATGCTCGAATCCAGTCATGTGGACCTGTACTGTGCACATCTGCTGCATGTACTGGGGGAACTGCCGTTGGCCATCTTGCGGATCAGTTACCGGCTGAGCTTTCACCTTACGGACGTCACCTGCATTCAGCCTGTGTTGCATTGCCACTCGTGCATATTCGAGTGGTCCATGGATGTCTGCCTCTCCAACCTAACGGTAGATGACCTGGATTACGATGTTTGTGTGCGCCCCCTGTTGGCCCACGACCAGGAATGTCACAGTGATGCCCGTTTATGGCAGGCATGGATGTTGACATGCAGGCTGGACACTGGACCTGGGAGATTCAGCAAGTCCTCATGTGCAGTGAGCACATTGAGCCCCGATTGGGCTTTGGTGCACATTGAGGCCAGTGGTTGGAGTCAGCACATCTGTCCGGCTCAGCTGATGGATTACGTCGACGACATTTCAGATGTGGTGGACAACGATCGCTCATTCGAGATGTTGGCCTACGCAACAGCAGTCGCGTTCATGGACTAGTGACAAGGTACCTGCAGCCACAACTGGATGTGACCCATTGCACGTATCCCAACGCCTGGTTGCATGTTGTGAATCTGGTCACATGTACATTGTTGCTTTCTTGTTGTCGGCATGTTTCTGATTGTTTGTGCGTTTCGCATCACTCTGGTTCTGTTTTTTTTCCATTGTCCACCTCTGCTCTCAGGCTACATTCACCTTGTCCAAGAGGGCCTGCCATGTGCAATGTTTTGTTGCCAATGGGCCTTGTGGGGTTGTATGCTTGCTCGGGTTGCCTCCATTGTGCTTGGCTGTTGCTTTCTGTTTGGATTGTCTCTGTTTTTCATGCTTTTGTTGTGCTTATTCCCGCCTTCCGTGTGTGTCGCAGGCCTGGCAGTACTTATCCCTGCTTTCCTCATCTCAAATGGGCTCTTCGCACCCTTATTGGTGTTGTGGTTTGTGTTTTTATCTCCGTCGAGGTGGTTGTATCGCGGACATTGGCCGGGGTCTAGGCAGACTATCGCATGCTACCGCCTTGTTGTGCATTCCACGTGGACACAGGGTTATTTTCCCGCGATAAGCTGCGATGTGTAAAGGTGCGTTAGCTTTTTTTGGTGATGTTAAACACACGTTCTTGTGAATATACCCCATACTGTGCTGCCTGAGGCATGTACAGCATGTCTGCTAAATAAAATAGATTGTGTCTGTGTGAGGGGAATGGAGTTTAATTATGCCTCTCAGACCTGTGCAATGCAGACACCCAGTTAAAGAGTATTTTATTTTGAAACAACACTATGTAGCTGGATAATGCCTCAGCCCCCTACTCCTGCCATCAGGATATAGGAGACAAGGCAGAGAGGGCTGACCTGCACACTGGCAGTGTTAAGGAAAACACAAAACGTGTGTTTTCATGAACACTGCTAAATGAAACAAGCATCTGCAATGCAATAGGTCTCGCATTAGTGAAAGTTTGAGCTGTTGGTGTGGCAAATGGTGTTTGTTAGATTTATTTTGTGTTAAAAAGTATCCCAGCAGTAGCATAAGCAATAAAAGTAAATTCAGGTTACTTCCGCTACTGCTGCATTTTCTCTTTGAAAAAAAAAAATCTAACAAATATCATCATTTGCCACGCCAATAACTCATACTTTCACGAATACAAGACCTATTGTACTACAAATACATGGCAACTGGAGAGCAACACGAATGGCATGGGGTGGGGAGTGGTGCGTAGATAGTGTACCGCCCCTTTTTTGGATCGCAAAAAATTACTGTGCCAAGAACTTCTTAAAGGATTGTGGCAGAGAGGCATATTAACAGGATGTTGCAAATACTAAAATGTAAACCATCGGTGACACGTTTCTAAGAAGCAGTGCTGTGCAAGTTGCCTATTTTCTTCTATGCTGCCTGCCATGAGGGTCCCTGGGTTGAGCTCTTAAGAGTCTGTGCCCAGCGAGTGGAACAAACTTATTTTAATTTGAGAGACTAAGGGGTATATTCACAAGAACGTGTGCTAAATATCACCAAAAAATGCTAACTCACCTTTACACATCGCAGCCTATTGCGGGAAAATAACCCTGTGTTAACGTGGAATTCATAACAAGGCGGTAGCATGCGATAGCCTGCCTAAACTGCGGCCAATGTCCGCTATACAACCACCTCGATGGAGATAAAAACCTAAACCACAACACAAAAAACGTGCGAAGAGCCTATTCGTGATGAGGAAAGCAGGCAACCCGAGCCAGCATACAACCCTGCAAGCTGCATTGGCAACAAAACATTGCACATGGCAGGCCATCTTGGACAAGGTGAATGCAGCTTGAGAGCGGAGGTGGACAATGGACGAAAAACAAAACATGCGGAATGATTTGAAATGCACAAACAATCAAAAACAAGAAGGCAGCAATGCACACGTAAGGTGGGAGGCAAGCGCCACGTCCGATGCGGATGACATGGTGGAAATGGTGTCCACCACATCAGTCTGGAGACAGTGACAGGACTCAGGGACCGAAAACTGCCCAAAACAGACACAACAGCAACAGGGAGAGGAACCCGCAGGGACCGGCGGGAGATGGGCACAATGGCACAAGTGCACAATTAAGCACAGCACAAGTGCAGACAAACCATGCCCAAGAGTAACAAAACCAACCAAGAGCACAAGTCACACAACCCGGCAACATCACACCACTGAACAAGCACAGAACTGAAAAGCACACTGCCTGAAAGGGAGAAGGATGAGCCAAATCAGAGCTGAAGGGACATCTCACACACAATGTAGCACACACACATAGGAAGCGGAGCACCCCAACCTTGAACACAATGTGGCACAAACACCAACATCTACACAATCAAACACATGACACAAGTCCACCCTCCAGGTGCCGGTAAACGGTCATATGCATCTGGATAAGCACGAAACAGCGACATCACAATGCACAAGTACAAACCCACAGTACTGATGGGGTAGCAATGCACATATGGCAGGGAGACAGAGAGTCCGTGACACACACATTGGCATACAAATCAATCCACAACACAGTTGGAGACAATTGAAAGTGTGGAAACTTTATCAACAAGTGCATGTCAGTACGGCCAAGAGAAGTGCCATGATATGCAGACCAATGAAGCAGCATGCCTGAATGAGGAAGGTAGGAAAGCACCCATGTTCACCTCAGGGGAGTCCATCACCAACACAGGTCAGTGCCAACCTGCGTCGGTTGTCCGCGTATGGATCATGAGTCCAGGTCAATGCAGCCATGTCCACTGTCGTCTTGGGACATGTGACCAGAGTCACAACATGCAACCAGGCGTCAGGACGTGCAATGGGTCACATCCAGTTGTGGCTGCAGGTACCTTGTCACTCGCCCATAAACGCAAGTGCAGCTGCGTAGGCCAACATCTCCAATGAGTTATCGTCATCCACCACATCTGACATGTCATCGACGTAATCCATCAGCTCACCCGGATAGATGTACTGACTCCAACCACTGGCCCCAATGTGCACTAAAGCCCAATCGGGTAGTGGCTCAATGTGCTCACTGCACACGAGGATTTGTGCAATCTCCCAGGTCCAGTGTCCAGCCTGCATGCCAAACATCCATGCATGCCATAAACAGGCATCATGGTGACACTCCTGGTTGTGTGCCAACAGTCGGTGCACACACACGTCGTAATCCAGGTCAGCTACTGTTATGTTGGAGAGCCAGACATCCATGGACCACTCGAATATGCACGAGCCACAATGCAACACAGGCTGAACGCAGGTGACGTCTGCAAGGCGGAACCTCAGCCAGTAACTGATCCGCAAGACGGCCAACGGCAATGCCCCAGTACATGCAGCAGACATGCACGGAACAGGTCCACATGACTGGATCCGAGTATGTGTCCGGGATGGTCTGCCATTGCGTCAGTGGCTCTGCTAGAAGCTGCACTGGCTTGCCCTGCGACAGTCCTGTGGATTAAATGGCACAGCTCTGTGCAATGAGCAGTGTCTGTGTGCAGCGGGTACAGGCCTGGGGTGGGGTGGGAGTAAGTGTGAAGGCCATTTCACGCACGCCAACTACAACCAAGGACTACTGCATGTGGGATGTGTACACGTTGGTCTCACTTCGGGCAGTGCATAGTGTGGGAGTCGCAAGCAAATGCTATTGTATATGTCAGGGGTAACTGGCCACATGCCAGTTCCTGCTCGGCATTGCAGATGTGCTGCCGCCTGATAGTTCACACAAAGGTCCTTTCTTTCCTACAGTAACTTCACCATCTGCATTCATACAGGAGATGCACGGGGCCTGGCATGGGTGTGGTGGGATGTCTGCGACCCTGGGAACACCATGACGCTGGCCTTTGAAGGTGTGCGGCCATGTGAGTGTAGGCCAATGGACCGGACAGGGCGGACACAGGTGTACAGCCCATGGCGCGCTGCCAATGAGGCCAGTCAACTGACTCATGCATCAGCAGGGCTGATACACATAACACTTGTTATGCATGTGCGAAGACCCCAACCGGTTTTGCGCTTCTACATGTCCCCGTATGTGCGGGCCCGCCCTCCTGGTGCATGCATCATTGCAACATCGACTACTGGCCCTGGTGGCAACTACACCCCAACACAGAGACACACTTACCGCACTTCCTGCCCAAGGCCAGCTCCGAGCCACGTCCTGCTCCCCCTGCCAAATCAGCACACCCCTGTGCTGACCTGACGTACACCGCCGGACCAGCACACGCCATTTGTGCATGCAGGGAGGTGCATGCGAAACTACATGTCCAGGGTCACTGCCAATGCTGAGGTGACATGGTAACGTCCGCTGAAGACAGCACACTGTGATGTTGCAGAGCCCGTACCCATAATGCTGACACAATGACCACACGGACACACTTGCTCAGGTGGTGTGAATGGCTATGGGCATGTGCGCACAGCTACATTTATTAGCTGGCACACATGCTGAGTGACACCTGTGTTGGATGTGTGAGGGCTGTTTTCAAACCAGCCGGCAAGGGCTGCCTGGTGCAGTCAGTAATCGACAACAGTGTACATCGCAAAGGACATACCCATTCAAACATAAAGGCCCCATGACTTGTGCTGCACAGAGTTAGTGGCCCTGGATGCACAGTGGCCTGCACGGGCCTACCACCACGGGATGCTGACTTGCGGGGCACTGGGGCAGGGTCACGAGTGCAGAGCAGGTTTCCTTAGATGTGAAAGGAGCGTGTCGCGGAGTGTCTCTGTGGACAGTGGGAGGTGTACCCCCAGGGCTTGATGCAGAGGGCAGGACCACGCTGAAACAATCATTATGGTGGAGATAAATGGAACAGACACATGTCGGACACCAAGTTTGGTCCAGCCTGATGAAGATGCAGGAAACCACCAGGCCTCGGACTCAGACACCAACAAGATCCAACCAGATAGTGCCCATGACTCATTGCGCACAGAGTTAGTGGCACCAATGCTGTTAGGGGATGCCGCCTTCGATGAGGCGTGTCCAATGGTGTGGACTCCTCCACATCTTACCCAAGACACAGTTCCACATGTGTGACCTACTGGACCGCAGTGTAGGCCTGAGGCAGTGGTCAGCACGGGCCACTCACCGAGTGTCGCCGGCTTAGGTTGGATGGCCCCACCGGCCTGCGTAGTTCAGGTTCAGTGGCACCACGGGACACGGACTTGCGGTGAACAGGGTTGATGGCACCAGGTCAATCATTGATGGTGTTTGATCACCTCGTGACTCTGATCCGGACTGAGCCGCATCTTCCTCTTACTCCTCTCCATGCATTCACTGGTGTGGACTCTGCCATTCATGATTCGCAACTAAGTGCTGGATGTGGGACCTACTGGTCCACAGGGTAGGCTTGAGCCCTCATCCACGTGTTGCCAGCTGGCTGTGAACAGGCTTAGTGGCACCTCATGTGGCCTGCTGGCGTTGAACACGGTTAGTGGCACCTTGTGTGGCCGGCTGGCTTTGATCAGGGTTAGTGGCACCTCGTGTGGCCGGCTGGCGTTTAAAAGGGTTAGTGGCACCTCGTGGGGCTGGCTGACATTGAACTGGGTTAGTGGCACCTCGTGTGGCTGGCTGGCGTTGAACAGGGTTAGTGGCACCACGTGTCACAGGCCTGCCATATGGAATTATGCCTCACTGATCGAAGGGAGTCTGGCGCTGTGGCTGCTGTGTCGGGCTTGGTGTCTGCTTCCAAGGCTTGGGGTCACTGCCATTCAGGACTCAGGACACAGTTCCACAAGTGGGACCTACAGGGCCAAAGCAGAGGTCGCAGGACTGGTGCATAGAGCTTGCACTGGCACGTGGTGGGCCCTCTTTGACACACGCCGGTGTAGGCAGGTGAGTGGAACCTCGTAGGGGCGCTGGGGCCAGCATGACGGGTCTCGGGACCAGCGGCCCGGGGTGCAGCAGCAGCGGCCCGGGGTGCAGCAGGCGCTCAGGGACACAGGCCCCACCGTGCTCGGCACAGGACTCGTGGCGGGCTGAGAGGTGCCTCCCTGGCGGAGGCGTGGTCCATTCCGAAGGAGAACCAAGACCAGTGGAACAGGATTTTTGTTCACACCCCAACGCAGGCCTGGCGTATGCAGGTCCAACCCACTAGGCATGCGCATGCAGGGGCGGACGTAATGTGCGACATTTTCTCAGCTTTCCGCCCCACAGCCTGTGGGGACATGGTAGTGTCCACTGGCCACTACACTCCATGCACCAGCAGTTCCACGCTGCACCTGGCTTTGGGTAGGTTCACATTCCTTAGTCACTTGCCGCTCTTGCACATGCCTGCTGCATGCCTCTCCTCACATCCTGCTATTGCGTGTCTGTGGTCCCATGCCGTGGCTGGGTTTTGGGCATGGCATGGTCTGATTCCCAATGGAGTTGTGTTGTCGTGTCTGGTCGATTGGCATGTTGTGTGTCATGTTGAATGTAGTTGTGCTACGTGACCATTGGCAGTGTTGTGAGTTTCATGACTGGGCGGCAGGTGCCTTTCAGGTGGGTCCACTGTCTTTGTGTACGCTGCCTCTGTGGTGTTCCGGGGGGAGGGCGGGACAGGTCCTGGGGGTGGTGGCGGGCCAGGGGTGGTTGCGGTGCGTGTTGTGGCCCTCATGGGTATCCACGGTGCATGGTCATTGTCTCCATGGCATCTGTGGGTCTTCAGGTGTGGCTCTTGGCTGGGCTCCCTTTCATGCTGCAGGAAGTCGTTCTGCTTTATTTATTTATTTATTTATTTTCTTGTATAACGCAGGAATTTGACCCCCGAAGGGGTATCTCCGCGCTTGTGTTCTTACCATAAACAAAAAAGCCAGAGACCAATAAACAAACAAGAAAGATGCAGGGTTTAGATAGTCAGGAACAGGTGTGTCTTTAAGAGTTTCCTGAAAGCTCCTAGATTGGAGTTTTGTCTCATGGTAAGAGGTAAGGTGTTCCAGAGAGTGGGACCCCTATAAGAGAGTGCTCGACCACCCTGCCTTTCCATTTTTATCCCCGGGACTTGGAGCAACAGTTGGTTCCTAGAGCGCAAAGAGCTACCTGGCTCATAGAGTTTAAATTTTTCGGTCAGGTATTTTGGACCAGTACCAAACAGGCATTTATGGATTACGCAACAAATTTTGAACTTAACCCGCTGGCGAATGGGCAGCCAGTGGAGTTTGTTCAAAAGAGGGCGTGAGGGGGATCTGGCTGGGACATTAAGGACCTGTCTGGCTGCCGTATTCTGGGCTACCTGTAATCTGCCAAGTTGTTCCTCATTGGCAGAAAGAAGAAGCCCGTTGCAGTAATCTAGCCTGCAGATCACAAGAGTTTGAACCAGTGTTTTCCTGTAACTATCGGCTAGGTACGGAAATATACGCCTCAGGAGCCCAATGACCCTAAAACAGGATCCCGTTACCTGAGTTACGTGATCTTTCAGAAGCAGTGACTGATCAAGGCGAACACCAAGATTTACACCAGCAATAGGCAGGTGTTAATTCCCTGCTGCTGCAGGGGCTTATCGCCTGTTTTTGTTTCACATCGCAGATCTGGCAGTTTGTTGTGAAAGTTGTGTTGTGGTTTTTTTCATGTGTTTTTGCACGGGAACACCTACTCTGCATCTCATTAGGGTTAGTTGGTGATGTCCGCCGTGGAGATACATTTTGGGGCAGTTATCGTGGGAATACAGGCGATGTCTGCAGATTGCATCAGCTTGTGAATGGGGTGTTAAATCTATCTCCACTTTAGATGCGTTAAGGTGGTGATAAATTGGGGTTGGGTCCTTGTGAATATCCCCCTGAGTGTGAGGGAGGGGACAAAATGTAGAGGTAACTTTGGTGATTAATGTTCCTGCAGGAGAGAGATCAGAATTTTATCTAGTGGCTGTTTCCAATCATGCTAAAGTACCTCAGAGGATTAAGATGCCTGCTGCAAAGAAAATGTCCTTGCATGTCCAGAGGTTTCCAGGCAACAATAAAAATGCACCAGTAACTTTGGCGATTAATGTGCCTGCAAGAGAGAGATTAGAGTTTTATCTAGTGGCTGTCTCCACTCATGCTAAAGTAGCACAGAGGATTAAGATGCTTGCTGCAAAGAACATATCCTTGTGTGTCCATATTTTTAAGGCAACAGTAAAAATAATGGTCCTGCAGGAGAGAGATCGGAGTTTTATCTAGTGGCTGTTTCTACTCATGCTAAAGTAGCACAGACGATTAACATGCCTGATGTAAAGAACAAGTCCTTTTGTGTCGAAAGGTTTTCAGGCAACAATAAAAATGTAAAGTTAACTTTGGGGATTTGCGTTTCTGCTGAAGAGAAATCGGAGTTTTATCTAGTAGCTGTTTCCACTCATTCTAAAGTAGTGCAGAGGATTATGATGCCTTCTGCAAAGAACACGTCCTTGTGTGTCCAGAGGTCTTCAGGCAACAATAAAAATGTAAAGGTAACTTTGCAGAGTAATGTTCGTGCTGGAGAGAGATCGAAGCTTTATGTAGTGGCTGTTTACACACCTGCTACAGATGCAAAGGATTAAGATGCTTTGTGCAAAGGACATGTCCTTGTGTGTTCAGATGTTTCCAGGCAACAATAAAAATAACGTTCCTTCGGGAGAGAGATCGGAGTTTTATCTACTGGTTGTTTCCACTCATGTTAGAGTAGTGTAGAGGGTTAAAATGCCTGCTGCAAAGAATATGTCCTTGTGTGTCCAGAGGTTTTCAGTCTACAATACAAATGTGAAAGTAACTTTGCCGGTTAATGTTCCTGCTGGAGAGAGATTGAAGCTTTATCTAGTGGCTGTTTTCACTCATGCTAAAGTAGCACAGAGGAGTAAAATGCCTGCTGCAAAGAATATGTCTTTGTGTGTCCTGAGCATAGGTGCCAAGGTTTCAGATTGCCAAGTGTGACATTTCATAATTTAAATGTAATTATGAGTAACATTTCAACGACTATGAGTGACATTTTTTTTGTGCAAGCGAAATCAAGCAATGAATACCAGGAATACATATAAATATCAGCAATTACATCCATTTGAGCAACAAGATACTCTAAGAAGATGTTATGATGCTGGAAAGTACAAGAAACCGAAGCACCTAGTGCCCTTCTAAGCTGATCCTACTGTCTACCAAAACGAGGGCTCAGATCTGCACCACTCTCATTGACAGTGCGCACCGTGCCACTACAAACAAAAGAAGGTTTCTGTAAATTTCAGTGATCAGTTATTGTAGTAGGGTCAGATTATCTGTTTCGAAACCAGCGCGGTATGCCTGCCACTTGCTCACCTTGAGTACAGAGAATCACATAATGACTGCTATAGTGGGGGGGAGAAGGAGGCGGATGAGGACTGTTTTCCAGATTGGGTGTCCTCACTTGAAAGCACACATAATCGTTCACTGGGGTACAGGGTTGGATTGGGATTAAAAATCAGTCGGGGCACGCAAAAAAAAGTGGCCCACATTTGAATAGTGCCTTTCTGCAAAACACTGCTTGAGCGAAATTTTACTTTATAAAAAAAAGGGAGGGGGGTAAAAAAAATGCACAGATTAGTATACACTGGTGAAACACACCTGAAAACAAGTGAGGCCACTTTTGCTTAGGCCCCCTGCCCCCGCTCAGTATGCATATATTAATGGACTGGACTAGCGAGAAAAAGGGACTGACACCTCTGCCGTTGATAAAAAAAGAGGTAATGGACGTCCATTTGCCTCCAGAAAGACCACTCAGGCACCCACTGGGCCACTGGCGGCATTGAACACCACAGAAACCTCCAAATCATCCCCCGAGTCTGCTCAAAAAAAGCAGCCAACAGCTTAAATTCGTACATCGTACCCTCGGGCATTGCCCGAATGCCCTTGATACCAATCCGACGTTGGGTACTCAATGTATCCGGGGTGCGGACTCTCCACTACCGAAATTTTGAGCAGGCGTTCAGCTTTAATTTCTTCTGCTCTGACAAACCGAAAATAAAAAGCTTTACCTAATCACTTTCTTCACCGCTCAACCGCTATAAATCTGGCCAATGAAATGAGCAAAGTGACACCCTTTTGTTTAAGAGCGCCAATAGTTTTACGAGGTCAGAGGTTATAAATAATTTTCAATCTTGTACTTGCTTCTACTTGAGACAGGGGACGAGCAGCGATTGTGCCGTGGCAACAGTGCCTCCCCACCCCCCCTTCCCCGGACTGGTACACACTCTCACAACTGGGAGCAGTCTGGCCCCGCCGGTGGTGCGGTAGGGTAGGTTGACCATTAGTCCGCGGGTTCATGATTATACCACTACGCACACTGCATAGAACACACAGAGGGCCGAAGGCGGTGAGCAGAAGCTATCTCAACTACAAGGTGCAAGCAGACACACAATGGTGAGTCAGCAGCCGTTAACGCTGGTGGGACCTGGTGAGCTTCAGAGAGGCCAAGGCAAGCCTGCGGTGGTGCGAGCGGTGGCGTGCTCCTCACCTCCGATACCCCGGACCTTGGTAATAATCAACTGATCCTGCCTCTGCCATGACTGTGTGACCCGGTCCGTCTCACCGCACAGTGAACGCTGGCATGCATGATAGGGGAGGCACCAAAATAATTATTGTGGCGGGCACTGGCAAACTAAACAAGCATTTACAATGCAATAGGTCTCGCAATTACATTGTTTTGAGCTATCGGCATTGAAAATGTTATTGTTTTTTTCCCTTATTTAAGTATTAATCAAGTAATGGCGTTCTAAATGACATTGTCTTATACCCCCTGTTGACCCCTGCATACAGACTTACATAGAAACCACACTACAAATGGGCACACATGCATGCACATGCTGAAAAACACACGCTCCCTGTGAGACCGACACACTAATACATAGAGGCACACGGGTGCACCGAAGCACCTGTGTGGCTTCTCTAACAGTTTGCAACAGAAACTGGTATATTTGTTCACTAATACGGCCTTGCTCGCGTGGCATGCACTGCGCGATTTAAATCAGAAAGTGCACTTTGCTAATCATAATATTCTAGCCCCCACTGGGTAGCAACGCGGTTTCCAGCTGGCTGCCACCTTCCAGGGGGGAGTAAGTTCACTGCGCAGCTCTGCAGTTTGTCATCCCCCCACCCCCTCACAGAACATAAATCTCCTTTTTAGCATGCTCCCAACCGCCTAGCATCGAAATGCCCTTCTATATTGCAAAAGGGGCCTGGCACGCCTAGGAACCACAGCCTCTGAATCTACGCCGCTGCACAGAAACATACCCGCTTCTAGTGCATTTCTTTTACACACACAGCCTCACCCAGAAAAGCTGCCGCTTATGCCCAATTAACGCGGGGGCTCCCCAGGCCCCGTTGGAGAGAATTCTGAAACTGCTAGCACAAAGAACTTGCAAAACATTCTAGAGGAGCATACCATAACTACATAAGGTGAGGGGCTATTTCCCTTATTAAAAAAGATCTTAAACCCAGGTTAACTCATTCCTCGTGCCTCCGAGGCTATACAGTGGTTATTTACCACGTGCATCGATTCATTGCAAGAACCCCATTTTGAGGTATTCCATCTTATCAGAAAATTGAGGGTCGCATACTACCTTTTGCAATGTATCCGAAATCAATACAACACAGAAAACTAAGAGATAAAAAATAAGTTTGTACCCGGGGATGTGGGGCGCAGGGGGTGAGGTACTGGGTTTTTAGGAACCGGTACCGAACCGGTAACCCAGCGGTGCCAGGGGATCAACACACCAAAGACCTCGGGTTCTCCTGAGTCAGACCGACAGAACCTTCAGAGTCTTCTAGGTGAAGTCAAAGATTAGTTTATTGGCTGCAACCAAGGTGACAGGGTCCTAGAAGTACAATGCCAGTATATTCAGGAGACTGCACACTTTCACAAAGTTAGGCTTTTCTTCTTATACATAACATTTGCCCTTTGGCGAAACATTCCTTAGGTGCGCGGTATTTCATTTATGGTTACTGATTACAAAAAGAAAGCAGAGTCATGATGACATGTACATATTTCACGTCGTGATACCCATAACAAATCATCCGGCAAGGCCCAACATTTCATCAGATATCGCTGGACCCCTAATAAAGATGGTCACCTCCCCACCATAAAATAAGTGAGGAAAAGGAGTGAAGAAAGATGTGAGCGAGATATGGCAGGTGTGCGTGCTGAAATGGCTTTATGGCCGGTTGGGCCTAGATACTATCTTGCTTGGCCACTGGGAGGGAACTGACCTAACGAGTTCGGCCTGGGGCAATGGTTCTAACTTGTACTGGGGTCAGGAAGAAGTCGATTAAGGAGTACGTGTCCTTGTGGAATCAAATTCGACTGGATTAAGGGCTATGTAGAGGGCAACATGCAACTAAGGGTTCAGAAGGTAAATGACGATTTCGAGGTGAAATCGTCACTCGAATATGCCGAAAAATACATGTACTTGATGTACTCGTCATTCTCGGTCCTTTGATACCAAATTCGTCCTATTTCGACGAAGTTTTTATTCTCGAGTACGGTACTATTACGGATCCATATTTTTCAGAACCACAGACCCTCCTTTTGCCCTTACATAGGCAATTAATCTATCCTCATGTTAATCTGAGTCCAGATCTATATTCCTAAAGTCATTGAGATGTTGCTGCAACATCATTCTAGTGCTGAGTTCATGTCTTGACACAGGCTTCCTTACACATGATGTAGCACAGAGGCCACATATTGCAGGAACACACTGTATACATAGACAGAACAGGAAAAGAATGGCTAAGACCATCCCAATGACCATCAGAATTTTCCATCCCCAGGCAGATATCAGTCCCCAGAACCATCCCATTAATGACCAATCTCCTTTGTCCACATGGATAGATTCGGAAATCTTATGTAGTTTGGAGATGGCCCTGTACACTGTTGGAGCATTATCCGGAATAAAAATGCAACAACTGGACTGGATCAATTTGCATACCCCACCCCGGTCCGCAAGTATTACATCCAAAGCGACCCGGTTCTGAAGGGTCATCAGTCGATCCGACTGGAGCTCAGCAGTCAGGTTACTAAGGGCACCGGCAGTTTCAATCACGGTGGATTCAACTACCCTTGTCAATTGCCTTATGTTTCTGCTGTTAACCATGGCTCCCCAGAACGGCAGAATACCCATTGCAAAGTCACCAAATTCTTGACCCGCAGTGTCTTCTTTACTCAAAACACCTCTAACTACCCTTGTCCGATGGTAATCCGCCGCTGCTGTGTAGGTGGGAGGTAACAGGAATGAAACAAAACATGAGCCTGAGAAGTCAGGGGGCAACCATGTATAGGCTCTATCGTGGCAGATGAAATAAGTACCCTTTGCGGCTAAAAAGGCAGGGGAAGTCTGAGATCCAAAAACATACGTTTCTGTGCAGACACTCTTCCCTAGCTGAGCTCTGGGATTCCTACCAATACCTTGCAGCACAGGTGACCTTGATGGGGTACGATCCAGATAGGGGACGATCTCTTGGCTTGCTGTTTCTCACTTAGTGTAGTGCCATATCCGGTCACATTCCAACCTACATATGCAAGTATCTCATCGTCTGGGGTATCTTCGTAAGAAGTCACTTCCTTGATCATGTCAACTATACCCTTCACTAGAGCGCTAGTCTTGAGGTTGTCTTTTACAGAACGTAGGGGTTGGATTTCTCGTGCATATATGAACATTGTCCTATATGCCCATACTGACCCATTGTGACTAAATGGCAGGACCAAATAGGGGATACCTCTATCCGTGGTGTGGGGCATGAGACCACACACCCAACAGTTGGTTGTGTTCATCACAAGTTGGTGTTGGTGTAATAGCTGAATGAAGGAGTTATTAATGAACTCTCATCTCCTATTTGATTCGTGGTCAGGCAAAGAGTGGAAAGAATGAGAGGAAACAATAGGGGGAGGTATGGGCGATGTAGTAGGCGTGAATGTCACATGAAAAGAGAATAAAGCATAGCTTATCAAAAACACCATTACGCTAAATATCATAAAAATACACATCATTATAAAAATTTTCTTTCTCATTGTTTTCAAAAGTCTCTGCTTAAAGTTCATTTGTCTGGCAGTTCTCTCCACATCAGGAAACTCCATCCTCTCTAAGGTGCTGCCCGCGGCGGTAGGTTGTTTCTGCTAAAGGATGCTTCCGTCAGTCTAGGGTGGCTCCCTTCGACCAACTGGAACCGGCAACCTATTGTTGTCAGCTGCACCCAAAAGTCTTTTATCAACCGCGACCCTAGCAGCGGAACCCGGATGGCGGTTCAAAAAAACAAAAATAAGCAAGTTACCTAGATGGGAGAATCTGCATTTTCAAAATAGCATTTTGGAAGGAAAAAAACTCATGATTTTATTAGTCCACAGGTTTTTCTCTCGGATCAAAAAATGAATCATTTTTACTTTAGTCTGTTTTTCTCGGTCGGAAATTATAGCGTCTTTTCCCGGGTGCTGTCTGGTCCGGAAATAGTAGCTCAGGTTCCACAGAGTTCAATTGTTCTGATGGCGGCGTAGTTTCTTGAAAAATGTTCTTACTGTCACAATCGCGTTTAGCTTCTTCTACGCGTTCATCAGTTGTGCGCCTTGAGTCAGTGCCTCCTGTCCGGACCCATTGGTCATGTGGCAGAGGGAAGGGTATTTTCTTACAATGGATCCCGTGGACCCAATTGGCCTTCCCCTCCACTTTAACAGTTGACCTTGTAGACAGGAGGACGAGGTGCGGTCCGGTCCATCTGGGCTGGTCGTTTCTTGTTCTCTGGAAATTCTTGACCAGAACCCAGGAGCCACGGTCAATGGAGTGACCCGGTGTCTCGGAAACCGGAGGCAAGGTGTTGTGGACCTGTTGATATAAAACACGCAATTTAGCCGTCAATTCATACAGATAGTCGAGCAAAATGGGGTGTTGCAGCTCGCTAAACTTCGTGGGCCTAGGCACTCCCCATATGTTGGCTGGCCGACCAAAGACTATTTCATAGGGGCTGAGTTTCATTCGCGAATGCACAGTCATTCTGGTGGATAGGAGTGCTAAGGGTAGAGCGTCGGGCCATTTAAGACCCGTGCTCGCTTGGATTTTGGCCAATTTAAGTTTAAGCGTGCCATTGTAACATTCCACTAATCCAGCTGATTGGGGGTGATTTGCAGCGTGGAACTTCTGACTAATGCCTAGCCCTTCACACACTCGTTTCATCACACTACCCACAAATTCACTTCCGTTGTCCGACCAGACCATTCTAGGCATTCCGAACCTGGGGAAGAACTCTTTCACAAGGGCTTTCGCTGTGGACAAGGCAGTATTGTCCCTTAGGGGATAGGCTTCTACCCACCTCGAGAAGGCGCAAACAACCACGAGCACATATTTTAAGTTGTTGCACCTCTCCATGTGTATGAAATCTAGCTGCAAAACCTCGAACGGATACGTAGGAGGTGCGAAATGACCAGCTGGAGTTGGAGTTCCCCTACCAGGATTGTGCTTCAGACATACCATGCAATTCTTGACAACATTTTCTGCACACTTGGGAATCCCTGAATTCTTCCACACTGGGGCCAACAACTCGCAAATCCCTTTCGCGCTGATATGGGCCATCCCATGAGCCATTGTAACCACTGCAGGCACATACGCATCGGGTAACATCCATCTTTGTTGCTCTGTCGATTCAATCCAACAACCATTTACATCCATTCTCCCTGTACTTTCTTTCCACATGCTTAACTCTTTCTCCGTGGCCTCAGCTTGGATGGACTTCACACTTTCTATCGTGTCTTCACACATTCCAACATCACCAGTCCATCTTTCTGGGCTCGCAACATACATTCGGCTCATCACATTCTTTGCCGTTTCTTTAGCAGTTTCGTCAGCAAATGCATTTCCACGACCAACATCATCGATCACTTTCTTGTGTGCACTACATTTTACAACTGCTACTTTCAGGGGCAACGTCAGCGATTCGAGAAGCTCATTCACCAACTGACCATGCTGAATCTTAGCTCCATGCGAAGTCAGGAACCCACGTTCTCTCCACAATCGACCAAAACTGTGAGCCACTCCAAAAGCATACTGACTGTCGGTATAGACAGTCACTTTCATTCCTTTTGATAACACACATGCTCTCGTCAGTGCCACGAGTTCGGCGGCTTGAGCCGAACCATGTGGTATTCGCGCAGTTTCAACGATTGTGTGCAGAGTTGTGACAGCATACGCTGTAGTCACGTTACCATTTGGGAGTTTAAAGCATGAACCATCCACCCATAATGTACCATCACTTTCGGCGAGAGGAGTATCGGATAGATCAACTCTCCCTTTGGTCTCCTCCTCCGTCCTGAGGAAACAATCGTGCTTTTCTGAAGCATCCGATTCCTCAGCAATTGGTAACAATGTGGCTATGTTCAGAGTACTGCATCTTTTGATGTGCACATGGCTCGCTAGTAGCGTCAATTCATAACTGGACAGTCGAGCACTAGTTAAGTGCTGTGTCTTGGTCCTATTTAACAATGTATCTACTGCATGCGGAACCATCACAATTAGTGTATTATTCATTACTAGGCCTGCAGACTGTCGAATAGAAACAGCTGCTGCTGCTGTGGCCCTTAGACAACTTGGCAATGCTCGTGCTACTGGATCCAAAGTTGACGAAAAATAGGCGCATGGCCGTTGTCTATCTCCGTATAACTGAGTCAGCACAGACAATGCACAGCCCTCCTTCTCGTGGACATATAATGTGAAAGGCTTACTGTAGTTGGGGTTACCTAACACAGGGGCCGAACATAATGCTGTGCGTAATTCGAGAAAACTTTTCTGGCACTCATCGGACCAAGGAATGGGATTAGGTGTATTTGTACACGTTAGTGCCAATAAGGGTTTGGCTAATGACGAAAAATTTGGAATCCACTGTCTACAGTACGATGTAATGCCCAAGAAAGCGCGTACTTCTCTCTGCGTTCTTGGCACATTTAATTTCGCTATTGCCTGAATTCTTTCTGGGGTCAGTTTCCTTCCCTCCTTCGACAAGAGATGACCTAAGTATGTCACTTCTTGTCGGCAATATTGGAGCTTGGAAAGTGACACCTTGTGATGTAGATCACATAGATGACGCAGTAGTGCCAACGTGGCCATTTTACATATTTTCTCAGTATCCGCAGCTATGAGCAAATCGTCCACGTACTGTACTAGAGTGGAACCTTTGGGCAAAACCATTGCGTCAAGCTGACTTTTCAGAGCTTGACTGTATATTGAGGGGCTCTCACAGTAGCCTTGAGGAGCGCGTTTAAAGCGGAAACTGCGACCACCTAAACTAAAGGAAAAAATATCCCTGCTCTCCTCCGCAATCGGGATACTGAAGAAAGCATTCTTCAGGTCAATCACCGAAAACCATGATGCGGATGCTGGAATCATAGTCAATAATGTTGTAATGTCGGGGACAACTGGGAATTGTGGCACCACTATCTTATTTACCTCCCTAAGATCAATCACAAATCTGTACACAGGTGGCTGAGAAGGGTCAGTTCGTTTTAAAACAGGCAGAACAGGACTATTGCAAACATTGCCTCGTGTTTCCTCAATTACGTCTTTCTCAATCAACTCGTAAACAATCGCTAGCAAAGCTTTTTCGCCCTCATTGGATATTCTGTATTGGGGAATTCGTGGCATTTTGACATTCGACTTAAATGTTACAACATACGGTGGAATTTCTAAAAGACCTACATCATTCGGACCAGTAGCCCAAAGAATATCCGGAAGAAGTGTCAATTCTGTTGGAAGCGTATTTCTCGACAAATACATGGGAGAGACCACTTTCTTACCTAAAGTCAGTTGTACTCCTGAGGGAGAACAGTACAAAGTCGCATACAATCTTTTTAGCAAATCTAATCCTAGCAAATTTTCACCACAACCTGTTGTCAAAATAAGGGGTGCTTCGAATTCACAAGGACCAACAGAAAGAGATAAAGGGTCAGAAATCGGATTTCTAACTGGGGCGCCAGAAAAACCTACGGAAACGTTCATTTCGCCAGACAAAGGTGCGCCAGGGAGGTTGGAGTGCATAATAGAACTCTTTGTAGCACCAGTATCCAACAGAAAAGGTTCTGACACACCCGATGTAATCACCTCAACGTAAGGTCCACTCTGATCTACTGGAACTGAAACAACTCCCTCTCTTCGTCTAAGGCTGTCCTAGCAATCGTTATTCTCCCACTGCTCATTTTCTGTGTAATACTCATCGACGTAGTATTGAGCTGTCCTATCAGATACGTTATTTTGCTGGTCAAACCTGTTCATAGAGTTTTGTGGTGGAAGGGGACGTGTGTCCTGAGGGGTGTTTCCACGCCCTCTACCTCTGGGCGCTTGCTGACTACCACGACCTCGTACACCAGAAAACTCGCTTGTACGTTGCGGCAGGGCAGGACAGTCATATTTGTAATGGCCTTCTTGTTTGCAGTATAAACACTGATTGGGACCTACGCGGTTTTGATTGTAATCGAATCTCTGCAAGTTTCTCTGCGGCTGCTGAAAAGTGTTCCGGTAGTGATTCGGACCATTATTATTTCTATTACCACCACCACGTGGAGGATATGCTTGCTGTAGCAAAACCTTCGTTTTGAGTTCTCTAGTTTTCTTCTCTACTTTATCTTTCTCATCCTTGTCTCTATTCTCGTAGTACTGTGCGGTAGCTAATATCTGGGCTGAAGATGAGACTGCCCAAGAACTTTCTGAATCTTTCAATTTTCTACACAAGTCTGGAAGCAGATTGTGCACAAATTTATCGACAAACAATCTCTGACCACCTTCTGTGGTCATATCTTGACCGCTGTGGTCAATGAATGTTTCTTCAAATCTGGTGAAGAAATCTGACACAGTTTCTTCTTTCTTTTGCTTGCATGCAGATAACTTATCCCAATTTACACGTATCGCAGGCATTATCGTCTTCATGTAATCTACTATTCTACCAGGTAGTTCCGCTATCAGGGGCTCAGGTTTTGCACCACCAACTTGTCGTGCATCTGCAACAGTAATATTAGCCCACGTGTCACCTAATTCCTGGTCATGATCTTCATGACGAATTTTTCCCCATAAAGGCTGTGGAACAACGTTCCCGAATAACATATCGATATCGGCTAAATTCATAATACATGACCCAGCAGTTTGCGACAATTCTTTATAGTACCCTGCAGGATTTTTACGCGGATCTGGTAGTGTTTGTTTGAGTGCTAAAACTTCTGCTCGCTTCCATGGAACATGTACCCATACTCGGTGAAAGTGGGGCAGGACAGGTGGGACAGCTGTCGCGTCACCCTCTCTCCACTGTGGGGGAACTTCTCTCATAGGGTATTGTCGTGCCTTTTTCTTACTAGATGCACTAGATTCTGATGGTGACCCAGAACTACTTCCCTTACTTCGATGTGATAATAGCATTTCAACTGCTTCTTCTACATCGGGACCTACAATCATACCCAGACTAAACTTAAACCTTATACGACACATCTCTTGTGGGAGGCAATCCTGATCATTGTCTTCTAAATCCTCGCAAAGAAAAACACACATCTGTTCGAACACATATCTCTGTGTCGCTGTTTCCCATTGATGGAAAACTTCCATGACAGACTGTAAATCATATTTCGCAGTGTCCATGACCCATTTCCGAGCTAAATTATTCAGGGAATCTCTCTCTTGATAATCGGGCAGTTGACTTCGCAACTGTCTTTTTCCTATGTTAGGGGTCGTAGCAGGCGACCCGAAAAGTGGTAAAAGAAGATTAGTAACAGTACTGGCCATTTTTTGCCGAAGGGAAGGTGAAACGGAAGAACAAACAGATGAAAGAACGGGGTGAGGTAAAGCGGATGCAGAGATGGCAGAAGAGGTATGAGGAATAATAGATGTGGTACTAGGCAAAATCACAGAAGGGGCATTTGTAGAAAGTACAGTAGGCAAGATCGTAGAAAACACAGGAGCAACAGAAGTGGTCGGTGGGCCTAGAGGAGGCTGCACCGAAGAAGTAGGAGCCAGCTGAAGAACAGCTGGTGGGTGCTGTGGAAAAGCCAGAGGCGCAGCTTGTGCAACTAAAGGTTGCGGGGGTGCGGTAGCATTCTGCGCATAGGGCGGTGGCGAAGTTAACAATTGCGACATTAATTGGTCTTTTTCACGCTCTTTTGCTTTCCCTTGCTGAAGAGACGGCAAAACTGGATAGCACTTATCTATTGCCATTTTACGTTGCCTGTGCAGTTGTTCATTTATCTGCTCTTCCTCATTATCTTTAAACTGCACGGCAGCTTGCATTACTGAAAGTCCTTCTTCTCTCTTATTTTTCTTAGCTAATTTAATTTCTTTTTGTTTGGCTTCTTTGCGCCATATGCGGAAAGAGTCAAACATCGCCGGCCGGGCTTTCTTTTTGAAGAGTTTAACTTCAAGGTTGTCTAAGATTTCAGAATCAAAGCTACCATATTGGGGCCATTTTAAAACACCGTCTTTCCTAGTGTATTTAATCCATACCTCGTTGTAAACGATGGGGCCTACCCCATGTTTAACGTATAGCTCGTAAGTCGGAGTTCCAACTGGAGGAACCGGACATGAGTCCTCCAATCGGGAGTCCCTATTATTATTACCAAGACAAAACAAATTCCCGAGTCTAAGACTAGGCATCCTTCTTCTCTAGTCTAGTTCCAAAACTTCAAAGGAGTGATCGATTACGATATTGCTCGTGAAAACACGAGTCCTTCGGTTATGGTACTTGCAAGAACCAATAAAAACCTTTATGTATCTCTAAGATATCACAAAGTAAGTCCAACTAAGGACTAGGAGACGCTCCACTTATACTTAACTGAAAATTATCGATGGCTTCACCAGAAGACTCGTCTCAGCGTTTCGCTCTACCGAAAATGTCAAGGGTCCAACATCAGGGCAGCAGTCCTTGTAGCCGTCGGGAAGCGGGGAACCTCGTAGTAAAGACCTTCGGACCACGTCGACATGCAGGGGTCGATGAGGCGGTGGGCCCTCCTCCGGAATTTTCACACGAAGCTCCTCACGATCTTCAGGCTGATTGGTACCACTGGAATCGCCCCACGTTGGGCGCCAACTGAGGTACTGGGTTTTTAGGAACCGGTACCGAACCGGTAACCCAGCGGTGCCAGGGGATCAACACACCAAAGACCTCGGGTTCTCCTGAGTCAGACCCACAGAAACTTCAGAGTCTTCTAGGTGAAGTCAAAGATTAGTTTATTGGCTGCAACCAAGGTGACAGGGTCCTAGAAGTACAATGCCAGTATATTCAGGAGACTGCACACTTTCACAAAGTTAGGCTTCTCTTCTTATACATAACATTTGCCCTTTGGCGAAACATTCCTTGGGTGCGCGGTATTTCATTTATGGTTACTGATTACAAAAAGAAAGCAGAGTCATGATGACATGTACATATTTCACGTCGTGATACCCATAACAAATCATCCGGCAAGGCCCAACATTTCATCAGATATCGCTGGACCCCTAATAAAGATGGTCACCTCCCCACCATAAAATAAGTGAGGAAAAGGAGTGAAGAAAGATGTGAGCGAGATATGGCAGGTGTGCGTGCTGAAATGGCTTTATGGCCGGTTGGGCCTAGATACTATCTTGCTTGGCCACTGGGAGGGAACTGACCTAACGAGTTCGGCCTGGGGCAATGGTTCTAACTTGTACTGGGGTCAGGAAGAAGTCGATTAAGGAGTACGTGTCCTTGTGGAATCAAATTCGACTGGATTAAGGCCTATGTAGAGGGCAACATGCAACTAAGGGTTCAGAAGGTAAATGACGATTTCGAGGTGAAATCGTCACTCGAATATGCCGAAAAATACATGTACTTGATGTACTCGTCATTCTCGGTCTTTTGATACCAAATTCGTCCTATTTCGACGAAGTTTTTATTCTCGAGTACGGTACTATTACGGATCCATATTTTTCAGAACCACAGGGGTGGTAATGTCCTTCTACAATGTGTTTATGGGCAGGGGGAGTGGTGTTCACCCAACATCTGGGGATCTCGTCCTGTAATATCCCCGTTAGCCACAGCAACAGAACCCTCCTCCGATCGACCATAGAAAGAGTAACAGGAAGGAACTTCGAAGATTCAAGAGTAACTAGAAGGAATTCCGCATTAACGACTACTTTTGCAATTTCCCTTTGGCTCCCTACCTCCTTACAGGCTGTGAAGATGGCGTCACCCATCACAGGTCGAGTTGCTGGGCAGCAGACCTCCATTACCATAGCGGACCTCTGATCGGAATGCTTGCAGCGATTCCTCTACGTAGCGTTCCTTGAAAGGAGTTTTAGGAGCATTGCTGCCGGTCTACCTCACCGTCTAGAAGTTTGACCGGAACATTTGCCGTCGCCCTCCGTTTATACCTGCGCCGACTCCGATATTGCCATCGCTGACCCTGATTTATCCATCACGGAGCCCTAGCTGACAGCAGAGGAAGGGCTCAGCCTGCTTTGGGTGACTGCTTCGGTCTTTGGAGCCAAAGGAGCAGCGCTGGGTTTCTCGGCGCTCGAGGCACCTTTGAGCGCAGTACGCCTCCCCCGACATCAACTGCTGTGGAGACTGAGCTGTGCCTCGGGACTGTTCCTCGGTGCACTCGGTCCCCCCTCATGAAGAGAGCGGTGGAGCATTTTGGCCTCTATGGAGGTCGTCAAGGTCTGCTGAGCTGCCCAATAATTGCATGCACCGGAGCAGATTCGGTAAAACACGCATGAAGCTTCTCCCGGCTTGAGAGATGGAGCGCAGCAGGCGTGTTTGTGGCTGCGGTACTGGATGCTTCACAATGGCAGTATTGAGGTACGTACAGGGTGATACTGAAAGTTGCGGTGCTCCACTTTTCTTTGCAACATTTTTCTTTGCAACATTGTTTACCCCCCAGGACCAATGGAATTGCATGCAGGCACAGATCCTTCATGTTGTACTACTGGATCACTTGGTTCTGGTTTTTCACAACAGATGAACCCTGATGCCTCCCGCAAGATGGCAGAATACTGAAAATATTAACAGGACTACTCACTCTTCATTCATGTTAATTAGGTCACCTATGTTTCTTGCCGAATAAGAAACAGACAGAGGACTACGCACAAGAGTAGCTTGGGACATCAAAAGAGTTATAGGACCTCTCCCTTGGAATTTCATGGCAGCCATCTTAGTTGGGGCAATGTTTTCCAAGCTTTCACTACATGTTTATTTATACTCTTCATCTAGCTTCTAATTTACCACAGAAGCAATTTAGCGCCTAGTTTTCCAGATTGAAACTGATTCTGCTTAGATTCCTGCTTTAGCCAGAATTAGCAGATTTTCATTGTTGCTTTCCAAGCTCCTACTTAGTTGTTTATTTTTACTCCGCACCTAGCCTCTAATAACCACAGTAGCAACTCAGCGCCGAGTTCCCTGCCTAGATTTCTGTTTTAGCCAGACTCAGCAGATTTCTATTGATCCTCAGACTCCCTGCCTTTATCCAGGTTTTACTAGGAATTCTTTTCCCACCCTCCGTTCTACTCGCCTCCCTCCCTGCCTGGTATCCAGTAGAGGTTATCTGCCTCCCTGCCTTCCTCTCCACCCAGCCTGCTTTTTTCTACTATCCCCTCCACAGCGACTGTTGCTTCCACGCCACCTAGCCCCCTCCTTCCCGCCCTCAATCTCCCTGCAGGGACAGTTCTCCACATCCCACATCCCGGTCTACATCCAGGACCCTTCTGACCCTACCCACAACCACATACTCAGGGTCTACTTTCCCCCTTCTTCTCCAATGCTCCTCTTCTCATCCCACGCTCCCCACAAGGCTCACACACTCTCCCATCATATCTCCTTGTACCGTCTCGCCTATTGTGCTACGTCTATAATGGAACCCGCAGGCACACACTCCTACAACATCATTTACCCCCCCCCCGACCTCACGAAAAAAACTGCCAAACGATTCAAACATAATTTTATAAAACAGCACCCGGAAACACTCTTTGCCGATCCTTATTTTTCTACACATAACGGGATTACAACCACAGACCTCATTCTCTACACAAAACGCATAGCCCAATGGAGGAAAGCATTCCTCACCTCACTCTCGATCTCCTCCTCGAGGAAAATCGCGCATGGCTTTAGTTTATACATTTCGCCCTCCCAGCTCTTTCAGGCGACAGCAACCATCACAATTTACAATAACGGTATTATCCTCATCCAAACGACAGACCGCAATCTTTCCTGCATGGACAACATCTTCCCCACCATCAAAAACCTAGTGTCCCAACCTCCTGTGGGCTCCCAATTTCTATCTCCCTCCAGTGCCTTCACACAGGGAGTCTCTTCACCCAACCATCCTGTCATCTTACACCCCCAAACCCTCTGCCCCCTTCCCACATGTCCTACCCAACCTCCTCTGGCGTCTGATACTCTCGTTATCCACACCCAATCGGCCCCCCGAACCCTACACCCCCCCATCACCCCAACATCTCCACACTTTAGATCGCTTGACTCGTCCATCACAGCACTCGCCCCATCATCGGCTACCGATCCCTTTCATGACAAGACAATAGCTACCCCCCACCCTAACACCAACATCTCTCTTATCTCGACTTCCTTGCACCCTTTTGCTACTCCTTCCAAGCTCTCACCCTGCATTAACCTCCCCAAGGGAAGCCATGCCTTGCCACAGATCCTATCCTCACAGGAACTTAACGTCCACGCACTTTCCTCTGAGCTCCCCATGATTTCATCTACCCACACCACTCCTACATTACAGCCAGTCATCTCATCTTCTCAGCCACCCACAGCCAATATCCCACTGTTGGCAGTACCTTTACCCTTTATTGATTTTCCTCATACGTACTCTCCCCTCAACACCCCCCCCCTCTGTTGTCCTAGGCCTACACAGGTCTTGCCCTCACACTACCACGATGACAACACACTTCAGGATGAGCTCTCCCTGCCCCATACTTCTCTCTCCCCGCCCACCTCCCAACAACCCACTCCCTCAACTCAGACCTCTACAACTCCCATTCATCCACCCTCGCACACAATGCCCATTCCAACTTTAACCATACCTGAACCTCTGCAGCCCACCCTATACAGTACACAGCCTCCTTCCATGGTCACATATGACACCGACCTTAGATTTGAGGAAATTATGGTGGCTCTACTCCATATTAAAGAGGAACTCCAATCTCTCAAGGATCAGATATCCATCCAACCTGAGCGTAATTCTCCCCCAAGAACATTCAACTTGAACGTTAGATCAGACCACTTAACCCACACCCCTAAACTCACTCCACCCATTCAGAACTCTGTTCCCCTCCTCAATGCTCGTTCTCGACTTAAGCGAAGCGTTAATACGTTCTCCGAGAGCGATATACTAGCTCTTCTTCATTCCTATGCACCCTCTACCAATAATTGCATTACCGCAACTCAGTTGACCATCCCCACTCTCCACCCTAATCCACTCAGAGTTGCCAGACACAATAATAGAGGGATCGTAGAGAGCAACCTTACACACGTCAATCTCACCCAAGACCCTTCCTGTTCCCTCCTTACTCCACGGCTCAAATGTACACTCAGAAACTGTAGATCGGCTTCTCGACATGCGGCAGACATAGCTTTCACAAGAACTAGATCTGCTATTGTTAACTGAAACCTGGTTATCTGATTCCTCCACACCACTGATGGACATTCTTGTTCCCCCGAACTACGACATCATCAGATTAGACTGAATAGGTAAGATTGGTGGAGGTATAGCCTGTAGTCATCGTAGTGACATCACGGTAAATAGAGCCACTTCTCCGACCCTCACGTCATGTGAATATTACTGCCTAGACCTTAGCAGCAACGGTAAACAAGCTTGTTCACTGCACATCATTTATCATCCTCCAGGAGACAATCTCATTTTCTCGGAACAACTCATAGTTCTGATTTCTACTAACAACGGTATGCAAAACAACCAAATATTCCTCGGTGATTTCAATCTCCACTGGAATGACAAGAACAACACAATTGTCAAATGCCTCAGAAGCTTCCTGGATGATCTAGCTTTGACCCAAACCTGCAATGGCCCTACACATAAGAAAGGTTCAACCCAGGATCTTATAATCTCCAAAACTGACGTCATTCAAATGGAATCAATACAACCTTGTGACTGGTCAGATCATTACATCATTACCTTCTTTATCAAGGAAACAGTCAAATTTAACTCAGTTCAGTGCACGAAACCAAAGATTTGGAAAAGAGACTTGAAACAACTCAATACAAACACATTACCTTTCTCAAGATACAACCTTCTTTTGCCTCCTGCTGACATCACAGACGTGCATGAGCTTACCAACCACTACCTTAACTCGATGACCACAATAATCAATGAGGTTGCCCCTCTTCAACTTAAGAGAGTCTCCACTAAAGACTCAAAACCTTGGTACAATAGTCTACTCAACGAAGACTCAGAGTCTCTCAGAGTTGTGAAACGCAATTGGAGATCAGCTCCGTCGACTATTCACCTCAAATTACTAAGGAAAAAGAGAAACGCCTATTACAAGAAGATTCAGCGCACCAAAGTAGACTTTTCCAAACACCAACTAGACCAAGTTAGAAATCGCCCCAAAAAACTATTTGAGCTAATCAAAAATCAATCTAAGGATGCACCTCAACGGTTACAAGACGCCGCCCATTCGCAACCCAACTGTGAGCAATTCTCCGCCTTCTTCAACCAGAAGACCCTCAACATCGATAACGATCTCCTTAAGGACCGACTACTTTACTCATATCCACAAACCCCCCCTCACCACCAATGACTACACACCAAATCCCTTCAAAGTGTGCAACAAAGAACAATGCCGCCTGGTCGGCCTTTGACACCTACTCCAAAGAAGCTTTGGGTAAGATTCTAAATGCCTTGAAACCTTCCACCACCTCATCGACCCGCTCCCCGCTAACGCTGTTAAAGACCTAACCCCATGGCTGCTTCCTCTATGGATCAAAATCATCAACAGTTCAATCCAACAAGGTTGCATTCCAGATACCCTCAAAGTTGGCCAAGTCTCACCCATCCTTAAGAAACCAACAGCGGATCTAACGAATCTTAACAACTATCGTCCTATATCCAATATCCTTACCCTGGCCAAACTGCTTGAAAAATGCGTACACCACCAACTAACAAAACATATTGTTTGCTTTGACCTCTTTGACAACCACCAATCAGGTTTCAGAGCGGGGCACAGCACGGAATCAGCCATGACTCACATTATTGATGATGTACTTCAAATCTTGGACCAGAACGGTTCATGCCTACTCATCCTGCTTGATCTATCCTCAGCTTTCGATACGGTCAAACATGAGAGTTTGCTGGACCTGCTCAAACTGAGGATGGGTCTTTCAGGATCTGTGCTAAACTGGTTTACCTCCTTTCTGCATAACCGAACACAACAATTCAAGATTAACAACACCCTTTCCAACCCAGTTCCAGTAAGGCTGGGCATCCCACAAGAATCCTCACTTTCTCCGACACTGTTTAACTTGTTCATGGAGCCTCTCACCAAAATTCTTCAAGCGTCTAACGTGCAATATCATATGTACGCTGATGATACGCAACTGTATCTAAAGATCAACACCTTAGACATTAAACAGCTTTACTCCACACTCATGAACACACAAACATGGCTGGCAGAAAATCATCGCAAACTGAACGCTCTAAAGACTGAATTCCTCCTCATAGCTCCCCCTGCTAAAATCTCTCTGATGCAAAACTTAATCCAACATATCACTGCTCTCAACGTTCAACCTTCTATTGTGGACTCAGCAAAATCACTGGGAATAACTCTGAACAGCAATCTCAGCATGCAGAGACATGTCAGCAACGCTACAAAGGGAGCAAACTTCCAGTTAAACATTCTAAGGAAGTTGAAACCATTCTTACCAGCCAACGACTTCAAGCAGGCTGTACAAGCGCTAGTTATCCCCCGTGTGGAATATGGTATTGTCTCTCTATGCCGCCTCCCAAAAACGACAACAGCCCCTCTAAGAGCATCAATAAACTCTGCAGCAAGACTCATCACTGGTTCGAAAAGAAGTTCCCACATCTCCCCTGACCTAAAATCCCTGAATTGGCTCCCGCTCGAAGCAAGAATTCAGCTAAAAATTGCTTGCATGACACATACGGCTCTACACCACAAGGCACCCATTTATCTCGCTCAGAAATTGACAATCTCCAGTGGCTCATCATCATATGAACACACCATTTTATGTGAATGCCCTGCCCCTCA
Organism: Lissotriton helveticus; assembly: GCF_964261635.1. Classification (NCBI taxonomy): domain Eukaryota; kingdom Metazoa; phylum Chordata; class Amphibia; order Caudata; family Salamandridae; genus Lissotriton; species Lissotriton helveticus. The sequence continues at coordinate 1,353,156,109 of NC_136068.1, forward strand.
GCCTGCCCACAGCAGCTGTGCTAATAATTAATGCTCATTGCTGCAGGCAGCACAGCAATGAGCCCCCAGGTTGGCACAATAGACTTTGCACACTTGGACTACTGCAAGACACTCTGCCAGAGCAGCATGTAGTCCACACTGCGTGCTTAACTCATCAGGAGTGTTTGGCACCAGGGCGGTGATTCCGGTCCTGCTTGTCTCTTCCCCCACACCGGCGGTGATGTCAAGGATGCGCTACGAATGTGTGTCTTTAAATTTTAGTGCGGTGCTGCGGACCACTGCACTAAAATGTGTTAGTATCACGCCTGATGCGTGGTACTCGGCAGGGCTGCCTGAGGTTTTCAGGCAACAATAAAAAATGTAAAGGTAACTTTGGCGATTAATGTTCCTGCAGGAGAGGGATCGTAGCTTTATCTAGTGGATGGTTCCACTCATGTTAAGGTAGCACAGAGGATTAAGATGCCTGATGCAAAGAACATATCCTTGCGTGCCAGAGGTTTTCAAGCCAAGAAGGAGCTCAGTGACTTTTACAACAATGCTGGCAGTCTCTAACTTAGATTGTCAGAGCTGTCAAGCCTTTTGTCCTATTTGACACCCTCTATCTGTCCCCAGCATACATTATTTTGGCAAATATTGCTGTACGATATCTAAACTCAAACACCTAATTATGAAAGTGAAATTAGAAGTACCAGAATGCAATGTAATGGTGGTTAGAAAGCTGGAGCAGGTAGGTGTCACACATATTAAATAGCAACTTGTCAGAAATAGCTTGCTAATGTGGCTTGTCGTCAATTACCAATCAACAATAAAAGGAAGCAACAGAATATTCCTTAATTGCTGAATCCTGTTAATTTCAAATGGTTTTCCAATTCACGAAAAATAAAGCAATCTGGAGGGAATAAATGTCTTTTTAACTTGTCACTGGTATGCTTTGATAACTTGTGTTGAGAAAAGTTATAACAACGTAATACTGCTGGGTGAAAAATATCTGCAATGTGTTTTGCACATAAAAGTATAAACATTACAAATGTTTGCAAGAAAAAAGAAAGTCAACAAACCAAATTGTTCCAGTTTCATATGAAAAGCTTCAGTAAACAAGCATTTGCAATGCAATAGGTCTCGCATTTACGTGAATTTGAGCTATTGACATTGTAAATAACAAGGCCCTTTATATTTGTTTTTGTTTTAAAAACATAAATAAAAGACATTGTAACTTACAATGCCAATAGCTTTAACTTGTGTAACTGCAACACCCATTGCATTGCAATGCTTGTCCCTTTGGTGGAGGCCATGATTCCCCACAGGAGCGTTGACAAGGGAGGAGGTGCCGTGGTGCGCAGAGGGCCTCACCAGCTCTCCTAAGACACCATTTCAGTGCTATGGGCGACCTCCCGCTTTTGTGTGCTAGCAGCCATCACGTTAGGCTCCCCTTACCACTCCCCAAGCTGGTGTCCGAGTCTCATACACTGCCTCTCTCAAGTCGAGATTCCAGGAAGAATGCGCAAATCAATCAGCTTCAGATTTCCAGGTTACCAACTGATGCAAGTGTTCTGGTGTCCAACGGGGGCTACGTGGTCTCATAGGTATCCCCATAGGTTCCCCTCGACGTCCTGGGCTTGCGTACAGCACTGCGCTCAGTGCAGGTCTTGGGTCCTTGGATATAGGCTGGAGCCGGGTGAGATAGCAGCGAGTCTTCTGTGGGTTGTGGATGCTACGACAGGGGCCCCACAGATACAGAGGTGGACCCAGGCCATGATGTGCCATTCGCGGGGGCTGAGCAAAGCTATATCCCGCAACTTAATTGCGTAATTTAGGAAGCTCCAACACACGGGCCTAGAGTGAATAGCCAACCTGTGATGCTGGTCGTCGCGAACGGTCCCTCAAATACTCAGGCAGGCCTGGCATGCCGTCCAAATCCAGGGGGCATCCACAAATTACCTCCCTCCTCAGAGCCCCGGGAGCCAGGAGCAAAGCGAAGAGGCGGGTGCTGCAGCTGGAAGTACCTGAGGGCCGGTCCCGCTGAGATCTGCACCCTGGGTAGCGGCTGCCCGCTAGGCCGCACTCATGGAGGTCCCGATATCGGGGCATTGGGGGGCCCGATCCCCCTCCCCCCGCTGTCATTGCGGAGCCACCAGTAGCTGGGCTGCGGATCGCAAAGCACATGTCTATCTGACCGGGTCAGGCGCAATCCCATACGCCGGCAGTCTCCGCTCTTATCTAAGGCCTGACCGCGGCAGCTCCATCATCTGTAAGGCCGCGGCGGGTAGTTGCCTCGGTTCCGGTCAATTCGGGCACCAGCGATGCGTTGCTGCTCCGGACGCTGACGTTGCTCGATCCGGCACTGATTTTAGGGTCGGGAGGGGCACTGTGAAGAGTGCTAGACTATGGACTGGGATGGAGCGCCGGGAGAATGCATCCATTCGCTCCACCATCGTGGACACCCCCCCCACGTATCTTTTCTTAGTAACATTACATTATTTATTTATATTTTTGATCTCCTACGAGAGTGACAGGGCATGTGCCTGCCTTACACAGTGCATGTGCACATCTTTTGCCAGGCATGTGTCTGTCTGCCTTGTGTGAAGTCACAGAGAAAGTGAGAGTGCGGTGGGAGCGCGTGATGAAATTGAGAGCGTGGTGGGAGCACGTGAAAGCTAAGATTGCCAGAGAGGAGACGCCCTGCGTGTGCACATCGCCTGTCCGGGCACGCACGTGGTTTGTCTCCCTTTACGCACCAAACCTACCACAATATTTTTGCCAAGGCGAAGCAGCGCATGCGCTGCATTCACTAGGCGAGACCTAAAAATGTAAAAATAACGCAACAAGATAGAAAGAAGCACCACTCAGAATTGCATTACTTTTTTGTTGGTCTAATATTATGGGGTGTTTGTGCTGAACACAGTTGAATGTCTCCAAGATCTGCCACTGTTAAAGTCTCGGCAGAACCCACATAACTATGGGGAGCTAGTGTAAGCTCACTCTACTCTGCTCTACTCTACTGAGTGGAGCCTTTTCTCCAGCAGTCCACAGAATCAGTGTTGAAGTGATGGGAACAGACAGACATATAGCAGGCTAGGCCGGCACAATAGCCAGGTGAAGAAATATAAACCATCTCTAGTAGAGTGCTAATGTACAGAAAAGAGTGTAAAAAATAATTGGGGGGCATGTTCTTGCCACAAGTTAAAATTGGCATGTACATTAAAGCTCCTGGAAGAAACTGCATATGCTGCCAGTTTTTCCTGTTTATTATAAGTTAGCAAATGTCAAATCGTCAATCGTGTATCTAGTTTGAGCGGCTGGGATTTTAAATA